>NC_141326.1:11350000-12032500 GCF_037954235.1 Aulostomus chinensis
ATTTTTTTAAAGACATTGAATCTTCTGCATGCATTGTATTTTTATCTATTTTTTCCTTTGCATGATCCAACACATTCGTACCTGGTTTTCCTTTGGCAGGCAGAGTAAAGCACTCCACCTCCTGCTGAGTCATTGCCCGGGCACGTCTGTGAGGCTCCACCGCAGCGCTTCCTCAAATAAAAACACATCAGGTGCACATATTACCAAGCAACAAAGGGAAAAGCCCTGAAAACAAAGGGAAGAAGTGGAGGTGCACCTCTTCACTCAACAGAAGCCTGCATGGTGTTTGACTGAACACACACAAGTGGTTTCCTCTGTGGTCAGAGGTTTAAAGTGGCTTCACATCCCACTCCAGCGTCGGGGTGGCGGAGCAGACTGGGTTTTGAGGGTGACTCACCATGGAGACGCCTTTACCGCTGCCAAATGTCTGTATGATCCTAGTGGTGTGTGTATGTGTGCGTGTGTGTGTACTGTATTATGTGTGTGTGTGTGTGAAGACTTATGGGTGGTCCAACACACACAAAGGGGTTTCATTCCCATGAGGGAACCCAACACTTTGCATCATGCCAAAAATGGGTGACACCTGAGAGGAAACAGAGGTGCTCTGGGGAGCTTTGTGCACAATGCCGGTGAAGGGTGGGGTCAGAGGGGTCAGACAAACCAACCAGCTGGACAGGACAAACTGTAGGGGGAGATGTGATGACGTATGCCTTCTTTGCACCTCATCCCGCTACTTCAGACTGACTTAAAGACAAGCCCGTCTGACTAAACAGGAACAAAAGACACAGTCATGTGACTTCCGGAGTAAAACAGTGGTCATTAGCGAAAGTGAAGAAGGGACGCGGAACTGAGGATGAGAGCAGAGCGACTCACTGGTGCATGTAAAAGGTTAGATAAACTCAGGTGGAATCAAAACCATAAATTCAGGGCACTATAATAGTAGATCATTATTCATTTTCCACCGTTATTTCTTTTCCAGAACAAAACAATCATTGGCGCTTGTTTTCTCTCTGTTTTTAAACACTGACAACCTTGTGTGACACTTGTAATCCATTATCTCACTGTGGCTGCTGACGTACGGTCTGCTCTTTTAATGGAAACTCTGCTTTAGGCCAGTTTGTGTGTATTTCAGTGGTTAGACATTCACAGACAGAAATAGTATAAGTTATGTAAAACACCACTGAGGCTGAACACGTTTAGTCTATTACCTCATCATCATAGAAAGCAGGGTGGTACAGCAGCTAAGGAAAAGTGTTTTTAATCCTGGGTATGATGGCTTTATAATCCTTGATGTAAAGGGTGTATTATCCTGGGCATAAAGGGTTTATAATCCCGGCTACAAAAGGTTTCTAAGCCTGAGTTAAAATGTTAAAAGGGTTTATGATCCTGGGGGTAAAGGATTTATAATGCTGGCCATGAGAGGTTCATAATCTTGAGTTTAATTGAACAAAGGCTTTATAATCCTTAGTGTAAAGCATTCATAATCCTTCATTTAAATCCTGGGATTGATGCTTTAATAATCCTGTATGTAAAAGGTCAGTGAGTCTTGTAAAAGGTTAATAATCCCAGTTTAAGGGTTACACTCCTAGTTAAAGCTGGTTTTAAAGGTTTAATAATCCTTGTTTAAATGATTTATAACAGTGATTATAAAGGGCGTATGATCATGTTTATAAATGATTGATAATCCAGGGTACAAATTGGAATCATATTGATTTAAAAGATGAATAATACTGACAATAAATAAATATGATTCTGGTTCTCCCGTGTTCTTCATGGAATGGATCATGGCCTTAATAACAGGGAATTTCAAAAGCCCCTCTCAGACTTCCAGTGCCAGACGCATTTTACGCAGTCCCCCTCCCCCTCCTCATTATCCGAAGCCAGACATCTCTGAGTGCAGAGTGGGCAAATATTTGTCTTGATCTCCACAATAGGATGTGGGTTACTGATTAACGTATCGGCTGTGTAATTGTGTCCACGTTAGTACTTCCTCTGCCCTCTCGCCCGCCTGCGCCGCAGCTTCCACCCACACGCAGCCTTGAATTACTCCACAGGCAACTGTTGATGCATTCTCAAACCAACTGACGTCAAGTGGGAAGGGCTCAGGTCTGGGTGGAGTATAAAAGTAGCCTTCTACTTGCTTCATTCACAACTTCACTCTGGATTACTACCGCCTTCACAGAGGCTCCTTTCACGGACGAGAGAGCAGGGACGCCGGGAACTGTGTCCCACCTAAAACATGAAAATGTCCGCGGCGGAGATCAGCCAGGTCCTCAAGGAGGGAGAACTGGAGAAGAGGAGCGACAACTTGCTCCAATTCTGGAAGAGGAAGACGTGCGTGCTCACCACGGAAAGCCTCAACATTTACGCCGACACGCAGAAGCGGTCCAAGGGCAAGGAGCTGAAGTTGCAGTCCATCAAGAAGGTGGACTGCGTGGAGCGCACTGGCAAGTTCGTCTACTTCACCATCGTCACCACAGACAACAAGGAGATCGATTTCCGGTGCTCCGGTGAGGATAACTGCTGGAATGCGGTGATCATGATGGCCCTGATCGATTACCAGAACAGAAAGGCCATACAGGACTTTAAAACACGGCAGGACAACGAGAGCGCGTCGCCCGGTCAGCAGGAGAGGCGCATGGCGAGGTCGCCCTGAGCCGCCGCGGATCCTGGCATTTACCCTCTCCTAATATGGTGAGACACACCATGAAACAGAGCTGACATGATATACATGTACACAGCGGGAGAGGGGCCAGAGTCTTCGTCCTGAAACTAATGCCTTGACTTTTCTTCCCCTCCAGCGTCATCGTGGACCATACTGAAATAATCCGAGGACCAAAAGGAAGACGACGTCATCCGGTCCAGAGATGAAGGACTGTGGACTGAACTCTCAGAGACAAGGACAGACATGTAAAAGAGATCTCCAGAAGCTCCACACGCAGGACTGAACAGTGAAGTTTGCTCTCCTTGGAGGTCTGCCTCCCTAAACCATGTTGGAAGCGTTGTTAATTTATTTGTTTCCAGGATATTGAGTTACTGGCAAACAGCTTGTGTTGTTTAAATTATTCCCGATTTCAAAGTGTGCTACGCATGTATTTATTTTAATAAATATATTTGTGATTTTTCAACACAATTCCACTCATTTTTTTGCCGGTCTTATTTAAAGTGTCTGCGGTGCCCATATCTGATTACATCAGTCAGGAACACTTCGTTTCAAGCAGCAGTCTCAGAGGAAATGCCACACATGCACAGTAAAAAGAGAATGGGGACAGGAAAGTCCCTTTCCTCTCTGGTGTCAGGTGGAATGTTGCTCTTTATGGTCACAGCAGGGAAGGTTTCCGGCCTGAGTCAGACCTGATTAGCAGAGCAGACACACACCTAAATGCCTCAAGAAGTGCAGTAGCTGGTCTGGATAGTTTTGCTTATTTCCTTTACTTGTAGATGATACTTGCAAGCATGCGTCTAATGATTAATTCTTTGTCAGAGGCCTCTGGTCTTTACGAGACCATGACGTCACAGGAAGTCCAAATCTACTGCCCTTTTTATGGTGACACAAATGCTGTGTCAATGGAAACAATCTAACAGTAGGCACACGCCTATGAGATTACTGTTATAAACCCAGTGAGCAGAGATTTAGTCACATCTAGGCAGGGTTACTCACCCTACAGAGGACACAACTAGGTGCTGGTTCAGAACTTGATGTGACAAAAGATTTTTTTTTTAAGTGAAGTTAGGAGTTCTAATATTAGGGTTAATATAAAGAGCGCAGATACAAACATTCAAATGGGGTTCTTGTCCACAGAGACGACAGAACCCTGAATATTCAATGTTTACACTACACTGTTTAGTTTGGAAAATTGCTGCGGAGCTAAATTTAACCTCGTAAAACCAGAGTCGGATTTGATCTATTTATTTTAAAATGTACCTTATGATTTCAGACCCTCGCTTAGAGTGAGGAAAAAACTACCCAAAACATTTGAACATGGAAACAAATAACAGAAACTTTGGGAGGGATCCCCGCCCGGGACAGATGATGTGAGTGCACCGTACTTAACGCACCCATCTTTGATGACACAAAGTTTGACAAAGTGTGTTTGAATGAATTCTCCAATAAATGGGTTAAACAGTTTATAAATGTATTTTAAACGGAAGGCCATCACGAAGCGGCTTAGGCTCTAAATGCTGCAGGCTTTGGTTTCTATACTCGTCCCTGTGCGAGTAAAAGTTAAATGAATGACAAACGTGGCTCACCTGACCCTCAGGGGAAGTGTGTGTGTGTGTGTGTGTGTGTGTGTGTGTGTGTGTGTGTGTGTGTGTGTGTGTGTGTGTGTGTGTGTGTGTGTGTGTGTGTGACATGAACAAACATTGCCCAGAGCTCCTGCACATAAATACCCCTGGCAGTAGATCCTACAAGTGTGTTATGAGCAGAGGTCAGAGGTGACAGAGAGTTAAAGCTGTGGGGAAGTGTGTGGTAGAGCCCTTTATGTGCCTGCTTCCGTCCTGCGTGCAGCTTTGAAGTAGGATCACGCTACAATGAACGCATCAAAGGGTCCCACTGATCAGAGTAGTATTACCCAACCAGATAGGCCCCCGCTCTAAAAATACCTCTTCACGAAATTGGCACCAGTTCAATCTCTCTCTCTCTCTCTCTCTCTCTCTCTCTCTCTCTCTCTCTCTCTCTCTCTCTCTCTCACACACACGCACATACACGAACACACCTTTGCCCCTAAGGGCCTAACAGAGGTTCTATGGGCTGAGGTGTCATCACCTCTGCTAGTGACACCACATTTTTCTGTTTTGGTGCTTCATGCTTTCCACTCCCACCTCAGATGTGGTTTCACAGGCTGTTAGCAGACATCCTAATCTGAAGACCGTCTTCTTAAGTCTTTGCTGGCAAGTATACACACACACACACACACACACACACACACACACACACACACACGCGCACACACACACATGCACACACACACAAACACACACACACACGCACACACGCTATGTCTTCCTCAGAACTCAGTCCGTCATTATCGTTTTTACTGTGCTAACAGTGGATATATTGTGCCGAGTGTCTCACAACCCGTGTGTATGTCACTGTCAGAACAGGATCTATTTGGTCTGATAACATTTGGAAGATAGGAGCCACTTGATGACATCATCGATCAACATTCCTGACGCTGCTGCTGGAGAAGGCTACAAACCTGAGGACCCTCAAGGTGCCACCCTCAGCATCACCTGTTCACGTCCCCATCTGTCCATCTGTCTCTTGTTTTCGTCGCCGCTGTTGCAGGATGTGCTTGCTGATGGAGAATTGTTGGGTCTAAATTGACCGTAGGTGTGACTGTGAGTGTGTATGGTTGTCTGTCTGTATGTGCTGGCCCTGTGATGGAAGTAGCTGTCCAAGCCCCGTGAATATTTTGGTTGTAAAATGCTGCAAAACAGTGTATTAATTGTTCTGAGTGTCACTCAACCCCTAGAGAGTATTCTATTCCATTATCTGTATCTAATCCATTTCATCAAGTCTAAAAGAGCTGAATAATTAATTATCCATCCACATTCAAGTTAGCAGAAGGCTAAAGGGAAGAATGCTATCCGTGTTTGTCCTTATCTCTGCTCTACCTACGGTAGTGCAAACTTTGTGCGGCCGGTATAGTAGGACCAGGGAGTAGTTGATGTGTGACGGTCATGCAGAGAGGGAAGATGAGAGGAGGAATCAAAAATCAAAAGCAGCAAGAGTCAAGTGTTTGCACCATGACTGTGGCCTTGTTTCCAAAAGAGAGTATCACATTTGCAATGATATTGTCAATTTGTTTTGTGATTAACAGCACAATCAATATTGTTGTACTGTAGCATGATGCGGCAGTGGGGGATATTACGGAAGAAGTCACAAAACAAATCTGACTGGACATTGAACCTTCGCACTGACACATCATTCACCCCGAGAACTCAACAGTGGACATCAATGTGGAACCAGCAGGAAGCCTTTTGAACTTTTGAGTTTTGAGGCTGGTGAGTTTTGACGATAGGCTCTGAAAACTGAAACTTTTCCTGACTTTTTACCCACAGCGCCACCTAGCGGTGACAGGAAAAGACATATTTCACACTTTGATGAATACCACTTTTCCCGTATTCAACTCAAACACGGTCAGAGAAACCCTAAGAAGTTTCTGCTGCACATATTTGAGAACTTATCATTTCATAAAAATGTTATCTTTAAACCTCGTGATATGAAGTCAGGTGGAGACCAGAGAAAAATATATTTGATGACATTTTAACATGTGCTAAACACGAACTTCCCTTCCACTGCCATTCATTGGGCTAAAGTAACTAGGGATCTGGTGGTCTCTACGGGTGTCGGCTTCCTCGTGCAGCACAGAGGAGAGAAGGTTATTGTCTACTCGCCTGGTTCTGGGGAGAACAGTTAATGAGTTTTGTAGTAAGAGGCGATACACAACAATCAACTAAATAAAACACAAACTATTTTCCATTCTCTTGGAGGCTGATCCTCTCCTCCCTCTTTTCTGCTGGCTCTGGTTAGTCTGCTATACATCCTGCATTGGACGGCAAAAGTTCATGCAGCATAAAGGCGATGGTTGATATGTATTCATGAAAGATGTACTTATTTCTAAAGTAACCTATAGTGTCAATTAAGAATTGTATTATTTCTACATATAGGAAATAACACAGGGAGTTGAACCCTATTCAAGTTGTATGAAAGTACCTCTACCCGTGTCTTTTACTTTTTTATGGCATTTGAGGGAAGCAAACCTTCATTGGCAGCAGCATTTATAGCGATATTCAAGAGTATGTAATGGAAATGCAGATACTCACGAGTCTGTTGAAGGTCAAATGTTGTGTTTTTTTTTGTTGTTGTTGAAGGTCATGAAAATATTGTGAATATGCTGTTGCAATGATTGAAAAAAGAACCCCCCGGGGGTGTTAAAGGAGAGGATTTTGGAATAAGAAGTAATTTTTGTTTAACGAGATTAATGAAATTGTTGGTTTAAAATAAAAAATTTAATCGATGCCAATAGTCCTATTTATCACTCTCTATCTACTCCCATTCATCAGGGCCACCGCTGGAGTACCAGCGAGAACCCACACAGGAACAGGGAGAACATGGAGACTCCACACAGAAAGATCCCGGGGCTCAAACCCGGAACCTTCTTGCTGTGAGGCGACAGCGCTGACCACTGCACCACCGCGCTGCCCTTGTTGTAGTTACATACTTTGTCAAAACCAAGTTTCCACAACAATCTCTGTTACAAATATCTGCACTCAAATCAAAAACTACTACTACTTTTACAAACTAATGCTTCTTTATTCACAACTCACTTGATGCATGTCAGTGCAAACATATCTCATCTCATATTAGTACCTGGCCAGGAGTCGTACTCAAGCTAATCAATGGCAAAAAAAAAGAAAAAGGAACACATGACTAATCAATGGCAAAAAAAAAAAAGGAACACATGACAAAAAAATAAGGCAACACAATACAAGCCTGATAATCTCCTATCATCATACAATATTTTAAATTAGTCCGAACGATTCAAACAACATCACTCTGAAAGTGGCTCTCACTTCAGGTTCTAAAATTGTATTTAATTGTTAATATTGAATCTTAACAAATCCAGGCAAGGTGGAAGAGAAAAGTACTTTTTGAATGTTCAGTCACACTGTGATGTGATGATGGCTGTGAGAACAGATGATGATGTGCTGAGCTTGTGGCCCCCATGAATAACAAGGAGGGTAGAAGGTGTGATGGCAGGTTCAGGTGCTGAATACAGTCGTAATGCTGTTTTTAAACGAAACAGAAAAAGAAAATTGTAAAAAAAAAAAAAAAAAAGAATTGTAATGGCGCCACAGGTTTGGTAGCACAGCTGGATGACATGTTAACGCCACTCCAACCTACGTGTTTGCTCGTGAATGAATAACGACCCAGCACAGCCACTTTAACATCGGCTTTTCCATTTAAATTTCTGTTCTGGATTTTCCTCCCACGCTCTTCCCGTCAGACACCTTTCTGACGCCAGCAGGACGTAACATTAGCAGCTTCATGTAAATAAAAATGTTTGGAACCCAAACAGCGAGAGCACCAGGATGTTATGTAAGGCCTGGGGAGATGGGATTACTAACATCCTCCCACAACTGGGTCAAACAAGTAGTGGCGATTGATTGTGTGATTTTTTTTTTCTTTCTTCATGGCCGCCCCTCAAAGCTCTTTCGTCAAACGGTGGCAACAACTACCTCCGAGAAGAACAATTCAAAGGCTTGTTTTACTGGAAAAAACTTCCAAGGTATTTCATTTTGTGACGCCTGTCTCAGGTGATCACATACCTGAGGACTTACCTCAGCAACTTCAAAGACAGTCCCGCCCCCTCGACCCACGGCTGAGGCAACACGCAGTCACCAGGTTCAACGATGTACAGGATTTGAAATAAAGGGTGCTCAACCACAATCCAACTGTTTCCCATCATCATTCCTTCATACAGCTAAAGGTCATCCGGTCTAACTGATAAATTGGATGAATACCCCCCCCCCCCCCATCTTATTCACAAAAGAGTCATTCTCATAATCGTCTGTAGCTATGACAACAGTGTTTGTTTTTTTTGTCAGACATCCATTTCTGTTTGCTGAGTCACGGGAAAAGAAGTCCCCAGATGGGCATTGTCCGCTCGCTTTGGCTATGATTGCCATGGTGGAAAACCTGGTGAACACGAGCCAGTAACACAAAGACCCTCAGAGTGATGATAACAATACGAAGATTCACAAGGTATGTGGTCACATGTTCAACTCCTCTGATTACACAACAGAAATATCAGCAGGACATTGTGACTTATTGCGCCTTTCATTTCATCCTGTCAGGCTAACTGACACCCAGACCTCATCTACAGTGTGTGAAAGTATAAATATATTTATAGACATATGTAAAAATATATTGGAAAAGTCCAACATGTGCCATAATAAGGCACTCTTTCCCCCAAATATAGTTTGTTGGTCTCGGAGAATCTTGTGAATGTAGCACCTCATATCTAAGACATGCATGTGTATTGGATGTACTCCACCACACACACACACACACACACACGCACACGCACGCACAGACACACACACGCTAGCTATATACACATGGAGTGTCAGCAGGGGCGGCAGCACTGAGCAGGGATCATGTTGCCGAAGACCCAGCTGTCCAGAGAGAAGCCTGAGCTGGAGAGTGGAGACGCTGTCAGGAATGTCTACAAGGCAGCGAGGGGGCGGACGGCGGAGGAAGAGCCGGACTTCCTGTCTCTGGCCTGAGAATGAAGGCAAAATTAATAGCAAAATAAGAAATCTAAAATTCAAGACTTGGACTTCAGATCAGAAATGGTTTTAGCAGTAGTTTGAAGTCTATGTATTAATATCAAACGCTTCTGAGACAACCTGTAGTCACAGAATTATTTCAATGGCACCACTTTTTTTGTGACGTGACCAAATAAGACATGAAAGGTTGAGAAACAAAGAAGTGGTTTAGATTTGGAACAGCATGTGTCACCCGCCCCAAGTAGTTACTGGCTACACAGACGGCTCTGATTATATCTGGGCAGGTTTTGCAATATCCGGCTTATTGGTTTGTTTTCCCCCAAACTGATAAGATTAGGGTTATAATGGAATGTCTTTTTATTTGATCAAAGCATGAAAGTAGGTGCACAGTGCTGAGACACAGGATTGACTTGAGCTTAATGCTAACACATTCAACAGCAACAAGCTCAGTAGCATGAGTTCATCATGACATATAAAGCTTCGGATGATATTCATCTGTCCGTCACGTATGTGCTGAAAATACTGCACAAATGATCATTTTGGTATTTCATGCTGCTTGATAAAAGTTCAGGGGTCGCCAAGTGATTACAACTTTACACTGTTCTTATGATGCTTTGCATTCCAATGTGAATAGTTCATTGTTATAGGAGTAAACTTGTTACATTCTAACCTGGTATTGATCAAATAGTGTTGTTTTTTTCTGATGCGGCAGCAATACGCTTCCATATCCCGGCAACATGAGAAATCGGGGAAAAGCCCACAAGTAGCCCAAGTACACATGTTATTGAAGTCGAAGTAGAAATGCTGGTGTGAAATATAGAATCTACTTCTTTACTTAAATAAAAGGGAAAAAATTATTGCCCAATTTAACCAAAGAGAAGAAATAAAAAGTAGTCAATTTAGAGACATTTTTACTGGTGTTTTTTTTTTTTTGTCTAAAGCTAACAGAACTTCATGACAATATCACGTCACGTCACGTCACGTCACGTCACGTCACGTCACGTCACGTCACGTCACGTCAAATCATATCATGTCATGTAAGCAGGAGTGTCTTTTTGTCAGCCATCTGGGGTGGGATTGTCTTTTCTGTCCTTTATTTCTGAATTTGGTTGACATTGGCCTTGCCTTTAGGAACATACGATTAGAAATAAAAATAATATCTAAAAAGCCATCCATTGTCTTTCGCTTATTCCTGGGTCGCGAGGGCTGGAGCCTATCCCAGCTGCCTCTGGGCAAGAGGAGGGGTTCACCCTGGACGGGTCACCAGTCCATCACAGGGCCAACAGATAGAGACAGACAACCATTCACACTCACAGTCACACCTACAGTCAATTTAGAGTATCAATCAGCCTCGTCCCCTCTTGATGTCTTTGGACTGTGGGAGGAAGCTGGAGTACCAGAGAGAACCCACACAGGAACAGGGAGAGCATGCAGACTCCACACAGAAAGATCTCGTGCTGGAGCCGGGGGTCAAACCCAGAACCTTCTTGCTGTGAGGCGACAGTGCTGACCACTGCACCACCGTGCGGCCCAAGCTCAAAAGCTGTAAATGTAAAGTAGCATTCTTGTTTTGAAAAAAATTAATTGGATATGAAGAAATCTGTGTAAAATGTGAGGAAAAGGTGCTCAGAAAATAGTACTGAGATACTCTATTGAGTACAGTAAGTAAGTATTTCTACTGTACAACTTCCCACCTCTGCAAACATCATTAGGATTCTTTTCAGATTAGGATTTGGATTAGGATTGAATCATGAATGTCTATCAAGCTGTTGGCATTTGATCCAGTGGCTGTTGTGATAATTCTGTCTGGACCAAGGTGCTGGGAGAGCAGACCACCTCTCCAACCTACATCATCCTCTATGTCTCTGTTATAAAAATCTTGCTTCTAAGATTCAAGAGTCATTTGTCAGTTGTGTCAGGGTGGAGTGGGTAGATCCCACCAGAGGAAAGAGATCCAGATAAAAAAACAATCCTTTAAGATGTCAGGACTGTAGAGATGCGGCTCTCAGTCGCTGCTGGGACTGCGGGGTTCAGGTCTGCAGCTGCTCTGCACTGGTGAGGTCTCATCACACTGTTGAACTGGGATCTGGAGGGAAAGTCTGATCACCAGCACCTGCCTGTGTGGGTGTGTGAAGAAGTGACCAAGAACAGATTACAATAACATTACACCACCTAGTCTGGCAGTCTGGATGTGAGACATTATTCATAGTGGATTTTTTTGACTGGGTTAGGGATGAGTTAAGAAGGAGAAACAGAAACCCATCTAAGGACAAAGTGAAGTGATGGGCGTGTGCGAATGTGTCAGAGTGTGAGTGTGTGAGGTGTTCAAATTCCTGCTAAAACTCTACAGCAGTGTATTGCCTCTCACACCAGTTACAATAAATTGCATCAGATTGCAGCAACTTGCAGCAAGTGGCATGGAAGTGAAGGTGGAATGAAAGCGCACAATAACCTGTAATGTTGACCCGGGGTCAGAGTCGTTTCAGAGGAAATGAGCTCACTGATATTACCCAGGAGGGAAGCGAAAGAGAGAGAGAGAGAGAGAGAGAGAGACAGAGAGAGAGAGAGAGAGAGAGAGAGAGAGAAGATAAATAGGCGTATAAAGGGAGGCAAAGAGGGAAAATTCCAATATTAAAAGAAGCATTTCCAGGATATCCCCCTCTGTGCTGTGCCATTTCAACGTACACATTTACTAATATCTGCACAAAATGATCTGATAAATGCTTTTCTATTTGAAATTGACGTGAGCAAAGAATCTCATTATCCAGAAAGCTACAACACATATTAATGCACATATTCAGGCTGAATTCTTCCGCCATCTTTAATTTATCCAAAGCATTCCTCCATTAAAAGTCAGAAAATACACTTTTCTCCAAAACAATCCTTGCCTGTATTTACCCGAGCTACTTCCCTGCAAAACTGCTGAGTACCATGACTTCTTCACCTCAAAAAGCCCATTCTAACTTCAGCCAAAATAACGTACGTTGGTCATTAAGCTAACTAGCAGTAGCCTTGATTCTGAGGGTTTTAGCCCCCTTTCTTGTCTTGGGAGAGTTGCAAATAAGCAAATTTTGGCCCAAGCTTGTGTGTTCCTTTAAAAGAAATTGCTACGTCTTGCTACGACTTTGTCTTAATATGACCACGTCGCATCCTCTGGCAGCAGGGGATGATGGCTGGAAATGTCTTTCTCAGAGTACTGGGACCCTGAGCAGCAGGCAGGGGAAGCTTGGAAGTCCCTTTATTAGAGTCCAGGTTTGGTGCATTCCTGCAGTCCCTGATCCTCCGCATTGTTTCGCCGTGTGGCTCCTGCTCACTGATCACTTCAGCAGTTCGGTATTAACCTCGCAACAAATGCCTCCATCAATCATAGCAAGACACAACAGAGGTGTATTGTTCAAAGACACTGCAGATGGTGTTTAATCAGGGTGGAGGCTTGTGTTTCCATGTCTGCATAGTTTCATAGCCACCCAGGAGCTGGACGCCTGCTGCTTTAAATTATGAATGGAAGGACGGAGGAGTAACAGGAAGTTCACAACTCAGAAAACACCTAAATATTTCCCAAGTTTTTCCCTTAATTTTGGGAACTCCATCAAGGAGGTTGGGTTTTTCATGATGTTTGTCTGTTATGGAAAACTTTAAAGCTGATTTTCATCAAACTCATAGGAAGTCATAGACATAACACCACCTAGTGGCAATAGGAAGGTACCCTGAAATTAGAACCGTCATTTGAATAAAATTACAGTTACAATCTGACATCTTCACATGATGTGTAGCAACTTATAACAAATTTGCAGGCGTTCACTAGCGCTACCTAGTTGATGCAGACTGTGATATTTGTGCCACAATGCACACATTAGTCTGCTCCTTCATGCAAAATCCAAATATCAACAGATTTTACCTGCCTCTTGCTTTATGAAACAGCTACACAGTGTGGCGCGCGCGGGCCTGTTCATCACTGCATGCAGCTTTAATCAGGGCCACAGGACAGAAGTGCCAGGAAAGTTCACCTCAGCAGAGTTCATCTCTTTCTGAGTGCTTTGTTGTTAATAGTAGTGAGAGCGTAGCGGTTGAGGTTAGCAGCGGTAGTCTATTAGCAGTACTATCAGTGTGGTTGTAAAAGTACTAGTAGTATTTTACCAGTACAACTTATATGATGATACATTTAATGAAGGTTAAACGCAGGTTGTAGAGCAAGAATGAATGGTGAGGCTCATTTACGAACAAGTGCTATCTTGTCCCAGTGTTTCAGCAGGCTTTTCTTCATAATGATTCTATTCCATTTTTTTGTTGAAAGACTTTGTGTGATAGAGGTGAAGACATCCGTCCTGATATGTGTGTGTGTCGTTAATCTTTGACAGTAGAAACAGTGAGTGCAAAGTTAACCGGCTCCACAGTCTTAATCAGTATGATTATATGAATAATACTCAAACTGATAACAGATTTTTTTTTTTAAAGCAAACAAACATATTATTCGTATGTCTTGAGTCAGCTATTATTTCAAGCATTATTAGGATTGTTTTATTTTTGTATTTTCCAGACTCGCACACACTGGGCACTGCTCTCCTCCGGGGCAGCACATGTCAAGTCCGATTTGAGTCGATTAGATGAACAGTTGTTGAGTCAATCAAGTCAAAGATGAACATACAGACTCACAAATGAAAGACAACCATCTGCCCTTTTTGGACTGCGACGTCTACATTCAAGAGGACAGGAGCCTGAGGGTGGATGTGTACAGGAAACCCACCCACACTGACCAATACTTGCTTTTTGACTCTCACCATCCTCTGGAGCACAAGTTAGGTGTCATCAGGACGCTGCAACACCGAGCGGAGACCATCCCCACCAGCGTCCAAGGCCGGAAAAAAGAACAGCAGCATCTGAAAAGAGCACTTAAAACTTGTGGCTTCCCAGACTGGACCTTTGTAAAATCCTCTTCCAGGTCCAGAAAGGAGGAGAGCTCCAGGAGGAGGGAAGATGAAGAAGGCAGGAGAAAAAACATAGTGATCCCCTATGTGGCAGGGGTTTCTGAGAAATTAAGGAGAATCTATAATAAGCACCGCATCCCTGTGTCTTTTAAACCAGACAACACTCTGAGACAAAGACTGGTTCACCCCAAAGATCCCACCCCTCACAGCCAGATAAGCAATCTGGTATACGCTGTCAGATGCAGTGAGGCCTGCACGGATCTCTACATAGGGGAAACCAAACAGCCCCTCAACAAGCGCATGGCCCAACATAGAAGAGCCAACTCTGGAGGACAGGACTCAGCGGTTTTCCTCCACCTCAAGGAGGAAAGCCACTCCTTCCAGGACGACCATGTCCAAATTCTCGACAGAGAGGACAGATGGTTTGAAAGAGGAGTTAAAGAAGCCATCCATGTCAGGATAGAGAAACCATCTTTGAACAGAGGAGGTGGACTGCGACATTTCCTTTCACCTATTTACAACCAAGTCCTTTCAAAGCTTCCCCAAAGAGTTCAGCTGAAAGACCCATGTGGAACGGCTGATGCCAGCACAGCCCATTAGCATCTGAGTGGTCGGTGAAACCCCCTAACGACCACCCCTGAAACTCCCTGACACCGCACAACGACTGTCGTTTGGAGAGGCCAGGTGAGTCTCGGGAGGGTCGTTTCCACCACAATAGCACTGACCACTCCCACATAGGTTTATAAGCTGGAGTTTCCACACTCTTCACTAGAACTGAAGAAGCCTCTCGGATGAGAGGTGAAACGTCTTCAAGATAAACTTACGTCCAGTTGACCAGATTTTACTTCGCTTCGATACAGACTCACAGCACACACACACAGATTTCTTGCTAGTACAGTAAGATGTTAACATATAGCAATAGCAGTGCTACGGTTGCTTTATATCATAAGCAAATTTTCAAATTTGGCACTTTAGCACTAAGCTCACTTGAGGCGCTAATTTTCATCGGTCGGAAAAAAAAGAGAACGACGTAGATTTGATGATCTATCCTAGCAGATAGCAGAACAAGCAGGGGTTGAAACACATTTGATTAAAATTTGCATAACCGGTTCACTGTATGCACCTTTGGACTGAAAGAGCCACCAATGATGTCATTAACTTCACCTCAGCTGTTCTTTTCTATGACAGCTCAGAATGTCTTTTGTTGAACGGTATGTTCTGTATTTAAACTTCTGAATTGTTAGTGAAGACCTCAATCTCAGGACGTAAAGAAAACTCTAGATAGGAAATGTCAAACCTGGCCCTGCTTGACCCCGAGTCTGGGTGGCTTTACAGAGGCGTGAGGGCCCCCTTTATACAGTAAATCCCCTATAGAGGAGGGACAACTTGAACAAGCTTGAAATGAGAGGAAATCCTGTTGTTCATGGCTCAAGGGTCTTTCCCATGAAGCAGAGAACGTCACAATGGTCTCCTGTGTCCACATGTTGTCGCCAGAACAGCGGTCATCCCACAAAGGCCACTGTTGTAATGGAGGTCAGCATTAATCACATTCCTGTGTAGAGTGTAGACCAAGCACACTTACACTGTGTAAACATCGGTATCCAGGCTTGAATACAGACCTGCTGCGCTCATCAAGACGAGGAACCGCAACTCTAAAAAGGCTCATCAGTTTTTGTTATGCTTAAAGTGCATCGTCTGATAACAGTGCGGAACCTTCTTCAACAGTCGCAATGTGGAGCTCTTTAAAGTTTGAACATTATTATTCGTTTTCTCGTAAAATTAACTTTGCTACCTTGAGGTAATTCAGTAATTACTCATGTTCTCTGGATAATTGCATTAGTATGTTGATTGCAGCCATTCTCAGTGTCGGTAAGTCCTCGAAACGATGCTATTTGGATGAATCTCAGAGAACATTCACGGTGTGTTTGAGAACATTTAGGGAATAGGGGAAGGTATATAGCACATTCCCTGTAGGCTTCCTGGACAAAGTTCCTATGATGTTAATTAAAGCAGAGCAAATGTTCTAGGATTGTAATCCAATCCCTGAACAGAACCAGCACAGAACAAAGTACTAAAGGATATGAAAATGTCAATGTTTGGTCTGCAAACATTCTGGGAACATAATGTAGAACATCCTAATTTCCCCTGTCTACCTTAATAATATCTCCCCATCCTTCAAAGAACTATGAGAACAATATAGGGAACAACTGGGAACGTCCCTGCTTGTGGCTGGGGAACTGATTGCTCCCAAAAACATCTTGAAGAGAATGTTTTCATATTATACAAAGAGAACCATACAGTATGAGAAGGTGCCAAAAGGTCTCTTTGCATTTTAGCAATATGAGCATAAAACACATAAAATAGAATGATTTTCTGAAGTAAATTTGGGGCACTTAGGACTACAGGACTGATATATCCACAGGGGTGGCATGGCTCAGAGGGAGAGTGGCTGGGCCAAAGGGTTGTTGGTTCGATCCTCACTTCCCCCATGATGAAGTGTCCTTGAGCAAGACACTGAACCCCTGATTGCTCCTGATGGCCCTGTGACGGACTGGTGACCTGTCCAGGGTGAACCCCGCCTCTCACCTAATGTCAGCTGCAGGCTTCACACACACACACACACACACACACACACACACACACACACACACACACACACACACACACACACACACAGTCTAAGCTTTTACTGTATATTTCACATACTACCATGAATACTAAATGACATTTTCCCACGAACACAAAGGAGAATTACCATAAAATTCAGAATGCATTCCGAAATGTAATTTTGCACCTTGTGTTCCAGACAGGAAGTCCCAATGATCTCATCTCCTGTGGATGTCACCTTTAATGAACACACTATATACAGACACACTGCTGCATGCCAAAAACATACAATCTCCAAAACCAATTGCTAAAACATGGGTGCAAATGTCTGGTTTTGTCCCCATGAGGTATATGTTCATAGCAGTTAAGCGTGGGGGTTTGACCCCGGTGAGCTGTGGGAACAGGATTTTGTGGTGTAGGTTTACAAACCCCCTCAAGCACACATGGAGAAATGAGTCCAGCAGAAGAGATGCAGCCAAAGATTTCAGGTTTAAGCATGAAAGATTAGAACAGAGATCTGATTTAATATCTGTTCCACATGCTGAGAAATATTCCTGCATACACATAGCTAGCATACATTCATTAGCATTCTTAAACACGCGCACGCGCACACACACACACACACACACACACACACACACACACACACACACACACACACACACACACACACACACAGAGGAGTCTTTCACAGCATTTCCACATAATCCCAGTTCCTCTGAAACAGAATCTCTGTTCTTCAGTCAGCGATTGTCAAGTGTGTGAGATGAGCTACGTGTTGGCTATCCAAGCCACAGGGGCCAGCAGTTTGGGCTGGGTTGAGGAGGGAGATGTTTTCAGTGACATGAAGTGTTGGTGGATTTTTGGGTAATGAGTCACTGGAGCCTCCTTCAAAGGCTAACACCCCCTCCAACACTCGAGCAGGGAGGTCCACTGGAATCTGTGCCAGGATGGATAGAAGAGCTGAGTGGGCAGGCCTCATAAAGTGCACGCACGCACACACACACACACACACACACGCACGCACGCACGCACGCACACACACACACACATTGCTTCTCTGTTGCTAAGTGGGGTCAGGCTCTCGCCACAAAGGACACGACCCCTGTGATAAAGGCCCCTACTGTAGAAAATATGAAGCATGATTGTACAGTATGTGCTTGTCCGTCTGACTGTGATAGTGAAACGCAATATATTTATGTTCCATAGTGAGCTGGGACATAAAGAAGCTCAGTGCAGACGTACTACTGCTAACCTAATGCTGTTACCTCAAGTTCACATGTTACTTACGGCATTATCTCAAGTTAACCAAGCAGATTTTCAAATCACAAGTTATTTCATCTCTGTAGTTAATTGTTGTGCTGTGTCAAGGAAAAATGATTTCTCAAGCTTACGGGTTAAATTAGCTTGTTGTTTCCATTTTCTCCTGATTGTTGTCTATCTATCCATACCGAGATGAATTAACCCATTATCACAGGAAAATTAGCTTTGTCATCTTGAGGTACTGTGATAATTACTCATGTTCTCTGGACAGTGGCTCTAATAAGGTAACTATAGCCATTCTTGGCTCCTGTGAGTGGCAGAAACTGAACTGCAAACTCCATGAAGTTGATTCAAAGGTAACCTCATCCGTCTGTAACCTGCTGATTTTTTCTCTTTTTCTCCCTGCAAATGTGTGATTCCGTTTCACGTGCAGAGACACTGATGGCAAGTATGATGTCTACACACACACACACACACACACACACACACACACACACACACACACACACACACACACACACAGAGCGGTGGCCGCTCATTCGATCAGGAGCAGCTGTTTATCGGCATGTATGTGAAGACAAGACCAGAGGAACACAAATTAACACGACGGCCCACCGGACAAAGAATCAGAAGCTGAGACGACTCCACGATGAAGCAGGAAGCAGGCAACAATAGCTTCTGTGTAAACAGACCGCGCTGGGATCAAACACATAACACTCACATATGTGCCTTAACTATGTTTAGATCCCATACATCCTCATGTGGCGACAGGATTGCGTGCAGGTCAAAGGTCGCGTCTCCTTTGAGCCTTCAGTCAATTCATTTTTAAGAGTTGTGATTAAAAGATAAAACCCACTGTATTTTTGTGTCTGGACAGAGCATGATGGCTTCTTTTTCTGTTTTCTTTGTAAGGATGTGATAGATGGGTGTGTGCAGGTGTTTGTGTGTGGCCGGTGAGTGTGTGTTCCTCTGTGGGACACACTGAGTGCTCTGGGACAAGACTCGACAAGCGCAAGCACATGGGAAGCCAGCAGGGAGGCAACTCTGCTACCATAGCAACAAATCAATTTACACTGCAGAAACTGGCAATGCCTGGTGGATGGTTGTATAATGGCTAAGATTAGGATCTAAAGGCGGTTCAGTCTCGCCTCCCTGATTTAAGAATAGGATTTCTGGATCCTCCTCTATTTTTAAAAGGTCAGGTCTACCTGTCAGCACAAGACCACCCCACAACCTTTTCCCCAGATTTCATCACATGTGTTGGGAGGTTGGCAAAAGTTGCTATCACCACAACAAACCAGTGCACACCTCCAAGCAGTAAACTCCAGCTGCCTTTCACAATGAAACTCACTGATCATCAAGAGCCAATTAAATGAAAACTAAGAATTAAATCAAGCGTCGTGATCTCTTCCTTGAGTCAGAAATAGTCGGTCAAGATGGAGGGACTCACATAAGCTGCCGCTCCAATCACACGATCCAGTGTAGACCTGAGACCCCAACCAGCACATCATGAAATATCTATAAATGCAAGACATGTATGTGTGTTTGTGCTTTGATTATTGCAACAAATGTTTATACAACCACTGTCAAACTTGGCATGTCCATTTCTGGATTCTCCGGAAAGTTGAGGTCTAAGGGGTCAGGTCTCTTTGGGTCAGAGGTCAGAGGTCAGACGACACTAGAATGACTGACGTTTAAATCAAAGCTTTACATCAGAGTCGAATGGTCGGGGGGGATTTGTGACGTCGTACAACTCAGAGCGCTGCCCCTCAAACAGCAGGCACAATGGCAATGGCATTTAAACCTCTGTGGAAAATGTGCTTATTCACATATTCATGCATGCTTCTCTTTTGCATCCTTTTTCACTCTTTCCCACTCTTTTATACTGCTTGTTTACTTTTTTATAACTGTGTTGTGTTTTTTTTTCAAACTTGATGATCCACTTTTGCCACTGAAACACTGTAAATTTGCCATTTATGAGACTAATAAAGGATTATCTTATCTAATAGTATTCAATGCAATCCAGTGTAATTAAGTTTTATCTTCAGGTCAAGGATGTACTCGCTCTTTCTCATGTTGTAAATACACCCACAGTCGCAGTTAGCAAACGTAAAAATGTAAAAGCAAAAATGAACTTAATTGCAAGTTTTATGTCAGAAATTCCCCATTAAGACTTGGCCTGCATCCCACAGTTGAGTTCTTCTTCAGCAGTACAAAGATGTCGTAGAGCCAACGTGGGGACCACAGGACCAACTCCGTTTATTTGATTGCTGGCTCAGCCACAAAAACAATTGAATCAGTGCTTTATTTTCGGGGTTATGACTGACTGATTCCCATACTGAGAGAACTGCAGCAGAAGATAAAGTACTCATGACACACTTGGCCTCAGGGCACCCCAGACAGTCAGACTCCCCTCCCTCTCCATCCTGTACTCTTTATTTCTAGAAGGCAAGTCCCAACATGCTCCAAATCTCTTGTCTTTCAATGCGGTCCAGCCGATTCAGAAGCGGCCTGGGGCACGTAAAAACAAACATCCCTCCTGACTGCTGCTGTCATTCAGCCAAAACAAGCTGGGCACGCCTCAGTGCAGCTGGCCTCTTCGTCCCTCACCTGGGGGGAGGAAATATAGCACAGGAATTGGGCGGGGGTGGTCATGGATCAACGTGAGAGGAGAAAAGCATCATTTTTGTCTAATTGTGGCTCTGTGATATTGGATTTATGCTCATCATATGGTAACATTCATTCCTCACTGTTATACTGATGTAAAGCAATAATTGGGGGAATGCACTGACTAGATGAGAAGACTCAGCTATTTTGTCTGGCAGCTTTTGCGGTCAGCGTAACACAAGGGTTGGTGGATTGGGGAACCAGCTCAATAGCCTTTTTTTTTTTACTTAAATTTCATAGGATGATCAACAGTCATACACTTTTTCCTACGGTAAAATAATGCAGCTTTATGTACAGCAGTTGTTTGGCTGCAGGCTGCAGTCCACACGTGTAACGTAGAGATTAGGCTGACTCTCTTTTATTTGTGTGTGTGTGTTTGTTTCAAATCAGGTTAAGCAACATCAAAAGCAGCAGCTAGTTAGAGTAACACACACACACACACACGCACACGGATGCAGTCCTTTTCAGCACATTGATCTGCATGGGAACAGACAAGACGTTTCAATGATGCCTCCTCACATCTCAAAGATTGTCCCTGCAAGGCAGCGCTGCAGCTCCATGAAACCACACCATTTTAGGCCCCATCAAGCATTTCACGTGACTTCCTCATATGTTTTACAACTCACAGAACCCCCTCTGCACATGGAAAGACAAGAAAGTAAATCACCCTCCTCAGCCAGCTGGATTGCCATTGAACGAAAAATATTTGTGAAGAAGCTGATATCAAGGAAGAACTCCTTTATGTCATTTTTACAGGATTCAGTGACAAAGGCAGTCATCTTGTGACTCATGGTGACTGCGATTACTTCCTTTTTAGAATGTAAATGTGTATGCGCATGCATGCGTGTGTGTGTGTGTGTGTCAGAGAACTGGGTGTATGATGTGTATTCACCTGCCCAGGTTCAACCACAGTCTGCGGTGACTGAGTCGAGAAAAATGCTGCCAGCGTTACGACTGTGTGTGAGCCGACTGTCATGTGGAGCAGCCTCAAGTTTTGAGCGGACATTTTCTTCTTCTTCCCCACAAACTGGAAGGTTTTGTTTTGTTTTTTTTTCCAATCAATCGGCCCGAACGATTTCATTCCTGTCCAACTTTATTTTCGGCATTATTCATGCAGGCAGCGTTTGGTGGTTCATTCATTCATTAGCTGGTGGTTCGTGTCGATGTCTTGTTTTTAATTATCTTTGTCTTTAAACATCATAAAACTCATGATCTAAGTGTGCGTAAAACTATTATGCATTTTATTCAGCAAACTAAGACTGGATCTAAATCTGAATCAGCTGCCCTAAAACACCTGAAGAGACTAAACTAAGTGCACCACAAAGGAACTGAGATCCATTTTCAGACTGCAATGAAAGTAAAATGGTAGCAGTTTTCTTTGACCATGATTAAAACCCTCAGACTGTTAGTTGACTCAAACTGGACTCGTCCTGTCTGAGCCCACGACAGTCCAGAGGATTCATCAGATCTGCTCCAGTCAATCAGGGACTCACCATGTGTGGGTTGTGAAAAACATACACCCATGACATCAACGTTTTAATCCAGTGGCGGTCAAGTTCCTAAGAAATACGTTCTCTTGTCCGCGATAGAGCGGCCTGGAACATGAAAGGAGTGATAAGGACAGATAACGGCCCTTTAATAGACTGATAACGAGCCTGTGACATCAAGACGCCATATCATCGGAGGTTCTGTCGCTTTTCCTGAAGGTCACACAAGAAAATGAGAAATGCAGTGACGCGACTCTCCCGGTGAAAATGAAACTATTCTTCTATGTGAAGCAGCTGATCTGTTTCCCAGTCAGTGCAGCAGAGACCAAGGCCCCTGAGAGGAGGCGGCACAGATACTTATACTTGTTTTATACTATAGATATATATACCTATTGTACTTGTGTGCTAAAGAGATCCTAATGTTCATTTTGATACATCTATAAAAAAAAGCTTCTCTCATGTGTTAATTTAAAAGTTTAAGAGTTATTTTATGACTGGAAGTTACTTTTGTACAATACGTCCTCTTTTATTATTAGTAGAATTAAAGCCATGTTCCGCACTTGATTACCAGTGTGTGTGTGTGTGTGTGTGTGTGTGTGTGTGTGTGTGTGTGTGTGTGTGTGTGTGTGTGTGTGTGTGTGTGTGTGTGTCGGGGCAGAATATGGTGAGTGAGCGCTCTCCGCAGGCTGTATGAGGAACTGCGACACCCAGACCTCCCATTTAATGGCTGTTGCTTTCAAGCAAGACAAAAATGTCCCTTCCCTTCTTCCAAGATGCAACAATCCGCCTGTCTGGGCTGAGAAGCAGAAAAAAATACTTCCTGCATTGTCATGTTGGATTTAGCAAACAGAAGAACAAAGTATTACACACTGACTTTTTTTTTCAGTGAAGAAAGAATCAGGGCGAAATCGTTGTTCATAACATAATTATCTTCAGTAAAAAGGACAACGCTTTTTAAAAAAAAAAATTTGTAATACATGGTATTAATTTTAGAGATGCACCAATCCAATTCTCATACACGTCTGCTGATTCCAGTCTTTTTGCCTGTTTATTATCACTACTATTGTTGTTGTCATTGTTTACGGTTGCACCAAAGCAAACAGCACACTTTTAGCAAGAGTTTAAAAAAATGTGATTAATTGGAATCATATCAATTTAATCATGTATGTTTGACTCAGTCACAGTTCCAGGGAATGAAAGTTGGATCAGATGGGGATCCAGATTGTCGTCCCATTCCTGATAAAAAAAATCTATTATTACGTATTACTGAGTGTATTATTATGCAACATAAAATGTGTGATGCTATGTGTGTGTTTATTCCTCTAGTTAGTGATATGTTCTATGTAGAGCTGCAGCCGCATAAGTGAACATATTAATGCTGAATAATAATGTCAGCCAGGATCAAGAACAGCAAGGGAACACGTGAGTCACACCATGACACAATAAAGCTTCTACCTGAACCTGAACCTGTGCTTAATGCAAACCTGAAGCAGAAACTGCAACAGCTGCCGCTAGAAGCTAGCTGTTATCATGGCTAATACACAAAGACTGTCATAGACTTCCCACATGATGACGGAGAAATGAAAAAGAGCACCTTCATGTGTAGAGACGTCATCTGAGCGATAGCTCAAAAGTGAAGGATCTAAGTATTGTGTTCTGTATCATCTTCTTGTTTATTTCCCACTGGATTTGTACGTGTAGATCCAGAAGTCATCAGTTTTATGTTTGTATTACTACTGTGTCTTCTAATTCCTATTGAGATGGAGTGACATTGAAATAGAAACAGACTAAACAAGCCAAATACACAGTGAAAGGGACAGTTCCACGTTTTGAACCGTAGCCGTGTAATTTACCTCCAAAACTGGTAGACAATCCACGCTGTTCCTCATCGTAGCTCTTGAAAGTTGTTAAAGGTCAGGGGTCAAACTCCTGTATGTAGACAGATCCTGGGTTTGTTTTACCAAACATTCCACAGCTGCTATGCAGAACAGCGTATAGTATAAAATTGATTAAAAAATAATATAATTGATCAATAATCCAATTTTTGTGATTAAAGAGAATAAAGTTGATAATACCAATATAAAATAATACAAAACATTAGATTAATATACACAACCACAAAATCTTAGCTGATTATTAATTATAGATTCTATTCTTGTATTCCAACAAAAGTAACTGAAAGGGGCCCTTCAGGGTTCTGTGCGGGACTATAAAGCTTCCTCAAGGACAGGATATGTTTCGTGTATCCTGTTGACCAACACAAAGTGACTCCATAAATTATGTGAGGAATAAAAAAAAGACAACAATAGAATCAAGAGCAGAAATGATGTAGCAGTGGTAGGATCCAAAATGTCTGCAACGCTACAGATACGGCAGTAACTGTGGATGATCCCTCATAACTGTGAAGCAGATCCAACTGGAGTCGATGAATAATGTCCAGAGGCAGCGGCTGGGTTAAAAGATTTTACTGTTGTGCTACAGTACGCAACAGGTATGCATGAAAACATCTGGCTTCATCATGTTTGCTTCAGTTTCGTTCCATAAGACAAAAGTATCTGGCATGTAGTGTACCCACAACATGGAAATAGTGTAAAAAACAAAACCAACAACAGGAAAATCAGGAAAAGAACAAATGAAAGTGTACATGAAAGCATACAGAGTCCATCTAGTCTTCTCTCAGAGGGTAGCTCAGTACTGGCACTGGACTGAAATTCAAGGGTTAAAAAGTCAAAACCAGGACCACAGACCTGGATTGATTTAGCACAACCATAATGGCTTTGTTGCAGGCAGGCACGCACACACACACACACACACACGCACGCACGCACGCACGCACGCACGCACGCACGCACGCACGCACGTAAAAGATGACAACCCCACCTGATCCCAGGAGCACGATTGTCACTCCTCATCTCCAAAGCTGAATTAGATTATTTATCAAGGTTAATCAGCCAATAAATACATTCTGAAATCTCTTTTTATAACACAGACGTAAATGTACTCCTGGCAAATATATACAGATTGGTTAAAAGAAAATACACAACTGATTAGTAAGAGTTTACATCCTAAAACAGTCACTTGAACATGGCATGGGCTGAGAGATCATAGGCTGTAGAGAAGAATGGACGCAACTTCCTGGACTGAAGGGTGAAGCCGCAGCAAAGTGAGGGAATGATCCTACTTCTCCGATGCATCAGCAGAGGGTGTTTAGGGTGTCAGTAACTAAACTCACCCCTACAGTGCCCTGTCAATAAGCTCCACCCTCCCATCCAAATATGGGGTACATTCAACATGGAGGGTTGCTGCCAGTGAAGGCATCAGATGCCCCGTGGCTCCTTAACAAAATGTGCTGGTTTAATTCACAGAAACATGAGATGGGACAATGCGTTCTAAAACCTCCGTCCCATGAGGACATTTGTATACAAATTGTTTGCGGCGGTTCCTTTTCCCCCAGTAGCTTGAGATGCTGCTGTCACACAGATAAGTGTATTAGACAGGGCTGACGTTTCCCTCGAGCATCTCTGCAGACAGCCAACAACTCTGCTCAGTTGCCTCCCTGCTGTGTTGCTCACCCTCCTGAGACAGCAGGATCAGCTTTAAATGCACCCAAGGTCACTTCAGACATCAAAAAAATGGCCAAAATGACAAGTATGCAGCTTCCAACAGGAAGTCCACTAACAAATGGGTGGTGACACGTCCGCTTCTTTCATACATTCTATGATGCACACACATAATCCACGCTCCTCTATCACAGTTCTTCCTCCCATTATCCCTCCGTCCACACACTGCTTCTACAGCTAACTGATTGTACACACTAGTGTTGTGGTTCAAGACCAAAGCAGTGCTATGCTATTATCCCTTCTATTACACAGGCACAGAAATACAAAGACACTCTGTTTGGCTTGCTGCCCCGCCCCATTCTCATTATCCTTCCTCCCTATGTGTCATTAGATAATACACACAGTACTCCCTGTAAACAAGTACTCTTTGTCCTTTCGGATTATAAATACTGTTTTGGTAAATTAAAAGATGAGACAGAGTGAATGTGAGCATATATTGATACAAAACACACAGAATTGCACTGTTGGAAGATACTCCTTCTTTCATTTGTATAAATCATGTTTGTCCTCATCTTTTTTTTTTTTTTTTTTTTTTGGCTTCAGCGTTAAGGCCCAGAATCTGGAGTGGAAAGGAAGTAGAAGAAGTCCAAGCGGTGATCTGCCTATTGTCGGTACGAAGAACACACACACAGGCACACTCACAGACAAACAGTATTGCAGGGCAATATATAAAAAGACACTAAGGAATGGTGAAACATCCTCTTTTTTTCTATTAACAATATCATTCTTCATCTTACATTTAGTCTTTTTTGTTTTAGCTACACTCATCTTTCATCCCTCCTTCCCTGTCCAAAGTGCGTGGGTGCCGGTGCTGTTTCAGTCTGGCTACACTAGGGGGCGCCACTGCTTTCTGCAGATGACTGACAGGCGGTGGCTGTGTTTATTGCTATAATGTCCGTGCTCCTCCCCTCTCGTGGGGCTATGTAGCCACCCAACACTGATCTGAGGTCTCAGCCCCCTCTTATGATTAGAGTTTGTGCTTATGGGAGGGATCTGATGCCAGATCAGTGCTGGAGGGAAAACTCCTCAGGTGAAGACATAGTTGAGGAAGAGTTGGGAGACGAGCAGGACGCAGAGGATCAGACAGTGGCGGCCTGTCAATGACACGCTGTCGTCTGCCGCCCTCTGGTGAGCCAGCTGACGACTCAGAGCCACCAGGTTCCTGCAGAGAGGGAGAACACGTTCAATGCTGCTGAGGAAACCTTACAGACGCTCCCTCCACGTGTGTGTGTGTGTGTGTATGTGTGTGTGTGTGGTGAGTGTGTTTTACCTCTGAATATCCTGCTGGGTCTTCTGTATGGATGTGATGGACGCCTCCAGCAGGGAAATGTCTTTCACCTCTTTAATGCACCGGGCACACTGGTTTGAGAACCCTGAGCAAAAGAACATGGAGAACATGATGACAGACACAGTGATCTAACTGTGTGTGTGTGTGTGTGTGTGTGTGTGTGTGTGCGTGCGTGCGCGCACGTGTGCGTGTATGCACACATACGCGCTCCTAACCTTCATTATCGGAGGACTCGTGCGTGGGCTCTGGCGTGCTGCTGCTGCTCTCAGTGTTTTGGCTGCAACTGGACGGCTGGCTGCTGACCTTCCTGCGCTTCCCGTTCATCTCCACCTGAGGAGAAGCAGAAACCTGAGGCTGCTTAGGAAAAATGTGCCGATATCTGGAATCTGACAAGGTGGATTTGACAGCAGCAATAAAATAAGCCAGCCTACAGGGGAATGCTCTTTTGATAGTGATTATTGTTCTACCCCTTTGTATGCCTTTATCTGAAATGAGGAGTGTGTGAAGGTGTGTGTTTGAGTGTGACCGACCTTCTGCTGGCTGGTCCAGCTGTGGCTGTAGGACAGTCCGTTGTGTTGTTTCTGGGTTTTCTTGTGCGTCTGAATCACTCCATCTTTCTCAAACTGAACCAGACAGCGCTCAGGGTCCCATGGCCGCATGCTGCCAAAGATGACAACTTAGACAACAACTCAATCCTTCTGATGTTGATGTCAAATCTAAAAATAAAGAGATGAGTGTGTGTTTGAAGTGAGTGAGTTCATACTCCATGTGCTTGTAGGTCCACTCAGAGGTCACAGGGTCCTGGTGGAAAAGTCGTGGGATCCAGGGTCTGTCCCCTCTCTCCTTGGCCTCCCTCCGCTGAGCTTCCTCCAACACAAACTTCTCCTGGGTGGCCTGCAGCTGGTCCCGATCCATGATGGCCTTGGTCACGTGCTGCCACAGTCTGTCATGGTAATCAAGATTCATAAATATTTGGAATACACATTTGGAACTGCTATGTCATCATCTGTTTGAATGGGTTTGAAGGAGGGGTTGTATTTTAGCTTCTCGTGGTTCACCTTTCAGACTCAAACTCTCCCTGCTGGTTTAACTGGACCACTTGTCTCTTGAGGCGGCTGCTGCGAACATCTGAGCTGGGGTTCCACAATGTCTCCTGCTGGCCGGTATGCTTCTCATGGATGAAAACCTCGCTGTCCTGATGACAGAAACACATAGAAATGTGTAAAGCGTCTTGGGGTGTCTTCAAAAGCGCTATTTAAGAAGCAAATACAATTACTATAATATATAATAAAGAGGAGTTTTATTCTGTAAGTAGCTTTTATGGCCTTTATGGCACGAGTTCAGCATTCCAGAAGACTCACAGAACAACTGCATCTTTGTGATGCTACTCAGCCAATCAAACCTGACTATTCCAGGTGGACAGCACTGTGACGACCGCCACCAAAATAAACACACAAAGACGAGTAAAGTGAACAATACACAACAGTTGGAAAAAGATACATCTATTTCTAAATGCTTCATCTTTTGCGAGACAGCAGTGGTTTTTAAAAAACGGCAACGTGAAACGCCACCAAGAGGCAAAAGGATACAATTATGCAAACTCAAATCCAAACCGAAGCACCGGAAGTAGTCACACTGCCGTGCACTGGAGCGCGCGCACACGTGATATGTTCAGTGAGAGCACCCATGGGTCACTCCAAAACAAATCACTGAATAAGAATCAAACGTCAGTCATGTAAATTTAAAACATAACGCAAGAGTGTTGTCCGCACGTGTGAGCAAACGGCCTTTCAAATGTACCCTTCGTTTTCTCCATTATCATCGACCCAGACGTGATGGACATGCAAACAGGAGTGCCTTAAGTCTTTAGTACTACTTCAGGAAGGTTTTAGTCCAAACAGGCTATTAACATCTCAGTATGAATCATGCACATGTACAGGGTGTGCACAAACCGTTTGAGAAGACATGTGGCATTCGTTAACACTTTTCTACTTCACATTTGTGCCTAACTTAAATGCATTTGACCACTACAGGCCCACAGCTGGCTCATGTGTTGGGATGTGAAATATCCAGTGTATCTGGACATCAAAAAACCAACAACAATCTACATGAGATGAAAAAAATTCTACAATTATTTCTGGTTCCTCCTCTCATGATATTTAAATGTTTATGTTCATCAAAGATGAGTCATTGCTCGTCAACTTGACCCTGACAAAAAGGAAAGTTTAGGTAATTACCATCCGCATCGTACATTCCTCCCTAAATCCCCCCAAAACTCAATTTAAATAACATGTAAAGCACAAAATCACATCTTGATCTTGAACACACCGTCCCACTGACCGGTCCACACACCCTTTCACTCTGCGTGTGTGGTTGGATCAAATTTAGGGATACTGAAAAACATCTCACAATATAAGACGAGAAGATCATTCTTGTGTCGCTATTCACATTTCGATCAAACGACAACCCGAGAATAAACAGGAGAGTGGGATCGGAGACATTCTGGCGTTCTAGTCAGAGCTCCACTTGGTCTTGATGATGCTGCTTAACTTCTGATTACCATTTCTGCCCTAATTACTGCAAATACTATTTGGGAATATTCAGAGGCCAAGAGGGGACATTGGGGCATGAATTCAAAAGGGAGACAGAGGCGGCAGGCAGGGATGAAGATAAAAGCTCTTACCCAGTGTCCATCGACGGTGGCCAGGAGCTCGTCGCCCATTAATATCTTCCCGCTGATCTGATTAACTGACGATGAGCCTCCCAGGAAGGGCTACGCCGCACAAAATCAAAATATAACACAAACTATTCAGCATTGATTGATAAGAGTCTAACTATCATTATCATTTAAGAGTCAGCTAGTAAAAGTAAGAGTAAGGAAAGGTGAGAACCTGTTCATTTTGGATCAAGAATGTACCTTGAGTTTGAACTCCAGCTCGGAAAAACATTTTGTTTTCTCACACTCGATGGTAACCTTCCCTCCCAGCTCTAGCGTCATGGTGCCGTACAGGATTCCTTCGGGAGACACACACAGCGTTAGAGCGGCGGGTCAGCAGCACATGAACCCAGCATAGATGAGGAGAGGAATGTCATCTGTCATGGCTCACAGCGGGCATAAATAATATCAGTAAAACAAGATAAAGATGCTGCTTTAATGGCTGGATGACAATGTTGAATAGCGGAGGAGACCGTGGACGGAACAGAGAGACATCAACCACTCAGACTGAGTTTGTCTATTCATTTACATCAGCAACTCTACTGGCTACTTTAGCAGGTAGAAGTACACCACTTTGGTGAGTCAACTATGTATTTCTGGGTAAAGCAATTCAAAGAAATCCATAAAATAGTCAAAGCTAAAGACCGTTCGTTCTGTTTTGGAGTTCCTAAATAGTTTTTAAATTACAACCATTGTATGAAGGCCACTAGTTAGATTACTGATCTAATTCAGATGAATTCAATTCCATTTGCAGACGTAATTACCTTTGCAGTGAGCGTAGGGCATGGTGATGACATACTCCTCCTCTCTGCCCAGAAACAGGAGCCTGGCTTTGCCATCCAGAATAGCCGACAGAGAGTTGCCTGAACAGAGCAGGGACACAACAGCCCTTGATCAAAGTCACGTCGTGTTTTTAACAACATTATTAATAGAACACTTTCACAGTACATTTGAAAGATGTTAAACATAGTATCAGTGACAATGTCGTCTTGAAGTGTGCAAATCAAAAACTGCCCTTGCAAACATTGTTCAGAGTTTCCTATGACTGAACCACAGGCTGTGTTCAGTACGTGATCAGTGGGATGTCACTGTCTTTTGTGAGGACTGGACTTTCCCATTTTATCATTGCCATCTTGTATTTTGCTGAGCTGAATGATTATTATGATGCATTTATTTTGAAAGATGATGTGATATGACTCAGGTTTTTGGGAGGGAAATGATAATTTCAGCACTCTAAATTTCTCAGAACCTAAACAAACAAATAATGAAATAATTCCCACAGCTTGGGTACTGTCCCAATCTCCCAACCAATGGGGGAGGGGGGGTACAGAAAATGAGTCCATGTGTTTAGGCAGAGACTTCGGCTACACCATTGCTAAGAGGTGACGCTCGGGAGATCAGAGTAGAGCCACTGATCTGCAACTCCACAGTGACTTTGCTGAGAATAAAGTGGTTTTGTCTGATTAACCAACTATGGAAATCCTTAACTTGATTATAAACTTTTAACTTTTTGACAGCCCTGGGATTTCTCAATGCTAATCATTCCCGTATGATCGATTAGATATTGTGCTGAGTCATTTACCATAGTACTTGGACTTTGCCAGGATGCTTCCACTGATAGAAAAACCATCCTTCCTATTGCAGACATAGAAGGCAGAGATGGGTGGATGGTGGGACACCTGGTAGAAAAAGGCATGTCAGCGGCGTAGACAAAAAGGTGTCTGATGCACTTATTTCAAAAGTCATGTACTCAGAGTTCTGAAAAAATATTTCAAACAACATGATGTTGGATCACTTTCTCTGTATTTATGTGTTGTAGTGACTGATCTGGCTCAACCTGTTCAGCGATGTAGAAAGTACAGCTGTTGCTTTGAGGATGAAGCCAGCAGCAGCGAAATGTTTCTCCCAGGATTGGGTTGTAAGGCTTCTTCAGACCCTGTAAAATCCAACACACACAGCAATGTTGGAACCTGCGTATGCACACACACACACACACACTTTTTAACTTGTCTCTAATTACATGAATCAAATAAAAAAAAAACCTATCGACCAACGAGATATTGGCAAATTTGTGTTTTGATGTAAATATTTTGATAAAGGTGCGAAGTAGCTTGGATGATCAGTTCTAAGGAAGGCCCACCTCCAGCAGATAGGTTTCAAAAGGGCACTACAATAGTGAGTGGGCACTCACTTCTGGGCCTTAACAAGTGGACAGGTTCCTCCTGCAGCCAAAAACCTAGGATGGTTTCATATATCATGTGTCCCAGGACAAAAAGTTGAAAGAAGGTTAGTCCTGTAAGTCCATTTCCAGACTTGTTGTGGAGCTGCAGCTGGAGATGATCTCCAAACAGCTAATTGCTCAGGTAAAGGCCGACTGACCGGAGCTTAGATGGTACAATGGAATCCTACAGAGCACTTTATTAGTAGGTCAGGTGGACATTTGCTCCTTCACCTCCAAAAATTGTTTGCAAAAGGGAGTGCCATGTTTCCATCTGGTCTGTCCTATATTAATGTGTCAGGGAATAAATCTTACCTTAGGCTTCTTGTAAAAGCCAGACAAGTACCATCTCAACACCTGCTTGATCCGGCCATATGCGCTGTCCTCCAGAGAAGCTCTGCAGCAGCAAAGATGGTAAAGAAGATGCAAAATTATCAGACTTCATTGGTCCTCATGGCTAATGCTCAAACCATGAACATAAGGACACAATCCAGTGACTCTGAGTGACTGACTGGGAGAGCAGGTCAGCGTGGTAGTAGTAGTCCGACAGCTTGTCCAGGAAGGAGCGGGGTTCCAGAATGAAGGTGGGCAGCACCACCTTGGAGAGGTCCATGCCAGGCCGCAGCTGCTTCAGCAGACTCCAGATCAGACCCTTATTCTCCTCTGACACAGTTTCCACCTGTGATGCCTCTCCAGCCTGAAGGACAGCATCAAAATATTAGTGGACATGAAGGAAGAAAGTACTGGTCTAACAGTCCAGCAGCTGTGGCTTCAGTAAGAGGACAAATGGGTCCAATCTGCAAGCAGTTTTGTTTCGGTTTTGTTTTTTTTGCTGGTTGAGGAAAGTTAAGAGAATAGTTAAAGAACTAGAACTCAAACATAACAAGTCACAACTGAACATCACCTCAGCCATCTCCTCTGTGCTCTGCTCTACGTAGGCCGTGGCCTGCAGCATAGGGGACAGCTCGTCTGATTGGTCCATGTCGCTCTCCTCAGTCAGCCTTCCACCATTCTCATTTGCTGTGCTGTACCAGTCATCGTGAGTCTCACGCTCCGATTTGTCTGAAAAGCCATCGTGGTCCATGTGGTGATTGCCAAGCAGTGATGAGTTATTCAATCTGGCAGGAGCAGAGGAGGCAAGAACACCAAGGTTATATACATGAAGAAGTAGCTAAACCAACCCTGGTTACAGCTGCGTGCCCAGTCATGAGTCAGTTCAGAAATTGTGTTGTAAATCAAAGACGACTAATTGGGGTTAATTACAGGACTCAGTGAGGTGCATCATTAATGAGTCACTTTTTTGAATATATAATCTGATCTTTGACGCAAGGTCACATATTAATAGATGTTAACTAGGATATTTCAATTTATCTGAGTATTAACTTTTATTGACCATGATTGGATGTGACCCAATCAAAATATCATAACATGGTGCAGAAAGACAGGTATATCGCGCCATGAGCCTTGAAGACTCTGAAGATCTGTGTATTGAATCTATGATGTAAGATACTTAAGCCCACTAAGTTAGACCACTATAGAAATCTGGCTAACCTATGGGCTATCAAATCTGTCTTATCTGGTTCTCATGACAACGACACCAAATCTTCATTCTGTCTTAACATCAACCTCCCCTTGACCTGGTTCAACCTAGGGTTGCCAAAAGATACTAACTCTATATGCAAATATACCATAACGTTGCTTCTGCTTGCTAAATTTTCCATCAGTGCATACATGGATATTTTGCTTGAATAGGGTGTAAATGAAAAACTGTACTCAAGTCTAGTTTTATGATTTTTTAACAGATCCATTAGTTAAGATCAGGGTTTCAAGGCCAGGATATTGGGCCGGCCTCATCTTCGACTAGGCTGAAATAAAGCATTTCATTAAGTTGGCTGTGGATCCAAAAAATGACTGACAGATCTGTAGCATCAGTTGAGTCCTACCACATTTGATTGATACCATCAATGAAAATTACAAATGGCATCACCCACAGACCTCTAGTAACCTTTACAACCTAATAACACCACATACTCCTGTACAGGTGGCCAAAAGTTACATAAACTACATACAGCAAGGAGTTGACTTGCATCAACTAAATCAATTGAAGGGACTCAGTGAACCGACAATCACATGTCCACGTGTCACTTGTGAGTCCCTTGGCTCGTGGTTCATAGCAGTTTCTGAAAATGCCGAATACAAATCTGAATCAAAAGTCTGGGCCTGCGAAGGTCACTTGAGTCACTCAGCTCATGGATCATAGCGGTTTCTGGAAGCGCTGATCCGTTTGAGCCAAACACACAGTTAAAGTGGATCACAGGAGCTTCCTGGATTAGCAATCGGGCAAACCTGACTCAAGAGACTTGAACAACCCGGATCATTTTAGTGAGTGATTCAGACCAACCCGAATCCTAAAAAAGAGTCTGTTTACCATCACTAGTGGAGACAGAGAAATCAGCTGAATTAGAATATCAATTAAGTAATACATAATTAGTGTATTCCTTGCCATTATCCTGGTAAACTGAACCGCCCCAGATAATTGACACAGTCCTTATACATCTCTAAGGATTTAAAATCATCAGACATGACGTTGTGTAGCCATACCATTTCCTATTTAACAGAGGATGTTAGTTGAGGAGTGTCCTTTCATGTGGTTAAGGGAACATTTGCGTTCCACCTCTGGCTATAGTCACAGCGATCTGCTTTCAGTGAGCTCACACCTGCACAGTCCACTTGTTATTTGATCTCTCAGGACAAGTGCTCAGGCCATTTCTGAACAGAGCCTGAGACAATAGGAGAATAATTCTCTTCTTTCTCAATTCTTACTTAATACAATGCTTTGAAAATTCAGTGATTGGGTAACAGCCACAGAATTAAGGAAATGGCTTATTTTCTCAAGCAAGAACAAATAGAGTCGAACTGTTAAAATGTCTGATGGGTCAACAGACCAGAGCAATCACATTCCTGCACACTCTGAAGCTACAACCAACTATCATGCTGTTGTTTATTAACACAAACAAGCCTTGCTGCAGAGGCAGCTCTCCTTACCTTAAACACAAAACGCATAGGTTAGCTCTTCCTCAGGGATCAAAACAAGATCAATGATGCAGCCCGTAAATCCACCCAGGTACAGTCTGTCCTCCACATGAGTGTGTGAAAAGGTTTTCGGTCTAGAGGCTAAAAGGTGCAGTTTTGTTTTCTCATTTCTTCCCTGAATGTGTGTGTGTGTGTGTGTGTGTGTGTGTGTGTGTGCGTGTGCGTGTGTAAGAGTGTGTGCACGTATTAGTGTGCGCTAGCTTGCAGCAGCTGTGCTGCTGTCGTCTCTTTCTGGGTGGTGTATGTTTCACATTCTACACTATCTTCCTGCTCCTCTGTCAGTCATGTGATCCAACTGGCTGCTTTGATTGGCTTGGAGAAGAGGAAGAGCTGGAATGATGGCTTTCGGCTGTGTACAGCCATGAAGAAGAGGGGTGGGGAACAAAAGGCTTTCAGAAAAACTGTACACACTTTGAAGCAGCAATTGGAAAATAAGGACGGTGTCAAAAACCCTGCATACATGCACATACTAAAATGACAAGCATGTCTCCCACAAGCAGAAGCATATTAATTTTAGATAAGGAATAATGAATGAATAATGAGTAACATAATCACATTTCTCTAGCCCTGAGTGAGTGTCTTAGTATGTGAATGAGTATGTCAGTATGCACACGCCTCTTTCATGACCTCATCAGAAGCTAAAGTAACATTACGCCACCTTTTGTTGGCTGAATGAGGAGCAAATGTGCTGTGTCCTCCAACCCATAAAACCTAGCAGACAATTTATTGACAAGCCCAGCATCCCACACACCTTTTTAACAAAACCGACCCTTAAGAGTCTATAAAATCTAAATTAATCTATTGCAACAACAACAAAAATAATGCTTGGAAATCAATTGCAATTCTTTGCTGCCGTTTTTGTAAATGGGGATTTTTCCCCCAAACAAAAACCTGTAAAACTACAATTCTACAATAAATTTATAAATGTTGGTTCACTTAACATGAATCATTGTGAACATGAACCGGACAGAAGGAAAGATGTAACAAAGTAGAAACTCATCCACTGGTTGAGCCAGTGGTATAAAAGACAACTCAAGACAAGATTGTGGTTCCTCACATCCAACATTCACTTGGTTCCACAGGCTGACATCAGCCAAAACACTCAACCAATCGAATTGTACTCATCCATACTGAGGCAGACAACAGACTGATGCGGAACAGAGAACGTGCGTCAAGTAAGAAATAAAAAGGAAATGGTTTTACATGAGGTAGAATACTAAAAGCATCTCACCAAAGCTATGAGACTTATGAGAGCAATAGGAGGAAGAGAAAACATGGGCCGGGGGGGAAGATATGTGGCATAACTGGTTTGTGACAACAGTGCTAAAACATTTACCCAATAGAAATAGATTCACATCTAATACGTTTGCAAAGACAAATGAGTTCACTTACCTCCCTTACTTGTCATATACATCCATTTGAAAAACAAAAAGACCGAATGTGTAAATTACTTTTTAAGGCGTTTCAGAGTGATTAATTGTTCCATTATTGAACCGTGTGCAACTTCATCAACGCAAACTGACATGGAGACGGGTCCACACGTGGATAGTATGGTGTTTCCAACCGTGTTAGAAACCAGTACAGATGGAAAACAAGTGCACGGAATCTTTTCTGCTGTTTGTGTACAAATGATCCCTTTGCCTGTTGCTGGGTTGTGGACAGGCAACTGGAAAGTTTTCACATATCCAACTATCACGTGCGCACCCCAGTTTTGTATATAATGAGTCCCTGGAAGGAAAAAAAGATATCTGGATTGGTTTGTGATGTCTTTTTGACATCATCATAATGATCTCCTCAAATTATTTTTTTTTAAAAATTCTGCTGAATTGTGCCACGTATCTCAATAATGAAGAATCCTTCTAAAGATTTCTCGGCCGCACATTCAAACCAGATCACTAATGAAATTTAGTGGGTTCTCCCCCGGATCAAACCTTTTGGAGAATTTTTTTTTTTGGTACAATTCTGGTAACATAGCCAAACTGAACCATCACATAAGCTACTTGGCAAATGCATCTCTAAGTCAAACACATGTTGACTGGTTGTTTTCAGGATGGTGGAGTGGTTATATTCTGAGCTTGTGACAAGAAAGCACCGAGACTGTATTTGACCTACCATCTGAGAATGTCAGAAGTAATACAGAACAAATATTTTTTTGCTAGCAGAACCATGACTATTGTGCATGGACTGGCAAGCACAATACTTGAGGGATACACAAAAAAATCCACATACAACTAATAAATGTGGACAGGGGGTGACTGCAGCGTACATTTGTCATATTTATATCTGAGAGTCTTTGAATGTATGCAGTTATATCTGAGTGTATCGCTCACTGTAGAAGCTCTGCATCCGTGAGCGGGGTTGACTGCAGTAGTTGGAGAATATGGGAAGACTCTGATGATGTGCTGATATCTCCTTCTTTCCCTGATTTGGGCGTCAGCTTGTAGAGGCTGGAGCAGCTCAGAGCGAGCTCCAGGGCATCCATCCAGCACCGGCCTGGAGAGGCAGACGGATTTTGGAGATAGTAGGAGTGCCTTTAATAAATATTCTCTTCAGGATGACATTTATATTTGACGCATGCAAGAACTGAACGTGCACACAACTGAAACAGGCATGAAATGAATATGTTGAGTGCCTTGGTGCCAAACTTGATTCACTACCATTTTTTGATGTCTAGCTGTTGATTGTGACTTTGATCTTGGGATATCTTTAATCTGTGGCCTAGATTATTAGTACATTTGTTTGTTCACAAAAAAAAAAAAGACCCCAAAATATTCCTGACATGCATAAAGAAATATATTCAACTTGACTCAGGAAAGCAATGTTTAACACATGCTGCCTAGCTACACTACCCTTGACTCTTCTCTCTTTATAGCATGTCACTCAATGTTTACCTGAGCATTTACAAGGGAATTTGGGCAAAAGGACCAGATCATATAATATTTCTACACAATTCAGTACACTAGCAGGCAATGCTGATACCCAAGTATTGCACCACGGGGACCACGGCAAAAGCAGCTGATGATCCTCACCGTCAGACTCAGAGGCAGCTCTGAAGATCAGGTAGTTGCTTGGTAGAGGCTGTGTGATGGAGCCTACATTCTCTCCCTTTGGACCCTGAACATGTGGATTAAACAGTCATTCCTGCTTCATGTCATTTTAGGTTTTTTTTTCTTTTTAAAGGAATAAATCATCCCTAGGAAGAATGTTGGTGGAAATTTCTTTAACAAGCACAGACTGTAGGCAACACTACATTAACATGCACTCAGGAACATGTTCCCAGTCAGCCTGTAAACATGTCTGACCTTGACAGCCCAGATGGATTTGTCCAGTGGGTGGTAGAGCTTGAAGCAGAAGCCATCCTTCTTGGAGGGTCTCTCAATTAGCTTACATGCACTGAGCAGGATAGTGCCCACCCAGTGGTCTGCTTTGGGGGTCTTATAGATCAAAAGAACGCCAGGCTTCAAGGCACACCACAGCTTGGTCCAACTCTTTAAAGAACCACGGATCTGGTAAAGGAAGAGGAGTGAGAAGGGAGTTTCAGTATCAGTGTATAACACCAACACATGAGTTCACACATTACCCTGCAGTAGTGCTTGGTGCAAAGACCGGCAACTTGTTTTTTAAACTAAATATGAAAACAAACACATTCTGCATGGTTGAATTATTTCCTGTGTAGCGAAACGATGAGTAACAGTGAAAGTGCAAGTGACAACTTGGTTGAAAATTAGCAAAAGGTGTAAATGGCACAGTGCAAAGTTTGAACAGCTTGTCAGAGCGACTGCTGCATGATTCTTGCTCTGACTGTAAGTGTAGCGGCTGTGTGTACAACTGCAGACATATCATTCCTGCACCTTTAGCCAGTCTGACATGATGACAACACTTGGGTCCTTTAGCGCGCTAGACAGCTCTTTAGCCACGCGTTTCTTCTCTTGCCTGTAATTCTGCTTTTGGACCTGTGAAAAAGAGAAAGAGAGAGATGAGATAATCCTACTGACAAGAGAAGTGTTCTGAAAGTGCCAACACTAGGTGGAAGCAGAGTCAAGCATATTTGGTGCTGCCGTCATATTGCCTTTGTTTTTCAAGGAATTTATCACCGTAAATTGCAAAATGTGTTCTTGCTGTCTGAGCAACGACTGAGGGAGATGCTTGAACATTTAATCTAATTAAATGGATGGATGATGAACCTAAAAGAATGATAATGCTCTTCATATAATGTTGTCATAGTTGTTTAAATCAAGTGTTGTGTGCACCTTTAGAGACTCCTTCCTGGCCAGCTTCTCTGTGGGGGAGGGGCAGTCCTTCTCAAGCCCATTAAACATCCTAGACTCAGACTGTGGGAGGGCAAGATGAGAGGGACATTCAGTGATGAAGATGAGGAGAAGTGATAAAAGGTTCTTAAACTAAATAAAGACAAGGTCACCGATTACATCTCTTGAGTCACCGAAGCTGCCAAACCAAAAGCTGTATGTCAAGTACAGAGTACAGTCTTTGATCAACTCTAGATTCATGATACATGGTAATAGCTACAAGCAATTAAGTACTGGGATCAAGTTTTAATGATGATGCCTTATTCCAAACAAGTAGGATTAGGTTGAAGGCTGCAGCGTTTGATTTGATTCACCAGAATTCTGCCGTCAAACTGTTTACTATAGAACAAAAGGCTCGATGTTGGTCTCCCAGTCTGACTTTGCGAAAATGCACCAGCAGTTTAAATGTCTTAAATGATGTTGATTCAGTTAAGAGTACACTTCGGTCTATCATCAGTACCTGAGACATTCTGGGTGGTTGTCATTATCACATGTTGCTCTTCATTTGACTACACTTAGCGTCCCACACATGACTGAGAGAGGGGTCTTCATTTCTGATCCCCTGGCCCTGACTTCAGGCACCGAAGCAAAAATACACTGCCTTTAGATTTAATGATTTTGATGACTCTGGCCGGTTTGATTTCTCTGGCAAGGTATCACATCTGTTGACCTGTTGGTCTGTGCAGCCAGTTGTGTTTGTTTGTCTTCCACTGTCTTCACCGGTTGGACAGCAGGACTCAGATTGTTTTACAGCCTCTACTAATCCGATGTAGATTAGAATCTCAGTGGTAAATCCTGGGATCTCACCATGACATACTGTATATATGTATATACAACATGAGCAGCGCTAAACCAACGTGGCTCAAAATATCATTTTGTGACACAAAGACCTTATCATAATACAGTAAAAATACCAGCCATTCTTAAAACATAGTGCTCTACAACAACCCTGGTGTAAATGACAACATGCAAGCGGAAGTCTTTTCTCAGTCCCTACTGTCATGAGAAGTTTATTTTTAAATGGGAGAGGATCAGAGATGCAGCTGTGCCTGGATGTTATTCTGCACATTTATTGCAATATTGCGAGACGAGGCGAAGCGACAAGAGGAGCAGAAGCAAGACAAAATGAGTTTAACCAGCTATCACTGAAAACAGTTATTGACTGCTCCTGATAAGTATTTGCATAGACTGAAGACAGATTGTTAGGACTTACACAACATGAGCAGGAGAGGCAGTGCCAGGTCAAAAAGAGTCTGAGTTGCCAAATCAATAAATAGATAAACTGCTTAGAGTTCTTAAGACAGTTCCCACCATGGCCCTGACATATCCGATCCCACAGCTTTTTGTGTGGTTCTACAAGAGCATCCTGATGTGACTTGATCAGGGTGTTCAATTCTGGCGTGTTACGGTCATTTTAGCTAAAAAAAAAGTATTTTGGTTTGTATTTTCAATGCACACACTTTTGAAAGGAAAATCTTTGAACATACATTCCGTGACCCTTGTAAAGGTCCTGATATTACTTAATTCCATCAGTGGAAACATTTAGTAACAGTTTCACATAGGTCTAGTTGTAATCACAGGCAAGAGCTATGAGCTCATCTAATGAATCAGAGTGAGCTGTTAGGAGTTGCCCAATCCTGAACTGTGTTCTTACCTTGCTGCTTGGTGACTGGGCAGGACTAAGTTCATTACTCAGCATGGAGAGGCCGTGACTGTCTGTCTCACTGCCTGGTGGGAACCCACAGCACACACACAGATGAACTCAATCCATGTGCTGACAGACAATAAAAGCATGGCAGCCCCCAAACACAGCTAAGAACTACACATTTCCTCTGTCAGCTTGTGGCCTTTTACCTGGGCTGAGGTTGTAGAGGTCATTGTCTCCCCCATAAGACAGGTTCCGCGTGAGAGTGCGGGGGTCAATTTTGGGTGGGGTGGTGGCATTGGGACACAGAGAAAACCTCCGTTGGAATAAATTCTCCTCCTTCATCCTGACAACCTGCTCGTCGTCTCTGAGGAGAGAATAACAGAAGGAATTACAAAACAAAGGAATAAGAAAAGAAATGGTCTGTCTATATCAAAATATTCCCTTTTGGATGTTTGCATTTAATATAATGATTTTAATTCTCATGTTGCCCTGTGCCACCAACCCAGAGCTCTAAAACTCAACCCTTGCTCCTTCTATCTGTGTATCTGTCAGTCTCTGTGGACCCCCACCACTTCCACCCACCCAAGCACTAACAAAGACCCACTGTGCGATGACATGTCAGCCTGTCCACATCATGGCACTGTGCAGGGCAGTGACAAGCAGTTCAGACAGAACACTGTCAGTGTATATGACAGAGTGCCTCCACCCAACTTCAGTCAATGTCCACAGAGAGACACTTTCCAAGACATTCCCACCCCCATACCACTCCATTATGTCTGTCTACATCAACAGACTTCAATCCAAAAATTGTTACACCTGCAAATCAAAACCCAGATGTTCCTCTGGAAATTGCCTCGATATCCTTCAACCAATGACGTTCACATCTTTGCAGGACATACTCACATGCCTAGAAGCCACAAGTGACATCTAAATAAGTATGCATGTATCACAAATATCCCCAAATAATCCATTAAATAGGAAATAGTAATCCAACATTGTCCATAAATGACTCTTGAGTGAGGATATTTCATGTTGATTTATAATCAGCAGTAACATCTGTGTGAGCAAAATAGTGAGAAAGTCAAGCATCTGGATTAACTTTACCTAAAGATGCCCAAAAAAGTGGTGTCAGATATGCCAAAGGTGACAAGCACTAAATCCTGCATCAGCTTCACAGAGAAAAGAGGGGAAAAGAACACAATGGAGCTGCTCCTCATGACCAAGGCTGATGATAGATAATCAATTCCAGAGAATGGACTGTTGTAGGAAGGAAGGAACTGAAGGACATGTTAAAAAACAAGTGGAAACTCCATCCCTGTCATCTTGAGTGATGGAGATGAAATGTGGACAATTATTCACTCCTGGTAACTTTACTGAAGCCCTCGCTTTGCATCCATGCCGAATCAACCTCTTCTGATCTCATATTTCTTAAAGCTCGATTCAGAAAAAGTCAAGTAAAGCTAGAAATGGTCCTAGAAATCCCCTGCTGCCAAAGAATGTGGAAACGTACGTTTTCCTGTCACACACTAATAGAGGATTGAATTGTATGGAGGCTGATGTCAAAGCTGCATGTAGGTGGGAGAAATCCTGACAGTTAATCTGAGTAATTCTCACCAAAGTCCTAAAAATTGTACTGGAGACAGCCCTACTTCTTAATGGGGGCAAATGTAGCTACTGCTGATGTGAGCAGGATTAAGCCGAGGCACTGCAGCTTCAGGTCGTCATTGTGCTATTGTTAATTTGCAGCGGAGACTGAATGAGTCATATTTTTTGGAGCACAATAACAACAAAAGGAGACAAAACCAGGCATACACATTTATACTATCATCCAAACACTGTATACTTGTCTGTACATATACAGTACACATGGATGACTGGTATCAAGAATTTTAGTCTGGTGTGAATCATTTGTTGCTAATGAAATGTTTGTGTTCTTGTCTTCCCTTGAGAGAATAGAATAAGCGCTTTGCCGAGCTGTGAATGCTTCCTCTCAACCTATTTAACCTCTCTTGTTCATTCCCTTTACAGAGATCTGTCAGTATTGACAATTGCCACCTATTTATAGTACCACTCTAAAAGCTGCTGAGGGTCACGGCTGTTTCCAGACAGATCATTAAGCTTGCTCAAACGGGTGGTGAGCTGATCATAACAAATCAGAACTGACTGTAAGAAACAGAGCTTAATGGCGTGCAGCTGTTGCCACCTGAGTCTGTCTGGACCACAAACTGTGCCATTCTATGATCAATACAACTCCATTCATTTTCCCTCAGTGCACAAACACATCCAGACAAGACCATCTGACTCCAAGCCTCCAGGAACAGTCTCGCCTACAGGACATCCATTATAAGCATCCAAGAACAGCGTGTTACATCAAAAATAATTCATTTAACATGTTCTTACCATGTCTTTCCCACATTATCTCACTGTGGTTTTTCAGAAGACTACATGGTAAGTGGCAGGCTGTGTCACACCACGACAACTGGAAATTAGACACCACTCACAGTACTAAGTTTTAGTGGTTAAACTGTAGCTAAGTTCCCTTTTCAAGTACACCGATATTAAATATACAAGGCACATACACACATCCTTATACTTGTAAAAGCACTCCCTGTTTCCTCCATTTTCTGCACTCCCTCTATGACTCAACCTCCTGACTCTCATTTCTGATCTTGCAATGTATATCCTGTTCTTTTCTTCATCCTGCCCTCTGTTCCTTTGTCCCATTTAAAGAAGCAGCTGAAAATGTAAGATTAAAAAAGGAACATTTATTCTTTTAAAAAAAAAAAAAAAAAAAGGAAAAAGAGCCTTATTTGTCCTTGTGTGGCACATCTATAAATTACATTCCATTGCTGCAGTGCATGTGTTCATGTGTCATCCAGCGAGCCCGCATGGAAAAGAGCTTGAAGGTTTAGCATTACACAACAACACACTGGGCCACCAAACTATATGGACACAGACACAAACACCCACAGGCATGCAGACACACATACACACGCACGCGCAATTAATACCACTTACAGTGGAAGCTCTGGGGTGGGTCAAGATGTGGGCAGACATGCAGACTAACAGGACAAACCAATCACAGCTGCTCCTCACAGCTGCAGGGTGGGATTTGTTGGGGGAAAAAAGTGACTGTGTATGAGCACATTACGCAGTCTAGACTGAGAATGGGTGCGGCATCCATGCATGCTTAATGTGTTGGTGTTGTGTGTGGGCCTGTCAGTTAGGCATTAATGGAGGGCAGGAGGCATGCCAATACTGTTTGTCGAATAACGCTAGTGTAAACAAAAAAGAAGAGAAAAAAAAAAGTGTGGTAATGCATACGTGACCGTGTGTGTTCCTGCCTTGTTGCAGCAGATTGAATGGAGGATTATAATGGACATGATGCAGGAAATGCTCCAATCCAAACAGACAGTTCCAGCAACAGCAATGGTACACACTGTTCATGAACACATTAATCAAACAAAAAGTCTCAGTAAATCAGGGATGAAGTGAAAATACTGGTGTCTTTAAAAAGATTAGTAGATTAAAAAAAAAAAAATCAAGGATTAGAAAGAAAAGCAGCAGGTGTGTGTCTGTGCTGGTGTGTGTTTCCCTTTCATAACAAGTGCTGGTTGGCTATAAAGTGTTTAACATTGAGTTGAGGACATAAAGGTTCACAAATGGCCACACCACTATTCCCTTTACCCTGCACAAACATTTTTTTTTAAAAAACATCCATAAACCTGCTATAAAAGGTGGGTTGAATTTGACCCCTTTCCCACTGCAAGTAGACAATGTTCCAGATGCATAATGTTCAATGTCACCGGACACCAGAAAACAGGGTAAGCAAACACTATCGTAGGAAGCACCATGGAGGGCAGAGTGTGGTGTTCCTGTCGTTTCTATTTTGTACGGTTTTAAAAACTAAATGACAACTGAATGATGTTTAAGTGTTGTTGAACACAGATGGGTTAAAGTATACAGTAAAGCCGCAGATGTTACACGTGTCGTAACATCTATGAATATTAGAGCAGATAAATACTGTGTCTACTGCAGGGTCATTTGACCCCTGATTGACTGCAGATTAAACCCTTTTCCATTGCATACAAAATCCAGATATTAGAAGGTTTGGTCAGTGGACAAAGGTCCTAACATTATGTCAAATAAACATTTTTATAAAACTGGATAATTAAAAATTAAGGATTTTCAAATATATCATCAGAACCAATATGAGCCTGGCCCCAAGAACAAACAACAAGCCACAAATATAACCTGTTACCTGGCAGGGAGAAACACTGAAAGACATGGAACCTGCACGCCATCACAATGAGTAATCGTTTTGTTTTTAATATTCACAAGAAGAAAACGTGCTAGGCACCTATCCAAAGAGAAACCAAGGAGAAACTTAAGGACCATTTTGCTCTCAGCAGTCATTCTACCCTTTGACTGACCTTTGAAAACGTGCTAAACCTTAACTCACTATACACATTAGCTTTGAGTTCACAAGCAAAAGCTAGCATCAACCCCATTCTCCACAGTCATGCTACACAGTAGCTTAGCTAATATTTACTCAGTGATATGAACAACTTGTGGAAACATAGCTGCAAAGCGGCATCAGCAGGTCAATCAATAACACTCACACTTGTGCCAAATATTAACCTTGAACTATGAATAGGACAGGTAGAACAACAGCGAATGCATCTGACCCACAGTTACCTTGCTGAGGTGAAAGCACTTGTCTTGCCATCATATGGGGCACAAGCGTTTTGAGTAATCATTAAACCAACAGGGAGGAAGGAGGGGAATCAGAGGGCGATGCCTGGGACAGAACACATTGGCATGCTCCAACTTGTTTATGGTAATATGCTTGACTCATCTAACAAGTATAAATCTTAGTTACTCTCTGGGAAATATAAAGCTGGTGTTTTTATATATATATATATATACACACACACACACACACACACACACACACACATATATATATATACACATATATATATACACACACACACATATATATACATATATATATATACACACACACATATACACACACACACACATATATATACATATACATATATACACACACACAAACACACACATGTATATATATATATATATACACACACACACGTGTATATATATATATACATATACATATATATATACATATACATATATACATATATATACATATATACATATATATACATATATACATATATATACATATATACATACACATATATATACACATATATATATATATATACACACATATATCGGCTGATAGTAACCTTGACTGTACAGGGGGGAAAATTGTTAACACTTATCCACTAGTTAAGTGAAGCTCTGACATGGTACTATTAAGCAAAGCAACTTTCAGCTTAACCCAATCCATGACCTGAATTCTGTTCTAAAACTGTCTTTAATTCATTCGCTCAGTACAAAAACATACATACACACCATATTGCAGCAGACGGGTGCATGATACCATGCTGGGTGTTGGCAATACCACTAGGATTATTTCTACACATCTAAATTGGAAAACACTTCTTTTCCTCTCCATTTTGGCCTTGAGTTCTCCCTAAACCAGATTTTTTCTCACCCAAAAGCCATTAGCTATATCTGGAAGCACAACTCTACATGGATTTCAGTGCCTGAAAGAGGAAATGAGGCTCCGCAGCAGGATGTTAAGACATAAACTTCATCACTTTACTTGACTGTGTTTTGTCCATCTCAGCCTGCCAAATTTGCAATGCTGCTCTCTTTTACTACAGCAGAGCTTACAGTGCAAGCTTTTACAAGCCTGAAAAAAAACCAAAACAAAAACAAACATGAAAGCTTGCAGCCTTTTTAGCAACTGACCCTCTTTAGTTCCGTTGACTTCAACTGGTAAAATGACAAATGATCCCAGCTTGAGGCCAAAATTAAAAGTTGTCAGGTTTGCATTTTTGTGAAAGTTTGTGTCGACTGAAGATCATTTAAAGGGTAAGAAACGCAACTCTAAACTCAGAGTTTTTCTCTGGTCCAGCCAACAACTCCAACAAAGCGGTTGTCCTCATTCTGCAGGACCGAATCACATCAGTTTCAGGAGTCGCATTCAACAATTCAACTGTTGAGCAAAGTTGAAGTGATTTACTAATCCCACTAGCCCTAGTCATTTATGGCTCAATACAGACACTGTAAGTAATCAAACATTCATATTTACTTAAATGTCAAAAATAGTACATTTCAGACATCAATGTCAACTGAACTCACCATTGCTCTCCTTAACATTGTAGGCTGTGATTGTGGACTTTAACAGCAGCTATTCTACCTAACAAACTTGCCAGTGGCACTGGCATCCTGGAAAAAATACTTTGAGGAACCAATATACTGAGTGTGAAATATCCAAGATCAAGTTTAGAATAAAGAATATATCAATTACATCAACCTCAAAAGACAAAATAGTCCATCAGTAGAGTGAATACAAAAAAAAAATTTGGTATAAACAACAACAACAAAAAAATAGTCAAGCATGCTCCGTTTGTGTACGCGTATGTGAGAGAGAGCACTGCACTACAGAAAGCCAGCATTGTGCCAGCTGTTCCTAATAGGAAAGATTAAGTCCAGACACTCCCTCCATCCTCCCAACACTCCATCTATCCTCCTTTCAGCACCCCCAACCCTGTTAACCCTCTCCTGTCTCCAATGAGTACAGGACTAATGGATGGCCATATGACCCAGATATAAACCAATAGACTGTTGCCAAGTACAGCATGTGCATCAACAATGGATAACACACACACACACACACACACACACACACACACACACACACACACACGCGTTTGCTCATGCTCATTTAAAAGACTGTCCAATCTACTGATGCTGCAGGATTGCTCATATACATGGTTTCCATCTTCATACAATCAAACTGCTTCACTGCCTGCAAGATTTCTGCAAAATATACACCACTTATCCTGGCAAAAAGCATTTCAAAACAAAGCATTGTAAGATTCTGACGGTCCTCCACTCCTTCATGTGCAATGTATTCTTATGTCAGGACAAATAAATACATTTTAAGTTGTAATTATGATACTACATTGCAGGCTGCTGCACACGCAAATCTGTAGTTTTTCTTGTACACAGCCGTTGTAATAATGTTCCAATATGTGTCAATATGCATTTTGGCCAATACTGGTTACAGTTATGGGTGTGTTGAACACGTCCTTCCCATATTTCACGGTTTCACAGTTTTTTAAAGGAAATGAAAAAAAAAATCAAAGACAGAAGCAAAATATGCTCAATATCTGCTCAGGGGTCAGTGGTTAAAGTAGTGCTCAGAAAATAATGACAGTGAGGAAGAAAAGACACATTTATCGTTACGTAATTATCATCAAAGATTTGACTGGTGTGTTCTGAATAATGTCATTTCGCTGCATCCCATTCTTTTACAAAGGTATAAGCATGCCACCTACTGATTGTCTCCATGAACAAACACCTAATACTCGCGTATACGTAATGGATGGAAGTGCAAATAAATACACAATTTCTTTTGCAGAATTTAAAGTAGCACTATGCCACCTGTTTTACCTTAAAAAAAGAACTGCAAAGTATCTCCACTTCAACAAACACAACTGCTGCCGGTTCAGACATGTTTCCTTTTCTATCCGTCCCAGTCGAGGGTCAAGATCTGTTTTCTCCCTTCAAAGATGATTATGGTAGTGCACTACTTTCCTGTTCACATATGAACAGAATTAAATGAGTCAGCGTCCTGTGATTACCACTAGTGTCAGCAGAGACTGCTGCTGCTCCAAGCTACTGTATATACTGATGCTTTAGATGAACGCTCTGAACACACAGACCCTAAAACTATAAGTGACTATAAATAATCATCTCAAATTTCTTTTTTTGTAATGCAAAGATGGCTTTTGATTTCCCAGGCTATGAGAGGCATGGAAGAACACACCTTGTACATATTACCCAACTTAATCTCGGTCAGTTCGCTGGTCAGTTAATCTTGGTCGACAGCGGTCCCAGAAATACATCACCTTGGGCAACCTATGGTGATAGGTTGTCTATGTCCATTTGATGATGAAAGATCCAATTTGAGTGCAAGAACTACCTCATCTAAGAGGACACGAAGACTAGAATATGAAACTAGGTCTATTATTGCTGTTCCAGAATAGGAGACGTGGGCTACTTTTGTGACACACTGTGGGAGGACGTGTGGTTTGTATGTTCTATTCTGGGGCTTGCCAGGGTTGAAGGTATATTTTAAGGAGCTCACATAGAGAAAATTCCTTCCAGCCAGACTTAGCATTTGATCTTACTTAAAATAGGAAACCCCCTTTGTTCTTTGAGACTGTGGTAATCCATGACTATGGCAAACCTTCCCTCACACTTCTCCACCCTGTTCTTCCCAGCATGGCCCTCCCTCATGCCTGGAGTCATTAAACCTACATAACTGCTGGGATAGGCTCCAGCCACCCCATGACACTTAACAGAATAAGTGGGAGAAAATGGATGGATGGATGGATGGATGGATAGACTTTTATATATTCATCCATTTACTTTCTTCAAGACCTCTCTCGTCTGGTGGGCCCTTATAGCCCAAGAGACTCATATGTGGTTGTCATAGTTCTGGACCTGAAGGGGTTAAAGTTGAGAGGGTTGATAGTCAAGATGTCAACTGTTGAGTGTGCAGTCGGGTAAGACTAACTGGCAAGAGAAGTAACCTCCCAAAAGATACACAAAGACAGCTTCTGACAATGCAGCCTTCTGTGAGTAAGAAGAGAAAGAGCAATGTCAACAATACCTGAAAATGTCTTGTGTGTTACTGCCTGTACGAACAACGTGTTCATATCTGCTTGTCTTATTAATATCAAGGAAAACACTGTATGGTCAATCGTTCAAAACAGCTATAATTTGGCCAAACAACCATATTACAATTAAAATAAGCAATTCCTTAGCTCCGTTTATTCACCAAGATTTACTATTGTAGAGGAGATGTTACTCTCTGTGCTGTCAGAGCTTGTTCTCATTTACCTTCATAGAAAAGAAGCATTATTAGAGAGCAGGGAGACAGACTACACCAGCTAGCTGTCCTGATGGCTGGATGCAGGCCAGGTCAGGCTGTGTGTGAGAACCAGCCTGAGGCAGACCTCACCAGGCTGAACTGATGGAAGGGCACTCAGCAGTGGTGCCAGGCAAGGCTCTTTGTTTACATACAAATGCATCAACTGAGAAGTATGGAATGATGGGCATGAATATACACGTGCACATGTGTTCACGGACACAGACATTAACATATCAGCTTTCATTTCATGGTGTTCTAATATCAAGGACACTCCTTGTACAGTGCCACTTAAACACCAGTAAGGAGCCATTCAGAACCAGTGGACTGAACTGCACTCAGAAAGAGATCCAACAGCACTGGCTGCATAAATTCAGTCAACAGATTACCCCTTAAAATGCAACTGTATCAAATTTCATGCTGGGATTATTGCAGACAGAAATATATGGTAAAATGTATCACCAGAATTAGGGTTGGGCATCGTTTGAATTTGAAGGATTCCAGTTCTAATTCCGATTCCTTGTTTCGATTCTTTTAAGAGGCAGGGTCAAAAAAGATGTTTTAAATGAGCTAGCTAACCAGAGGTCTTTCTGAATGACACAGTCTGCATTTATCCATGAATTTTAATTCTATGAACTTTTTATGAACTTTACTATGAATTTCTCACAGGGATGTTTTCAACTAGTAAATAAATATCAAATCTATGAACTTGAAAATAAATGTTACTAACTTTCTTTCCACGGGGGTGCACTTTCCACAAGAGAGCTTTATTTTTGAAAACCTTTTACACATCCTGAGTACCTGATGCTGCAGGTACTTAAACATGCTACTGAGCTCCCACAGGTGGGCTAGCCTAGTGCAGAATATCAAACAAAGAGGAACAACTTGTACAACCCAGTCCAGATTAGCAGCAGGTACAATAAAAAAAAAAAATCTGAAACATTTCTTGTTGAGGAAAATGATCATATCTGCCTTCTCGGACAGTATGTATGAGCGTTCTGGTCAGATAGTGTCTCCTGCAGTGGAGAACACACATTTGCTGGGTGTCGATTGTTAGCTGCCTCAATGTTGGCATAAAATGTATTCCATCGTTTTACTTACCCGATAGTGCGGTGGTAGGCTGAGGGTCAGAGCCAGAGGAAGAGGCAACGGATGGGGCACTCTGATATTTCGACACCATGACCCCGGAGGTGTTTAATCATGTTAGTCGTGCACCCTCCTTTGCACAATAGAATCTTTTTGCAAGTGTTGCAGTGAGCTGACTCGTCATTTATTTTATCGAAGTTAAGCGATACTTTTTGAGCATCGCCGCGCACTTTCCATGGCTGCACATGCACTGTTTGGTGGCTTCTTCTTCCGGTGGGCGGATTGGGTATAGAAACCAGGAATCCAAATTTTAAAATATGAACGATTCTTGGAGAATCGGAATGTTAGTCCCGGTTCCAATCGATATTCGATGCCCAACCCTAACCAGGATGAATTATTAAGTGTTTCTAAATGCTACTTTTATTGCTACTGTATAGTACAATCAAACCTACTTCACACCATTAGTGATTTCTTTTTCTTCATATACTTTGATACTGTACACCATTGAACCCTGCATACAAAATGACATTAAAAACACACAAAAAATTCCAAACAAATGAAGACTGATGGCTTCAAATGCAGTGGAGTGCAGGTATCAAATGGTCAATCAAGTCCCAAATCCATCACTTCATTTTAGGTAAAGGCCAAATCTGAGAGAAATTCAGTCATCTTGGCCTGTTCGTCACATTATAAACTGACTTGGCAATTTATTCGATTTACCAAGATATGACCACAGCACTATAATAACACAGCCCTGCAATAAACCTTCCATTCATGAACATTATTATGATCAAATTTTCTATGGTCTATTTGGAAAGGTTTTTGTTTGTTTGTTTTGGAGGCTGTAATTCGTGGAGCTTTTAAAAGTTACTGGGCAATTATTATTATTATTATTATCATTATTATTAGGATGATAAATGAATAAAATTAAATCATCCATGGTATGCAATATGTCTGTGTAGGTTCTCATTCATCCAGGTCATCGTAGATCGAAGCGAAGTAAAATCTGGAGGCTACCGTGGAGGCTGTGGAAACAGTGAGGAAACGCCTACAGCTGGACAACACCCTCAGCAACAGGACCAACCTCAATCCGGACCAAATCTGCCAACTTCTGGACCTTTGCCTGAACACAACTTACTTCCAGTACAGAGGGAAGTTTTTCAGGCAAAAACACGGCTGTGCCATGGGTTCTCCCGTATCTCCTATCGTGGCCAACCTATACATGGAAGAGGTGGAACAGAGGGCCCTGACTTCCTTCAGTGGACCCTCCCCCACCCACTGGTTCCGATACGTTGATGACACCTGGGTGAAGATCAAGGTTCAGGAGGTACAACCGTTTACAGCACACATCAACTCGGTAGACGTTAACATCAAGTTCACCAGAGAGGATGTGAAAGACAACCATCTGCCCTTTTTGGACTGCGACATCTACATTCAAGAGGACAGGAGCCTGAGGGTGGATGTGTACAGGAAACCCACCCACACTGACCAATACTTGCTTTTTGACTCTCACCATCCTCTGGAGCACAAGTTAGGTGTCATCAGGACGCTGCAACACCGAGCGGAGACCATCCCCACCAGCGTCCAAGGCCGGAAAAAAGAACAGCAGCATCTGAAAAGAGCACTTAAAACTTGTGGCTTCCCAGACTGGACCTTTGTAAAATCCTCTTCCAGGTCCAGAAAGGAGGAGAGCTCCAGGAGGAGGGAAGATGAAGAAGGCAGGAGAAAAAAACATAGTGATCCCCTATGTGGCAGGGGTTTCTGAGAAATTAAGGAGAATCTATAATAAGCACCGCATCCCTGTGTCTTTTAAACCAGACAACACTCTGAGACAAAGACTGGTTCACCCCAAAGATCCCACCCCTCACAGCCAGAAAAGCAATCTGGTATACGCTGTCAGATGCAGTGAGGCCTGCACGGATCTCTACATAGGGGAAACCAAACAGCCCCTCAACAAGCGCATGGCCCAACATAGAAGAGCCAACTCTGGAGGACAGGACTCAGCGGTTTTCCTCCACCTCAAGGAGGAAAGCCACTCCTTCCAGGACGACCATGTCCAAATCCTCGACAGAGAGGACAGATGGTTTGAAAGAGGAGATAAAGAAGCCATCCATGTCAGGATAGAGAAACCATCTTTGAACAGAGGAGGTGGACTGCGACATTTCCTTTCACCTATTTACAACCAAGTCCTTTCAAAGCTTCCCCAAAGAGTTCAGCTGAAAGACCCATGTGGAACGGCTGATGCCAGCACAGCCCATTAGCATCTGAGTGGTCGGTGAAACTCCCTCACGACCACCCCTGAAACTCCCTGACACCGCACAACGACTGTCGTTTGGGGAGGCCAGGTGAGTCTCGGGAGGGTCGTTTCCACCACAATAGCACTGACCACTCCCACATAGGTTTATAAGCTGGAGTTTCCACACTCTTCACTAGAACTGAAGAAGCCTCTCGGATGAGAGGTGAAACGTCTTCAAGATAAACTTACGTCCAGTTGACCAGATTTTACTTCGCTTCGATCTATGGTATGCAATGCAACCACAGCAAGGGCTCCAGATAATATTTGGTGCATTTTTGAGTTATTGTCAAACTTGTGTTTTGAGAGGTCACACTCTCCTTGGTATTTGACCAGCAAAATCTAATCAGTTCATCTAAGTGTTTGCTCTGCGGTTACATTACAGTTACACCACATGCCCGCACTGTTGCAAAGACAAAAATCATCCACTCGGTAATCAGCATTGTATTGTTAAATGTTTTACTTGCCATTTCAGCGCCCGTGGAGGGCCCATCTATCACTGGAACTGGTCATTTCTTCAACATTAATTTGGAATACTACTCTTGCTTCCTATCGCTCATGGTTCTGTATGTACGCCTATGTAAAATATGTTGTAAACACCTAAAAAAGGCAACAGGTCAAGATAAGTCTCTTGTTTGAAAAACACTTCTCTTTTGGAACTCTGCCCTGATTTGCTGGATCCACTACATCAGGGATAAATAAGCCTGTCATGTCTGGTTCCCATCATCATGGCTACACTCCCCACTTCACAAGTTTTTGACATTAAATTCTAAGTCGTCAGTCTACAAGTGTTGTGTATTGTCTCCTTCTGACTGTCTCCAACACTGTTTATATGACTATATGACTGACATGCATACAGAGCCAGTACAGTAAAATTATCCTTCTGGAACATCCAAAAATACATGATAGTAGGCTGAAAAAAGAAACCTTACCTAGTCATTAGCTCGCTGTCGCAATATGAAAGATCAACATGTACTCCAGGCAAACTGCATTCAGGACTTTGTGTATCTCTGTGAGGAATCATTCCACAGCCAGCCATCCTTGTGGAACCCCAAACAGTTTCTCCCTCCTAAATGAATTGGACACGCCCCATGAGCTGCTGATCTCGGTTCTGTCAAACCGTTTCTCTTCTTTCCAGACTGAATTGCACTCCAACTTTCCAACAGTGAATGTATGAAATGTCTGTTTTTTGTAATAATCCATATGGTGATCAAATATCTGCAGAAGGCACGTGCGTTCTGCTCAGACAGTGAATTGTTCCTACTGGCAACACGACGTAAATATTTGCTTACATTTGTGTAAATGTTTAGAGTAAACTACGACCTGAAACACCTGGTTCACAAATTAAACAAACACACCTAAAGTATGTAAGCACTTAAGATCTAGAGGCCACAATTATAATAACAATCGTTTGGAGCAGGAAACTGCCCGGATGTGTGTATTCCAGAGCTAAAAGGCCATATTTGACATATAACTGCAAAATCTTTCTTAGCACAGGTACTTGAAACTAAATTCATTTGAAGAGCAAAGAACAACACATTTTTGTAAGTTAGAGTAAAAATAGAATGATGTCTTTCTTAGGACTGCTGACTTGCAATGGTACCTAATTTGGACTCTAAGTTCATTTTGACACATGAATTATAGATTCACATCTCTTTTGTGCATGCGGGTGTCTGGTCTGTAATTTTACATATACACAGACTATGGCCCCAGAAGGCGAGAAAGACATCTGCTGATTAGCCCCATGGAATATCAAAAGCCTGTTATTTAGCTCACTCGTGGCCTGCAAGCTTTTTTTAGCAAGCGCACCATCCATCTGAAAAAAAGAGACTGGAGTTTTACTGAGTTTGGGAGATTACTGAGGTTCTCATGGGAATGGAGACTTCCGGTTGAGTAACATACCTACTAAGAGCACTGAATTACGCACCAAGCAATTTGCAAAGGGAGCTGTGGTCCCCACTCTTACTGGCACTAATGTTGTAGTAATCCAGTATCATAGAAATTGCAGGTGTGATTTAATTTTAGAGTAGTCGGGACTCCGGGAAATTAGGTTCTGAGTGATGGTAATCGAGCTGGTCAAGGTAACTGCAGCACAATGTGCCTGTTGTTGAGATGCACTTGAGGCCATGATCATTTTAGTTGTAGAATACACAGAGTGATTTAGTTTGGCTTTTGTTGTGCGCATTTCATTATGGGTGCTCATATTACAGACTAATGTTATTTACTTTAGCGGACCTGCCAGTCTTAAGTTTGCCATGTGATTATTTGAGCATGTTTGTCATATGCTAATGCTTTCAGGGTCTCTGGAAAATATCTATTTTATTTTTTTTCTCCTTTGGTTACTCCACTCAATAAACACATACTTATATAAAGCAAGAATATTTGTCCTTATCCATGTTTAATACAATTGTGCAAAAAAAGGTACAATTTGAAGAGAAGCATATTCATATGAAATTAATCCAGATTAACTATGGACAATAACATCACTGACTTGGGACAGCCCTTTTTCTGTATGCGTCATGTACTGTGAAGCTGACAGTGTTGTTATATAGAGAAAACTGAAAACAGCTACATATGACAAGAGTGCCAAATGTCAGCTTTGCAGTAAATAGAACTGTTCCCCAGGAGTTTAGGCCAGTGTTTTTAACGAGAACTGGAGGGCGGTCACACATTACCTCCATCAAGGAGGTAGTACTACAAACTACTAGTACTACTACATTAAAAAAAATGAATTTAAAGTCTCATAGATGGAGTGCCAATCAGCCACACTGTCTGAATGTAAACTACTTATAACCTTGGACGACTGCAAAAGTGTTTCAGACTGATAGAACATCATTTTAGCAGAGCTCTTGCATTATTGAAAAAAACAAAGAGTGGACTAACAAGGGAGGGGGTTTCAGCTTACCTTTCACCTGAGCCGCAGGAGACAGCACATCCAGAAGCCTTTGTTGAAGCAACCTGTCTCACCTACAGAAATACACAGGAAAACAGTCAGGTTTTGATTCAGCTCACACATTTCAGACAAACTGTATGCCTTATCCCCAGTGTCCCTCCTTCTCATGCGCCTCCTGGTCACACCACCGTGCTAGTCAGGGTGGAGCTCCACCCCACCCAGCCCTAGTCTCAGTCCTGAGGGAGCAGATAACGTCTCTATGGGTCTGTTTGCCACCTGCACACACACCTCTGTCAGTTAATTAAGGACAGTTTTCCAATACTGGAGATTTGGAGCAACAGAACCATTCAAACTCTTCAGTATATGTTCAGCATGATGCAAAAAGGTTACTGAACACTACACCTGACAGCGCTTTTAGTGTTTTTTGTTTTTTTTTTAATGGAAAGAAACGGAACTCAATTCAGTTATTCAATGTGTGTTTACTTTGTCAACGGACACAGCAGCAATTTTACCATACTCAAGCATACGCAGACACACGAGAGGGGTGTAAAGCTAGCGCAACCCCTGACTTCTAAAATGTGACTGTGAAAAAAAAAAGCTCAATGTGTTTGTAGATGCCTGTCTGCAGTAAATCACCTACACAACAGAAAACAGCTTAATCTTCTCCATCCTGTTGCTCAGCTGGCTGTTCAGCCTGTTGAGCCTTTCGTTTGGTCCCACCTGCTCTGTTTTAACTAATCCAGAGTCCTAATGCGGTCAGAGTCATGATTTTGTTGGTCTCCTTTAAAACTGTGTTTTCGACAACCCAATATGGTCTTACTTTTGTTTCCCCTAGAAATGTTCTTGACTACTGCCAGGGTACAGAACAATGCAGTCTTGAACAGCTGGGATGTGTGATAAGCCACAAATCCAAAATCCAAACCAAAACAACTCACACACCCATACACACAGCTGCTTGGCGCGCGCACGCACAGACACACACATCTAATTCATTCTCGTAAATTACAAACAGTAGAGGAGTATTCTAAACAGGTCAAAACCAAATGTTAGAAAAAAGTCAATCCCATTATCAAGTTATAAGACTATTCAATATTTGTATGTCGGTAACACAGGAATGACTAAACAGTAAAATGCATCAGAATCATATAACAATAATATTCAGAGGCATTACCACTAGTTAATGATTATATAACATGTTGTCAATTCCCACCCATTCCCTGGCTTTACCGTTTTTTTTTCTTCCCATTAGCGACTAACAAATTTGAATATACTTCGATGTAATTTCTGCCGTGTAACAAAAATGGCTTAGGCAATGGTGTCAGAAGATAATACCCAAGTTAATCATCTCATGGCAAACCAACAAGTGTAAAATTGGACAGGCAGTAGGGTAGAACTTGTGTCTTTAAATCCTATCACTGAGCAAAGGAGCAGGCCATAACACTTGAGCATATCTAACCTAAATAAGAAGTGAACTGAGCGATTTCCTAAGCTTGAGCTTGACAGCTGTTGAGGGACAAAGACAAAGGGGGACGGTGGCACAGAGGCGTTTGCCAAACACAGACAGCAAATGAACAACCATCTTAAATGGGCAGCTGAGGCCAAGCAAGCATACAATAAACCAAACCTACAAACCAAACCTACCCTACATATTCTTAATTACGAACTTGTCCCCAAGAAGTGAATTTTATACATTTCACAACAATGGTAAAATGTACATGTAGTGTGCATGGAAGAAAGAAGTGTGCGTGTGTGTGGAAACAACACTGCGACTAAGGATGTGGCATGTTTAACATGGAAGCCCTCCAGAATTACACCACGTTCTCATACACGCCTAGCTGCCCTATATTTTCTCACTTAAGACCAGAACAGAAGTATGTGTACTGAGGATGAATACACTGCAATTAAGTCAACTGTGTGCCCGGTAGATGTGAACCCTTTAAATTAAGATTTGAAATCTCTGATGTGGGATTTAACCTTTATTTTACGCTGTAAAACAGGTCTTTGTGGCATGTTGTAATGGCTGTGGCAACAGGACACAAGTGGTTAATTGGTCAATCCTACAACCTACTCTTTGTGCTCTTTTTATGCCTTTTGAGATAATATGTCTCAAAGAGATGTGGTGAAAAACACTCAATTCTGAGTCAGTCATGTCACAATCAATATAGAAACTTTCAGCATAGTCTGAGTCATTTGCTTTTAAATTCACCAAATGAACAATTGTGGTGGTGAGTGAAACTTTGCCACGTGCAACTGTAGAACCAGAACTCTAGTATGAACACTAGGATACAACTAAGCAGTGTTTCCATCAAAAAAATAAACCACTGCACTGGCCAACTCTCGCAACAGACAGCCAAACCTTGCTCCTAGGAGGGCTGCTCACGTTTATCTTCCCAGACAAATGAGACATTATAAGTGTTTCTACAAAACACATTTGCAAACAAAATTATGACCTAACTATCATACGGTTTGGAAGGATGTTTGGCATCAGAAATTATTATCAGTTTACTTTAAACTTATCAGTTGATGTTTGAAGAGTCAGACCATTCAATACAACTTGACACACCTCAGGAATCCTCTCAAGCACTCCTACAGTTTTGTGGAACTGTATTTTTATTGTAATTTTTTTCCTGATACAATATACAACGTCCAGCAACACTTTGAGTGACAGGCCTAAAAGAAAAGATTTCACTAGATTTAAAAAAAAAAATGGATGGGACAAATACGACTGACCAAGGCTTGGCCGTGTAACTGAAAAGCAATATCAAGGTTTTAAACTTGTATCTCAAAGACAATTAATAAAAGACTAGTTTAATATGTCGTAGTTCTTTGACGTGGCAATAGATATGATGACTTAATAACACACACATTAACTATCTATTCCAGTTTATATAATATATCAGAGTAGAAATCCCATTTTAGTTTATAAGTCAATATGTCATTTCATGCAACAAAAAAACTACGATGAAAAGTTGTTTTGTAAGGGTAGTTAATGTTGATGTCAATACAATTTCGGTGAATTGCCCAACCCTACTCTTGACATTTGAGATTCAGAGAGAAAATTCAAAATCAATTTCATCTCAGCCGTAGCTGTGTTTATCCAAGTACAAATAAGTGGAAGCAGGAGGAAACTGCCGAGAGACATAATCACTGTAGGGAGAGCGGGCGGAGCAGTGGTTACACGTTGCTATGGACAGTTTCAGATGTTAACACCTGCTAATCCACGTGACTAAAACCCACCTTCGACATTATCGGGAAAAAAATCAAAGTATAAACCTTAAAGAGCCATCTCTTCATCTTGGATTAGATACCCACAAAAAGGTGATTAAACTTTGAATGGAGTAGCACTTTAAGACACAAGTCAGATGATACTCCCATGTCGTGGAATCATCTATACTCAGAAACTTGGGGTCTCTCTTAAATTTTAAGATGATGCTTGCTTTCAAGGAAGTGGCGGGTAAAAACACCTACTTCTCAATGTCACCAGTCTCCTTTTATTGTAATGTAACCCAATCTTTTCTCCCCTAATGGCTCCATTAGCTAAGCAGTGATTACGCACTGGACATGGAATAGTATGGATATTTTATATCACAGTTTCAGTGACCTAAATGACCACAGTTATCAGTATCATCAGAGTACTGTTGAAATGCGGCAATGATCTACAGGACCACTGGTACACATAAAGAAATAATTTCAGTTTTATAATGAAACCACAAATAAATTAAGCAGCACTTTGTCTGCATACACGTAATGGTCATTAAGATGAGTCATACTATTGGAAGTGCAGCTCGTTCTCACTGATTTTCATTTTGTATGCTGCAAAGAGCATGACCATCTTTGGTCACATTTCTACAACTGAGATGGCACACTTAATTTACTGTCGTGATTTTTGGGAAAGAGTTGAATAACACCCTGTTAGAGACTCAGAAAAAGAGGGAGTTGTTCTTACTGCAATCATTTCTTTATCTAGCTTGCTGTGTCTGGGAGACTTACCACCTTTTCTCATGCTCAAGAGTATTTCCCGTGAGTTTTCAAGCACTATAATCAAACACAACTGCAATTTTTACATTGTAAGATGGCAAAATTGACTGGTAACCATCAAAAAATGTCACCGTTTACAATAAAAACGATACGGCCATCTGGTTACTCGTGTTCCTGAAGCACGTAACGATAATAACATTACACAATTTGTAAGCAAAAGCAATAGTATCCAATGGCATGAAAACATCAGCAGCCAGATGTCAAAAAATTTGAGCCAATCTGCCATAGTCTCCACAGACTGTGGTGACCCTCCAAAGAGGGTTTAACAGGCTGATGTTAAAACCATGACGTAATCAAACCTCTCAGCAACCCGTCTTCCATAATACAACAGTCTACTATGACACAAATCTACTACAACCCTGCTGTAAATTCAAAACAGACCCTTCAGTTTATCCCTTGAAACTGCAGATTATCAGCATCTGACAACATGCGCACTGTACCAATCATGCTCGCTGAATCTGCGAGGCCCACGACTATTGGGTTTGTGACAGATGTTCATCAAGACATGGACATTATGTAGCTTGTCTCTTAATTGTGACTTGCTTCAACGACTGTTTATCATTACACAGACATTTTCACACATTTTCTTTTTAGATTTTCTTTAATAAAGCACGTTTGAAAAAAATGTTTAGAACTCTGGCTTTGCTCGACCACCAATTATATATTATGTAATTTGACAGTTTTGGATGTATACCATCAAGGGAATACCACGATGCAAAAGTGAAGAAAATTCTCTACCGGTGGTAAAGCATTGCATGTAGGCGATCGTCTTGCAACTCAATAATATACAAATTCAAGGAACAGAAAGTGTCAAGCATGTAACAACATTCAACTTCTAACATGACTCAATCCTTCACAGTGGACAGTTTTTTTAATAGACTATTTGAATACTCATTTTTACAACTGCATCAATAAATTCCACAGGATCTCTGTACAGCAGCGAACATAAGCAGCTCCATATGTTCATGTAGAGATGAGTGAGAGGTGGATATTGATCGTGGAGGTCCGAGCTACTGGGAGAACTCTCCAGCGGCCACTGCTGCTGTAAAAAGAGTATTTGATCTACGGCGCTGAACCTAGTCTATAAATACACACACCAGCCACCCGGCAGCCTAGGAACAATTCTCAGGGGTCACAGGGTTAGACACAAACTCTAAATTTATGTGTGGTTGTGTGACTGTGTATTGTATGTGTGTGCCGATAAGCCAGAGATAGTCGAAGACAATGAAGACTGTAGTTTAAACTGTATTTTGAGAAGTAGTGTTTTGGGGTTTTGATGAAATTACAAAAAAAAAAAACATTGACAATTACCTCTGTTCAAAAACTAACATTGAGAACATTTCTCAGAACTTCATATGAAAACTCATAATGAGCTCATATATTGTCTCCAATTTTTTTTTCACAAATACAGTTTAAGAGGTCTAAACTGTATTTCTCTCATTTAGTTGTGTTACAATGGTTGTAATAAACCTTTTGTCTTCATAAGTTGCAGCTCACATCTTATCTTACAAATGAGCCACAAGTGCTCTCAACAGTCCAGAGTGACTAAATTCACATGCATAAATGTGCACTTGTTCATGAGGATGTCAGAATAATTTTCCTCTCCATGTGGTGAGGTGCTCATCCCAGCTGTTTCACACTTGGCTATGAGTCGATCCAGTGTGAGCTTACGGTCAGAGACCAATGATGCCAACAGAACCACATCATTTGCAAAAAGTAGTGATGCAATACTAAGCCCACTGAAATACTACCCACAAGAAACTACTTACTGCGGAGAATTCAAACACAGCTCTTGCTTTCTGTGTAATCTCTATAACCCTCAGCATCTTCTACAAAATCTCCAGAGGAACCTGGACATTGGCCTTCTCCAAATCCCAAAAAGACACGCAAACTGGATGGGAACATTCTTAGGCTCCTCAAGGGTGCAAGAGAGCGAAAATCTGGTCGGTTGGAATCTGCATGGTTCCTCTTCAATCTGAGCTTTGAATACTGGCCAAACTCTCTTCTCCAGCACCTTAGAGAAGACGGTCCCAGGAAGGCTGAGCGATATGTTACCTCTGTAATTGCACACACCCTCTGGCCCCCCCTTAAGAGGAGGGGGACAAACACCACAACCTGCCGCTTTCTCTGTACCATCTCAATTTCCATGCAGTGTTGAAGAGACATGTCATCCACAACAGCCCGTCAACATCCACAGCCTTCAGCGTTTCTTGATGGATTTGCCATTGTGGAGTTGTTTGACTACCTCTGTGATTTTGTTCAGAGAGATTCACGTCGATCCCCAATCATCTCCAGCTCTGCCTTACCTACAGATCAGTCAAGCTCAGAAGTTCCTCAGTGTATTCCTTCCACCATCCACAGAGAGGTCAACAGTGCCTGGATGGTTCCCTACTTGCTCCTCCTGAAGTCTTGAATGGTGTTCCAGAAGTGATTTGGTGTCTACCGTAAGTCCTTCTCCATATACCTCGGTATACTTAATATCTTGACACTACTCAAAAAACTGGAACCATCTTGCATATGTTCTTGTTTTTCTACAATTAAAAAAATTCCATCTAAAATATATGGCATTTTGAGAGAAGGGGGCCTGGTGTTAGACATAAGTACAAACTCACAGCTTAGGACAAAAACTCTGCAAGCCGAGCTAGAGGAGGGAAGTCGTTGCACATAAGGCTGATAAAAGTGCGTTTGCTCTCAGGTGTGTAGAGAAAGACTCAGTATTAGCCTACATTTCCCTGCTAGATGTGGGGGAAAGCATTCATGTTCTCCGGGGAACTGGGACAGCACTGAGCCACTTATCAAATTCTGGAGTAGAACACTTCCGTTGTAAAGAGAAATAAGAATCCAGAGTTCTGAGAGATAACACTATTTTTTTTTTTGCAGCAGAAGAATTGTGGGACAAAATTCTTTCAAAGCTTCAGTCCAGTGTGCGTGTGTATGTGTGTGTCAGTGGCCTTAACCACAAACCTTCAAAATGTTTGCACGTCATCCTTCAACCCCATTGGAATTTTGTACTGTAGACTCCCTCAGGGCTTTCCAGGGATATTGTGTTCATGTGCGTTGATGACTTAAGTCTTTTCAGTTCATCCTTTAGTCCAAATGGACATTTGATCCAATTTATCGCATTAAAAATAAATGGGTCGCACGGACAGAAACCCAGAAAATATAATGTCTACGTTTTTCACCGGTGCAGAGGCATAATAGTAAAACAAATATGCAAATCCCAACAATGAAATCCTAATATATACCAACAAAGATTATCAGAATGTTTGACACGTCAAAATCCCATCTGGGCTCAAACCAGGGATCTTGGTTGCTGGTGGCTTCTCTGTGGAAGTCAGATCTACAATGTCTGACTTAACAGTGTCACATCTTCAAGTGTTTCTCACTGCACAGCATGGGAGTTGGGACATCTGTTGCTGTGTCTTCCTGCTAGTAATGCAATGATTAACAAAAACAACACTAAACACGGACAAAATGTGACTCAAGCAGCTCTTCACATTCTTCATTGGTGACAGAGCAAAGCCAGAGTTCTAGTTGATAGGCTTAGCAGCCAATACCATTAAATATCCCTGCCTGATTAGTACAAGGTAGACTGTCTGTTGTATGTCATCACTAGATTTTGGGTGTTAACAAATGAGCACAGAAAACCTTCCATTATTATAAAAGCTAAATTGAACACAAAAAAAAATTAATAGACGCTGAGTTATAAGGATATTGCATTAAGCCTTAATCTAGAGGGTATTCAAAATACAGTACCAAAAGCAGAACAGGCTGGGAAGTAGAGGACTGTCTAATGTCATTGATCTTTTGACCTACTTCCAGTGGCCTCTCCCAATTACTGACCTTCAAATGTCGCCATCTCTGCATTCCAACATTTTGCAGTCAGTTAATTTCAGATCAATTTTAGTCAAATGTCGGTCTCACAAAGAATAACAAATCAGGACTTAGCCAGCTTCTATTACTCAGTATAATATACTAGACTGACATTGCAGATGACTGGAGTAAAATTAACGCAATCAAGAATACTGCAGAGCTAATACAACAACAGAGAGGGAGAAATTGTATTTTCTCATTCAGGTATAATTTCTAAAACATAACCGTCGACACAGTTTTCACTGTCAACACTGCAGAAAATGCGGCTGTCAAGGTAGTGGCCAACTGGCTAACTGGGAGGGTCAATGTGGTGCAAGCTTTTTTTTTCCTTTTTCTTTTTTTAAGGATGTCATCACCTTAATACTTTACTTGCACAACTACTTTTTGCAAGAAATGAATACCAATGCATGCATTCATGCAAATGGCCTAACTTAACTCCCCAAGTGTCCCTAAAAACATGAGTTAGTCAACTTCAAAAGCATATTACAAATTAGAGCTTACAAACTACATATTCATAATTATTCATTATTGTCTTTGTACCCCATCTCCCACCCAATGCCAGGTTAGTTCATTGACACTACATGGCACTCATTAGCTTATGCAACCACTCGTTAGCTTATGCTACCACTCATTAGATTAAGCTAACGCCCAAAGCTGCTAAAACTCTTGATTAAATAGATGTGACCTTGCCTTTGAAAAATCCTCAAAAGACATAATTTAGGCCATGTGCACACCTGGTATTAAGATGTGTCCTAATGCTGGGTATATTCACACTTGGCTTTAAAATGCATCTCCACACGTGTGTCCTGTGACTGGATCTCAGCTTCCTGCGCAGTTTGAAAATAAACATGTAAATACTTCCTTTTGGAACCTCTCTTTGGCATATTTCCCTGACCCGCTGGCTGGTCGTTTAGTTATCACAAGCAGCAGGTCTGTCAGCAAGCTCGTGTCTGTAGCATGGAACCTGAGGAGGTGAAACGCATTTCTTTGGTCCTGTGGATCCTGTAGATCAACACATCCACTCGGTCTGTCCGTGAAAATGGTAGCACTCGTGGAATTACTGTCTCGTTTTGGCTGATGTTTGGTGTTTGAGCAGACACAGAGACATTAACTGATAGTCAAGAGATATTGACTCGTAAATAAGAGAGAGAGAGCAGGGGTCTCATAAGAAGGAGATGAAAAGCAGAAGAAAGAGAAATCATGACGATGTTTGTTCCTAACAAACCAACCCCCCCCTCCAAAGATGCTTGTTGAAGCCATAATAACACCCATATATGAGCTGTTAACATGTTCAGAAATAGTAATACACTGCACTCCTGTGCTCAGCAGTGATATTTAGACTTAAACAAAGGACATCAGCTGATGAGGCAGCCTTTCTACATTGCCCAGGATGCATTCAGGACGCATTTGCGTACACACATAGTGAAAGAATGTGGCCATATTTGGACCAGACCACCTCTGAATGTTTCGGTGATCGGATGTCAGGACACATTGTGTAGCACACCTGCTATTAAGGCTGACCACTTATGATTGGATCGCTCAGGACAGATCTTAATACCAGGTCTGCAAAGGTCCTTTAGACCACGGCTGTCCTGTGTTTTCAATTTAATACACAAGTCAAATGATTACTCAGGGAGAGTGTTAGAGAATAAAGAGGATCTTTCTGAAGTGCTACTCTGCAGTGTCAACGTTAACTCAAAGCTCTGGGCTGCTGATTCTCACAGCCATGACAGAGCGAGAAGCTTGCAGCTTGAAGTTAGAACAACTGTCTTTGGCAGAAACTCACGACAGTTTTATCAGTAAAGTCACTCGAGTTAGAAGACAGAGAGAAAATATCAGCATTGGTAAATATCGGCTATCATCCAAATTAGACATGGAACACTGGCATACTGGATATCAGTAAATAAGCCAACATTATGCATCCCTCCTCTGACAGTGTGTCTTAAGTGCCGGGAATGTTCTCAATGATTTTTTTTTTTTTCTGAGCATACTGAGTGACACATTCCACTCACCCTAAAAACTATTAACTAAAGTGCACTTGTCTGTTACTCTCTTCTCTAGCTAAGCCCGACTCCACATAATGCCCTGTATTTAAAGATGACGAGCTCTTCTATCTTTGTCTGCACCGAGAACGGACGGAGACGGATGAAGCAACGTGGCAGTGTCCAATCTAAACATTTAATCATTATCTCATCAGGCTCAAAGTTTAACTAAAGAATGGATGTTTGAGGCTAATATTTTCTTTAAAAGGTCTTTTTTGTACTCCTTTTTCCCATCTTATATTTTTTCTTATTATTCCACTAGTTCTGATAGTCATACATGAATTGCATGTGTGTCAGAAGATGGATCAAGCGTACAGATGTGAAATTACCCAAATTCACCTTTTAAATTAATTAAAATGATCCCCAATTAGCCTCATGGACAATGCAGTGAGGTCAGATGACGTTTATAATGTGGTGATAACGAGTGAGTGAGCGCATCACAAAGGTTGCAGCTCTGCCTCACACCAGCGGGGCTGAACCATGCACACGATGTCACTATTAATTTCACTGCCACCCTCAAAACGATCCTTTGATTCCCCACCAATCTGGTTCACAGCCGGCAGCGTCAAGAACTGCATGTTCCCAAGACCATGTATTTACTGGGAAAGCATAGGAAAACGAAGATTAATACAGTAAATGCCATTACGGTTGTTCCTGCCACATGTATCCTTGGGTAGGTTAGTTTGATAGGTTCCCTTGGTAGGTCCAATGTACCCACCCAGATAACCACCACTCATATTAACAAATACAAGCGAGGGAATCTTTTCCGTTTCTTGACACTGTTCCTCCAAACGTCAGGTAGATACCACGCAAACAAGTGACAGCCGAGACGCAGCCCGCGTGGGGCATCGCTAACTCGCTAACGTTCCCGACGAGGGTTTACTTCACGAGGCTAACGCTAGCTAGACCCGTTAGCCACTGCCCAGGCAGACGCGCCGAGACAAAGTGGCCAAATTCCTCCAAACATTGCGTCGTTTGGGTTTTCATGAATGCCGTCCGTAATCTGAACAAAACACCTCCGCAATCACGCCAGACAACGCTGTTCATCCTAATGTGGCACACAAACGTAACCCACATTTGTTGAAGAAATACAAGTAAGCTAAAAATAGCAAGACATCCTTCACGACGTGTCGGTGTAGCAAAAGAGCAGTTAAACTTACTCGGTGTCGCCCTGGGTAGCGCTCACTTAGCCGTTTCCCAGCTCCCTTCCCAGTCCAGCGTCATAGCACGGAGTAAGGGGGACACCAGAAAGGCTGCAGCGTACGATTGGGGTCTGCAGCAGGCAGGAGAAGTTGCTCCGTCTCAACATGGAGAGAGTGGGGGTGACTGGACCCTCCTGCTGCGGTTCATCTGGCTGCTGCTGCTGCTGCTGCCGCCGCTGCTGCTGCTACGCGGGGAGCGCGGGCGACACCTGTGGCCGCAGCAGCGCATAGCACCTGCTGCACGGCCCTCCAGAGAGAGAGGGAGACTTTGACTTCCCTACTCTGTTTTTAGTCGTGACCTTGTTATCTACAACACACCAGAGCTGTGTTTTTCCATATTCATATCACACCCATGATAATTTCTTAAGCCATGCGATGTTTACATTTGCCTTTTTTATTGGATTTCCTTTTTTTTCCCCCTTGTTTTAAAATCTTATCTACATGCTGAACTTCTTTGGAAACAAGAAAAACATGTGTGACTGGAAGGGCAGTTGAACTGTAGGGACACAAGAATGACCAGTAAAATACTCCTTGAGTCTGAAACACATGGAATCACAAGACAATTACCGGTCGTCTTTCGAACTGATGAAATACATAACATTTAAGTCTGGTTGACCTTCATCAGGTATTGTGCTCGCAGGTTCAATGAAAATCTTCATGGAATGTAGCCATTGTTAATATTATTGACCTTTTAGTTTTCCAGATGGCAAGCTAAAATGTTTTTGTTTTTGTTTTAAATCAGGTTAAACTCACATAATTGTTCGTAATATGACAGACATTCTATTATTAGGTAGACATATCTATCCATCCATTTTCTTTCGCTTCTCCTGTTAAGGGTTGTGGGGTGGTGGAGCCTATCCCAGCAGTTACGGGCAAGAGGTGGGGTTCACCTTGGACAGGTCACCAGTCCATCGCAGGGCCAACACATAGAGACAGACAACCATTCACACTCACAGTCACACCTACAGTCAGTTTAGAGTATCAATCAGCCTCGTCCCCTCTTGATGTCTTTGGACTGAGGGAGGAAGCTGGAGTACCAGAGAGAACCCACACAGGAACAGGGAGAACATGCAGACTCTGCACAGAAAGATCCTGTCCCTGAGCTGCGACTCAAACCCAGAACCTTCTTGCTGTGAGGCAACAGTGCTGACCACTGCACCACCAATATCCATCCATCCATTGTCTTCCGCTTATTCCTACATTAAGGGTCGCGGGGGGCTGGAGCCTATCCCAGGGTCAATGGGCAAGAGGCGGGGTTCACCCTGGACAGGTCGCCAGTCCATCGCAGGGCCAACACATAGAGACAGACAACCATTCACACTCACAGTCACACCTACAGTCAGTTTAGAGTACCAATCAGCCTCGTCCTCTCTTGATGTCTTTGGACTGTGGGAGGAAGCTGGAGTACCAGAGAGAACCCACACAGGAACAAGGAGAACATGCAGACTCACACAGAAAGATCCCATGCCAGAGCCGGGACTCGAACCCGGAACCTTCTTGCTGTGAGGCCACAGTGCTGACCACTGCACCACCATCTGTAACAATTCATCACATTTTTTGAGGCAGTTATAGTCACAGCTGGGGAAGAATTATAAGGAAGTATTAACCTTTGTGAAATTTCTTGGAGAATATTAGGGCCAAGGATAGGGTAAAAGTTTTTTTTTTAAATATTGCAAATAAAGGGTGGCATGGTGGTGCAGTGGTCAGCACTGTCGCCTCACAGCAAGAAGGTTCCAGGTTCGAGCCCCACAGGGATCTTTCTGTGTGGAGTCTCCATGTTCTCCCTGTCCCTGTGTGGGTTCTCTCTGGTACTCCAGCTTCCTCCCACAGTTCAAAGACATCAAGAGGGGACGAGGCTGATTGATACTCTAAATCACAAGTGTCAAACTGGTCCAGTAAAGGGCCGTGTGGCTGCAGGTTTTCATTCCAACCGAGGAAAAGCATCACCTGAATCTACTTAAATCAGTCAAGCAGTGTCCATACAGCTCATTGGTTGGATCAGGTGTTGCTTTTGCTGGGTTGGAATGAAAACCTGCAGCCACACCGCCCTTTACTGGACCAGTTTGACACCCCTGCTCTAAATTGACCGTAGGTGTGACTGTGAGTGTGAATGGTTGTCTGTCTCCATGTGTTGGCCCTGTGATGGACTGGTGACCTGTCCAGGGTGAACCCCGCCAAAAGGATGGATAGATATGTCTACCTACATTGTCTATCATATTACTAACAATTATGTGAGTTTAAACTGATTTTTTTTTTAATTTTAGCTTGCCATCTGGAAAACTACCCTTCCTGGATAAGCGGAAGAAAATGGATGGATAGATGGATATTACTTCAGTGGGGTTCCCCAGACTGATCAGGCTGGTATTCACGATCAAATGCTCCCACTGTTTTTTTGTCCATTTTGCCTTCAGGGTTTACATTTAGCAATTATAAATAACATGGATGGATTGCAAATAAAGTTAAAATTTTGAGAATTAAGTTGTCAAACTGTTAGCTCTTTTGAATATGGAGAAAAAATACTTTGTGTAGAAGAACTGGTGAAATTCTTCTTCAGAAGTGGGTTTAGCTACAAAGAAATTCTTTCCCCTTTTTGCACATAAACATGTTAAGTGGGAGAACATTGAAGAGATTTTGGCAAAAATTGCATGTTCTTGGTAGGAGAAACCACACAAATGTAAAGGAAGCGGCTGCATGTTTCTCAAAATCGTCTCCAAACTTCAGTCTCAATATTTCAACCTTCTTTTTTTTTTCTTGACGTGCAAAATGAAAATACTTTTTCAGAAAAAAGAGTTGCATTTTTGTATTTTACTGCACACAGCACATTCATCAGACCTTTACTGATCTAAGCAGAATATTCAGTAAAGTCAAGCTAAGCGAGAGCTGTAAAATATTTGAATTATGCTAATATTTGCACCGCAGGCCAAACATCCCCACCATCATATACGTAACACTGTGAAGTCTTGACGCCTTTATTGTGTTCCTGCAGGTTTTAAAGGCCTCATCTTGAAAGTGAGCTGTGTGCTAACAGGGCATGAATCCTGATCTCTTTGCTGTTGTTGTTGTTGTTGTTGTTGTTGTTGTTGTTGTTGTTGTTGTTGTTTTAAGAAGATAATCTTTTAAATTCAATCATTACATTTAGCTAACATGATCATCTTTTATTTAATGAATAATTATGTACGTTAATGCCCCGTGAAGTAATTTGTATGTTTGGGCAATAAAATCCCAATTACACCGGTTTGATTGCTGTTGAACTGGTTCTACCTCTCTGAAGGCATTTTATTGCATTTCACAGCATAGGGAACAAGAAGTATCCCTCTGAATGCCAAATCTATTTTTAGAGCCATCTTGTGGATCTGAGAAACATGAAAAAAGGAGGTGGGAGGGAGGCAGGGGGGGGGGGCCTATAAGATGAGAGAAATATCAGGCTTATTGAAGCCGACATGCTGACATCCTCTGTATTACCACCACGCAAGGAGTGCCCAGCACTGTGGGAAAATTAGTGCCCTTTAAATGAGCTTCATATTGTAGCTGACCTGCTGCAGGGGATTACATTTATTTATTTATTTATTTATTTTTATACTAGAGTCTAGCTAGAGTCTTGTCTGTGGAAAAGCATTTCCCTAATATAGTCAGAAAGAGAAATTACATTATTTATTCATCCTTTGAGGAAGCACTTAGCTACCTGCATCCTCAAAGTTGCTCTGAATAATGCAGAGGTGTACCGGCTCAGTTGGCAGCATGCTCCCTTTGACCCTTCCTCAGACTAAAACTCCTTTTATAATCCGTTCCTCAGCAGTCCATCGTATCGTCAGCCTCAGATGTTCATATTTTACTGCTATAGCTTCATACCGAAACGCAAGAATCAGCTCTTGCCATATTGTCAGATATTAAGACCGTCAACCTGTGAACACACGTCATAGCCACAAGCAAACAAGAGGTTCAAATGTAATAACATCTTTAATCTCATTTAGGCTGACGAATGATAAATCCTTACTCGTTTAATGTTTCTGCATTGTACCAGCAAGCATAACAAAGAATTACAATTTGACACGTCCTTTGTGACTATATGTTCCTGTTATTATTTCCTGAAAAACAAAAGTGCTTCCAATAATTCTTACATACATAAGAATACAACAAACAAACATGGACTTCAAATACCGACATGCAAACCGCACACATCCATTTATCTAACATTAAAAAAAAAAAAAAAAAGGCGTACCCACCTCATGGAAAATTACGCCCTTTACATGTGAAAGGAAAAGAAGGGAAAAACAAAACACTTGGTTCTCCCTTGGTGGTTTTTAACATCAGAGAAATTTGACCTCTGATGAAAAAATACACGAGCTATCCTGAGCTTTCCTGTAATGTGGTCTTAGTGAGAATCAGATTTGGGCGAAATCACTCGTTGTTCCAAACTGATCGAACACCAGTGATTAAAAAAAGAGGAAAACATCTCTCACAAACACAAATGCATCCAGTGCATTATCCATACAGTGCAGACAAATACAAGAAAGGTTAAACAAAACTGAAAACCCATTCAATGAAGTCACTGCAGAACTAAAAGTAACTTACAAGGTGCAAAAATACAGAAGTATAAAAAAAGGAACTTCAGTACAGTTTTCCACACAGAGATTCTTCCTGCTTTCACGTCCACTGTAAAAGCAAAATGGAAGAGTGCCACCTCCTGGTACTGAAGCACGTTTGTTATTCAAAAAAAGGCACATTTACAAGGTAATGCAATCAATTAATTACAAGTTTTTCTTTTTTATAAAAGTGTCAGCAAATAATACCTATACAGTGTCCAACATACCTGAGCAGTAATACAGTAGTAAGAAAGCCAAACATAAAAATAGACAGCCAGAAACAGCCAACGTAATATTACACAAAACTTTAACATTATTTGGTCATTGATTATTGTATCTCTATACACTGGTCCCTCCATTAATCCAAAGGATACATGACTCCTAACCAGAACGTGACTGGTAGAAAATTAAAAAAAATAATAAAATAAAATAAATAAATACAGCTGTTGAAACTTTTCCCTTTACAAATATCTGCTCAGATTTTTGTTGAGAGTAAAGAGAGAAAGGGTCTATGTGCGGTACCCGTTGTTGTGAAAACCTTTTTTGGGCTCTACATTTTCATAAATAGAGAGTGCAGCAGTGTTTTGGTAGATTAGATCCACATTAGTTCCAGTTCTTGATCTGATGATGTCCATGGCACACTGGTTAAGGAAAACGTACTGGTCCTGTAGAGATAGCAAATAAGAAAAGGTTCATTAACCTGAAGAATCTTGATTTCAAACCACTTCTCCTGACATCTGTTGCAAAGCCCTGTGTCGTACCTCGGTCTGCACCATGAGGGGCCGGTGCATGCGCAGATCATGGACAATGCCGTACACATCCACAATGTTTTCCCTTTCAATCTGAAATATCAGATGGTCGATCGCTATGAAGGTTCCTGTGCGCCCCACACCAGCACTGAGAGTAAACAACGGAGGTCAGAGGGCAAAGGAAATAACATGAACGTGTTATTGTCATCTCAGTAATTAAGGTAGTTCTACTCTGAGAGGGCATTCTGGTCAGTCCTATGTGTGCAGGTCAACCCTTGTTCAGCCAGTTTGATTTTAAAACCATCAGTTCAGACACTGTGAGACATTTTGAGATTCAAGACTTGGTTTTTAAGTGACACTTCCCCAAAAAAAGGGTATTTTGCCTTTTGTGTACAATACTCACAATTGTGTCTGGAGCTCACAAATACACACACACACACACACACAAACATATACACACACAAATATATATCTATATATGAATAGACTCTAATTATCAACAAAAGCAAAACTGTCCAAAGTGTCCCTTTACAAACTCTCATTTGCATCGGTCATTAAATTATAATCTACATCGTCTTCATCCATTCGTAGTCTCAGTAATCCACAAACTATTAAAAAATGCCAACTATCACCCTGTCAGTTTGGCACAACTGTGAACAAGAGCAGGTTAGCATTAGTGATGTGGTGCAACCTGAAGTGTTAGCTGGTCACTCTCAAGGGTTGTTTAGCTCAATTCCAACTGTTTGTGGATGACTGAGCTGAATAAAGAAGCTGCTGATTATACCCAACGACACACTCAGAAGTTTGTAAACTTCTGCATTCCAGCAGTTTTTCTGTTGTTAGCTGTCAGTCAAAATGAGCTTTAAGCTAAATATACATGGCTGCCTCTTTCTGCATTTTGGAGTTATGAAGAAGTGAAACAGCACAGAAAAACATCTTTGTGAGCTCAGAGCACCTTTTGTGAGTATTTGGATGGCAAATTCAATTTTGAGTGAAGTATTCCCTAAAGTTAAAGCTCATTTTAAGGTGAGGGTTGGGGCAGAGGCTATTCAGAAAGAAAGAAACCCTGACGGGACCCTGAATAGATCAATGCACAAGACAAAAGATAGCAGTTCTTGCACTGATGTTAGCAATGATGATGGATACAGTTTCTACCGTTGTGCTTGTAGGAACATATTTGAGGAAATCCCACCATTAAAAGAAACCCTGCTCGTGCTGTAACTGACAACCAAACTAGTGGGATGGGCTGACTGTGCCGCGACACACTGGACCGAGCTGTCAAAGAAATGAATGTTGTAAAACTTGCAAATGCAAATTAAAATAGAACCAATGGAAACAGGCATTTTGAACCACATATTGGGGAGATCCCCAAGCCTTTTAGGCCCATTTCAGATTTGACAGGTGATCGTAAAAGAAATTCTATCCTCATGATGATTAAAAGTACGGTTAGGGTTGGTGGTAAAGGAATGAATGTGTGTGTGTGTGTGTGTGTGTGTGTGTGTGTGTGTGTGTGTGTGTGTGTGTGTGTGTGTGTGTGTGTGTGTGTGTGTGTGTGTGTGTCGTGTCAGACCTGCAGTGGACTACAGTAGGAGAGTTTCTGGAGTATTGGTCCATGTGCTCTCTGACCAAATGTCTGAAGCTGATGAGGAGCTCAGGGGTTTCCGGGACCCCATGGTCTGGCCAGGCCGTGAAGTGGAAGTGACGAACTGAACGAGTCTCTGCTGTTTTCACCTGAGGACATGTTGGAGCACTCATGTGTAGTCACGATAGCACTTTGTGAAACAGTAGCTGCACATCCCTTCATTATTAGCAAGTGCTGAGTTATTACATTTGTTCACCCGTACCAGTCCTGATGTTGATTCCACGTTACATCTTGGTACTTACATTTTTAATGTCAAAGTCCCTGATGGTCCAGTCATCAAGTGGTATTTCAGAGGTTGTTGTCACAGTGATGTATTCAAAGTGCTTCATGCCTGAATGCCAGTACTGCTCACATTTCACCTGGAAAGCAACATAATGATGGCACTGTAACAGACTTCAAAATTAATATTCAGATTACAGGCCACTGTCCACCAAAGCCACAAGATGTCATTAAAAATGGATTTGGCTGGGATGGAGTTTCCGAACTTCCATCGTCCAACCAAAGAGAATCAAAATTTTTGAGTTTTCAAACATGCTGTCAAGCCACTGCCAGGGAACCTGTAATGTCCTAGGCAGAGGTAAATAAATTCGATCCAGCAATTATGTTGCTGGCCTAGACAAGTGATTAGCATAATCATTAAGGTCAGGTTGCAGTGCTTCATTTAATATGCTGGGCCTTGCTTGGGGGACATTTCATGAGGACTTCAGTTTTAGCTTTATCTTTCTGACAGACAAGCACTTGTTAACCAAAGATATCAGCCAAAGTCAAAACTCAAGGGCACTTGGAGAGCACATACCCTCACCAAGGTGAACTTTCGACCACTGGCACTTTCATACTTAGGCCCTAATTAAAGCTGCATGCAGTGATGAGCGGGCCCTCACACCCCCTCTCATGGCTCAGTTTACGGCTGGTCCATAGAGCGCAAGAGAGGGGAAACCTTATAGTCTTTGGATTTTGCATGAAGGAGCAGGATAATGCATCTACTGTTGTACAAATATAATTTCCAGTATCCACCATGTGGTTCTAGCTAAATATGTGTCATTTGAAAAATATCTGACCACGTTTGTCCACTTCGGATGAACAGTTTTGTGTTCCATGGCAAAGTTTGCCACATCATCACAGTAACACTGCTAAACAAAAGCTTCTTGGCAACAAATATCACTTCCTGAAAATATGGGAGGTAACTGAAGGGCACTTACAGAGTACATTCCTCAACCGAGGTGAATGCAACCAAAGCTAAAGTTTAAAAAATGCTGTGTCTTTCTTATAAAAGGACCGGCTGAATCCCAATAACAATCAGAAAAACAGATATTTAGTAATATTTTGCCAGAGGTAATGAATCAAGTTATAGAATTGAATTCCTGTAAACATTTAGCAGTTAAAGACCACACCACGTGTACCTTTCATTTTGTGTTTGATACACCTTTCCCATATCTAAATGCGATCAACTATTCATAACACGACTTGAAAATTCCGACAGGCAGTGAGGAATAAGAGGCAAAAAAAAGACACAACTGTTAAAACACCAAGGCAGGTGATTAATACACACATTCTGAGGATGTAGTGTTCTTAAGGGCGTTGGTGTGTTTGTGCACACACTCGTCCATGCTAGGTGTGGTGCCATGCATTTCTACTCACTCTTCCCTGTTCATTGCAGCGTGTCAGCATGACCAGGGTCTGGACATTCTTCTCCCAGATCATCCTCCAGAACTCGCTGACCGTCCCAGGCAAAGGACCCTGAGCTGCAATAAACTCCTTCCTGGAGTTGTAACCCTGCCAAGGAAAACAGCGGCCCAAGACAAACATCCACTCTGTTCACATTTCCAAGACATTGTTTCAAACATCAGTGTAAATGAAGGCATAATATTCAACACAGAATGGCATGAAGCAAAAGAATGAGCAGCTAAGAGCTGTATTAATGGTGAAGCAATGACCGAGTGTCAGTACGCACCGGCATGTAGTTAGCATTGATGTAGTCGTCATATGGACTCCCATGAATAATAGAGAGTCTCACCCTAGAGGAATCATCTAGGAGGTGAGAGAAGAGTGCAGATTAAACCAAATGGTATCAGCTATGATGGCGGATGATATGGAGAGGGTTATTGTTGAGAGCGGCAGAGGTGGAGTTGTGAAAGGCCACTCACAGGGAAGCACGTTGTTGTAGCGGTTCTTGGGCTTGTTCTCCTGATTCTGAGCGTGTGTTTTCGACTGACCCGTACCAACCAGCCTCAGGTCCTGTGCAATACAGAAACCAGTTGATTGTGACTGATGGGTGGTTGTGAGAGTGCTTGCACGGATCCACAAAAGCCTCTCTCTAACAACCAGAAGCTTTCAGACTCATACTAACCCCAATATATAAATCCTTATTTTTAAATCTTCAGTTATGGATAACCATATTAATGGATCATGAGTCATTCACTGTTGAAGTTGGTTTTTTTTTTTTACCTCAAACTCTTCAGCAAAGCCACAGTTGGAGTCCGCCCGCTGCTTCTTGTAGTAAACCTCGTAGTCCTCCACCCTCACTGCCGCGTTTCTGCTCAGATGAAGAGTAATGTGTTTTGTTCAGAAAATCACTGACTTGCTGTTCCTGTCCCAGCCTGTGATGGAGTTCGTGATTTAAAATGTTCATACTTACACTTTGGCTCTGGAAAAAGAAAGAAGAAAAGAAATATTTAGCATTATGTTTTTCTTTTAGGAGCATAACATGGTTAAAAGAGAAACTGTACCTCATGGAATGAATGTGGATGTCTGATGACTCCTTGTGGGATATCCTACAGTGCAAAGATAATGACTTTACAGTGCTGTCATGCAAACAGTCTCTCTTAATTTTTCTATTTTTTTTAATCAGCATTGATGACTGCAGCAAACCTTTTCCAGTAGATAATGAAGCCAATCAGGATGATGAAGAGAATGCAGAAAATTCCCAAACTTGCACCAACAGCAAGGGCAATGACAACTAAAATTTCAGGGGGTGAACAAAGGCCAGTGAGCATTTATTCACATGTCAGGAACTTTGAATAATGAGTGGGGTACCTATGTTCGGTGGGAGCTCTATCGGCGGGTAGAAATAAGTTGTTGAGAACAACGATCTCTGATCGTTTACAAGCTTGTTTTCCAGACTCATTTGGGTGAAGAGAACAATGGCATATCTGCAAGATTAGAAAAATCTCCGTCAGTTTAGGTCTCAAACTTACTGGATGGACTTACATGACAACCTCCTTACACAAGATAAGATAAGTTAAGATAAGATAAGACAGGATAAGACAAGATAAGTTAAGATAAGACAGACTAAGACCAGATAAGATAAGGCAGGATAAGATAAGGTCAGAACTCATTTATGAAAATAAATTACTCCATTGTTCTTACTTTGCAACATCATTAATGAGTACTAACTCACAAAGTCATCACTTTACAGTACATTCACTGACATATTATTATGAATATCTGTAATACAATATGGTTTAAAGTCTCACTGGTATTTTCCCTTGGCGTGAAGGGCACCGTTGGTGTAGCCCTCCCATGTAGACCCATCCCCTATGTCTATGAGCAGACGGTCCTCTTTACTGCGTGATTGAACGTTTCTCTCTCTGACTGTCGCCAGGTACACCGGAGTCGCCTTCTCACTCCACTGTTTATAGGTTTTTCCCAAATACTTGCTCAGATTCGAAGTGTTGACACCTGAGAGAACAAGAATGGCAGAAAATAGGATTTAACAGACAAATGTTCTCACCTTATGTAAGTGATATCCCTGACGCTAAGAGGAGAAAGAGACACCAACCGGAGAGACTGTTCGCCACCAACACACCAAAATGAGTGATTGGCCCACTCGTGTTGACCAGCAGGCTGGAATTGATCTGAATAGAGAACCTATCATGGGCCTTCTGATCCACCGTCACCAGTGAGGTAAAGTTTTCTGGAATTGGCGGGTCTGTGCAAAAAATGTAAAAAGAATACTTGCCTCAAGTATCGGTTTTGTGATTGTACTGTCCTGCAGGAATGATGTCCTACCTGTGATGCCCGTCCAGCAGGGCAGAGACACAGCAGTACTGGGTCGTCCACAGCTCAGTGTCTCCACCCTCAGCCTGTATTCAGTATGGTGACTGAGGTCGGAGATAGTGTAACTACACCTTGGGGTGCAGCTGCTCGTAATGTTGACGATCTCCATGTTCTTTGCCGTGATCTGTAAGCTGTGATACTGGCCACGGGGTTTGATCCAGGAGATGTTGATTTCTGCATCCGCATGGTTTGGACCTTCACACGTTAAATTTTTCACCGGGCTTGCATCTGACATATTAAACAGAAACAATAAATGAATACATTTTCAACGTAGTGTCAATCTTTCTTAAACTTCAGCAATTTTGCATTTTGTTTCTACTGTAGGGACAGGCAAACTTTTTGAAAAGTATGCTAAATGTCTATCCTCCCAAGAGACAGGCAAGAATACAGATATCCTTCCCTCCTCCTGTGCGCATATTAGGACTGGTTGACCACTAGTTTAATTAGTAAAATGAATGGTAGTAGGTGGTAAGTGTTAGAATGACACAAGCATAATCCTCCTCATCTTTCCTTTCAAAGTCAGCCATGATGAGGTGGCTCTTCCAGTCATCAAAAGTTTTGTTTGGTTGGTCAAAATTACAATCATTCATCAATGAATAGTTTTCACAGCTATAAGTGTGATTCCTCAGTTACAACACCTTTTAATCTTAAATGGTAATTTCATTAAAAAAAAAAATTGTGTGCACAATCCTAGTTTCATCCCTGAAAGCAATGACTGTTTTAGAGAAAAGTGTATTTGATGACATCGGAGAGGGGTATGCTAACACTTTCCATCCACTGCCATTTATTGTGCAAAGCTAACTAGCAGTTAGTTGTTCCCCGTGGGTCTCAGCTCTATGATGAACACACAGAGGAGAGAAGGGCATCTATCTTCTTGTCGGGCTCTGAAAATGATGGTAAATAAGCTTATTCAAAAAAAAAAATTGGTGTATCCCTTTAACTTTCACACTCAACAACTTTAACTCTCAACAAAATCATTACAAAATGTTCGTAAAATCATCCCTAAAATATACTTTGTTATTGTTCACCAATCAAATGTTTTGTTTTGTCCATACTTGTGCAGTTTGAAATCCATCTCAAATCAGCTTGTGTGCCATCTGAAGTCTCCGTGGTGATGGTCAGGTTATAACTGCTACCAGGAATCAGGCCATCGATGACGTACTCAGTATTACTCGTCACGATACTGTCAGGGATGCCCCAGTAGGAGCGCTGCCAGGTCAAATTGTAACGATAACTCTCCTGGTAGTCGTCAGGCTCAGTCCACCTGACAGTGATGTTTTCCTCTTCTGTAGAAATGTCAGTAAACTCTGCACTCAGGGGTCCTGATTATTTGGAATAGATGCACATGTTAACCCACACAGCAAAACAGAGGCAGACACGGTGTTCGTGTTAAAGAAATAAAACGCATACTTGTGGTGACCAAATAGCTGTGAACTGTGTCACTCTTGAAACCCATGGCACCCACTGTTGCCACGGAGATATTATAGGATGTCCCAGACTGCAGGGATGTGAAGTTATAACTGTTGCTTTTGGTACTGATATATCCACCTTCCTGGGACGGTGTGTTTGTTAGTTGGTAGCTGAACGATGCACCCGTCATCAGTGGAGCTTCCGACCATGTGATGTCGATCGAGCTGGTGGTCTTCATCAGGATCTCAATTGGCCCAGGCGGGTTAGGAACTTGGGGATGAAATTGCAGCAAGAAATCTATAATAACAAGCTAAAACAGCATTTTTTTTAAAGGTGCATTGTCTGCATACTTTTATGACTTCTGGTAATTTTCAGAAGCATTCCGTGACTTTATTACTGTAAAAATTCCACCATATCTTTTTATAAATGTTGCTTATGTACCATTATCTTTCCACAGCATCCGCCATTGGTTGCATCCAATCTTTATACACAATAAAATTTCAATGCAATATTATGGGATGCTGCTCTAAGCGACAATGATTTACACTTTGCAATTATTTTCCTACCTTAGATGAAATCAGTGTTTCACAAGGGTTTTTTATGCATCATATTCGTTCTGCTCACGATTGACAGAGGGGTGGATGGATCCTGCTAACGGAGCTCAACACTGAGGTTTCGGAAATGAAAACCCCATTCATAATTTCCTCAGAGAATCTGATCACTGGCCACGAGGTTAAACAATCATGCTTGTGTCGAATCCTCAAATTTTTACGATATCAAGCTTATTTCAAGGAAAACTGACTTTATTATCAGTGTTAATGAGAATTACTTCATTACCTACCTCTACCTCTTAAAATGTCAGGTTGACTTGCTGCTACGACTGAACTCTGAAGTTGTTTATGTTGTTCTTTTTTCCTGTTTGCTCAGAATCAAATATTTTCTCCATCAATCTCTCACCCCTTCTATCGTTATCTTTGTCTCTGTCACTTTCTTTCTTTATCCATCTTTGACTCTGTCTCAGTTTCTGGCTTTCTTTTCCCCAACTAGTCGAAGCAGACGGCCACGACCCAACAGCGCTCGGGTCAGCTCGGCGTTTCTGTCCATCAAAAGGAAGGTTTTAGAGCTTGCTCATGGGGAACGGCTGGGTTTACATTTTTTTGAAAGGGTCAGGTTCTCGACTTTGTAAACTGTAAAGAGATAACTTGTATTGTGATTTGGCGCCACACAAATTAAATGGTCTTACTTTATACTCTTGAAATCGGGGATTTTCTGAAACATCAAAGTAAAAATGAAGTGGAAATTTGAAAGGTGGGTGTCCACTGCTGAGCACTAATCATGGAGGACCTTTGCATGTCCACTGTGAGAACACTGTGTACTTGAAAGCACCACCAAGGTTTGAAGAACCGCTGCACTGCCAACTACATCATAGCACATGGAAATTGGAGTACAAACTATGAAGGCAAAAGATTTTAGGTACATGTCACGCAATGTTCAGCAGGTGAAGGCAGTACTATCAATCACTTCACATGCATGAAGTACTACAGTCTGATTTCTTAGAAAGCTTTGGAAAATGTTCCACAATAATATATGAAACAAAATGAGTGAAATTGTTCCAACTTGCACGTAATGGCCTGGATCAGCGGCTAATGGATTGCACCCACTAGTAGAATCATGTTTCGCACAGATTGAGCACACACCATCTGCCCCGTTTTAGCATCCTATCCACAAAAGAATTTGCTCTAATCATATGATGGCGCTAACACACCCACAAATTGGTCGCTGAGCGCTATTTGCATCCCTAATTTCAATAATTACAATGACCTTATAAAAATTCACTTTTTGTTCTCATTTTAAGACTCCCGTGTTACCAGATGTGCTTTGTGTAGTGATGTATTGTGTGCGAATGGAAAGACGACTGCTGGTCTGTGAATTAGATGGTATTTGCGATGAGGCTTATTTGTGCAGAAAAGGGGCAGGTTTATTGCAAGGGGCAAGTTTATGCATCAAGCATGTGCTTTGTGGATCGCCCACTTATTTTTCTTTTAGAAATGTTTAACAGCTACACAAGTAGAGCAATCCATTCGTAGATCCAACCCTCAGGTTATTTGGCTAACGGCTGCGAATAAATGAACACTCTACTCACAGGTGGCATTAGCAACAAATTCAGACGACGCGTTGAAGGGTCCGCTGTGTGAGGTCACCATGGCCGCGTACAGTCTTCCAGCTGACAGGTTCTCCACCAGCAAGGAATTATTGGTATTGTTGATCTCATACTGCTCGACGACCGTTGAGGAGATGTTGACATGAACAGTGTAATATTCCACATGTCCCGGGGGATCTGGCCATGACACCAGGATGGAGCTGTTGGAACTGTGGCTGGAGACACTCGGCTGCACCACCTCAGGTTCTGTTAAGGGGGAGGATGAATTATGAACAACCACCTTGACATGTTGAAATAAAGAAAAATCAAACTTGAAGTCTTACTAGTGTATTGAGAGATGCAAGTAGCCCCTCCCTCTGTGCCATCCTCAGCTCGGACAGTAACACAGAAGGTGTAGTTGGTCCCGGGTGTCAGCTCTGAGATCTGAGCAACTTCTTTTGCCAGAGTTGTGCTTTCAGGCCTAAAGCCAGTTGTCTCTATCTTATATTTATATTCAGACTTGTACTCTAGTGGTTTCAGCCAATCCAGACGTACAGCAGTAGAGTTCAAGGTTTCACCCATCAGATTGTTTATTGTGTATGGTCCTACAAACAGAGGAGAGCTTGTTACTTTAAATGTTGAATACTGAGGAAATATCCAGTTTTGGTTGAATGATCAATGACTGTTTTACTCATTTACTCTCTCTATTCTTGGAAGATGTTTTATATACAGTATACATACGTGTGAAGTAGGACTTCGTCAAAGGTGCTGCCAGAGTGCCATCTGGTGTTCGTGTTGAGACGGTGAAGCTGTAGTTGCTCCCAGAGAGGAGGCCTGGGACTGTGTGGGTGGTGTTGAAGACTATGTAGGACCATGAAACCGATGCATTGGTGACCTGGACCAGATACGAGTCACTAAACTTGCTCACCAGGTGTTTCCACACCAAGGTCACGGTGTTGGTGGTGATTTCTGTCTGTTGCAACTGGGTCACTGGCTCTGGTTCTGAGAGAAAAAGACAGAGGAGAGTCAGATTTGATATGTGACAGAAGAAAGAAAGAAGAAGAAAATCTCTGGTTACACACACAAGTCAGTGTGTTATATTGGCTCATAAAGCATCTTACATTTAATTATCTTGTGTGTCAAAGACATTGCAATAAATGACACTAAAATAAAAGCATCTGATGGCAACATTCAATTCTTTTATTCAACATCTCTATTTGATGTTAACTACTAAACGTATACTTCTTTTTGGAAATGTTTGGAAGATTTCACTTGGAAACGTATCCCTGAAACTATACTGCAAAAAACTGATAAGGAACAAGACCTGCAAATGTGAAATAATGATCACATGATTAAAGTCAAACATCGTATAACGAAGAGAGGAATGCCTTCATTCATCCAAACTGACAGCTGCCTCAGTAAACCAGCGCAACTTTGTCACTGTTACAGTCAACTAATGTGAATTTTGCTGCAAAGAAGCTACACGTTTTAACCACACACATACACGCACACGCAAACACACACATGCACGCATGCACACACACACACACACACACACACACACACACTCATCTAACACATTTATATCAGCACAGAAGAGCTATTATCCTCACAGTTTATATGTGGGCACCAAAGATTAATGCCCACGATCAAATGGTCACTCCTTGTGCCAGACTGACGTCAAAGGGAAGTTTACCTTTGACCTTTGGAATTTAACCCTCCATTATTGTATCCGCCTTTGTGGGAATGTTTGAGTTATGACCTGTTTTATGAGGTCACAAAGACCTTTGACAAAAAAAAAACATTTTCCTCGAGGTGCTCGTGAGCCTTGTAGAGCCCCAACGCCTCACACACTCCTGCTGTGTTCAAGTGTGTGTCTGACTTACTGGTGTAGTTTTCAGCAACCACCGATGTGCTTTCATAGCCCAGCAGGCCAACTGTCACAACAGAAATCCTGTACAGGGTTCCAGGGTGGAGATTGTCTAGCAGGAACCAATATTTTTGGACTGTGAAAGAACCTTTAATGCTGGACACACTAAAGTTGTACTGATTATGATCCATGTCATCTGGGGGGGGCCAGGTAAAGTTGATGGACTCCATTGTCTGAAAGTCCACAGTAATGGGGCCTGGAGGGTTGGGAACTGCACAAGAGAAAGAACAGGCAGTTACAACACACCGCACATTTATCAGATTCATGTCATGATGATGATGTCACTCACTGGTGGCATCACAAACTTCTGGACTGTGGTTCTCCTCCGGCCCACTTTCGGTGGTCACCACCACACAGTACCGCACTCCTGGTGTCAGGCCCTTAAAGACTGTTTTTACTGTTGTGTTATTTAGGTTCTTGTTGGAGCTGATCGTCTGGGAGTCTCTGCTCAGCTGGACAGAGTAAGAGTCCACTTGGCCCAAGGCAGGGCTCCAAGTCACCGACATGTTAGTCGTGCTCCCAACAGTGACAACGCCAGAAACTACCTCAGGCACTGGAAGGAAAGATACATTTAAGGTCATTATATATTTAGGGAATATTTTTATTTTAAATGAAACACTGGGGAACTTCGCGAAATGTACAGGGTTGGTTATTATTAGCCTAACAACTATAACACACAGCCTGTAAAATTTCGATGTAATCTTACTAAAATTGAGAATCTATACCACATGCATGAGGGGTACTACACCGAAATTCAGCTTATTTTACAATATTTTGAACTTGAAATATGAACAGGAGGGACATTGTTTCAACCTTCATGAGAATACCATATGTAACTGGGATGGAAGTAAAAAAAAAAATCCCCTTTACTGATTTCTACATCTTTATTCAAAGACAATGTCTCATACCAAACAATTTTCAGGACGTACTTGTGTATACTAATGTGCTTTTGACGCTGGACTTCACACTGTCTACAACTGTGAACACCTCAATTCTGTACTGTTTTCCAGGGATCAGATTGGAGAAAGTGTAGTTTTCTGTTTTAGTTGAAACATTCTGAATCATCTCAGCATCCTGGAGCAGAATCAGCAGGTAGGAGTAAGAAGCCTTATGATCGTCTTGTCTACGCCACCTCAGCTGGATGACAGTAGTGTTCACATACGTCTTATTGAGTTCAGTCACAGCTTCGGGCACTGCAGCAAACAGAGCAGAGGGTTATATAAGAGTGAAGACCATAATGGACAAGTTTAACTTTGATCATGTATCTGGATGGTAAAGGTTTGTACACTGGAAAGGCCTTACTTGTGTAACTGAATGTCCGTTCCACTGTGGATTGACTTCCTTCTGCTGCTATTGTTGTAACAGTGATATCATATCTAGTTCCTGGCTCCAGCTCTTGTACATCAGTGTTGTTATCACTGACTGTTTGGTTTTTAACAAGTGATCCTGTAGTGTTGTAAGTTAGAATCATGTATGTATAATATGGCTGCACATCCTGCGGGTACGACCATTCCACTTTTATTGAGGTGGTGTTACTTGGGCTGGCGATAATGTTCAACACAGGGTTGGGAACTACAAACAACAAGCAAAGACATTTTTTTTAATTTAAAACGTATTAAAGTAAGAAGGTACCTCTATATGCTGACACACTTCTACATGCTTTGGTCTTGTGGTTCTTACGGGTGTAGGCAGATACAGTGACAGGCAGGCTCCGGAAATTTTGGGGTCCAATTGTTTCCACAGTTATATTGTAGAAAGTTCCGGGGGAGAGCGAGGAAAGCACCGTGCTATTACTGGCGCTATTGGTTTGTTTGTCACCACCTGGGAGCTGGTAGGTGATGCTGTAGCTGATGTTTGGAGCACCCTCCATCCTGTCAGGAGTCTCCCATTGAAGATGGAGAGATGTAGTTGTCCTCTCACTGACACTGATGGAGCCAGGAGGTGTGGGAACTGAGAGGTATGAGGGACACTTTAAGCTTCATGTTATTATATAATCGATAAACAGACCAGAGGTGCTTCCTTATTGGAGGTATTTACGGCAGGATAAGTTACTTACTGGTAGCAAATGAGAATGTGTCTGATGTGCTGCTGAGGTTTCCAGCGACAGCTGTCACCGTCACGTCAAAGACTCTCCCAGGGTGTAAAGCAGTCAAGTTGGCTGCTGTGTTGCTACAGGAATACGTCTGATCCACATTGGAGACGTTCACCTGGTAATAATCAGCCCTCCCACTAGGCAGGGTCCAGGTGATGCTCAGGTGAGCAGTTCCTCGTTTTGTAACCTGGATGTCCACGGGCCTCTCAGGTTCTGAAAGACAGTAGAAGGTTCGGTAAAGCAGAAGATCCAGTCGTAGTAGCTCGACATGTCTTGAAACAGTCAAATGTTAGGAAATACTTTACTTCTAATCAATATATTCTGGTAAAAGTATATTTAGTTTTAGCTTCTTTCTTCTTCTTCTGTCGTTGTTGATTAATCCTTCCCTAACATGGACCTACTTGTGAAGGCAGTTATTGAGGTTTGTTCCCCCTCATTTAAGATCTCCCCTGCTACAGCAGCCACCGTCATGTAGTACCGGGATCCAGGGATCAGATCTTTGAGAGTAAAGGTGGTCTCAGTGGTTGTTTCATTGATCGTGTGTCCCTCCCCAGTCCATCTAAGTATATACGAGGTAGCGCCGCCATCCGGTGCAGTCCAGTTCAGAGTCACAGATGATGTTGTGACTTCAGTGATTCTGAGATTTGTGACTGCAGAAGGTTCTACGAGCAGGATGAGAGGAATTCTTACTACACAGTTGTTATATCAAAACCAGTAATAACCTCGTAAAATAAAAAAAAGCACCTTATGTTGATATTATTGCATTTTCCAAAATTTCATGCAAATAAAAAACATTTGGAGAGACAGTGCATTTTCAACTCAAAGGCTGAGAAAATGTGTTTTATGTCTAACAGAGTTAAAAGTGGAGGGATCTCCTGTTTTCTTCTCTCCAGCAACGCAAAGGAGTGTGATTGTGCAGCTTGTTCCAGAGATCAAGTTTGATAACACAGCACAGGAAACATATGTGTATGTGATCAGTGGCGCTCCAACACTGTGCCCCATCACCCTGAAGCTTAACGCCTCTCTGGCAGGTTTGCGCCGGCTCAGTCAGATAGAGGAGGTTGATGACACCTGGCTCTAATGCAGAGGAGAGGAAACACACCGAGTGCTGCCATTTCAGTGCGAATGATGTTTCTGACCACTTAGACCAGAAAAGAGTCCTAAACCCCAGAGATAAGTGACTGAACGTCTTGTTCCCTCCTCTCAAAGTCAGCGGGTTGGCTCAAAATACAGTATGGGGTTCAAACTAACCACGTATTTTTTTGTCGTACTTCATGAAGTAGATCAGTAAATAATTGAGAATTTCGAAGCTTTCATGTGTCCTAAAACGGTAGCTTAACAAAAACCCTGAGGTCGTTACAGAGTGAAATTAAATGTCATCGCGATGAAAGCAGAAGCGTGAAGCTACCTGAGGTGACACTGAAGTCACGAGCCTGTGATACAGTTCGCGCACGGCAGAATGTTAGCTTCACACTGCCAAGAGTTGCATTTACGCTTAAAAACACATCGAAGTGGTGTTCGTTTGTGGAGACGATCTGTTTTTCTTTTGTTTACCAAAAATAGAATTTTCGGCAGTCATCACAAACAGAATGTAAATTTCAAACTTGCTAACTTTCTAATTGAATCCATCCAGGATGAGGAGAAAATGAACCTGTTGAAGCTCCACAAAAGCAATGGCTGATAGGGAGAATCTTCTCAATTTTTAATATTCTGTGCTTCAACATTGTCATTTTTGTATATTCATGTTTCTAGGCTATTACCATTCTTACGTCTTTACAGCAATACAACAATAAACTGAGGAGCAGACGCACTTTCATGTGCTTGTCATACTTACGGGTGTAGGCAGATACAGTGACAGGCAGGCTCCGGAAATTTTGGGGTCCAATTGTTTCCACAGTTATATTGTAGAAAGTTCCGGGGGAGAGCGAGGAAAGCACCGTGCTATTACTGGCGCTATTGGTTTGTTTGTCACCACCTGGGAGCTGGTAGGTGATGCTGTAGCTGATGTTTGGAGCACCCTCCATCCTGTCAGGAGTCTCCCATTGAAGATGGAGAGATGTAGTTGTCCTCTCACTGACACTGATGGAGCCAGGAGGTGTGGGAACTGAGAGGTATGAGGGACACTTTTAGTTTTATCCTTTAATATTTGCTGATGTAACTCTAACACATTAATATGATTTAATGCCTCTCTGCTGAAAACAGCAGTAGATCAGAGAAAACTGCTCCAAATTTGCCACAAACATCAACCGGGACTCGAGGATGAACCGAAAGAATTTCAGCGATCAGTGGTTACTGGAAACTGGTTACGGGCACACATCAAGGTAGCACACAACTGGGGTGTCCTATTTCTAGCCGTTCTATTTTAGCCATTCAAATAAAATATATGCACCAACAAAACATGAGCTGGATATGGTCCTAAAACAACATAATGAAAGCATGAATTACAACCGGAGGGCACCGGGAGAGCGAAAACCTCCACAAGGCCATCAGACGGACCTGACCAAGTGTTAAAAAGGATGAAAAATCACTCTCTGCTAGGAAAAATGGATCTGCCCCAGAAAGTTCTGGGTTCTTCATTGGTCCACCCTTCACCCCTCCTCGGGGTTTGGTGAAATTTGGCCTCATACTTTTCTATTTTATCCAGCTTATGACAAACAAACAAACTGCACCAAATACATAAACTGCTTGGTGAAGGTTCTTATAGCAGGACAGGTGCTTCAACTTACTGGTAGCAAATGAGAATGTGTCTGATGTGCTGTTGAGGTTTCCAGCGACAGCTGTCACCGTCACGTCAAAGACTCTCCCAGGGTGTAAAGCAGTCAAGTTGGCTGCTGTGTTGCTACAGGAATACGTCTGATCCACATTGGAGACGTTCACCTGGTAATAATCAACCCTCCCACTAGGCAGGGTCCAGGTGATGCTCAGGTGAGCAGTTCCTCGTTTTGTAACCTGGATGTCCACGGGCCTCTCAGGTTCTGAAAGACAGTAGAAGGTTCGGTAAAGCAGAAGATCCAGTCGTAGTAGCTCGACATGTCAAAAAAATAGAATGTGTGAAATGTTACAAAATGTTATGCCACTGACGTGGAGCTGGTATTGAAAGTCTTCTTCCTCTGTTCTATAAAAATAGGTTTAGTATCAGAGCACCCAATCCACAGCGGGCATCGATACCTACCGATCATATCTGAAACTACAAAGCTGAAAATGAAACTTAATGAAAAATATCGAGGTACATTTTAAATTGCCATCCTAAATGCGGCTGATGCACAGAGAGGCGTCACGCTGAAACCATTCCTCTGCCATAAAGACTTCGTTACAGAAATCAAAAACATGAACTTACGTGTGTACTGGCAAATTCCTACTCTCTGTCCTCCAGTCCGGCCATCATCTGCCACGGCAACCACAGCTAGAGTGTGCTGGACCCCAGCAGTCAGGCCTGTAATGTTAACAGCGGTTTCGGTCACCTGGTGAACGTCACCAGTCCACTTCAGTCTGCAGAGGGAGCTGTTCCCCTCTGGTTTCGTCCAGGTCACAGTTATAGAGGAGGTTGTGATATGAGCGGCAGCCAGATGACCAACTCTCTCAGGCTCTAGGAGGAACAAAGCTCAGGTTCTCATCACTCATTCGAATGACTGGTGGATAAATGTTTCCACAAAGATGAATCGACTCACTAGTTGTGACATTTTTGCGGCAGCTTGAACAGTTAAGGAAGATTTGACAGGCTGGTGCAGTCGTCAGACCGCTGATTGAGCCACTGCCATTGATGGTCCCGACAAATAAGGTGCAGTTTGGTGTGGAATCAAACGTGACTGTTGTGTTTGTTGTTTGCAGGGATTCCGTTTCATTGTTGTCACATACTCTATCTACAGGACAGAAGAACAGCAAGTCCACCAACAAGATAGACAAAGAGGGCAAACTGCGTCAAACACAGGCCCGTATCAAACAGAAGATATGGAATTGTACACAGAGAAATACAGATGTGTACTTACAGAAGCATTCGGCGCGAGAGCTCTGTGGGTAAACATAGGACAGCAAAGTTAATCATACTGCACCACCAGAAGTCAGTGTAGCGTTGACATCAACCTCCATTCATCAACCAGGAAGGTCAGTGATGTCACAGGTCATCTGTTTAGTAACGATCATAGAGAGAAGCTGAAGAATTCAAACGGAGCTGCTCATCTTATCTCTCCTAATCAGTACGAGAACTTTCTGTCACATCCATACAGCGTATAGATGTGTAGAGGTCTGCCTGTGCTATGAGACGAGGTTCCTCCAAAAGATGGCGGATGGGAGGGGGGGGGGCGTCGACTGTATTCTTTCTTTCACTCTCAAGCAGAAAAAAAAATTGCTGCCAGTTGATTTTCAATACCTACGAATTTCTGGAGGGGAAACACAGACACCTTTATTGGAATAGGTTTCTGTATTCATAATCAACACTGTTAATTATTAAAAGGCTCGTTTAATTATTACTATGAGAGAATTTTTTTTTTTTTTAATTAGATATCAGATGAAACATTGAGTAGTTATGTGTTTTGTTAAAGAGTAACTTACAGTAACCGGAAGGCAATGATTTACCGCTGGCTATTTAAAACCAAACAAAACCACACAAGGCCAGAAAAAGGAGATTTGAAAGGTTAAATGAGGAGACATCTTGTCTGGCAGGTCAAACATCTGTTGCCTCACAGTAACTGGACTCATACAGTAGTTAATGTTTGCAATGGAGAGGAAGTCCCTGGTAATAACCGTTGTCTCTTGGGGAATATTAAATGAGCTGAACTACCGTTCTTCCTCTTTCTTCCTCCCCCATCCAAGTAACATTTCAAAAAAGGTGTGAGTTGACTTCATTGTCAGGACTGAACCCACATCTCCGGTGACTAATTATTTTTTTTAGCCAATACTTCAACAGCCTTGACTCACTGACATGTTGTCTTTCAATTTGTTTACCACACGGCTAAACATTAAAACACACTCCATCTACCACCCCCCCCCCCACACACACACACACACACACACAAAAGATCAAAGCGAGGGGAAATGATTAACTCCGCCTATGAGAAGAATGAGAGTCACAGAGGAACCGACCAGGAAGTTCGCTGGATTCTTCTTCTTCTTCTTCTTTTTTTTTTTAAGTGCAATGTTGAAAAATGTTGATTGGATTCAAATGACTTAATGGTGGATTCATTATTAGAAAAAAGCCCTGGCAGGATGACAATCCAAATAAACTACACCACAAAGTAGGACATCAAAAGTGTTCTCAGAGCAGAGGCCACAGTTAGTGACTGGCGTGATTATTTAACTGATCATCTGATTGATGAGTTTCATAAAACATCATTACCTCATCCCCCCGTTTCTTCTTTTATAAATAAATGCAACTATACATATTTTCTGTTAGTGTTGTTATTGCATTTGTTGTTCTATTCAATTATTTTTTACATTTTTATTAAATTTTATTAATTTTTTTTTGTGTTGAATTCCCTGTTCTTCATCTTTTACTTATTTTCAAAATAAATAATATATTAACAAAAATCCGAGAATGCTTTCTTAAAAAAATGTGTAATAAGAAAAAAATGTATGTATCAATACTAATCTAATTATATAAATTGATTTATTTTACCGGTGGCGCAGTGGTTAGCACTGTCGCCTCACAGCAAGAAGGTTGTGGGTTCGAGCTTTCAAGCTTCCTCCCACAGTCCAAAGACACCAAGAGGGGACGAGGCTGATTGATACTCTGAATTGACTGTAGGTGTGACTGTGAGTGTGAATGGTTGTCTGTCTCTATGTGTTGGTCCTGTGATGGACTGGTGACCTGTCCAGGGTGAACCCTGCCTCTCACCTGAAAGCTGCTGGGATAGGCTCCAGCCCCCCTGCTACCCTTAACAGGAATAAGCAGAAGAAATGGATGGATGGATGGATGGATGGATGGATGGATGGACGGATTTATTTAATTAAAAGTTGATTGAGAAAAAGTATATACCTAAATACAGCCTAAAACAGCCCACCCAAATTAGACATTTGGAACAGACTCCACCAGCCTAGAAAAGGTCCATGCAGTGTGAATGTTGCCTCTGCCACAAAAACCTTCCTTGGAGACCACTGTCCTTCCTTACCCACCACCAGCAACAGCAGCAGCAGCAGCACCAGCACCAGCACCACCAGCAGCAGCAGCAGCACCAGCAGCAGCAGCAGCAGCCCACGTGACGATGCCATGTGGTGGTACATGAAGCCTCAAGGGCTTCTTGAGGTGCTGGCTGGTTTGGTACTGTGCATAAGAGGGTCAGAACAAGATGATATACAATGTGTGAAGACACACTGGTCCAATCACGAGAGCTGTTTGACTGAATAGTGAACGGTGTGCGTGCGTGTGTGTTTTGTTGCCAATATATCAAATAATCAGTGTTTAACTCAAGTTAAGGTTCCGGCCAATAACCAGTAATCTAACAAACTATTTAACGAGCTCTTTGCAGAACAAGTCACTGACAAAGCAGAGTTTGATTTCTGCCTGTGATGGAGTGGAATGAACTCACTGACTCACCTGTCATTCCAACACAGTCTCAAACAGAGATTCTTGGTCAGCGTCCTAAGCGTCAAACGGTGCTGGAGTTTCCTCACACAACTACAGCGCAAACAACATATTCCTGACACAGTAAATAATGGCATTTTGTTGACACTTTGAGAGTCACCAGAATGTTATAAGTTGACATGAAGAATCGTCGATGAAGGGTCAGAGGAGTTTGGAGGTTTTTTGTTTTTTAAACGACTTCATGTTTACCGACCGAAGAGGGTTTTCTTGTTTTGTACAAAGTGAATGACCCTATTTTTAGACGAGCGAGTTTAAGTTTTGAACGTGTGGCTTCAAATGTGTGACCTCCTGCCATCTGTGAACAAACACAAAACTCAACCTCTTGCAGCGAAGACAAGACCACGGCAAAGGTCAAATACCAGTATCTGAAAGCTCTAACCAAATACTCGGACAAATCTCAGTATTTTCACACAAATATCCACGTTACATTTTGATCTCGGGGGATATGACCTCTGGGAGCTGAAGGGCCCTTCTCCTAACAATCACTTATTTTCTCCTAACGACATCAACAAAATAACATCTCAAGCCATTTTGTCTTGGCATCGATTCAGAGAGAAGAAAAGAACCCAAGTTGATGTCCCTGATGGGGAAACACTGCCCTCAAAATGCTGAAGTTCACATTTTTTTACAAATCCACAGGGAGATGACTTCACCCCCCCCCCCCCCTTAACCCTCAGTGTAGCCTGGTGACAGTGACTATGGTTGCTTTCCTCTCTAAATCTATCTTATTATTTATATGTTCTTGATTAAAATCCGTATATTTATGTCTTGCTGGAGTTTTTTTCCCAGCTAAACTGGGAACATAAAGTACTAAGAAACAAGTGCTACTTCCTGTTCATTCCCCAGCAATATTTAATGTTCCTTGTGTAACAGAACTTGAGCGTGGACTCGGTGAACCTTGTGCCCTGTGTACGCTATCTGTGGCCTTTGACTGAGCCCGTCTACAGGAGGAGGAGGAGGAGGAGGAAATGGCTGTACTGACCACTACATAAACATTACATCAACCCTACAGACAGCCTGCCCGCCACTCGGATTCCCTCATTCCTCACGTTCTGTCTTTGCTGCTCGCCTCCTGATAACGCGTCAGTTCCTTCCTCTATAATAACACGCAGAACCAAAAACAATCCAGACATCACCATTAAAGCTGTGTGCTCTGGGATCGGCCCATTTCACCTCAGCTCCCCATGATCCGATAACCCTGAACAAAAACATCATGAACAAAAAATATGGTACAATAGTGCTGCCCCTGGCACGGTTCAGGATGGATGGTTATGCCCTTTGTAACTCAGTGAGATTTCACTGCAGCTGTAAATCGTGTGTGTGTGTGTGTGTGTGTGTGTGTGTGTGTGTGTGTGTGTGTGTGTGTGTGTGTGTGTGTGTGTGTGTGTAAACACAACTTCATCATTAGCAACACAAGGTTCATAGGGGGAAAGGGTTTTTGTTTTCTCCTCTTGCAGTGTTTAAGCGTTGACGCCTCTTCTCCTGTACATGAATTTGTCCGCACAGGTCTCTGGACTTTATGAAGACCTGCATACACCTTGAAACATTAACCTCCTGCTGTGTACCCTCACTTTCAGAAGACCCACCCACAGCCCTCCTCTTCCTCTGATTGGCTCATTCTTAGGATGTGGACTTAAGATCCAATGAGAGGAAGAGGAGGAGCAGGTCTTCACAGAATCCAAGATGGGGGACAACATTCCTGTGTTATTAATGCGTAACTGAAGACTGAAGACATACATGATGCAAGTTGTTCAAACTAAAACTTCCAACTCTCTTCAAATTATTAAAGGAAACATACTGCTACATTGCCATCACGTGCAATTTGGAGTTTTGAGGTAAGTTGAGTTTAGTTAAATGTACATCGCACTTTTTCGCCCCAGTTCATCTGTCGAAACCGTATTTTGAGAGGCTGCAAATGTATCGTGATGTATTTAGGGTAGGATAGACGAGTGGGAGATAGCATTGAAAGGATTTTGATTGGAGCAATGAAAATTAGCTGTCTCCAGAGTGCTCCACATTCCAGTGACTCAGTTGGATGCAAACCTTCTTTTATTTCTAAAGGATAAATAGAAACACTTCATAACGGTGTTTGAAGAAGTGGTGAACAACCAAAGGCACACCAGCATACTATTGATGCTAGCTAGCTAATGCAGGTTTCGTAGCTCATTGATATACTAGATACACGCCGCTTGAGAATCGATCCACAGGGGTATGTCACTCCAAGCTGGTTGGCTTCTGTAAGTATGCGTCACATTATGTTTTAAGGGGGGGGGGGGGGAGAAACTTTGAATTTAAAACACAAAGAGACGGGACTAAATAGGACTAAAAAAGTACTTAAAGTGGGTTAGGGTTTTCTACATATATGTACCGAATAAAGGAAGCACTTTTTAACCTATTTAGTTCAGAAGTTGTTCAAATCCATTTGTCCTCGTGCTTAAGGCAGAATGCAGATGTAGAAGACAATCATGTAACAAATGTGGGCACATTTGAGAACTGTAACTTTCACTGTTTTCTCTGTCACCCTCTAATAAATGGGCAGTTTGTTCTCTATTTAGAGTTCATTGCCTCAGAAGTTTCTCCTAAGCGACCGACTCATTGTTTCTGTTCTTACACGTTTCCTGAACCCACCCAGAGACCCCAGATATCAGATCTGACTAACATAAACGACCTCTGTGTTGTTCTTTATGCTGTACTTCATATCTCATTAAGGTTAAATAAAGGAAGAAATGAACCGTAAATCAAGTTCATTACACTTCAGCTGTCTGCTTCAAGGGGACCTGTTCTATTCTGCTGTACTTGTAAATATTCTGTTCTATTCGGTTTCTTCTCTCCATTCATTGTTCTTTTAACTTTCTTTTTAATACTTACTTTCATCGATTGATGAATTCTACTTCTTCGTTAACCTTTCTGGATTAACCGTAGAACGCTAACGTTAAAATTATTAACACCATCATTAACGTCAGGTTTATTTTACCGATAGATTCCTGATATAGTTTTCATCTAAATGTATTAAAGTACAACACCGTTTGGCAAATTGAAGTCCTCTCCCTTAATTTCCCAACATGCAATGTCACATAAAATGAAAAAAGGTACCATGGGGGACCCTAGAAATATACACGTAATTTGACGACAAGTGTGTTTACATGCAAAATTATGACTCAGGGAGTTAGAGGAGACTATACTGCAACATTATCTGTTTCCTACCACACAGCACGTAGTCTTGGTGTGGATACCACAGTCGCAGCTCCTTCACTCTGCTAACTGCTGTGTGAGCTGAATGTCCTGTTAGGCCTCTCTGACTCAGTCACAGATCAGGTCTTTGCACCAAAGTGAATATAGCGCTAGTTGTGGGCTTAAGAGCCAGTTTAGTCTCTCATGAACTGATGAGCCACCACAGACCGCATACTCATTTTATCACCCCAGACACGTCTCTGCTACCCCAACAGTCGGTGTGTTTACATGCTGTTAGGGAAAGACAGCTGATTGTCTTAGTCCGACTAAAAGTGGGAATTAAAAATCGATGTAAACATCTTACTCTGACTAAAAACACATTGAATTGAACTTCAAGAGGTCGGAATAACACACCCAGACAATACAGTTGGACTTTTTTCAATGTATGCAACTTAGTCGGACCTGAACTGGCCTTGGCGTTCTGCACATATTCCACATTCCCAAGGAAAGCCCAGGAAAAAACACAGAATAAGAAGAGAAGAAGATGGAGGTCATATCAACCTAGCGAGTTCTAGAGCCGATGTGACAGCTCAAGAAGAAGAAGGAGTGACAGCAACTTGCTGAAGGAAGTATATCTCCACCTACTGTAGTGGAATGAAACACACATCCATAAATAAATCGGTTCTCTCCCAGTGCTGGTAAACTGAGACAAGGACAATAATCTAATTAAACGGTCCAGTCGTGCTCTAACAGTTAGCTCAACTATAGCTCATTGTGCACGTAAATGTGCTGAGAGGGTGACAACATCATGTTGCTCTGGTTTCCATCAGTTCAGCCATACTGAAGACACAACACTAGCTTTACCGCAAATGGCTACGTTAGCAGGTCTTATTTGAACCAGTAATGTCGGTCCAGCTCAGAAACCTGGCCAAGAGCTTCTCTAACTGTTCAAATACTAAGAACTGGTTCAAGATTAGGAACCAGTGCTGAATCAGCCCTCAAAATGCCTTGGTGGAAAAAAAAACAGTAAAACCTGACATATATCTTCTGTGTCAAGTAATAGGTACATGCACATACTGCGGCGTAGCCTCACACGCACCTCCCTGGAAACTGCATATTGTGTTGATGCCGAACACAACAACTTTGATTGGCCAGCTTCAACGTCACATTCACGCCAACTAATTCGCGCATCATCTCTTCTTCTGGTCCGAGCAGTTTCAGCAACCAAAAACCCAACACAATAGCATAGAAGCACTGATGCCAACTAGTGTTTTGGTGGTGTAATTGCAGTGTGACCCAGCAACATCCGCCATTAAGTTTTTTGGTTCTTTTTTTTTCCCAAAAAGTTTATTATATGAAACAAAAGGTTGCTTAAGGGTTCTGGAAAGTTGCTAAATGAAGCAACGTCATCAAATTGGTAACAGTTAAGGGTTTCACAGGGACACTTCCCCCCAGCAGGCTTCTGGAAATGGGCCCAGTGACAGGAAGTGAACTAAATGGCTAAAATATCATACCCAAAGGGTTTTACTGATGTCAAAACAGCACATGATACGCATGGTTTTTCATCAACAACATATTTTTGACTTAAAAAACTAAATTATCAAATTAAATCTAAATAATGCCTACATAAGCACTTTACAAACTACTGTATGCACTATGATTAAAACAAAACCTTTTGGTTAAAATGAGGTTTGCCAGAAGGTGTTTGTAGTAGAATCACCACGTCTAATATTAAAGTTAGTTTCACAGTTCGTGACTAACTGATTCAGCCAAGCCACATCACGATGTTCGCCTTCAAATAATTCACATGGTCACAGGAACCCGTGACCTTTACCTCTCTTTCGCTGCATGGCCTCAAGAAGTTGACAATGCAGTGCACAACAAGCCTGCAGTTCACCTCAAACACATTTGAATTATGAACCACAAAAGTCTGCAGCGCAATGATTGCAACTCTCTGGGTTTCTATAATGATGCACTGGAGTCCTTTGGAAAATCTGAAGAACACACATCTTATTTATCACTGGAAGAGATTGTAACCCATTAGATTGAAAAACAATATCAGGCTGAGAAAACAAATACGGATTGGAGCGGATCTACAGACGAGTCATCCTTTTCTTCATGTGAACGATCCCTTCATATCTCTTTATACGTTTGTATTCTGTACATACGTTCAAACACAAAACAGCAACACATCGAACTACCGAGAGGAGGGTTTTTGTATGTATCAGTGTGTGTAATGATAACTTTTCAGTACGGAAAATCACACATTTTTAATTTTCATTAAGTTTGTCCTGTATGGCAATAAAAAATGTAATACAATTAATTAAAACTTAAAGTTTAACCTGACAAAGTAAACATTTTGACCTTTTCCTTTGTTTTGATTTTTTTTTGAGAAATATGACACACTTTTGCATTCTAACAATGACCTAGACAACATACTTACATTTAACAATGCCTGACTAAAAAAATAAACCATGATGCAGCGTTGGTCCAATGTGGTTTTTTGTAATGACATATATATATATATATATATATATATATATATATACATGTATATATATATACATATATATATACATATATATACATATATGTATATATATGTGTGTATATATGTATATACATATATATGTATATACATATATATGTATATATATGTATATATGTATATATATGTATATGTATATATGTATATATATATATATATGTATATATATATATATATATATATATATATATATATATACATATATACAACATCTGTGTAGCCTTAAGAAAAGCACTAATCAGTGAGACTAACTGGAAAAAAGGCTTCAATTTACTATGGAGTTTGAACTCTGGGGCAACGGAAGAAGGTCACGTGGTCCGATGAGCCCTGATTTACCCTGCTGCAGAGTGATGGGCGCAAGAGGAAGAAGAGAGGCAGATGGAGGGATGCACCCACCATGCCTAGTGCCTACTGTACAAGCCTGTGGGGGCACTGCTATGATCTGGGGTTGCTGCAGTTGGTCAGGTCTCGCTTCAGCAACAGTATGTACCCAAAGATTGAGGTCAGCTGACTACCTGAATTTACTGAATGATCAGGTTTTTCCACATTTTTTCTTCACAGATGGCACGGGCTTATTCCAAGATGACTACGCCAGGATTTATTGGGCTCAAATTGTGAAAGAGTGGTTCAATGAGCGTGAGTCATCATTTTCACACATGGATTGGCCACCAGAGAGTCCAGGCCTTGAGAATCTTTGGGATGTGCTGGAGAAGGCTTAGCACAGTGTTCAGACTGTCCCATCATCAATCGAAGATCTCGGTGAAACATTAATGCAACACCGGATGGCAATAAATCTTGTGACATTGCAGAAACGTATCTAAACACTGCGAATGCGTGCCGTAATCTAAGCTAAAGAAGGCCTAATGAAATATGACATCATTACAAAAACAAACACTCATTACAGGCATCCTCCATAAAGAAAGTCAATAATAATCAGCTACCTGTAAATTGCTCCCTAAACATACCAGCTTAAGGTATGAGTGCGTTTTATCTGCCCACCACTGCTACTGTATCAGCGGCCAGATCAGAGCAAATGTAAATGAGTGACGTAGTATTTACTGTCCCTAGCAGTACTTGCAGAGAGCTGCAGATACTCATCGGAGTACTGCTGGCCGCAGGAGGAAGAGAACACAGAGGCCATTATACAGCTGGCAGGTTTTAAATGAGTGAAAGTGCAGCACAGGGTGTGATGTGTGCTCATCAGTGGAGAGGGAAGGCCTGCAAATCACACCTACGCTACATGAACTCGATAATATTGACTTCTCTCTATATTGTCTATCACATATCTTATCAACTTTAAACTACGCGTTTCTTAAATGAAATCTAGACAGAGAAAAATATAACCTTGGATCATTTTGGCATAATCATTCCGCACCAATATGAGATTCTACTTGTCCAAGAGCTGATCTGACATTCTCGAATGATCCAGCCACGCAATATCCACTTCTGCAATGAAAATCACACACTTAACTTGAGGGTCCTCCTGAATTTTACCCAAGGGGAGGAAACATAAATCAGTTGGAGTGACAGAACGTAACAAGTAACTCCAGTTATACGTCTGGGATGTGGACATATATCATCATATAAGATGAATTTATTTTGATACCTGCTGCAGAAAATTAACCAGTTTTTCCTCACTGGAGGAAACTGAAACGTGTAATTATAAAAAGCAGTCAGACATTTGCAGAATAACTTTAGCAGTTATTACCGTGCAACTTAAATTATTCATGTAGATTTTGATATTGAATACATGAAAGTGATAAAATATATTAACCAAAGTGCCTGCAAAATCCATCCATCCATCCATTTTCTTCCATTTATCCTGTTGAGGGTTGCGGGGAGCTGGAGCCTATCCCAGCAGCCTCCTGGCGAGAGGCGTGGTTCACCCTGAATGAGTCACCAGTCCATCACAGGACCAACACATAGAGACAGACAACCATTCACACTCACAGTCACACCTACGGTCAATTTAGAGTATCAATCAGCCTCGTCCTCTCTTGATGTCTTTGGACTGTGGGAGGAAGCTGGAGTACCAGAGAGAACCCTCACAGGAACAGGGAGAACATGGAGACTCACACAGAAAGATCCCATGCCTCAAGCCAGGGGTCAAACCCAGAACCTCCTTTCTGTGATGCAACAGTGCAAACCACTGCACCACTGTGCCGCCTTCATTTAAAAATCCACTCTTAGTCAAACTCTAAAATAAAGCCTTGAAAATATAAATCTTACAAGCACATGAATTACTACATTTTTGCCAATATCTTATACACTGATATTTATGAATGATTTGGCCGACAGCTGTCTATGTTATTATCTCAATAAAAAAAGTTACATGCAATACAATACAATATAAAGATAAATTTTTTCTTTAATCCCCCCCAAATTAGAAAAAGCCGTCCATCTTACATGTACAGAATTGTTTCCTCATCGTCATCTACAGATGATGAGCAAAGAAGAACTATCTTATGGGGCCAATTTCTAATATCTGCAGACAATGATGATGAAATTATCATGGATCTCGAGAATGAGAGCTCTTGTTGATATTCTCAATACAATAAGTCATAATGAGCCCCCCAACATATGAGATTTATATGAGATGATGACGATCACATGCGATGTAAAGCTGTCTTAAGGCATCGCAGTATTCTGGAGCAGCGGGACTCGGAGGTAGAGGAGCTATCTTGTACCGGAAAGTTCCCCAGTTTGAGCCACGGTTCCCACAGCAAGTGTGTCAAAGCCTCCTTGAGCGACACCGAACCCCTCGTTGCTCCTGTACGAGGAGGTTGGTGCCTCCGCTATCAGTTGTGTGAATGGGTGAGTGAGGCAACACTGAAACTGCATTTACCATTTAAATAACAATGCTAACGCGCTGATTAGGCGGTTGTTAAACTTAGCATTTTTATCAATTTGGCAAGCTCGCAATTAACAAGTAGAAGCTGAGTGGAATCTTGTTTTGCAAGTTTTTTTGTATACAAAAACAAAAAAAATCCAATTGTTGAACTGATAATGATGCTCAACGCGACGACCAACAAGACCCATCGGCAGCCTGCCTTAAACAGCTGAGCAGTCAAGTCACTTCATTTTTTACACCAGAAACGTCTGCAGCTTGTCATCGTGATGCTGAGCCATCAGTGCAGTTTGTAGCGAAGGTGCATCTAAAACCATCTGGGCCGGCAGTATGAGTGAGCGAAACCAGAGAAAAATGACGGCTGGTCATGACTCACTCAGGGGCCACTGATAAAATGATGACTATCCGTTGACAATAAAGCCTTTGAGACCGGGGGAGGGGTCAGCCATGCATTTACATGGACTGTAGAACTGTGACTCTTTGTAATTCCTCTTGTACATGCACAGCCTCCAGTGGCAACATGTTTGAGGATGTTAATTTGAAACTGGACTGTCTTCATCTAGTTGAAGGGGGGGGGGGGTAGTGAGTGGGTGGAGGCTACAGAATTCTACAAAGGGGGACTTGATTTGTGACTTTTGCGCATCAGACCAGTCTACGCTTTTTAATTTAGATACAGCGATTCGGAGAGATGTGTGTTTTCTAATGGGTTCCAGACGTCATGAAGACAGAGACGGAGGCTCTAAAAAATCACTGAGAATAGCATGATGGACATAAACAGAGTTGTGTTCACAGTGGTGTGAGTCCACACACACAAAAACTAGTGTTCATCACACAGTGTCTGTAGCCAGATACAGGCCAGTTCTTGTAAGTGTGAGAAAATGTCCCATTTCCTTGTTCCAGGATGTTTCCCACTGATAGCAACGTCACCAGCATCCATTTCTGCTGGCCGTCAGAAGGCCTCAGAGAAAGGAACAGAGAAAGGCTCCATTCCATGATAAAGTCATGCAAAGTGTGGCACTTTTCCTGGGTCATTAGTGGGTGAGTGTCAAGCGTGTTTGCACGCAGTATCTGGACTGCATCAAACAAAGCAGACTTGAATTTTTCAGTGTTAAACTTAGTCCCATTTCTAACTGATTTCCAATGTTATGCATGATATATATAAAAAAAAACTGACATGAAAGCTTCCTTAATAAAAAAGATCAAGTAATGTCGCTATCTTTCAAACAGACAGTTTCATAGACTGGGAGTGTGACTGAGGAAAATCAATTGAGGAGTGACTTCAAAACTGACCTTATTCATTAAGATGTTACCAGGGCAGTTGTGTTCAAGTTGGGTTTTAAAAAAACTACATAAATTAACACTGATCTGCAAGGGGACGTTAGGCTGCTGCAAAGAGTCACAAAATTCAGAAAAGACAACAATTAAATAAGAACAATAGACCAATTATTTAAAGTAAAAAATCATGTGATTGATGGGATATATATATATACATACATATACATATATATATATGTATATGTATATGTATATACATATATATATACATGCAGATGAAATTTTTAAAAACCATGACGGCCGCAGAGAAATAATGACAATATCAACACGGATAACCAAAACAACGGATCGTTTCTCCTTCCAGACGATGAGTTGATGAGGGCTTGTAAGCTCTATACTGTAGTACTGTACTCCACATAAATGGACATGAGCGCTAATTAAATCAAATGTCACATCTGGAATGAGAAGGCAATACTTAAACCATAACGTTGCACCGAGGGGAGAGCCTTCAGTGGCCTCATGACTCCTCCATCAGACGGAGCCACACAAGGCTGCTTTGTGTGTATTCAGCGGTGGACGAGCACAAAAATCCCAGTAGCTTCAAACATAAACCGATATCCTGACATCTTCTACATGATATTCAGAGACAAGGAGAGTTACGTAACAGCGCCAAATTTGATTATAAGGTGAGAGCACTGTGTTATCACAAAGGACTGCCTCACTGGAATCAGAAAGTTGTTGGAAAGTTAGACAAACATTAAAAAAAAAAACGAGTTTTTGCTATAAAGTTAAAAAGTGTGTCACAATGGCCTTGGGATTTTTAGTTGATGGAATCTGAGAAGGCAATTTGAGGCAATTTTGTAAGAAAAGTTTATTTGTTTCGAATCATTAAAAATGACCTCAATTTCTCTTCTCGGGTTCCGTCAATTCAAAATTGTAAGACAATCAGTACACCAACTTTTTAAAAAATTGAACATGTAGTTTTATGTTTTACAGTGAATATTTGGGCATAGCAAAGTTGTGATGTCGATATATAGGATAATATTCGGTGTTTATTGTATATACCACGGAAATGAATAAGGGGTTTATAGAGTACCGCCAACTTATGAAATGTGCCAGTATGCAAGAAAATGTCACAGCACAGCAAACGTGTGAGGACGAAAACAAGTTTAATTCAAGAGGCAGCTGTTCCAGCTCTTACAAGCGGTATTTGACATCGATGTTTTTCTGAGCCCACGGTGGAGACGGCTCAACAATATCGAAACTGGCCTCCCCACTTCATCGGTTACTTCCTACCTTCTCTAAAGAAACACTGGGCTCTGGTGAAACGTGTCAACTTCCTGCCACTCTGTGAGAGACCAGCCCACCCAGTAACCAGGGGCCAAAAAGTTAAAGCAGCTTAATATATAAAGCGCTATCACATATGTAAAATGATAAATGGACCCAATTTTATATAGCGCTTTTCTACCTTAGCGGTACTCAAAGCACTTCACAGTGTCATCTCATTCACACACACACTGATGCCATGCAAGGCACCAACCTATTCATCAGGAGCAATTATGGGTTCAGTATCTTGCTCAAGGACACTTTGACATGGTCACCAGGGTCGAGGATCGAACCAGCGACCCTTCGGTTGCAAGACGGCCACTTTCCCCCTGAGCCATAACACCCACGACATGTTACAAATGTCAGGGTTGCGATCTGATTCACTCACACACACACACACACACAGGCACACATGATGAAACTCAAACATACGGTGTTTTACTGTGCTGCTAATAATCTATTTGAACGACTTCTCTGTTTTCAATGAATTTCTTAAAATGTTTTAAATGTGCTTTTTTTTTCCTCTTCTTCTTCGACGTCAGAAAAAAAATCGAATTCATCCAAGAAGACACGCCTGCGCGGGACAAACAATCGACACATCGACCCAAAACTCAAGGTGGTTCACGTGCTGCAGGTTTAGCCTCAAAACAAGAAAGTCCTGTCCATTCACTTTCGGGTCATTATTTCTCCGCGCATTCTTCGGATAAATGATCGAATATTTCAAGTGGAATGATGTTTTCTTCTGGCTGAACAATCCCTGTTGTATGCTTCCACCATGACATGAAGTCATTTTCATTCTGGGTACATCTGATTGCCGACTTGTATCTGATCACCGGTGAACCCGTCTGTCTCACGTCTCTGACGACTCACACCAACGGTGCTGGTGCCGCTGCACGCCGGTTCATATTTGCATGTTCACCGTCTGGCTGGTTTTCATCTCCACGCATGTGTACTCTTCATAGAAGTTAAGTGACGGGCCACTGCACCTAGGGATTGCATAATTGTATTGAAATTCACAGTGTTTCATTTGTGTCCTTAGGGGTCTCTGCTTTTCTTGAAACAAATCTCCAAATTGTAAAAAAAGGAAGAAAAAAAAGATGCGCTCAGTGACACTGTGAGTTAATGTAAGTAAATTAGGAAGTTCACAGTACACAGAAGTACACAAATAATAGGCAATCATGTGGAAGTGCTGCCTCACAAACTTTTAAGATTGTACTTATTAGCTTTTTGCTGAGATTTGGATTCTGCACATTAACGCCCCCGCAGTGGTACTAATATCACTTCCTGTGTCCACTCGGTGACATGAGAGAAAACACGCTATATATCATGTTGCTGCGTGTCACGTGGGGACTTGTTATTTCAACCCAATGAGCAGGACTTCACCTCTGTCTGGAAAATATCTCTGATGTCCAGGTACAACAGTAACTTGTCCTATGGTGAACCAGCCACCTCGCCATGGCAACACTCTTTAACAAAGACTCACAGTAACGTTTACATCACCAAGTCCATCAGGTTGTTTTTTTTTTGGACCAAATTTGAGAAGGATGTCATTTCCTGTTGCCACCAGGTGGCGCCATGACTTATCTGCCCCCAACATGTAATGGGTCCTTCCTCCACCTGTCTCAGTGAAAACTATGCATTTCCAAAACAACTAGATCTCGAGTCACAAGTTTCATCTTTGTCTCTAGCATGAAAGGCCACATTTGTCACCTTTCTTTAGTAGACAAATCTGTTGTTTCTTTCCGCTGCCGTTCACTCTACATAAAGATGACGGCAGTAAGCAGTGAGGTGCTCAGAGAGGCTACTGGGAGGGAGGACATAGGAGAGGAGCGCTGCATCCGTTCACTGATGCTGAACAACCTGCAGAACAAACATCGCACCTGACTTTGGTTATTAGAGGAACTTTTTCATCAGTGTACTCACAATTCAGTGCAAGCGTGTGTGTGTGTGTGTGTGTGTGTGCGTGTGCATGTGCGCGTGCGTGTGCTGCTACAGGAGTGACAGGGACACTGAGCTGCACCTCATTCCATTCCTGACCTTTGTGCTGGCCGCACACATCCTCACATACCATTCTTAACCTCTCTCTCTCTCTCTCTCTCTCTCTCTCTCTCTCTCTCTCTCTCTCCAGACAGACCAGTGGGACCAGGACAGGTGTCTCTGGGTGGCTGCTGGACCTTATCTGTCTATTATATAAGCTTGGTCAGTCAATCAGATGGATTCTTAGCCAATTTTACAGCTCTCATCACTGCTAACCTGAGCATTCCCAAATAAATATCAAGTGAATTGATTCCAAACCTTATTTGAACCCTTAAGAATTCACAAAAAAAACAAAGTACTGTTCGTTTGTTTTAGTTATATCGAGAAATAGGCCAAATACATATTAATTTATGAATAGTAACCTGTCTCAGACATGTGGGCCATTTCACAGGCTGTGTTAAAAATTTAGAGTAATCCATTTTTAAATATTTTACTTTCAAATATCTTTGTCACAATTATTGGAACATTATTTGAGAGGTCATTACAAAAACTGTATTTTTCCTTAAATTCTTTCTCTCTCTCTATCTCTCTCACTCACTCTCTCGTTCCTTTACGAGAGTAAAGTCGCTCAGTCATTTACCGCAAACTTTTTACACCCTAAAATCAATGTCAGCATCGCCCCCCCCCAACATCTCATCCATCCATCGTCATCTTCCGCTTATTCCTACACATTAAGGGTCGCGGGGGGGCTGGAGCCTATCCCAGCATCAACGGGCGAGAGGCGGGGTACACCCTGGACAGGTCGCCAGTCCATCGCAAGGCCAACATAGAGAGACGAACAACCATTCACACTCACACCTGCAGTCAATTTAGAGTATTCAATCAGCCTCGTCCCCAATTGCATGTTTTTGGACGGTGGGAGGAAGCCGGAGTACCCGGAGAGAACCCACGCAGGAACAGGGAGAACATGCAGACTCCAAGCTCCACACAGAAAGATCCCGTGCCCGAGCCGGGACTCGAACCCCCAACCTTCTTGCTGTGAGGCCACAGTGCTAACCACTACACCACCGTGCAGCCCCAACATCTCATATCGGTCACTAAAATATATGATAGGCTAAGTTTCAAATTCCTCCTAAATCATGACATCACCCACCTGCAGAAACCCATCCACCAAACTTTCCCAGATAACACTTTTGACGACTTATTATCAACTTTATTGGACTCTCCTGAGGGGGAGCTGAGCTGAGCAGTCAGGCCGCTACCTGCTCAGCAGGTGCTGCCGCTACAAACCCGTCCTCATTCCGATGATGTTCTCCTTAAGACGAGAATCTCATCAAGTTTTATTGAGTGAGAGGATAAATGTGCGTGTTTACCTTGAGGAGAGCCAGGAGAGTCCACAGAGAGGCGCAGATGAAGCGCAGCGGCGGCCTCATGATGGAAAGTTTGGTTCACTCACTCGCTGAGCGCTTTCATGCCGCTTGAAAATACAAAGCGAAACTTTTCTTTACTTTTTTGGAAGTCAAAGAGTCGCTACATGAGGCTTCAGCCGGACGGGGGAAGATTTCCTCGCTGCTAACGGGGAGGAGCGGCGGCCAGGCGCGTCACTCGGGGAAGTTCACTCCTCTCCTCCTCCTTCTCTTCCTCTCATCATCATCATCAGCCCCCGAGTGGACTGCTGCCTGTCCGGCGATGCTGTGTTCCAGCCACCGCAGCAGAAGGCTGGTCAGGCAGACATGAAGGAGTCATCCCGCATTCTTGCCATAACTTAGTCTCAAAGAGAGAAATAATGCATCGATGGAGTCCTCTTTAAGAAAAGGAAAGCAGGAAATTTCAACCAAGTTATCGAACGAGTCACCGCTGATCCCGCCAGCGATGAGAAGAGGTACTGCAGGGGTGTAGCGAGGAGTTACGAGGCCCTCAGATGGGAGGACAGCTGGGCAGGGGTGGACACGGGATCAGCTTCAATAATGAAAGCAATTAATCACAAAACATTGTTTGTTTTCGCTTTAGAAAACACAGGAAAAACTAAATATTATAGTAAAAGGGATTTGATTTACATTGAGTCACATGTTGCATGGGATATTATAGTCCTGTTTTAGTTCAGATTTTATTTTATTTTTTTTACTAAATCAAATTAAAACTATATGTTAAATTGCTTTTTGGGGCTCTTGTTTTTAAGTGAATTCTATTCAACTCTGTAATTCTATTCTTATGCATGACACAGGTGGTTCTCGACCTGAGGGTCAGGAACCCCACAGGTGTTGTGAGAGAACTTTGGGGGGGGGGGTCAATATGGTAGTGTAAACAAATAACGTTTGTTGTTGTTTTACATTTAACCACCTGCAAGGCTGAGTCAAAGTGGTTCTGCTCTTTAGAACGATGGAAACTACAAACTATATAAATAAACTACAGCCTTTACAGCTGTAAGGTTAAAGTGTTTTATCTTGATGAGAACAGGCTCAGTTATTTCAGGAAATATTCAGAATGTATTTCTTTGCATTAATGTTCAGGTACCAGATGCACCCATCGACTGTGACAGTGCTGATATTTAATATAGCCATTCATCCATCCATCTGTTTTGGGCTGGGGGGGCTGGAGCCTATCCCTGACCCTGGACAGGTCACCAGTCCATCACAGGACCAACACATCGAGACAGACAACCATTCACACTCACAGTCACACCTACAGTCAATTTAGAGTATCAATCAGCCTCGTCCCCTCTTGATGTCTTTGGACTGTGGGAGGAAGCTGGAGTACCAGAGAGAACCCACACAGGAACAGGGAGAACATGCAGACTCACACAGGAAGATCCCTGTGGGGCTCAAACCTGGAACCTTCTTGCTGTGAGGCAACAGTGCTGACCACTGCACCACCGTGCTGCCCGCTGACGTAATATATCCTTAATAATTAAAACATAAAATGTCAGGGTTCAGTATGTTTTTCTCCATTGTTTCCTCTGCTCTCTATTTCCCACATGTGCATTTGTCACATTTGTCTCCTCCTGTTTGTTCTGTGTTTCTGTGTCTGAAGTTGGGGTGTAACTGGAGACCCTTCAGGCCTTCATCTGTTGCTCTTCCCCCACCTGCATCTTAAGAATGGCTCATTCCTCCACTCATCGCCAGTCTGTTACCCTCTTGTGATCGCTCGGATTCCCCTGTCAGATTCACCTGCCCAGCTTTCCTCCCTCGACTCAGCTCCAGCTCCTCCTCTCCAGTGACCGCAGCTCATATGCAGTCTGCTCTCCAGCCTCTTGCCTCTGTCTCTGTGTGACTCTCAACCAACCTGTGTGCTGTCACCTCAGGACCTCGACCCACTCTGAGAATTTCACCTGACTTCCAAATAAACTCTCCTTTCTGCTGAAACCTATTCAGATTTCTGTGTCTCCACCTGGGGTCGGACCGTTCATTGGAACTTTACCATTAAAAGCATAAGGAAGAGGCGTAACCTGCTCTTCACCCATATGGCACCAAAATATATTTTTTTAAATGCAACTGAAAGTAAACTTGGAAGGGGGATTCGAGGCCGATGTCCCTTAAGTATACAAAATAGTCATTTAAAAGGGATCACAAATTGAAGAGAAAATGTTATTCTACCTTTTGTTTAACCTCACTGCAGCATCAGCGTTTTCATGACAGAATAATAATCATGATAAAATGAGAATGTGAATGATAAGATTTGATCTTGAAGGGTTTATTTGAAAAGCATTTTTATCAGCTGTCTCCCAGAACAAAGCTGTGCAGGAAACTCTAGTAACAGTAAAATCTTGTGCGCTGTAAAACAACAATCAGGCCACCCCGTGACGCCACGCAGAGGAAGAACTCCTGTTTAACTGGATTAATAATCAAACAGATTTTTTTTTTTATTCCAACTTCCTTGATCACTCAGTTTGACAACATGGTTGTTAGGTATAACAGTGGGAACATTTCTGAAGCTGCGGAATGCAGGTTTCTTCACATCCATTGAAGAAATACAGGGTTATCATTCTTAATATTCCTCTTCTTCTTCTTCTTCTCCTATTGATGATGATGATGATGATTATTATTATTAATATTATTGTCTGCCTGTGTAACTATCACATCCATACGTGTCACATCCATGGGTCCCGGGGGGGGCTGGAGCCTATCCCAGCAGCTTTCGGGCCAGAGGTGGGGTTCACCCTGGACAGGTCACCAGTCCATCACAGGACCAACACATAGAGACAGACAACCATTCACACTCACAGTCACACCTACAGTCAGTTTAGAGTACCAATCAGCCTCGTCCCCTCTTGATGTCTTTGGACTGTGGGAGGAAGCTGGAGTACCAGAGAGAACCCACGCAGGAACAGGGAGAACATGCAGACTCCACACAGAAAGATCCCATGCCTGAGCCGGGACTCGAACCCAGAAGCTTGAACCTTCTTGTTGTGAGGCTAACCACTGCACCACCGTGCAGCGTATGTGTCATATTTTTATTGAAACATTTTTATTGTCAAATTTCTTACTTTGGCGCAGGCAGACAAGTTCTCTCTTCTTTATTCCACCTACATACAGTAGCTCTGAAAATATGATGCAGTTCTAAAGCAGCCTTGATCGATATGTAATTTCCAAGTGTGTAATGCTGTATTTTCTATATTGTTGTCAAGGTGAGGGTTGATTAACTCAAAGAATGCTTGTGTGTTGCGTTTTCTTTATGTGAGTGATGTGACCAGGAGAAAACTAGCTGCCAGAACAATTGGGATCAGCATCAGAAACTTCAGAAACTTTTCTCCTAACTAACCATTAAAACAGATTATACTGGAACTACATGTGACACACTATTCAAAGATATAGTAAGAGAGAGTATGCGGCTCAAATGACAGATTTAGGATTCCATGTTTTAGCAGAATTTTAAAGTTGTTGGAGAGAGTCTGGCACTCCCATGATGTTATGAAATTATACATATGTGGGGGTTCCTACTTGATTACCAAAAGCCATCACTTTAATCACAAAATAGAAAGAACGCACGTTCACCAAGGTGAACTTTCAGCCCCTGGCCCTTTCATGCTCGGATCCCAATTTAGGCTTCAAGCAGCGATGAGCGGGTCTTCACACCCTCTCGCACTGGTGCCACTGGCACTAGGTGGCACCAGTGCGTGAGGGTGTGTAGCTGTGTTATTCATGCAAAATTGCAACAGTACAACCTTTACATCAAGTTGGCAATGTTTCTGACAACTACCATCTGATATCTAAACTTCCAATTGTCATTAAAAAAAAAACCCTGATTAATCTAAGAAAAATATACACCTTCACTGATTTACTGAACGCTGTCTGGGTTTCACCGTGGTCACAACAGAATACACAGCTGCAGTTTCAGTCATTGATAACATTGTCACTTCTCCAGATAACAATCCTGCACTGCCCTATTCGCTGAGCTGTCGAAACTTTTCAATATGATCGACCGTAAATTCTGCGAACTTAAATCCATTCGACAATTCCAAATTAAATCGGCTCTCATCCCTCCTCAACGGCAGAGCTCTGACAGCTGTTACTCTTTGTATTCAGTCAACACATGATCATCAGAAACGGGGTGCCACAGGAGTTTATTCTTGGTCCACTGCTGTTTACTATATAGATAAATAACACATTCACCTCTGAAATGTCCACTTCTTCATTGATATACACTGCAGATGCCAACCCAAATCAGGTCCTTTCTGTCATGCAATCTGCCTCATTCTTTCTGTAGTCACAAACTACATTAAAAAAATAGTATTTTTCATATCCAACAATGGTTCTAATTATCCCACTCTCAACATGAATGGCAACCATATCTCCCAAACAGACCAAAACAAGTATCTATGAATTTGGCTCGATAGGACACTGTCATTCAGAACACACACTCAACAGCTAACCCGGGAAGTTCAAATCAATCTCAGTTTCCTCTACAGAATTTAAAACTGTATTTCCCCCATTCAACAGTGAGACTATTGTCCAGTCAATATTCATGTCAGTGCTTGATTACAGCGATTTTTTTTTTTTAGCGTCACGCTGTCCCATCAACTCCCCTGCATTTCAACAGTACATTTAATCACTAATCACAAATTTCATACATACCATTGCTCCCCGTGTCACTCAGTTGGATGGACTTCCCTAGAAACAAAAGGACATATTCCTCTCCTGGTTCATCTACAAGGCTCTGCTCTCATCTGTCCTTTAAAACCAGTAAGTACAGCACACGATCCAGTCGCTAAATAACCTAGATAGTTTAGCTCAACACACCAGTGTTGGTAGAACTGGTCTCACGTGGTTTGCATTTCAATGAATTTACACACTTTTCTTAAACTACAGTTTTGTGTTCTTCGTGGAAATTTTAACTTATTACAGTGTAATATTTTCTATGAATCTTGTGGGGTTTTTTTTTCCATTTGTTTCTGTGTTTGTTGGTTTTACCATTTTTACCGTTGTTGATAGGTGTTGACGTTTTTATGAATGTTTCATTCCCTCAAGCCTCTTTTCCAAGAGGCCTGGGGACAATCTTGAATAAAGATTAAATAAGTAGCCAGCCATAAGGCCAATTTTACAGTAGCTGCACCAAAACTGGCTGCAACAAGTTGAACAGTTTTTAAAGTAGACTGTGACTTATTATTGGACATCTCAGTTGTCTGCAGTAATACGAATGAGCTAAATTAATAATAAACAGACTTATTTGGGCAGCAAACACAACCAAATTGTGTGCAGGGACACATGTTGATCCTACTTACTCAAAGAAAAGTTTATTTGTTCAAAAAAAGAAAACAGATATGATTTACACAATATCTTTACATTAATTTTTATTATTTTATTAGTAGGCCTGTTATTTATTTCTTATTTTTAAATCTGGTTGTCTAAATTGAAACACTGCGCCATGATATAGCAACGGAGGGATCACTTAGCTTCAGTCTTTTTGTCATCTCTTTGGACCAAAGGCAAGTGAACAGTGAATAAAACAGGAAATAACACAAACGTTGAAAATGAAAAGAGAGAAACTGTAAATGTGACTTGTTCACAGGAGTGGGGTGTAACAGGAAGTGGGTAGCCGATCCGTGTACGAGAAAATTATTGAACCAAGCAGTGAAGTTTCTCTAACTCAGAGAACAAATGCATTTTGATCCATTTAAGTATATTTTATCGATGCCCTCTAATTTAGATCGTGACTGAAAACCTGGCTGCATGCAACATCAACACATGCTGCTAAATCCATGTGCTGTGCTGAGCAGGGGATTTATTTTACTTTTATAAATGAGCCGGATGCCGAAGCTGCCACTGCTTTGCGTTTCATAATGGCTCTTACATTCCTGTTGATGATGGCTAATGGAGATGGAGCTGAAATGAGCCGGTCACTGTGACCCTTGATTCCCAAGGAAGTGTTATGTAATCCTCCGGGGGGGTTTGCAGCATGTCTGTTTCAATTCTGCACCTCTGTTCTTTACATGTGTGCTTGTATTACCACATAAAGTGCAGGATTTCCCACCTTCCATTGTCTGTATGAGGTGCTAACAGCGTCTTAGAACAAATGTTATGTTTTATACATGAACTTATCAAAAGAATGTGTATTTTGCTTTTCAAGAACTCACAAATAGTCTCAAAAAATGTTACTACTGCTGCATCCCTCCTTTGAAACGCAGAAAGCATGAAGAGCAAGCCGCGTACTGAAGCTCATAGCAAAAAAATACAGAATAAACCCAGCAAAACTTTTGCATCTCTTAGACACATCATCCCAGAAAATCTTCTTTGTCCAGCCGTATCTGCTCATTAATCCACAAACGCTTTGATTTAAGCTTAAAACAAACTAACCTTGACCTTTCTATATGGCTCTCATTCACGTAGCATCAAGCTCAACCAGTTTAGCTCTTTTAGTTGAACCATCTCACTCTCACAAATATTTGCGAACAGGTTTTTCTATCGTTTGTAGCTGGCGAGGGGCGGCGTGGCTTGGCAGAAGGGATGCTGGTTCAATCCTCACTTCCCCCGGTGACAATGTCGAAGTATCCTTGAGCAAGATACTGAACCCCTAATTGGACGGGCTCTGTCTGCATTCTAGAGTTGTGAAGAAATAATTCAGCCATGAAGAGTCAGGGGTGAGTTCAAAACCTGTTTGACTTAAGAGGCAAAATGAATTATAAATATTTTAAGGCAAAGTATTGGATTTTAACCAATAATCTACTGCCTGTTTACTTTTGGGCTTGATACTTGAAAATTAACCCAGGAAGAGTTATCTGGCTTTGATTCTGTATTACTGTAGAAAATTGAGGAGCATATTTGGAAAGAAAATGGGTCAGATTAGATTTGAGAGTGTGTCTAAATGATTAGCGGGTGTTTTAGTCACATATCAGAGCATCTGGAAAAGCTTCAAACAAGAGCACAAAGAAACATACAATGACCCAGTTGAAGTTCAAACATCAGTCTGAAAAGGTGACCTTCTGAATGTTTTCCCTTCTTCAAAGACGTTATAAGCAGGAAATACACCAAAGCATTGCAAGTTCCAAATCAAATAAAGAAGACAATGGTGGAATGTCCTAATTTGGCCAAAATGACTATATGTACTGGCTGTCTGCCCTCATCTCATACTGGGTGTTTAATCAAAATAAAGAAGTGTTCCACATGAAGATGGTGTGTAGAAACCACAGATCAGGGTGATTCAAGATGGAGGAAGGACATCGTTCTCTAAATGTTCTCTGTAGGGGAAAAGACGCCTCTGATGTGAATGATCACTACTTTCTTTTTAAGGAAATGACTAAAAAATGTTTGTAAAATTCTCTACAAATTGATATATATACCTGTATATATATGTATGTATAAATTTAAGGAAATTCTTAGCTCGGAGTCTGCATGTTCTCCCTGTTCCTGTGTGGGTTCTCTCTGGTACTCCAGCTTCCTCCCACCGTCCAAAGACATCAAGAGGGGACGAGGCTGATTGATACTCTAAATTGACTGTAGGTGTGACTGTGAGTGTGAATGGTTGTCTGTCTCTATGTGTTGGCCCTGTGATGGACTGGTGACCTGTCCAGGGTGAACCACGCCTCTCACCCATAGCCGCTGGGATAGGCTCCAGCGCCCCCCCCCCCCCCCCCTACTGTGACCCTTAACAGGAATAAGCGGAAGACAATGGATGGATGGACGGATGGATGGATGGATGGACGGATGGATGGATGGATTCTTAGCTCAAGAGGCTTCCTCAGAGGAAAGCAGTACATTGGGCTGCTCTCTTGACAACTGCACAGGTACAGGTGGATATATCCTACTTCTATCCAGTCACTGTCTGTACCCAGGATGAAATGACATAGTCGAGTCTTGAAAATGCAAAACATATTGCTAGTAAACGCAAAAAGAAATCCAAAAAAACAAAATACAAAATCATCACACTGTTGACTACGTGTTGTATCTGTCTGTCCGTCACACCTGTGGCCTGTCTGTTCTTCTTTGAGAACTCGTCCTATTTTCTATGCAAGTGAACACACAAGAGAGCAGAAGCAGCGCTTGCACATCCTCTGTATCAACTCTCCTTGCTTCCCTGTGGTTTTTCTCTTCTTCGGGGTGATGAACGATTCTTACACAGTCTTCGGCATGCAATATAGTATTTGAAATATGTATTCAATTAGTTTTGGTGGTGGGGGGGGGGGCTTAACTTTTTTTTCTACTTTAAGTTTTTGGTGATCATGGCACAAGTAAGATAGATAGAAAGATAGAAAAAGCGACCCGGAACTTAATTTACAAAGCTTTCTCCTCGTGTTTAATAAAAGCCAGAGAAATTTTCTGGTCAGTGTTGTAGAAGGCAGCTGCACGTGATTTCATTAAACTAGGCCAGTGCACATTTACCAACATATTAGCAGAAGCATCAATGGAAATACACTGGAATTCATAGAGTTGCTTAATTATGTCCGTAGTCGTGAGGTAGTTTGCATAAAAAAAAAAAAAGAACATGTTTTAGGTCACACAGGGCATCACACAGATGGTGTGTAATGACAATGAACAGTTGGAATGTATAAGGTGCAGCCTCATCAAAAATGTAAAAATGAGATTTAGTATAGGACATGCACAGTTAATCACATTATCTATCCGTGTCCTGAGAGTGACCCGATACAAGGGTACTTCCTCTTGGTACCGGCTTTCTGTCTCTTCCTCACATTTTCAGTCAACTCAAACTTCCTCTAATGCTTGACTTCACAGGACTATCAACTGAAAGAGCGCAAGTGTACAGTGAACGATGTTCCGCAGATGCTTCCCTTTAAACTTGTGTTTACATTAAGCGAAAACACAGTTTATAATTATGTTTCCAGCAAAAACTGTCGCATCAGCTACTAGAGCGCTTGCATTTTCCATCTGCATAACTCTCTGTTTCCCTTGCTTGTTTATGTTTAGCAAATGGTCATAATTGCTGCCACGGCCCATGAACATGCGTGTTTACGTCTCTGCTGTCAGAGCTTGTTGTTCAGATTTCAACATCAGTGTAAACAGGGAGCCCTAATCTAAAGTTTGGGATGGTCCCGTCTGAAGTCTTGTCCCTCGTGGGATCATATATGTTCCTGGAGGCTTTTCTGTGCCTGAGCCCTGCAGTGAGGGCGGAGACACTCTGCGGGGACATAAACTTTGCACACTCAGTTAAATACGTGATTAAAGACATGCAACGGCTCTGTATATCCTCTTTCTCAGATTAGACTCAGATAGACTCTCCCTCCTCTTTTTTCTGTCACAGCTAATAACTATATACTGTATTCACTGTCGTATTCACCAGTATAACCAGTATCAGCCCCAGAAATCCAGTGACAGTCTATTCATATGCAGGAAGTAACTTTACCATTCATCAGTGATAATAGTACAGGTAATTAATTTGGCTACCCAGTTCATACAGTTTGTGCACCACATCACTCTGTATAGCCAAAGCTAGTAGACCCACCAGTCCATCCCAGCTGGGGTCTCCCAGCTGCCTCCGCTGCAGTCCTCAAAGGTGGTTGAAGAATACGGCATACCCGGTGAAGCTGCCGGTCAAATACTGTAGACCTGTAACGCATTCAAAATATCAGTCTGAATTTGGGAAAGTTCTCTTGCAAGCTCCACTTTAGGAACTCCTGCACTAGATTGTGAAAGTACATGAGGATGCCAGCAGAGGGCGATAAACAAATGCCCTTTTCTCATTTGCAAAGCAATTGCAATTTGCATGTATGATCCCTAGGGCCTTCACCTCTACACTATCCAGGCAGAAACTGTTGTTTGTTGTTGTTGTAGGTTATGTTATGGTTAAGGTTAGGGTCTAAAAACAGAAATTCTGAGTAGTATTGTAGCAAAAGCCGTCCACCACACCCCCACTGACTACTAACAGCAAACACAGACGGCAATAGAGCTGGTCCAAAGGCTCGGTGCATCTCACACACACCTTAGCGTGTCAGTGATCACACACTGTCAAATGTGGTCAGAGAAGAACTCTCTGAAGTGAGAGTGGGCGTCAACAGGAAAAAAGCATGATGGCTCTCTGATCCCACCAATGCAAATGCACAGTGCGATTAGTCTGCCTGGATGTGATAGACTCTGTTTAATGACTCCAAATAGTGAGGCTGGAAGTCTTCATCTAGATGTGACTTGATGACTCACAGTCAAATCTGAGACAGGCATCAGTTCGGGAGCGTACAAGAAAGTCTGATTCAGCACACGCGATACACCCCCAGCAGTACTGAGCCACAGGAGCAGGAGAAGAAGGCTGCTCCTCCACTGGCCCATAAACATGAATATTAACGTATTTCTATTATATACACTCTATATACATTATGCTTCATTATTCTCATTTTCCAGGAAGTATCTTACTGCCATTGGCCCGCCCTAAATTGTGTCAATAAATGGGGCTCAGAGCGAGAGAAAAAGAGGAAGCGATGTAACATCTGAACGTTTCAGTGAAGCTGTTAGCGAACCAGACAGCTGAAGGCCACTGGATGTCATCCTCTTTCCCTGGATCATTAATTAGGTTAGACGATGCTTTCACACTTTGTGTACACTGGGCAACCTTGTAGCTGAAGGGGAATAAAAGGTGTGTGTATGCGTGCGCACGAGGAGAGGTGAGGTCATTGTAAAAACGATGAGGATGTGAAGATAAGAAAGCACAGAGGAGTTCATTTAGCTGATTGGAGCGGGGGACGTGTGGTGAGAGATGTATGGACAGAGAGGAGAGAACTCTGAAGTGGGTCATAAATAGTGATGAAAGAGGAGAGAGACAAAGAAGGAGTGAATGTCTTTTATTCACATCTTTGTTTTGCTGCTTCCAGGATACAGAATTCTGGATACAGAATATCATCAAAATCTGTTGACAAAGCATGTGGAGGTGTTAGATATATCACATGAGAATAAGAAGTTGTCTGAGAAGCAGAGAAAATTACAGCTAACATCTACATCCTGCCAATGACCTGGTAAAGTTTTCAAGTTCCTGGATCAACAGTGTGATCCAGATCACCTCCAAAAGATTGGTACATGTTCCACCATGATTTTCCAAGTCTCCTGCCAACAAACCAAACAGGCCTGTGATCACATTAGTGGAGGTAATTACAACCATCAGCACCTATGAAGCTTGTTTTGTCCTTCTATTTAGAATCCCAGCTGATAAATTAAATGACATTTAATTGAAATCAAAGCGACAGCGCTTGTGTTGCCCAGTGTTTGCGCTGATGAGTCAGTGTCCATTTTCTGCAGGTCACGTCAGAGAGCTACCATATGGCAGGACAGGAAGGAAGGAGAGAGAGAGAGAGAGACAGAGAGAGATGGAGGAGGGGGTGCGGGGGGAGAGAGTGAGAGGTGAGATATGAGAGAGAGTGGGGGGGTGACAAAAATGATGAGTGGAACAAGAGTACAGACAGAGTAGCGAGGAAGAGGGTGAATGAAGTGGGTGGCAAAGCCTACAGTTTGGAAGCAGAGGAGGTGACAGTGGGGGGGTGTGTTCACTGCTCAGTGATGTGTTATGACCGGATCCCCCCCCCCCCCCACACACACACACACGCACACAAACACAATCATAATGATTAATTATTATCATTATCTTATGATGGTTCTATTATTTCCAACAAATCAGACGAAAGGCTAAAAATCAATGTGGGTCTTCACTACACCGAGCATGTAAATCATTTTCGTGAGAGAATGTTGTGGTGTATTGATAGCAAAACGAAATGTCACAAATATCATTGCTATTTTGATTTGGACAAATTTTTTAAAAAAGAATAGATAAACATGATATTATAACCCAGAAAATGAGCTGGATTACATCACCGGAACCAGCTTTTAGAGGTGAAAGATTTATGTCCTCACAATGTGATTAATACACACACACACGCACACACTCTCTCTCTCTCTCTCTCTCTCTCTTTTTCTGCTGCTCTCCAGCTCCCTCACCCGCTCTCCCTCATTCTGGCTCTGTTGCCAAGGCTACCGCACAGCCTCTTGCTGCATATACCTAGACGAAGCTGCCGCCTGTGGATCTCGCTCTCTCCTCCAGGATACAAACAATAGAAAACCCAACAGACTTTTATACCTCTATCCTCCTGCAGACGCAAACACCCACATTCGTGGATTGTGGAGTCTCTCACTGTCTCCTCCTTACATGTAAACATTCATAAGACAGAGGAACAGTAAAGGGATTGGCGTGGTTCTCGGCGCTTGGCTCCTGGTCTTTGGCTCAGAGGGAGCCGAGCAGCAGATGGCGATGTGAGAACGGGCTCAGTCAGGTAAGACGACTTATCCTAACCAGACTTAAAGCTCTGGATGAGTGACTGCTCCAGCCCTCCTCTCCTCCCTCTGTCTCTCCCTCTCTCCCCCTCTGTGGTTGTGCAACATGAGGTGAATACCAATTCCACAGCAAAACCCCCACAGTTCCTACGGCTGCTTTGCTCTCCTGGCTGTAAAAAAGGTAGGGATCCTTCTCAGAGGATTCTTCAAAGCCGACAACAGGTTGGTGCTTCGACGCTCTTATCTCATTCATCTTTTATCATTCATAGCCCGATTTCCTCTTTGTTGTATCATATCTATGTGACAATGTGGGAGTCACCGGAGAGAGATGCAACAGCCCACCTCCCTGGGTGATTCATTACTAATCCATCCAGCTCGGCACTGTGTGGTCGCTCTAGCTCACCGTAGCCATGTACGTGATATGAATGGTCTTTTGTCTTTGTATGAATGACTGCCAGAGACTGCCATTCCTGCACTGGTGTGGCGATGCAGTGCAATCACAATCTAGTGCCACTGGGAATCCAGCAGCCTGTAAATCAAGTGGCTGTGCAGTACCGGTTCATGGAGTGACAAGTTTAGATGTGTGTTAATGAGATTTCTGATGGTTATTCGTGATGTACGGCAGCTTTCAATGCAAACTATTTATATAATGTCAAGATTCAGTGTGCGAGAGAGCAAGGTTGACGAGGCAGGTCTCAGCCCTCGTGACTTCATCTCATGTTACCATCCCATCATCACTTTCAGTGAGTGCTTCCACTTACCTCATCTCCCTGCCACCGTAAGCACTTCACCAACATGCTCGACACTTCACTCTTGACTCAGATGCAGCTGGAAACAGAAAATGCTGCTGTACCTGTGATTTTTGTTTGTTTTTAAAGATAGAAAGACAAAGCTTAAAGGGCTAGTTGACCCAAAGATTAACATTTAATCATTATCTACTCACCCTCGGGTCTGGTGCAGGTTTTTGATATCCTGAACAATTGGAGTGAATGGTGACCATTTGAAAGAAAAACTACCTAAAACCATACAATCCCGCAATACTGCTTGTAAGACATAATCCTGACGCCTCCACACGCCAGTTTGTTTTAACAAACGTCACTGACACCATGTTATTAATGACGCTATCATGGCTTGAAGCTAGAGGCTATAGAGAGGTGAAAAACATCCTGACAAACATGTCCAGGCTTCAGAACACATGGATTATGTGAGATGAGCAATATGGAGGCATTTTTTATGGTTTTAACATGGTTTTTTTTGTTAATGTTTGAAAATTGCTCACCATCTATTGATTAGAGGATTACTGCAACACCTTCCTTGTCAAACTCCATCCGTGACTTATGGACCAAAATACTTTGCCTGACCTTCCATTGGTATGAAGGTGAGTAAATACTGACTGAGTTTTCATTTTTGGGTGAACTATCCCTTTAAGCAGTTTTTTTGAAAATAAATTAGAAAAGTAGATTTGTCAACATGCTGTCACGCCTCCATTATTTTCCTGGCGGAGAAGCTTGGATCATCAGGAGTATCCATTAAAACATGGGCCAACAGTCACTGCAAAAATGAAGAGAAAAAAACAAAACAATTCCCCCTGTTGTTGATTGTAGGAAAGAGCCTTAACCAACAGTTGTCGCTGGCACTGTGTTTCTCCTTGGATGGACAATGCTGGATTATTGTGCGGGTCTGTTTAGACTCAGCTGGACTGGTGGATGGATGCAGATCATGGAAACACATAATCTATTAGAAGATTGAGGGGATGGTGTTTTTGTACGGACCCAAAGAGCGTAGACCTTCAGTGAGGAATGAGGCTGAATCAGCTGACAGGTTTGACTTCCCTATAAATCTGCCCAGCTCCAGATCCTCCACTGGTTACTGAAGACTCTTAGGATGTGTCACTTTCCAATATTTGTCATGTAAACTCTTCAATTTGCATAAACATGCTAGGGGTGGTTTTGAAAGACTCCTACCGATGTGTCTTAATAGGGAAGGATTTTTGAGAAATAGGGGTCTAGATTCGTAGTTTATTTCAGAGAATGGTCAAGCCACATGAAAACATACTGAATATTACAAAGTGTTGACTTCATCATCCTGGAAGAGAGAAAGTGGCCATTGTAGACACAAGGAGACTGAGGTCATGTCCTCTTTGTTTTTTCTGACAACTTGATGGTTTCAGGACCCTGAATAATCTATTCTGATTTCTATGGGGTTTTTTTTAAGTACATACACAGGCACATACACAGAAAATTATTTTTTGCATTTTCTAGAATTCTTTGGGTTCTCTGGCATACATTAAAAGCCAAAGGATTTCAGGCAGGCAGTGCCTTTGTTGTCTGTGAGTGGACGGTCAATTCAGGGCCCCGAGGCACCAGCTCAGGTCCCTGTACAGGTTGAATATCCACTGTGTATGCATGCTAGCTGTCACTGCTAGCAGGAGCTCACATGTCCCACATGAACCACTACTGCACAGGTGTCAAACTGATCCAGTAAAGGGCCGTGTGGCTGCAGGTTTTCATTCCAACGGAGGAAAAGCAACACCTGAATCTACTTAAATCAATCAACCTGTGTCCACACAGCTCATTGGTTGGATTGCGTGTTGCTTTTGCTGGGTTGAAATGAAAACCTGCAGCCACACGGCCCTTTACTGGACCAGTTTGACACCCCTGCACTACTGAGACCCTCTCAAAATCAGCAAATTCAACATGATTTGCTGATGGAAGGCTGTCAGCAGCTGGGACTAGACCTCTGTTCTCAGACGGCCGGGCAACTGGCAAGGTTCCCTGTTAGCATGGTGAGTTATCAAGAAAAAGCCACCAAACATGTCCCATCCCCATGTCTGCAAATTATCCTGAAATTTACTGCCAAATCAGCTGCTGTTTCAGTGCTAAAACATGATATTCACTTTGGCTGTATTTGACATTTTAAATTCTCAACATCAGCTACTGTATGGATGGCCACACACACACACACACACACACACACACACACACACACACACACACACACACACACACTCAGCTTGTCCCCGATTGTCATCCTCTTGTGCTTAATGACAGGAAATGCACCTCTTTGATGGTCAAGTGTGATAGTTCAGGTTGCTTATAATCCCCAAGTGAGTGCTCTTCATTTGTGGTGTCTCTGCCAATACCTCCATCGCCACAGCAAAAAGGACAGCCGATGAAATTACTTTAAAAGATGTGGGTTTTATTTACTATCTAGTCACCGTTATCAGAGGCAGGTTGGAATGTTCTTGCTGGTGACCAAACTATTCACCAAGCCGAAGAAGTTATTTACCTCGCGGAATAAAAGCAAAGAGAGGAACAATTGTTAAACAAACTTGAATGTTTTCACTTCTCTTCCCGGTTTGATTGTATGTCTCGTTTTCTCTGTGCCTGCCAGTGTGAGCGTGTGTATGTGAAAGTGTGCGTGCACACTACAGTATGTTGGTTACCACAGTTACCAAAACGCCAACCTCAGTGCGTCATCACCTCAGACAGCCTTCAGACAAAAAAAGAGCTGTTTTACCTCCCATTCATCCGTCCATCCTCTCACCTGTCCATCTGTTGCTTCACATCAGAGGGAACTTTCTCTTACACAATACAATAAACGTTTGCGTTTGTGCTGCTGCATATATATGTGTGTACATTGTATGTATGCATGTTGCCATGGCTACGGGCTGGGCTAACTTGCGTCATCACTTCAAAACCTCCTTCGCAGCAAGCAGAGATAGAAAAGGACTGAAAAGCAGCTCCCCTCTGTTCAACACCTGCACTCTCTTTCTCTCTCTATGTCTCTCTCTCTCTATGTCTCACACACACACACACACACACACACACTTGCCGCTGGTGTGGTCTCATATTCCGCTGAGCTCACTCTGTTCGTTCAACAGGGTCCAGTGGCACAGAAGGAGGGGAGATGAGAGACGAGAGGAGAGCAGGGAGGGCTTGACTTCATGCATACTGATTCAACTGGAGCAATGTGAATGTTTTTCTGAGGGTGTCTGGCTAAAATCTTCCCACCTCTCAGGGAGGGAGACGGAGGAAAAGGAAGGAAGGAGCAAATATTGACAGCTTACTGTGTCACCTTACATCACTATCATGAATGCACAGCTGGGAGCAGACAAGGGTGCTACTCTGATCCATCTTTAGACCAGGACGGTGGATTACTAACCCAGTCTCAACGTTGTAGTGGAATCAGAAGGTGTCTTTACCATATATTTTGGGTTAAATCACCTTTAGATACTCCATTCATTTGAATTTTGATGATATGAAAGGAAATGTTCGCCTGTTGTCTTCTGTCCTTCAGATTTGACTCTGCTACACAATGGCTGACGGTGATTGGTTGCCACAAGATACAGGATTTATCTTGATCATGTGATCTGACTTCCAAACAGTTCCCTCACTTTCTCATAGGTGAGTCATGTGACTGCGTTTTCCTTTTTTTTTTCAGGGAGCCAACTGGAAATATCATTTTCATAAACATTATTGCTTTGTAGTCAATAAATTGCTCCCAACTCTAATTTAGACATCACATTCAGACAAAAGTGATCAAACAGTAAACCGCCGCTTTCACAGGCCCCCGCATTCTCTCCTCATCCACACGAGGCATGTGGCGGTAATCAGCCAAATGCACAAAACACCTTTATTAATGGTTGAAGGACAAAAGAGCGGGGCGGAAAAGGGCTTTGAATACACTGGTGACTGATACAGAGAGGCTGTGTGTGTGTGTGTGTGTGTGTGTGTGTGTGTGTGTGTGTGTGTGTGTGTGTGTGTGTGTGTGTGTGTGTGTTGCCAGTAGATGATAATGCTCAGGACGGATGAGAGGGATGAGAGCCACTCTGTTGCCAAGGCAACGGACAGAGCTGTAAACACGTTACCCCTGACTCATCTCACCACAATAGAGCCTCTCTCTCTCTTCCTAACACACACACACACACGCACACACACACACACACACACACACAAATACACATTCACAGATGTGTTACCATCAATTCAGAGGAAATGACATTGATTTACATTCATATTCTGGAGGTTTATGTGCCAAATTATGACCAGGAACTTAATCGCACACAAATTCTTTGACACAAATTATAATGACGGACAAAAAAAAGAAACAAACAAATGAAGAATAGATTAAAAAAAATGTTGTTCTAAAAAAAACATGAAAGTGTGACTGTCAAACATTTTAATGGCTCTGAAAACAGAAGATAAAATCACAGTAATGTCCATATTAGGTGAGGAGCAATCATTGTCTTCTCTTGTGTGGTTAGTGGGTTGATGATATCCCCAGGGCAAACAAACTGTAGTTGATTCATACATACCAAGATTTGTGAACAGTCCTGAGAACACACACACACACACACACACACACACACACACACACACACACACACACACACACTGCACTCTGGGCTGCATTTAGATGACAATCCAACTGTGATCACAGGGAATTAAGATGTTCACTACTTGTAACACGCAGGATCATGACCCGCCGGCTGAGCAGCTCCACCCGTTCTCACACCGAGGACTCCATCTTCCTCCGGCCTGATGAGGACCCCGTTTGGCTGGATGAGCCCGCAAAGATTGAAAAAATTGATGGAGTCGCTAAACACGGCCACGCAGGGGGCCAAAGGTCACAAGGGGCTGAAGCGTTTATGCACAAGGTGTACGCACTGGTGATTGAGTTCCACTGCTGGGCTGCCCTCTTTGTCATCTCCCAAGTCACAGTACGTGAATAGAACAAAAGTGGACATAAAAAATGGACACATCTTGCACGACACACACCTCAGCACGTAAACCATGAAGAATCCAGTTGTGTATTTACTACATTAGCGATGCAAATGACAATAACACAAGAGCAAAGAGTATTCTTTCAAGTTTGGAAGTAGATTTTCGTTTTTATGTACGTCATTATGCTGTCATGTTCTCTAAACACCTCTTTAGCCCACAGTGTTCTTTAGCTAAAATTGTACATTTTAGTATTCATCCTCTTTTCCCATCACTCTCTTTGTTGACTTCATGTTTGATTCATTTAGGAAAAAATGTCAGGTGCAACATTACCATATGTAAAAAAAACAAAAGAGAAAAAAAAGCCTTGTTAATGTGGTCATGATTGTGACACTAGACTGCATGTTGTCAATTTGCATATTTTTTTTAAGCCTGTGTAATCAGCCATCTTCTTTTCTTCTTTGCACCTGAGAGCAGCCACAGCGCTGCCTGAATGACTGGAGGGCAGCGCAGTGACTATCTGCCCTCCCTCCCTCCCTCTCTCCTCCCAGGGGTACTGGGTGTTTTTTGTGGTGGAAGGAAATGGGCCTCTCTCTTCCATCTATAAAGCCCTCCAGGCCATCGACTTCTATCTCGGTTTTGTGTTACCTTGCCACCCAATATTTGGAATGGATGTAAGTGTCAGTCTTGGATCTAAAGAACTTCAGACGCAACGTATCCGGTGACAAAGTGTCCCTCCCCTCTCTGTCTCTGTCTCTGTCTCTGTACCGACCAGTCCATGGTGCTGATGAGGGAGGTGCTAAACACCAAACAGCACAACTGGATTGTCCACGGCACTGCAGGCATCGGTGTGGCCATCTGTATTATCATGGTAAAATATTGGAAAAAAAAACCTTTAAATCCCCATCAAAATATATTTTGAGACAATATTTCAAAAGTTCTGTCAATGCAGCCAGAATGTGTGATTATGGTGGATATCTGCCCACATAGCAACAATGGTCTGGCCCAGTGACAGGCTACGCGGCCCACTTATACTCAGTTGGTCTAGATATAGTAATTTCAGTGCCTCTGCTGAAGTTGGTACCTTATGCTGGCATCCTCATCCAACAGATGGGCAGTTGGACAAGGCAACACACCACATCACCAGGCATCTTTCTTATATCACCACTAAGAAAGAGAAGGCAAGTGTTAATATCCGTCCTTTCAAGCCCTCCATAGAGGGGCGCAAAGTCCTGACCTTAAAATTCTGAAGAGTACAACCACTCATGTGAACAGAGCTTGAGATCCCAATAAATCGACTAAAAGAGACCAACAAACTACATCTAAAGAAAAAAGGAAACCACATCTAGTGGATTGTGAGGAAGTTTAACAACCCGTGAAGCCGTAAAGATGTAGGGTGAAAACCACCTGACCCTACTGGAGCTGTGTGAGCCGTCAGTAGGCCAAACCATTTCAGAGGTAAACCAACTGTTTACTGTATTAGTGCATCTGTAGATGCTACATTGATGAATTATTAATTTGCACATTGAATGGTTTATTGGTTGATTTATTGACAGGTAATTGGAAACCTGATTGAAGAGAACCGACTGCAGTTCACTGTTCCATTCCTCCCTCCTCAGGTTGTCCACATGGTGTTTAAGTGGCGTCAGGGCACCGACTTATCATCATCAGGAACTGCATCCAGGGATGTTGGAGATCGGCGTCAGTCTGTAAGCCGCCAGCCTTCCTTCACCCTGTCAGAGTGGACAGACGCCCAGGAGGATCTCCTGGACCTGGACCCTGTGCCTCAGACTCCAGTCTTTGACATAGGCACTGAGAACAAGCCAGAGGGAGACGCCGCCACCCTCACTGTCACTCCAGTGGGGCTTCAGGAGAGGTTAGCGAGAGAAGCAGACACAGGAGGAAAACTAGAATGTGACTGTGTTTGCTGGCTGGTATTTTAACCTGGATCTGCATGTATGGATCCATGCAATTTAAAAGAAGCATGCTGTGTATTATAGAACTCAAGGCCGGATAGCTGATTGATAGTTAGTGTAGCGTGAAGAAGCACTTACAGTGGGGTATCATCTTAAAAAATGTGGGCTTTTTTTCTCCAAAACAGTTTTTGCCAATATTAATATAATTAGGGTTGTACTTGACATTCTGTGTGGAAAAAATTTGACAAAAAAATCTAGTTGTTTTATCAGATACATACCTGAAACTACTTCAACTGCCTCAGCCTCCTCTGTAAATGTCTGGTTCAAATAGATCAGGATGAGGATCTTGGTTTTTCTAGCAGTAATCCTCCTCATCCTCTCTCTCAAAGTTGGCCTTGATTAGCAGCAGCGGTCGCTCTTCTAGTCATCAGCAAAAATTAACTGAAAGGTGCGAAGGGCTTTGAAGGCGCTGCATCACATTATTGTGCCTCATCAGGATAGTAGTTCCAGGTAAGTGTTCGACTTACAAAGAATAACATCTCGTCATTTTCAAGTTTTTTTCACACCAAATGTTAAACATGGCTCTAGATATATTCATGCAGGCAAAGACCATTTTGGATTCAAGTGCATATGATAACATTTGAGATAGTTTGCTCCACTGTTAGTGTGGTTATGAAAATGATGAACAATATGTGTATTTCCAAAAAAGTTGGCACATTCCCTTAAATATACATCTTACACTCAAAAATAAGGATGTAAACACACAGGACATGAAGGCGTTTGTCTGATTACCTGTGAATCACACAGGAGGGGCTCCAATGTCTCCCTGACCTTGGATATGTGTACACCTGGCTGCACCGAGCCCTATGGCTACGGAGCTCAGCTGTCACCCAGGGACCAGTCGGCCCAGGAGTACCTTCGACAGGCAACACACACCCTTACCCCCCTCATGCTGCACACTCGGGCCATGGATGACCAGAGCCTGCAGGCTGAATTTTATGTGAGTGCAGCAACAGCAGCTCACCCACCTACACACTTTAGTTGAACAGATACACACAGAGATGATCAGAGACTCACAGGAAAACACTCACACACACACAAACCCCCCCAACACACACACACACACACACACACACACACACACAAACACCCAGTAGAGCTCAGCACACACCCGTAAGCTTTTCCACTGACTGTTAGTGGGCGAAGGAAGGATAGATGCTGGAATATTTGCATATGAATCCCAGAGTGAATCCCAGTGTCTGCTAGGCACAAGGATTTGCAAGTAACATATACAATTAATATGTAGCAGAAGGCTAAGTGCTGACTTAATGTCTTAGATATGATGTTTGGTTGCCTTGTTGAAGGTACTAACAGGACTTTCTCTTGAACAACATCAACTATTGTTCTGTCTACTTTGGCAGGAAACTCCCATGAACTTTGTGGACCCAAAGGAGTACAACTACCCAGGGCTGGTGAGAAAGAACCGCTACAAAACCATCTTACCCAGTGAGTCACTCTGGAGAGATTATTGTACATTTTGTAATAGATTTTTGCCATGTGGGTACTTTTTAATTATTTCATACTCAGTAGAGGGAACCAAGCTTGTGATAAAACAGAATAGTATATGTGCATCAAATATCTCTTAAGAGTTACATCATTCCTAGCTCTCTTTCGCTCATGTTCGTCTCCAGACACACACAGCAGGGTGATCCTGGAGTCACAGGATGAAGATGATTTCCTAACTACCTACATCAATGCTAATTACCTGAAAGTAAGTGCAAATATAGAGCTTTTGAGGATTTAGACTTGGATTCATGGTCGGTGTTTCGAATCATAGACTGGTTAATGGGTCCCACCACCCATTCTTTGTGTGTGTGTGTGTGTGTGTGTGTGTGTGTGTGTGTGTGTGTGTGTTTGTGCGCACAGGGGTATGGTGGTGAGGAGCGAGCTTACATTGCCACTCAGGGTCCCACGGTGAACACAGTGGGGGATTTCTGGAGAATGGTGTGGCAGGAGAGAAGCCCAATTATAGTAATGATTACCAACCTGGAGGAGAAGAATGAGGTCAGCAAGGAGACGTGCAGCAAGATGATGATGAATGATGATGATGGATGATGGGAAAAAAAATGACAGAGAAGCTGATATGTGGTTTGAGAGTGTGTTTGTGAGAGAGTGTTTGTTCCATCGTGTCTTACAGAAATGTGCAGAGTACTGGCCTGAGGACACTGTGACCCACGAAGGCATCGAGATCACGGTTGTCACAGTAACCCAGGAGGATGACTACAGTCTGAGGGTGTTCACCTTGAAGGTAAAACACATAAAGGTTGTGAATAAATGACATTATTATTTGCAGTCCTCCTCAGAGCCAAACAAGATCCTTCTCCTCTGTGTGTGATTTCAGGAGCTGACAACCTCAGTTAGCTTGGCACAATGAATGGAAGTGAGTGGGAAATGTGATACCTTCATCAAAAGTTATAAAATTGATCAGGTTCAGGATCTTGGTTTGTCTAGACAAAATCCCCCTCATCCTCTTAGCTACGATAGATTAGATTTGATTCGATTCGATTAGATAGAACTCTATTGATCCTTGTCGTGGTTGCTCCTCTTGTCATCATTGAGTGTTTTCATCAGAAAGAAGCTTTTGAGGCGCTGCATCAAATCACTGCTCCGAGTTAGTAGTCGTAGTAGTAGTAGTAGTAGTAGTAGTTCTGTCAGTGTATCTGATTTTAAAATTACAATATTTCGCCATTTTGTTTCATAGCAACCGTATGCTAACACTTCCCACCCACTACCATTTGTTGTGCTAAGTAGCAGTCAGCCTGTACTTGCGGGTCGCAGCTCCCTAACGCAAAGATGATTGTTGATCTTCTTCCCTGGCCTTATAGATGAGCGTTTCCCAAAAATCTCTAACTATTCTTTATTTTTAACTCACTCAGTTTAGATTTCAGCCTTTTCCTTTCATTTTGAATTTGTGATGGCAACAGTAATGAACATTTTTTTTGAGTGGAAAAACAGGATACTATATTTGCTCAGACACACAGTGTCTCAATGAAAACAGTTTTCATCAGAAATTCTTTCCACTGAAGATATAAATCCAACCAAAGCGACGAGGTTTACATACTATAACAGCAGTAGAGAGCTCTGCGAGCGATCGTTATCTCAAAAAACAAACTTTCTGCACTGCCAGAACCTACCAGAGGTGAATAAAAACCACATATTTAGCAGACCTCGGATTCATCTGGCTGACTTTTTGTGTGTTTTTGATCATTCGTTGTGCCCACACTGCTGATCTCAAGATTAATATTAGATCAAGCTTAGTGTAGGCTGGTGTGCCATCACACAGCAAACTGAGCAGACACTTTGCTTACATGAGTTCTTCGCGATTAGGTGACTTTTCTCATCACTGGTTCACGAGAATGTTGTTACAGATGTGGGTTTTATTCAACGTTCTGAAGGGGCCGTGTTTCCCTGTTCATCTGGCATTCATGAAACATGCTAAACATGCTAATTAAGTACATGCAGCATGTTTTATGATTAACTCTTCAGGTTTATGTCGCCTGTTTGTCGAGCTGATTATTACTGTCAGGCTGACAGGAGCAGCTCAGGGAACAGACTGAGCTGGTGGATTCGATTATGTAGGCTACAGTATCAGCAAAGGGGGAATAGACTATGTAAGCTCTTCCTTCACTTTTTTTTTCCTGTCTTGCGCTGCACTCATTGTTGTCGTGGCAACTAACACCAAGGTAACAATTTGGATGTGCATGAAGAGCAACAGGCTCATGAAAAATCCTTCCCAGTACCTAGATGATGTGTGCGCAGATGTGAATATGATCACATGCTTATTTCATGCCTGAATATCCTTCTGCGGTCATTTGTTGGCACCAGTGCGGGGATGAGGAGCGAAGTCTGCGGCAGTATTGGTACACCTCCTGGCCTGATCAGAAGACTCCAGACAAAGCTCCGCCTCTTCTGGAACTGGTACAGGAAGTTGAAAGAGCCAGAGAGGAAGCCCTGACCTTTAGTGGCCCAATAATTGTACACTGCAGGTAAATCAGGAAAATTGAGTTTTCGTATTAAAGAACCTCTTTTAGCAAGAGAACCACTTGGCACTTGATCCCGACAAGGATTTGGAATTAATCAAATCAATGGGATCGTTGCTAATCAAATCACCCATCCATCAACTTTCTCCTTCTTCACCCTCCAATCCTTTATCTGCAGTGCTGGAATTGGTCGAACTGGCTGCTTCATTGCCACCTCCATCCTGTGCAAGCAGCTCAGGACCGAGGGCGTGGTTGACATCCTGAGAACTACATCCCAGCTTCGTCTGGATAGGTGAAGTATTCCTGGCCCCTATCCATGCTCATGTCTGTCATGGGCTCTTAGCATCACAGCCCATTTGTTACAATAAAGGGTCCAAGTAGAGAAGCTGCAGGAACACTGAATTTTTTTTTTTTAATTTTATGCGATGTATATAAAAACAGAAAACAATGTAGTCCAACATTGTTCCTCATAGAAACTTTATTCAAACTTGTCAAAACATTCGGTTTGATTTCAAGGTGAGTAGAGCATCAATGGGACATTCTTTGTAGATTTTTACATAAAATGTCATCCATGGGGGGGTGCTACAACACACACATTCAAATATTTCAATAACTCAAGCTGAAAATTTGAAATTTGGTGTATTTATACCCAAATCTATTTGTTTTATGAGTGGGTGGTGGGACAACTTTTTCTGAATTCTTTCAAAAAAAACATTTTTCAACATCTTGTCAGAAGCAGCTGGGTTGCTCATCATCAGGATAAGATTCAAACTTTACTGATCTTACATTTTTGAGGGAAATTTTGATCTGTTTCGAAATCATGTACTTTTAAATCTGTGACAAAACAGTGTTCCTATCAGTCAAATGTCGATATTTAATGTCTTGCTGTAATTAATACCGTATGCTCTTTCTTTTATTTTTGCTACGTGTTATAGTCAGAAAAATTACATTTAAATTTATCGAAGCAGTAACTGTAACATCATCTTTTTTCATATTAATAGGGCCATAAGTGTACCCCCAGGAGACATTTAGCTTGTTGTAGCAGGAGAAGCAGTTGTGTAACTAATAACATTAATTATGGTTTGGTTCCGTGTCGTCCGTCCTCATCAGCCGACATGGAGGGCAGCCATTAATCAGAGTTATTAATTACACCTGTGTTTCACAAGTCAGGAGCCACATTTACACTTCCTGTTACAAAAAACTCAAATTATCAAACATGATGTTCGGTATTCTCTGATCAATTTGTTCTCTATGATGATTATCGTTATTATTATCATTATTATTATTATTAATAATTATTATTATTGTTATTATTGCTGTGCTAGTTTAAACAAAGATATAGTATGGTTCAATTTGATAGAGCAAAAACCCGCTATCCACTTTTCATGTAGCGCCACCGTCAGGCTCTAAGCACAACCTTTTCATTACATCACAACGGTGAAGATGAAATGTAGAAATAGACTGAATAGATCAATAAGAGAGAGACTAGTCCTAACTGTTCCTTGTGTGTGTGTGTGTGTGTGTGTGTGTGTGTGTGTGTGTGTGTGTGTGTGTCAGGGGTGGGATGATCCAGACGTGTGAGCAGTACCAGTTTGTGCATCATGTCCTCAGCCTGTATGAGAAGCAGCTGTCTCACACTGCTGAGGAGTAGAGCGAGCACTTCCGCCACACGCAGACCGAGACACACCACTGTACACTGTACCGCCTCTCCGGTGGTACTCACCACTGTACCTAGCATCATTTCAATCTCTCACCCTTTAACATGTTCAATCCATGTCGCACCCAACACAGGCTTGCCCGGACAGGTCGACATGAAACCTGTGCTTTTGTCTTTGAGCAGAACAGAGATGTGGGCTTTTGAAGTCAACCCCTCCCTCCAAAAAAAAAAGAAAAAAAGAAATCATCTATATCATATATGATACACGCAGTCCTGGAGAATCACACCAGTCGCCCCTGGAATTATCCCAGCATGCACTCCTGACATCATTACATTTGCACTGCTGAGGTTTTTAGTCACACGATCGTACACCCGCTCTGACTGTATGTATAGTATTTAAAAGGCTAGACAGGGGCTGAGTTGTGATCAGGTCATCAGTGGTGGTGTCAGGTTTAGAGAAGTTCAGTCTCCCAGAATTAGTGTCAGTGACGGGGGCCCTTTACATTACATGTGCCAGCATATCTAAAATCTGCTGAAACGATCCAATGCCAGCCTGATATTTTCAACCAATAAAATTTCACGTTAAGCATTAAGTTAATTATTGTTTATTTTCCCATCTACTCTCAGTTTTAATGTAGAGAAATCTTTAGAGAAGACCTGCATTCAGGAGCCACCTCATTTTCAGGTTGCATGGTGCTAAGTGTTCCTTAAAGGCATGTGCAATGTTATGGAACATAGGAATGTAAAACAATTAGGTTATTAATTCATTAGGATTTCTGTGCAAATGACAGTATTACAGTTTTACCATGCTGCCTGTGCAGTTCTCATGGCCCATGGTGTTTAAAGTAAACAACTCCTGCGTCAAGGCCACAACTCTCAGAGGCTTCACAGAGCCAGCGAGACTGAGGGCGCCGCCGCCAGAAATAGAATCAGGAAAATCAATGAAGCGCTCTGGAGAATCTGACATGTGCGTGTTGAGATGACACACGCTGGCAGAGGTGTAACGCAGAGAGAAAAGGCATCAACGAAGACACCTTCCTGTAAATGTCTCCATCACATCCTCTCAGAGTCACTCGCTCTGTGACGCCTCTGCGTTCAATAGTAGCTTCAACACATCCGTGAAGTCAGACGCCCATGATTGTTGTATAGACAGGCCAAGCCTAATCTGTATGAAGCACAATAGACCAACTAAGGTTGTCCCTCTGATGTTCAGCTGTAAAAGTTCTTTTTTCCTGTATTGTGTTTTGATTGTGTTGAGTTTAATGGATTGCATGTGCTGTATGGGACTCCATAGGTCCACAATCAAAGCGACGTGATTGGTTGTCCTGCTTTCTGTTATGTAAAAGGGTTTCAGCCTATTATATTGCTTGCTCTCGGCCAATGCTTTTGATACAGTTTGCTTTTGTGAAACCAACCAGAGATATTTTTAGAACATTTTGATACAATCCTTTTGAGTAGATGCCTTGTGTGCATTTGCGTTTACACCATGATGTATGTAGCTCATCATACTGTGGATCAAACCATCGGTTTATATTGCAAGAATTGACAGAACAAAGTGTGTCACCTGCCTAAGTTACCGGAGAAAAACAACCATGTTCTATCTTCAGTATTATATTATTTTATGCCTTTAGGCTTTGCTTTAATATGCTTTGCTTTCTGTGTGTGTTTTTATCATTTTTCTTGGAGAATTTTTACCTCAGACTGAGTTTGTACACAGTCCCCGCTGTATTCTGTCTCTGACTCCAGGCCACTCTCAGTTGACAACACAAAAACTAAATGCTATATGTAAGGCAGCTAAAACAGTCAAGACTGTTTTCTATGTAACAACTTTTATCTCGACTAATTAATCAGCCCAGCAGGCATGGACATTATTAGAGGATTAAATTAACTGTGAATGAAGTCAACAAGCAAGTCAAACTGCCAAAATCACATTTTACAGGAACATAAGACCGGGATAGATAAGAAAAGCTACAATCTTGACAGGTATAATCCTCAAATAATGTCCCACCATCTTGACTGAGATGCTTTTACTTTGCTTGTTTTCAATGCTTACCTGGTCTCACTCTGACGATCAACGTGGGGATGATGACGAAACAGTCAAATAGACAAACAACCAACCAGCAATCAGTATTCCTCTCCTCCGCTACAGCATCGCTTTAAGTTGTGAATTTTTTGCATTCAAATAAAGGTAGATTTTCATGAACCCCTGTTGCGGTTTCTCATTCACACTGAAACACATACACGCAAAATCACCATAATTTATGTGGCGTCTGCACAGTCACTCCAGTGTGACGTCTCGCAGCGGTCTGCATGTAAACATGAGTACCACAAGGTGTCAGTATATAAATGCAGAAATGACTGGTAGCTCCGGCACAGTTAGACGGCAGTGACAGAACAAAGGATTTCAAACAATAGAAAATTCAACACATTGAATTCAACCATCACAACTGGATTTGACTGTAACATCAGCTTGTGCTTTTTTTCTATAGATCATATTAGAATACATTTTTTCAGATTTTTTCTTACTTATTTAGAAAATATTGCATATGTAAGTACATGTCAGCATGCTGAGCTAAACTAGAGAATTAACAGTCTTGTAAAGAAAAGTAGACATACTTTAATAAAGAGTCATTTTCATTTTCTCATCCTTATTTTCCATTACGTAAAGTAATCGTAAAATAAAACAATATTTATCAGTCGGTGCAAATTTAAAAACTCAAAATAGAAAGGCAAATAAAAGCACTTAAGTACCTAATTAAGATCATTTCATTCAGTTTTATGTTTTGTCCTTTTGAGAAGCCGCTAAGACGGCTCAGCTGAAGATACGACAGAGTTGAAGAATGAATGCACGCTGACCGTGTCGTGGTTCATTTCTTGTGGTTTGAAATTTGTTGCAACAGAGACAATCAATAAAAAACAAAAAAACAAAACAAAGATGCCATAGATGTCAAATATGATGACTGATAACCTCACATTTGCCTTCCAACATTTTCAGGGAAGGTAAAAGTGTGACTTCTGCCTCTCGACTGGTTTTAGGAGAACATCAGATTATTATGATGTAGAATAAATGACAGAGCTGAGCCAGGCTGGAAACTGGAACATGCTATGGGAGGATATGTGCTTGAGGTGTATCGATGAAGAACATATAACATAAAACAAAAAAACAAAAAACAAAAACCTTAATATTTGGAGATTAAAAGAGAAAATACAAAAGAAAAATGTTACATTTTTAACCAGAGGCCTCTCAGAACAATTTTTGATCATCATGAAGGTGTATTTATTTTTCATTTTATATACATGTGATGTAACAATGATGTTGGATAAATGTAATCTAATTTTATTTTGGTTTATCTCGTGTTGATCCCTGCATCCACTACTCACTTCACCAGTGCGTCTCCTTTAAAAAACTCGAACTGTCCCTTTAATCCGTATCAGACCCTGACGTCATTCAGCCCCTGAGCCGCCTGCGCTGATTGGCTGGAGGTGACGTAAACCTCATATTTTCCTATTTTTTCCCCTCTCCCTACTAAACCATGACCTCATCGCTTTAGTTCATGAAAGTGCTAAAGTGCACCTTCTGTAACTAGCCCCCCCACTCCCTTTCCCAACACACATACTTAGCCACCTAGCCGACCAAAGCTAACCTATCTCTCTTGCCGACGTTAGCGCTCTGTTAAGCGTCTGAAGGAACCATCTTCTCCTCCAGTGGCGCTTTCATGTCTCGTTTGTTCCTGGCGCTGTCACCCTCTGTCAGCTGTGTTGTGCCCCGCGACACAGTCATCCCCACCGGCCAGACCCATGAAGACCCCGCCGCTCTCCCCTCACAAATGGAGGCCAGCTGACTGACTACACGGGACACGGGAGCTGAGTGGAGACCGAGGTGAGTGTGCATGCGTGTGTGCGTGTGTTTAGACGTGTGTTGCTACAGAGCAGCTAGCTCCAGTTAGCTGCCGTGGCCCCCCCCCCCCGTCCTCCACCGACGTTAGCGCGCACCCCCCCCCCCCCCCCATGTGCGCGTCCGTCTTATGGTGGGAATAATACAGCCGCTGAAGTTACCGACCTTTTTATGTTAAAAGGAACCTGAGCTATTTACGTCATCCAATTCCAAGGTAGGAAGAACATTTTACTTATTTGTTATTGTGGCGCTGCAGCCCCGCCGCAGCCTCCGCGGTCAATGGACAGAAACACGTCATAACAACACAGGCAGGTTTCCCTCAAACGCCGCGCTGTTACATGCGTCGTTTTTAGACGTGGATGCAGCATTTTTAAAATAAATAGTCTGTTCATTTCTAATCTAGGTCGCTTTATATATATATAGTGCACCCTCCGTTATTGTTATTGTCGTTATCGAGCGGGCCCGTTTATTTCTTTGTGCGCTGCATCCCTGCATTAGTCGCAATCTATATTATGCATTTATTGTTATTTTCCTCGTGTATTTATTTTTTAAATTCATATTCAGAGAGGACAACAACCTCATTGCTATGTTCACCATGCCTGGTTCTGGTAGTCCCAGTCACCTGGTTTTGATGTTTACAGTATGAAGACGCCTTGGCTCCGCCAGCACGAATACATGTTATAAGTGCACTGATTTTATATACGAGTATAAACATCCAGTGTCTGGCTTCAGGCCGAAGACAATTTATATCCATGCAGCTGTATGAAAAGATGACTTCCAACCATTCATTTTGTGCATGTTGGAATATATGCAAAAAAAAAATCATTTGTTATTATCAGATTATTGTAGATGGGTAGGCAGTTAACAAAACATTAAAACCATCAAACATAAGACATGGATGGTGGTAGTAAATAGCACGATGGTGATTTAGTTTTATTCGGCCTCACACCCCCATTAGTGCAGATATGTGTGTCTTCAAGCTATATTAAGAAAAGGGGGGATTCCAATGACTTCTAAAGTTTTATTGACCAAGTCCACTGTAATCAATGTTATTTTCAGCCCGACATGGGCTGATCTTTTTTGTTTTTCAAAGCAACAACTCATAGATACACACACACACATTTCATGAGGAATCCAACAGCTCAGACGAGAGATGCCTTGATGATGTAACTGTTGCGCTTCTAAAAAAAAAAAACGATATGTCTCTTTTTGTCTGGAACTACTTTTAGGCCCTAGTCACAGGAGACATTGTGCAGGGAGTTAATGAATAACCTGGAAGCATTACGTCTTTACTGAGTTTGCTTCGCTCCCTGATGTGTTGATATTGAGTTGTGTGGATTATCTTTTTTGTGAACGTACTTCTCAATTGCGTTTTATGGACACATAACAAAGATGCTTTAAAAAAAATCTATCTAGTTACCATTGATGGTAAATTGTGTCTGGACATGGCAACCCACAGTCCACTCAGAGGCATCGTAGTCTGTCCTCATCTCATTAGTTTTAGTTGATTAAATTGCACTTACAAATTGATGGAAAAAAATCAGAGTCTTCTGTTTTCAATGCTGTTTTTAACATTGTGCAAGAGAGGGTAGAAGCCAGAAATGGCGTATGGTTATACCGCCTTGATTGAAATGCCAGTTTCTGTATCAGTTCATCAAATGCACAGTTTTAGTGAAGAAATAAACAAATGCCAGCTATTCTGATCAATGCTGTTTGTCTGCTTGTTTCTTTAACAGCAGTATTACACAAAAACAATTTCCACCAAACTCGGTGGAGGAGTAGAGCATCAGTCAAGGATTAACACATTCGAGTTTGGGACGGATCTGTTCCACAAAGTGAAAAACTGGCTTTAAAAAAAAAAGAAAAGAGTTTGGCTAAGGTATTTAATCTGCAAGTACCTGGACGATGTCATACCACCTTGGTGGAGGTGCGCTGTCCAGTTTAAAGTGTTGGATAATATAGTGGATTTGTCTGCAGCCATTCACACGTCATGTGTTTTTAATGGTGACGCACAGCTGGAAGTTTCAGCACTTTGTCCTCACTGCAGGAAAACTCTGATATTCGAGCAGATAAAAGAGAAACCTAGAAATCAACCAGTTGTTCTGGTTCTTCACGGTCTGTCTACATTGTTTCACCTCTGAGGGGGATGCGCAGGTGCGTTCATCTCATTGTCCTGAGCAGGTGTTCACACATGAAGGTTTCAGAGGGGAGGTTTTATCAAGAGGCTCTGTCATCCGTCTCCTGACTAGAATAAAAAGCTCCGACGTCCATGTGGTCATAAAGCGACCAAAATCAATTGTGTGTGGAGCGTTGCCAGATTTAGCTGTATCCCCTCTTGTATCCTGATCCAGCATCAGCACCAGTAGCATCCCATCCCCATCACCCTCTCCATGCCCCTTGATCACCCCAGCCAGGCTGTTTCTATGGCAACAGCCAAATCTGCTCTGGGCCTGTACACTCTTTCTCCGCTCTCTCTGCTCTCAGCCTGTTTTCCTCTGTTCAGCCTCCCAGCAGGCAGCTCCGAGCTGCTGCCTATTTTAGTTTGACAAGCTTGTTTGTTTTTGCTCCTTATTGTTCCTGCCTGGATACGAGACGGATGCAGGAAGATGGTTTTGCATAGGGGGGTTGAGTTGAGGTTATTATGCTGAGTAAGCAGGCTGAGGCTTGAGCTCGTTCTCTTCAATGTCTTATTTTTCTAAGACTGTCTCTCTTTCTGTTACTTTCTCCAATTCCTCCCTCCCTTTCCCTTACTCTTCTTTCTGTTTTTAACAAAACAGGGTCCACTATGACTGAAGGCGCCGTAGGATGATGTTCTAGTGACGTTGAGTGATGCTGAGCACCAGCCTCCCCCCTTCTCACAACCACACATGTGAAGCTGCACACTCCTCCCCTCCCCATCCCTGTTCACTGCACAAGAAAGAGAGTGATAGAGGAGGAAGGAGAGATTCACAGAGAAAAAGTGAGATGGGCTGGGTGGCTGAGTAGCAGTCGCCATTAGACGTATGCAGCGTCAGATGTGCTCAGCAGCAAGGGAACAGAGAAAGATTCATACCCTTGGGAGCTCTGTTGTTCACTGCTTGGCTGAAGGGCTCACCGCCATATAAGGTATGGTAGAACAGGTGACGGGACAGGTCGTAATGGGGCCGGGGCTTCTGGCGTTAGGAGAGCGCTGGTGTTGCAGTGGGGCTTCTGCAGAATGGCTGCATGCTAGGGTGTACAAGTGAAAACATGTCACATACTGTACGTCAGTGTCGCTGCAGGTCATAAAGCGATGCTTTGCTACCGACGGGCAGATTAGTTAAGACGAGCTGGAAATGTTGCTTTTTAAAGATGCTGCAGAAGCTGCGTTTTGTACCTCTAAAGTTAAAGGACTGCCTTCGATTGGCTTTATTCATATATTTCATGTAACCAATATTTGTACATTATGGCTTGGTTGTGTCCTGTGTACCCTTTTCCCCACACTGTAGCTAGTTCAGTGTTTACAGTGCCAGCAGTTGCTACTGTCTATCTCCATTTTCTTGCATGTTACTGCGCTGCTTCTCTTACATTTTAGGCATGTTGCCAGGCAGCAACATTGCAAGCTGCATGTAAGCTTTTGTGCAGTTTATTTTGAAGGGCAGCAACATGTTTTTCCCACCTCATGCTTAGACATTAAGTTTGTCTTCTGCAAGTTTGCTTATTAGTTAAGTCTCCCCTTGTTGCTCCACTCTCTCTCACCTGCTTGTCTTTGAAGCAGCTGTCCTCCCGTCTCCATCTTCAGTTGTCCCTTACCTCCAGCTGGCTGAGTTACTAGTCTGAAGAAAGGATAAACATCCTTCTCTATGTCGTGTTGCCCTTCCTCCTTTGAGGTGCTGTCAGAACACAGTTGCATGGCTTAGCTGCCTGGACATCTTTGCACAACACAAGAGTCTCAGTCTCAGTGTCTCGCCACTGCTGTGGCGTGCAAAGTGGATTGTGAGTTTGTCTGTCAGCAGAATTATGCAAAAAATATAAGGCTGATTATCACCAACCAAGGTGGAGGGCTATGTAATGAGCTCAGAAAATGTTATTCAATTTGGATGCTGATTGGTCCCAGCGCCACCTGGTGGCAACAGGAAAATACTATATATATATATATATATATATATATATATATATATATATATATATATATATATATATATATATATATATATATATATATATATATATATATATATATATATATATATATAATTTTTTTTTTTTTTTATTTTTTTACTCTGATGTTGATGGTCGACCAGCTCTATTTCTGATTTTGTCAGAAACATCTTAAGAACTTGGTGGTGGGTTACCATGAGGACTGGCACTTTTTCGTTTTTAATTTGACTTTGCTGCTTTTCTAAACATCACACGTTTGATGAGACTCCCAGCCTGACGACGTGTGCAAGTTGAATTTCATAGCGCCTCCTAGTGGTTACAGGAAGTAAGCCTGGTGTAACAATCATGACGTGTGTTTTATCAACGTAATGTACAGCAAATATAGTTTATTTAGTGTGTTCTCACATGCATTTTATTGTGAAATGGGCTTTAATAAAGGCTGGACTCAGTTTCTAATTATCATGTCATCATTTTGTTATTGTGCTCTGTCCCTATCTGTTTCTGTATAGAAGTGGAATATATTGACCTGCAGAAGGTTTTTAATAACACTTAAACTCATCCCTTTCCACTATCTGTAGTACGTCTCTATCACCCGTACTCTCCCTTTTCAACTGAGGTTTAAACCTCCATTTAGGCTTTGGGGTAAATGAGAGGAGGCCCATTCATTTTTTATGACACCACGTGCCTGCAGATGAATAAAACAACACAACTGCATTCACACTGACCTTCTCACTTGTCGCTTGACACATGCTTGATCAAGGAAGTGTCCGTTAGCGTTTCTACTGTAGTTTGTCAAAGTTTATGTGCTGTCTGGTAGACACACACTCTTTTGATCACACACATGCTGTCATGATCTTTCAACCCGAATAAATGTGTGTGTGTGTGTGTGTGTGTGTGTGTGTGTGTGTGTGCGCGCACACACGCACGCATGCCCGCGCGCATGTGTGTGCGTGCTTGTGTGTGTGTGTCTGATTTTGAATGTATGAACGTGAGCAGGGAGGGGGGCAGAGTGATTAGTGGTGATAGAATGGAGGAGGCAGTCCATCACCTTTATGAACGTATCTGTGTAACACACATGCACACACAAACACACACAAACACACAGGCACACAGGCCCACATGTACACATGCACAGGATGTCACACAGGCCATTTGCCTGTGTCCAGACCTGCTCTCTGAAATTCCCCTGGCTTAATTTATCTCACGCCCTCAGTTTCCTGTTTCATGAGCTACCACACAAGAGACTCAATCAACAACAACCGACCTTCATACATACACACACATACACAAAGCAACATTTTTTTTTGGTGCATGTCTAACTTAAGTCTTAGGCTTTGTATTTGGATGTGTTGATAGTCCCTCAGATTTCTGGCCTGATAAATCCCAGAGGCCTTTGAAGCTTTAAATAACTGCAGAACACATGTTTAGCATTGTGGCTATTTTCATATGCAAGGTGCTACCAATAAAAGATACTAAAAAAAGTGCACAAAAATACAGTGTGCACTCGTGGACAATTTATGCACGAATCAATCTGTCATCGTCACTTTTAGTTTCATTGCTGTGACATGATTGGACTGAAGTGAAGTATTCCAGGTGATCCTGCCCTTGATGTCTGATCATCTCTAAACTGAGAGAGGCAGATTTAAATGTCTCTGTTGGCCAATAATAGCATTCAAATGCTAAGCTTTGGTACAGAAGACTTTAAAAAAAAAAAATTTAGCATTGTGACTGTATTTGAACTAATTAATTCTTTTTTATCTCTTATTTCTTCAGGCACCATGAATCCTGCAGCGCCTGCTTCGGTTGCCGCCCTCCTCCACTGACCTCTCCTCCTCTTCCCTGTCTCTTTTTCCTCCTTTCCCTCTCTTATCTTCCCCCTCTTCCTCTACACCTCATCCCTCACTACTGCACATCTGTGACCCAGAGGGACCACCCCAGCCCCTCTTACATCATGGCAGGGGAGAAAGGGCCAACTAGACGAAGCGCCATGGACATCAAGCGCCTGGCGAGCCTCATCCAGCGAGGTACAGGCCGCTTACTGGTGATAGACAGCAGGACTTTTTCTGAGTACAACGCCTCGCACGTGCAGGGTGCAGTCAACGTTTGCTGCTCCAAGCTGGTGAAGAGGCGACTGCAGCAGGACAAGGTGTCTGTCACAGAGCTGCTGCAGCCCAACGGCAAAGTGAAGGTGAGTGAAAAGCTCAGCGGACTTGACAGTTGGTGCCTTTTTGTGCCAATGATTAGAGAGACTTTTCTGTAATTAGAGGAATGGAATCAAATTGTGGCATGCTTCCATCCTGCTAACAAGGGCAAGACACCAGATCCCGATATCAAAGCTGTCTCCCTTGCATCGTGCATAATGACAGCATGGTAGTGCTTAAATAAGCTTTATTAATTTAGCAAGACTGATACCAGGTTACTAATAATGTATGTAAATAGAAAGATTAATCGTATTTGTTCCCTGTTATTCAGACTTGCTGTACATCCAGTGTGTTGGTTGTGAGAACTCTGACCAAACCAACCAGCAGAGCTCAAATTCAAGTTCCGTGTAACCTGCTCAAGTCCCTTTGAGGACGTCACCAGTTTCATGACATCTGCATAGGTTGACCAGAATATAGCCAACAGCCTGATGTGAGTATCAGGGTTGTACTGGGTCTGGGTTCTCCGCCTAACCCTGCACCACATCAGTGGGTTCTATATTTGGCAGACAGGCGCGTGTACTGTAGGTTTGTTGCTTATCAGTGGCCCTGAAATCGGATCCTCCCGTTTTCCATGACTTCTCCTCTGAATATGACAACCTTTTTTCCATGCCCTGTCCACCCGTGGCACGCTGACTCCTGTATTTTTAGTCGCTGTGTGAAACTAAAGGAACTTGAGGGGAAACCTCAGCGGGTGGGGGGAGTTGGGGGAGTTTGCGGGATGTTTTTGTGTGCTCATGTAGTTTGTGTGTGCATACTTCTCCCAATATGATGAGACAAAAACATAGCCGAGGAAACAACAAATGAGATTTCTCTTCCTGGTTGCACTGATTCTCCAAACTGTATTTTAGCAGGTTACACCCAATGAGATCAAACACTGTTTCCCACAGACTGATGACAGATACCAGGTGATTGAAATATTTGTCTTGGGTGTGGGTCATTAGGTTTGACTGACAGAGCATAAAATGCTTTTGTTTTTGCTGTTTTACCTCCTCTTGCCAAGATTAGACCAGTGTCAAACCTGTCCGTCAGCTCATTATATGTTCAACCTGCTTCTCCAGAATGCAGAAAAAGCCAGCCACATACAGTATGTTTAGCTTGAAGCTACTGATGACACACGGATGCATATGCTACATTGACGAATTAAAGCAAAACTGTCCAAAAACATCTGTTTACACTTGCTTAAACTAAAAGCAAATTAACATTTGTAGTTTGGCACTACTGTGGATGAGTGCAGAAGAGCGTGAGGGAGTTGGTTGAACTGAAGATGCCATGGTTATGGTCGGCGCTACTGGAAACAAGCAATGCACCAGAAGGGTTCTAGTCAGTTTTCTTTAGCTTAAATCAAAGTGTTTATGGGTTACCGAGCATATAATATGGTGCTGGTTGTATGGTTTGATTAACTTGAAAGTTTATAAACAGACATTTGTGAGCACTTTTGCTCTTGTTAGCCATCAGTCACTTTAAGTTTCAAGCTAAACATATGTGACTGGCTCTCTCTGTATTCTGGAATCACAAAGAAGTGACATACAAGGGAAAAACTTCTTTGTGAGCTCAAGGCACCTTATTTGTGAGTACTGAACAGGCAAAATACACATTTTGGGTAAAATATTGCTTTGAATCCCCCCCAGACACACCCTGTCTACCAAATAATTATAGATTATTGCCTTGCCGTTCCTGTAGGATTACTGATTATTGTTAACACTTGCAGGTGAGTGACACTTTCCACATGGCACGATGGTTAAATGGATGAGAACTGTGGTTTATTGTTACTTTCTCAATTTAAATGACCTTCAGTTCAGCTCATAGCGTCTCTATAATTGGTACATTGGCTAAGGGTCCCCATGCGCCTGCTGTTTCTCCCCAATTCTGTTACACCAATTAGCTTTAATTCAGCTTTATTGCAAGCGCCTCTGGCAGTCAAACCCACTTGCCTTTATTCTCACCCAAAAAGTACCACTATTAACAGGACAAGGATCTTGTGTAACGCCTCTTGTATTTGTGCATGCTGCCAGTCGGAGCTGCATGCTAGCTGGATAGAAGAAACAGTACTATGTCTGAGGACCAGGAAGGAGCTCCTGCAGCTTTAAAAGTGTGACTCACCCTTATTGAAAGACCCCATTTTGCTCAGATAATGGTTTTATTTTCAGCTGCAGGATCATATTTAGTAACGTAAAAGCTGGAGGAGCTTTGAAGTTTTAAAGGTTCTGAGTATCAACGCTTGCGTTTCTCTGCAGGCCCAAGCACGTCCAACTCAGTGTGAGGCCATGTGGTTGGCAGGTCTCTCTTGATTCCTCCAACTTTCAGTCTCATGACATTTCTGTCTTTCTTCTTCAACCGTAGCCTGCAGCCTTTCACCATCTTCTCTTTCCTCTTCCTCTTCCTATCTGGTGTAGCTGGTTTGTTATTATCCATCCCCCACCCCCAGTAAAGAGGATAAGGCTTGCGATTAATGCTAGGCTGGATAAAGCTGGAACTAGCTGGGTGAGAGAGGAGGGCCTGACAGACCCAGACTCTTTTGTTATTGGCTAAGCATGACATCATCCCTTTTGTGTGGCCACTGGCAGGCCGCGGGCTGGGCACGTGCAGACTGGCTGTGTGGTGTTAAAGCTGGCTCCCAGCTAACCCCCCAACACACACGCGCGCGCACACACACACACACACACACACACACATCATTGTCTCTACCCCCCACATTGCTCTGAGCATCGCCAGGAGCCGCCTTAGCCAGCCAAGACAGCAAAGGACACCATTGTGGCTCTTTGTTGTGGAAGTGAATGCAGGAAGCAGGAGGGCAGCTTCGAGGGTATTCATGGATGGGCTGCTGCCTCTGCCTCATCCCTGACTGCTTCCCGCCTCACATCCCATTGAGTACTAATAGCCTGCATCCCCCAAGGCGCTGCACTCACCCTCTTTCATAGAAGCTCCCAACGCTTCAGTTAACTGAGCTGAATGAACATCCAGGAGCACTACAGCAGCAACCCAATTGGTGCCCTTGTTCTTCTCCCCTTCGCATGCCATCCCATCACAACCTCCTTATTAATGATTTCAGTCAATGTGGGTCCGAGAGACCCCGATGGTACAGTGGTGCTGGGCCGCTGTTGGGAGTTCAGTGGGATGGGATCAGTTGGGAATGGGGCTTCCTTGTGCCTTTTCTAACATGCCAGAGGGCAAGCGGCTGGTTTCTTGGCTTAAGTCTTGTTAATCCCTGCTGCCGTGATGGGGGCAGCCGGCCAGGCAGGCCTGACAGATGGAGCAGAGGTTTTCACTTCCAGCAGCCTGCCTGGGGAAGCGTCCATCCTATGTGAGAGCACACAACTCTGAAGAATGGGACCCAGAGTAGAAGAAACATACTCTCGTAAGCTTCCCTGACATACTCATAACAAAAAATGTTTTCAGCATTTTTTCGTTCTGTATTTGTATGAAGGAGAAGCTTTTTATCTACAGGTAGGATAGACAAATTGCTATCAACACATGCAAAAATAGGAAAACAAATTGTTCTATTTTCATCATGGACATATCAAAGATTCAATTCATGATACATATTATGCTCTCACTATATAGTACATTTTAAAGACAGTACTAATACTTAATATATAAAACATACTGTGTGGAATAATATGTGGAATATCAGCCAATTACAGAATATTTACTGACATTCCTATCGGCTGATTTCCCTTAAATAAAGTAAAAATTTGGGCCCAAGTATCAGGGCTGATAAAAACTTTATCTCGTGGGTTTCCTATCAGGAACCCAAATAAAATAAGTTTTTCAATTCCAGCAATAGAAATGTTCAGTCACGGCAGGCTGCCAGCTGAATTCTGAGTGCCACAACTATCCATGGGCTCTTGTGATCTGACAAAAATATGATCACAATGAGTTCCACACAGAGAGGGTTCAGATTAGGAGAGTGCTGAAGGATCCAAAAAGGGAAAGTTATATCATACATCCGTTTTTCCAAGTCAGGGACTGACCTATTTAGCCATTGAGAAAGAAGACTAACTAATAACCTTTCTACAGAACCTTACTAAAATACTCCATTTTAAGCTGTATAAAGTTGTATTATTTGTGTTGTTATACCGATAAAAATTAAGAACATGAATTGATGAATTGACATTGTTTGCCTGACATAATAGCCAGATTGCAAAAAAAAAAAAACCTGCCTCAATGGAAGTATCTTCTGAATTAGTCCAATTGTTGCCAAGTACAGGTCAAGACTGCGCGTGACCAGCTGGTGCATTTATTAAAGATGAAGATGTCCACCCGTTTGGCTGATGAGGCACCATACTGAATGTTGTATGTTGCTGTTTATCCTCCTTGCAAAGGCTGTAATGATAAATCATAGGAAACGTCTGAGTTTGAAGAATCACAGGCGAGTGTGTTTTGGAAATTGCATCAACAAAGAAGTAATTTGTCAAAAGTAATTGTGACAGAGACTACTGTCTCTGTCACAATTACTTTTGACAAATTAGGAAACTACCACTCAGTTTTAGTGCTGCTCAGGATACGGACGATTCCAGTAACTGCAGCGTAATACTTTGAAATGAAGGACAACACACAAGAGTACCATGTGTCACTGGCCTTGAGAAAAGCAGCAGAACTTAGTTGATGATTCACTATGTGGACTGTTTCCCACATTACCCAGAAGGAAACTCCGGGAATTTTGAACATGTTTCATTCACATTTTTCCTCTTGCAAGTTCAAACAAGGGCTGTTCCACAGAACTGGATATGTCATGTGTTTACTGTGATGAGGTCATGGCATGAATCATTGTTTGCTTTAAATATCCTACTGTTTAACATAAACACACTCCCAAACTGTACAGTAAATACTTTCAGATGTAACCAACGGCACCTCAAACTGGGATTAACATTCATGTAAGATTCTGTCTTTAATTTGTGGATGTACAAGGACAATGGAGGGAATGATTCACTGGTGATTTGAGGAAATGAAATGTGGCTTTCATTTCATGCGAAGAGGATGACATGGTTTAACCGGATCTACGGCATGCATGTGCTCTTCTTTGACAAAAATGTGTGTGTGTGTGTGTGTGTGTGTGTGTGTGTTTGTGTCTCAAATTTTCACATCCACAACAAAACAACAACACACACAAGGTATTTATTCTATAATTCTACTGTATAAGAAGGATTTCCACTCAAATTTATTCCCTCAATGTTATCACAAGCAAAACATAATCCTTAAAATTTGGTCCTCGTAAGGACAGAAACCCAAAAATTCAGAGACACACTTGCCGCACCTACATACATGGAAGTGGCAGCTGTCAGTGCCAGTCAATGACATCATCCAAGCCGCGGTCTTTACAGCGGTGAGAGATATGTGTCACGCCCTGTGTGTTAGTCTGACACTAACAGATCAAGTGCCACAAGAGGTCAGTGCCTGCTGCCGAAGGTTTGGTATCGGCATGTAGTGCATCAAGCTAAATAGGAGCTACTTTATGCAATAAAACATCATTTTGTGACATTGATGGGGATTCTTGGCATTAACTTGTTTTCTGGGAGAAATCCTACACAAGACAAACTGAGAAAACCTTAGTTGTGATTTGGGACTGTTTTCTTGTCTTTGCGCTGATATTGTGTCACAGGCCAATTGATGCACACACCGACTTTGTCTCAGGTATCATATGTTGCAGTTTACCTGACCTGTCATCTACTGTATGTTTCAGGATGTTAGCATGCACATGCATGTGTGCAGCTACAGAAGGGTGACTAACTTCTAATTTAATAGGTCAACAAGACACAGGAACAGGCGTTATTTTCACAGCACGTATAAGCACAACATCTCTCCCTGGCTGGCAGTGACAGCAGAAAACACACCTCTCCTCCTCCTCCTCCTCCTCAGTGTCCTGCAGTGATGCCAGCCTTCAGCACGATTGTCACGTTTGGTCTTCCAGTGCCACCCTCTGTCTCTCTCTGCCCTCCTCCTCCACCCTGATCCCATCCTGTGGTTTCATTTCCTTTTATCCCTCCACCATTCTCTCCCTCTTTTCTCGTCTGTTTTTTCTAACTCCTCGTCCCCTCCCTCTTCCTTCGTTGCTGCCAGGGGCATTCCTTGTTTACCTGCAGTGTGCATGCGTCAGAGCAGGCCGGCCAGCACTGCAGAGGGATGAAGACTCTGTATTACTGCTGCAGTCTGACAGCAAGCCCCACACTGCCATGGGTCGTTGACCTCTAGTGCTGCACCAAACTCTGTATCGCACATTTAGCTGGGTTTCTAACTTTATCAGTGAGTCTTAGTGTGTAGAGCCCCCATCACATAGGTCTTTGCAATTCATGTAATAGAAAATAGATTTACAATAAAACCAGATAAAGCAATAAAACAGAGCCAAGAGAGAAATACACACTTTTCTCACCCCCTCAGGCAGTAGCTCACAGAGTTAAAATAAGCTGCCCCAGCAGAAGTTATTGTCGTGCTCTTTGGAACAGGTTGGTTCATTGCCAGCACAAGTACTCAGGTGCAAGGCAGGCAGCACTTTAAAGAGAAGAATTTTAAAATAAATGCAAAAGCAAGCATGCAAACAAATTTAGAACAGGTGTCATTCAATCCTTTATTAAGCATAGAGGTCACCCATCCACTCACATGCAACAGTTTCAGCTGGGAAGAAGAGCGGTGTAATTTCATCCAGCATCGATTTTGAAGTATAGATTTCTTGTAAAACACAGACAAAACCCTTTTTTTTTTGTTAACAGCTGAATTGAATATCAGATTTTGTTGTGTGCAGGTTATTCACCAAATTATAAAAGAAACTCAAGAGAGCGAGTAGTTGTTGACATCAGCACACACACAGAGCATCATCGTGTGTAAATTAAGCAGTAATTGAGCTTGTCTGAAAGTGAGTAACTGATCTGGTTTTTCAACTGCAGCGCTCATTTTGAGTTTGTAGGAAACTGACAACACTGATCATTGTGCTGCACAGTGTTTGTGTGTGTGTGTGTGTGTGTGTGTGTGTGTGTGTGTGTGTGTGTGTGTGTGTGTGTTTGTGTGTGTGCACATATGCACTGTTAAAGGCTGTTAATCCTCAGGCATTGAGATCAGGCCCTAAATTAGATCAGATCCCATTAGGATTATCAGCCAAAGTCACCAAGGGTAAATTGAAGTGTTAGTTATCAATGGTTAGTAGAAAAACAAAAGAATGAATGTTGCACGGAGGCGGCAGCACGGTGGTGCAGTGGTCAGCACTGTTGCCTCACAGCAAGAAGGTTCTGGGTTCGAGTCCCAGCTCCAGCACAGGATCTTTCTGTGTGAGTCTGCATGTTCTCCCTGTGCCTGCGTGGGTTCTCTCCAGGTATTTTGGCTTCCTCCCACAGTCCAAAGACATCAAGAGGGGACGAGGCCCCGCCTCTCACCTGAAAGCCGCAGGGATAGGCTCCAGCCACCCCCCCCCCCCCATGACCCTTAACAGGATAAGCGGTAGAAAATGAATGGATGGATTGTTGCAGGATATGCTGGTTAAGGTGCTGCATTGATGTCCTTTTACAAACATGACAGACTCTCATGATTAATCTGTGTTTTTGTGTTGCTTAATATTCATTTTTTGGATCAGTCTAAAACTCAGACTGACCCTTTACCTTTTAAATCACTTGTATGACATCAGTCTATCTTGCAAGGCTCTCTGCCACAGCAGCCATGTAAGCAGAAATATAATCAGGCAGACTTTATGTTCTCTGAGTCTCCTCCTCTCTGACATATAGACACGTGAACACACTGGGGAAGCTGATGAATACCGTGCTCCTCATCGCCAGCTTGCCATACAGATCGAAAAAGGGTGTTTACCTGCAAGCTAAAATCTACTCAGCAGCACATCTCTCCTCCTTTGCCTCCCTCGGTTCCTTCATTTATTTGTTGTTTTCCTCTTGCTTCTTTCTCCACTTTAGTCCCCCCCCCCACACACACACACATTCCTCCACCCTCTCCATCCATTCCTGCTGCCTGCCTTCCTTTCTCCTCCCTCTCTTCTCTCCTGTCCAGTGGTGGGTAAATGATGCAGTGATTCAGAGCTGCAGTAGGCGCTGCCTGATGGTCATGTGACCAAAGCCTGCCTGACAACATGGGGAACAACACAGTCTGGCTGGTGTGTGCAGGCATGTGCTCACACTCATTGGCACACTTGATCACACCAGTGCATGCTCATATCTTCTCATCTTTCTCCCAATGAGACACAGTCACACTGACGTACTGATGAATGCCTGCACCCTTTTTGTATGGATGTACCGTCCCATCACTACAAACAGCCTCTCAGCAGTATCTGCACTGTAAATCTTCCAGTCACCACTGCACAGTGCATTGCTCAGCTCCTCTCATGTATTATTCATACTGCGATGCTTTATCGTTCTAACTTACTCTAGAACACCTGTAGTTCACTGTGCTTACTGTTGCAGTCACCAGCTTTGCTAAAGCCTGTTAGGTCTCTTTCTCTTCATGGTGTCCTGTGTATTTAACACTGGAAAAACAATAGTGACACCAAACAGACTTTAATCCAGTTTGTATGCAGTTACTGTCTGAGGGCTACAGGGCTACACAACAATGCTTTTGTTTGTTTCATGTGCTGTGTAGGTGTGCAATACAATCACGCCCATGACACCGTGACTGACTGATACCATTACTGAATCTGCATTTTGAATCTGCAAAAATAATGTAAACATTTCCCAAAATACTCCCCCACATCACAGTACAGCAGACTTACTGCACATGGACATACTCTAACCGTAGTAGAGAAACAAGCTGGTGATCACTTTCCTTTTCATTGTTTGTGGCTGATATTCAAAATTCTGTCCACACTAGTTGTGAATAACCACTCTGTCTCTCCCACCCTTGTTGTCATGTGTGCAGGTGGAGCTGGGCAGGAAGCAGGAAGTAGTGGTTTATGACCAGAGCTCCAAAGAGGCGGGTCATCTGTCCAAAGATGGCTTCATACACATTCTCATGGGAAAGTTGGAGGGCACCTTCCACAAAGTCTCCCTGCTCACTGGTATGCAACAATTCCTGAATAGATGTGGATGAGTGAAATAATGGATAACATTATCATGACGCAGGAACAAATCCTAAAGGGCCAGAAAGTGTGTTTGCCTTTCAGGCACACTTAGATAGGTGTCTTGAGCTTACAAACAAGTTTTTTTTTTCTCCTGCATCACGTCTTTGTCCCTCCAGAATGCAGCAAGGGTCAAGACTCATACTTTTGAGCTTGAACCTAATGGCGACTGGCAGCTAACAACGGCTGCAACAAAAATACAACTGCAAAACTACCCAAAAAGTCTGTTTATAAACTTTTAGCTCATCTATTGGTGTAATACATGTCTTTTTTAATTCAGCCAGTTATCCAGAAACACTGTAATTTAAGCTAAAAACAAATTTTAACACTTCTAGTTCAGCAGTACCACGAACGTTTGTACATGCACAAGTGAGTTGGTTCAACTGAAAGTGCAGCTGGTAGGGCAGCTGGTTGTGCTCAGCGCTACTGCGATCTATTACTTGAAACACCATTTTGCTGGTGACATTAAGTTCCTGTGTCGTTAGTTAGTAGGATAGCATTACAGTTTGGATTCTAATGATTGAGCTTATGCTTCAAAAGACACTACACTCAGTCTCACTGAACAGTAGGTGTTTGTGTCATAAACTTGTTTGACCCCAGATTTTATTTTCTGCAATAACTGAAAATCGAATGTTAAAATCCATTAACCATTAATCCACAGCATTGCTAACTTCTGGTTTGGCCTATGAAAATCTTCTCTTCGCAGCACATTCTGCTTCTGTAAACTAAAAAAAATGCGATGCAATGCTTTTTGTCTACTTATTACCACCTTTTCTTACACAGCAAGCTGTTTGCCATGGCACAGTTTGGTCAGTGGATGTCACTGATGAACTCCACAAGTCACAGCTTCATTTGTTTTTCATTTATAACTCTCAGCCTATATGAAATTGTTGTGTCAGATGGATGCTGCCTCCATGAAAGCACTCTCCGATGATACTTTGATGTTTAAGCTTTCCTGCAGTCTCTCGCTTACCATCACTGAAATAACGCCGAAGCTTAACTTCCAATCCTCTGGCCTTATTTACCGCCGTTATGATCCTGTCATGGTGTCCACTAAGCATGCTAAGACTTATAATTGAGCCCCAGCAAGACTGTTAATAGTCTCAGTGAGCTAATAACATCTTGGTTGCGGTGGTGGCAGCTTTTTAAGGGACAGCATCACACGCACACATTCAGCAGCAGAGGCTTATGAATCCGTCCCAAATGTGTCAGCGCAGAAAGCAAGTGTAATCTGCCTCAGTCAGGATTGGAAATGAGACAGCAGAGGCATGCTGCTGGGGTAAATCTCTGCTCCGCTCCCCTCCCTGCATCTACACATCCTATTCTTCTCCTCCGCTCACTTCTCTCCCTCCGCTGGGAGATTAGCGCTTTTTCATGAGTCATTCATAGATGCAGAGGATTGCCTCAAAGCATCCAGGCTCCACAATTAGTCACAGAGATATACTGAGCATATGTCTCGACTGGGCACACCCATGTACATTGTATACACACACACAACCATGTTCGATTTCACACACACTCAAACGCCCACTCAGGATTTTCCTTCTCATCTTTTCTGATTAGACGTCATTCCTTTCTTAATGAAAGACCACTTGTCAGCGATTCCCTCCTCTTCCTCCTTATCAGTCTCCTCACCACATTCTCATTACAGTTCTTCAAAACAAAAATGAAAACCTTTCATTTCTGTCCCCGCTATCCTGCTGTTTCCACGACAACAGTGGCAGACAATATTCCCCAGAAGAAATCAGCCAATGGAGTGGGCTGTTGTGGTGCTAGCGGGGTATTGCATGTAAATGTCTGCTTGCATGCATTAGTGCACGATAGCATCATGCGGATGAGTGCTGCAGGATACGTTCATGTGTCAGAGGAGGCTGTCAACGTGTCATGAGAAATGAGGTGACACACGAGAGGAAATGGTTGCCATCATTTTAAGGCTTTTGATCCGTGCCTCTGAAATCAATTTAGCACACAACGTTGTGGGGTAGCAGGGCTCGGGAGCTGAAGCGAACCCCTAATTGCTCCTGATGAGCTGGTTGGCATGGCAGCTTCCGCCATCAGTGTTTGAGTGTGTGAGAATTTGAATGTGGCAACACTGTACCGTAAAGTGCTATATAATTGAAGCCCATTTGATCCTAATTAGGATGAGGGAGACTATTGTTTTACATTCAGCAACAAAAAGCTTGTGTTCTAAAATTGGTAGTCCTTTCTGCTGGAGGTACAGAAAAATGTGCACCCTCAGCTTTGAAGCTTGTTAGTGTTCAAATTAGACAGAACCAACACCAGCCAGTTGACAGTAGAGAGACAAGTACCGAGCAGAGGTCAGAGGTCATGCTGTACCCACACACCTGCCACCACAGGTGTGAGGGTACAGTTTTTATATCACGGGCCGTGACATACATCATCAATATCACTCCAGCCAGGTAAATTTGCAACATTCCATTTTTTAAAAATAAAGTTACATTAGGAATCTCTGCATTTATGTTTGCATTTTCACAGAAATTTCATTTGGGAATGTAGTTCTTCTAATTTTTGTTTATCAGAAACATCATAACTATGATTTATTTGTTGACGGTCAAGACGAAGTGTTACCTTTTAGGAACGGTGTTTGCACAGCTCTCAAGGCTGTGTGCAGTTATGATTTGTGGCTAAAAAGATCATACACCCTTTTATATGGTTACACACTTAGAGCAACAATATTATAATACAGTTTTACTGTAAATCTTTAATTTCTTTATATCAATATTATTCTAAATCCTCCTGATCCCTCTTTCTGTCTGTCTGTCTCTCTCTTTCTCTCTCTCTCTCATCCCATCCTTGTTGGTCAAACGTCAAGGTCACTGTGAAAAATTGTCGTTATACTCAAGAATTTATACCCTTATTTTGACATTTCACACAAATTTTAAATACAGGGCCACCCAAAGGATGTATATATGTTAGATATTTAAAAAAGAAACAAAAAAATTGGGCAGTACTAAAAAAAAAACAACTGATCAACCTTAAACTGTAAATTACCATTTATATTTTCAACACTCAGCTTTATTTGTTCCCAAAGGGCAATTGGCTTTGCAGCACGTCACAAAAAGGACACAGAAAAAAAACATGAAAGACAAAACACAATGCGGCAATAAAAAGTCAATGAGGTAACACGCTCTGAGTACAGCAAAGAAACAACAGCGATTGCTGAGTAATGACCTCAGCAGCCACGTTACACACGAGAAGTGGCAGGTCACCCTTAAATATAAAAGTCACTGATAAACACCACCCAAAGAAAACAAAGACTCAATCATCCGTGTCATTTGTACCCACACATTTCCTAGTTCACGCTCTTAATCCTCTTTGTCATAGCTTGAATTATATTCCATTAAGGGAACTGTAACATTTTGCATAAGCAGCACAGTTTGTGTTTGTTTTGTTCCACAGCCCATAAAGTTTTTGGTTTTGGCCCTCCGAGGTAGTAAGAGTGAGCACTCGTAATCTAATCACTGTGAAATCTGCAAAAACAGGTTTTGGCATTTAGTGGTGATTCCAGTCATTGTTTAAGGTAGTTTTTTTAACGCTGCTGAACAACTCACTGTTGGTTGTGACGGCTGTGTTCAACAGCTCCCTGACATTTATAGGCCAAAAAGAGGCTCCGTGAGGTCAGTTGTCATTAGTTGCAACCATGGTCTTCCTTCTTTGACCTTGTTTGGCTCTACTGCCTTCTCTCACATTTTTCAAGATTCAAGATAGCTTAAAACAAAAACAAAAAAATCCTCCTCTCCTCTTCTCTTCTCTTTTCTTATCCTCTCCTCCCTTCCTCTTGCACATCTCCCTCTGTCCGTTTACTGAACTTCTGATTTACGATGCTAATATTTTCTGCGCTGACTTCATATCTGACTGATGACTTCAGCCTCACATGTGCAAGCCACACGCACACACACACACACACACACACAAACACACACACAGAACACAGAGTACAGAATAATGTGGGTTGGAGGGGAAGGAAGGGATGGTCCGATAGAAAGATGAGAAGAAGAGAATCCTTAAATGGGATGGACAGAGTAGAATAAAAGAACAATAACAGAGCTTTCTCACGTCGTTGACGAGAAGGACAGGGATTTTCTGCCTTAGCTGTTACTCACGCCGAGCCTCGCCAAAGGAGATCAGAGCACAGCCTTCCAGAGTCATACACTTCTAAATTGAGTTCATGTGTTTCATATTTTAAAGCCAAGTTGTAACAACTTCAACATCACATGAACTTGAGGAATTAATTCAAGGTAAGAAGAGGAAGAGGGCAGATTGGTGAATGACATGTTACACAACTCATGGGCTTCTGCCGAAAAAGTATTGATCCAAAACAATCAGTAACTCCTCTTAGGTTTCAGTCCATTCACTAAATAATCAATAACTCTGGCTCCAATACAACACCACTTCCTACATGTGAATGATGTCATGGGGCAGGCCACGTCCCAATAGGGCCATTGTTTCTGTGAATGACAAGTAATCCGGATAGCAAATGAAGCTTGCCCTGTGTTTTGTATGACGTGTATATTTGCACAGGATGTGGTGGTGGTGGCAGTTAGAAAGTGTTTATGCGTGTGTGTTTTGGCATTTAAGAATACTTGTGTTCATGTTTTTGTTAATACGCCACTGACTGTGTGAAAGCATTTGTGAGAAACTTGTCTCTCCTAGGACGTCCATATTTTTACCACAGAAATGATCTCACCCAGTTGGAGCTCATGCTGATGTGCTTCTTGCCTTTTTGAGAGTTTTTTGTGTGTGTGTGTGTGTGTGTGTGTGTGTGTGTGTGTGTGTGTGTGTGTGTGTGTGTGTGTGTGTGTTTTGTCAAAGAAAAGAACATGACTTGGTTGGAGCCAGCTGCCTCCCCAGTGGCTCTAAAGTTTGCGTGTTTCCCACCAATCTGCAGCACGCAGCCAAAGCAAGGGCAGCGCTGCCTGCTAGTGTGATGCCAACTGTGGAGTTGTATCGTCACGCTGGTGCTGATGTCAGCCTGCCAGATTGTTTCGATGCTGGCGTAGCTGATGTTCTACTTTCAGTGACAGAGTAGAAGAAGAACACTTTGGAAGGCAAAACAGTGAAATAGGCACTCATGTTCTGCACATGAAACGAGAGGTCGCTAACAGTTACTGAGTGGAAGGGAGGTTGCGATTAAAAATAACTATTTATTTATAGCACAAAGGTTTTGTTCCAGTGCTGCAAAACTACAAATTTGAATACCATGAAAATAGATTCTAAAAGGAGACAGAGGTAGGTCAACGATGATAGCTGGAATGCAGGTTAGTGTGTGTGTGTGTGTGTGTGTGCGTGTGTGTGCGTGTGTGTGCGTGTGTGTGTGTGTGTGATCTGCAGATGTGCAGGACTGTTGCTAATCTTTCCTGGTGCCATCTGCCGGTGTTTTTCGCAGGATTACTAAAGCATCATACTGATGGCTACAAGAGATAGAAAGGAGAGAAAAGGGCAGGACAAGGAAAATAGAAGATCTATTAGTTGGATCTGGATTCTCCACAGGCAGCAGACCTGATGTCATTTCAATTTGATTGATTGATTGAGTAGTTACATGCAGAAGTTGTCTTCTCAGTTTCTGAGTCAGCTGGAATGAGTTCTAACAATGTACAGATGACAAAAAAATGCTCCACATCTTCTGTAAAGGTCTTTCTCGTTTCAGTGTGATTACAAGTGTCATTCCAAATGGTCAAAAGTCTGATGGCTTTATCCTTTCCTGTATGTTATTATCATAAATGAGGACTGTGATTGGGTAGAACTAGTTTGTCATGCGGAACTGGGGCACAGTTGAGTTGTTTCAGGTTAGCATGCTGACTCCCACGCTGTCACCTAGCCAGCACACAGCTAAAGCATACGAGAGGAGACATGGCAATGACACACTGATGAGAGGTATTAGTAGATGAAAGGTGCCCCTATCTCATTTTCTTTTACTTGCACTCTCTTGCTTTCTCTTCCTCTCTCTCTCTCTCACACACTCTCTCACACACACACACACACACATACTAAATGCACAAACTCACACACTAAAAGCACACTAACACACAGGAGCTGCTTTGTAGCCTGGGGCTTTGATGAGATCAGGTTAGGGTGTGACGGCAGAGGTACAAAGGTCAATTCAGTTATGTGTCATTCTTCTGCGTTGTTATACAACGGGGCGGAGGTCCCTGTGTGTGTGTGTGTGTGTGTGTGTGTGTGTGTGTGTGTGTGTGTGTGTGTGTGGGGTGCGTGTGCATGTAAGCAACAGAGAGAAGCTGAAGAGGTGAGGTAATCTTGGGAGACCAAATCTCACAATGCAGTCGTTCACTGAGACATTACAATGAGCTACATAAGGAGGTCTGTTTGTGTCAGTGTGTGTTTTTGTGTGTGTGTGTGCGTGCCTGCATGAATATGTGCATATGAAGTAGTGTGCACGACTGTGTGAGGCAATGTTTGAGTGTGCATGTGTGAGAAAAAGAACGAGACAAAACAGAAGGAGAGCTATTGAGGAGATGAGGTAATACTCCTCATTTTATCCTGAATGTGTGACAGTGTTCTGTTGATTTATGTGCATTCATGTGTGGATGCGTGTGTGTGTGTGTGTGTGTGTGTGTGTGTGTGTGTGTGTGTGTGTGTGTGTGTGTGTGTGTGTGTGTGGTCATAGAATGTATTCAGTGAGACAGGCCTTCTTGCTGACCTGTGACTTATCTGCAGCCTCCTCAGTGCCCTCTTCATGGTTTTGGCTCCACGTCATCTGAAGCAGCTCATTGCAAGAAACCTGAGCTGCTCTGACACGCGCTCCTGTGCATGCATGCATCTGCGTACGGGTGTTTGGATGCTTCGACTGACATGGATGACTGGCTTTGTTTTTATTAGGAAGGCCTGATTGTATAAAAATCATCAGATTGATGCTCTTATGAAACATTTTCACAGAAAGCTCCTACATTTGTGTCACGGCCTGTGTTGCTGCATGTTGAGCTGCTGCCAAGAGCGCCATCTCAAGGCCTATTTAGGCGCAACAGGAACACACATAGATGTTGATACCTATGTGGTCTATTAACTGAGCACTGTAAACACATTACATATCTATTTCATGAAACAGAAGTATGTGAGAGGCACAAGTGGATCCAAACAAACAAATCCTGCATACAGTTTTAATGATCGCAAAACATTGCAAATAAATAGATTGATCTCAGAAGTGTTTTGATTGACCGCGTTGCATGGCAGAGGTCCATGCTCGCCTTTTAGCCGTCCTGCACCTTGGTTATACACTCTAACCTCTCTGACCCTCCAGCCGTCCATTTCTGCACCTCCTTGCCCCTTCTGCCTCCCCCTCCATCCAACCCCCTCTCCATTATGCGGTGGGGAGCTCCTGCTGATCAATGATTTCATTGAGAAGGAGCCAGTGGTGCCATTAGGAGGTGAGCTCACCTTCCCTTGGGAGATCTGACACATTATTCTCAATGACCTCGGCTTCCTCTTCATCCCTCCTTCCATTACTCCTTCAACCCCTCTGCTCCCTCCCCCCAAATCCTTCTCCATCCCCTCCCTCACCTCCTCCTTCTCTCCTCTCTTCTGTTTCACGGTGCTGAGAACAGAACACTATTTTTAGGCCCAGACTCCTGCGGTCGTCACATCTGGCGCCAGTGGCCTCGGTGCTCTCACCCCGGCCTGTGGATACACAAACACACATGCACGCACCATACACACAGACACACACTGGCCCCACCCCAGTAAGCACCAGGGGAGCACAAAGGTCAAAGAAAATGGCCTACAAAAATATCTATGACATCACCCCCCTGCTCTGAGAAAGTGTTACAGACTCTGAGAAGCGGCAGAGCTGCACGTTGTTTTCTGCAGTTGGTGTGCAGGTATGTAATGAGCTTCTTTTTTGAGCTCACATCTTGATGAGGTATTGTACAAATGCTTAACTTGCACACACACCACAGCAAGCGGGCAAATACGTGCACATATGGATGGACACACACATGGTCTGGTAACAGGGCCCAGAGGAGGCCTGTACTGAGTTGAGTTTTATGTAACAATGTTCTGTTTCTGCCAGCGTTCTCACCCCCTCCCTCATCGGTCTCATTGGCCTCACATGATGAGCTTGATGTCATTTTCCCCTTCTTTCCCTCAAAAACCGGAGAACAGAAACAGGCCAGCCTGTGTGTGTGTGTATGTGTGCGCCTACGTGCACAATGTGTTCCGTGTGTGTGTGCGCGCTGTGTGTTTTCATCTCTGTGTATTTTTATGTGAGCCTTTGCCAAATGTTTCCACCATGACGTGATCTTACAGCTCTGCTCGCCTCCTACTCCTCTTCCCCTTCTTCTCCTCCATCACTCATAGTCCCGTTCCAGCTTGAAGGCGCCAGATACTCATGAGCGTACGCAAAGCAACACAGTAAAACGCATATAATCTAGCATGCGAAAGAAAAGAGTGACATTTACTGCCAGGAACACGCATAGGAGATATGCATAAATTAGTCATGTAGATAGAGATTAGAGCTGAGGACTTTGGTGAAATGACACATATACACACACGCACTTAGATGCCTCCCATTTCAACTAATTTGACTGCACACAGGCCAAAATATAGCTAAAATTATAAATGAAGCAAAAATTATAAATGTAGTGCAACTCAACCTATCTTCTTGTCACTTTCTTGGAACAAATAGAAAGTGCGGGCTTGCCCTGAAAGTATTTGCCAGTAAATTAGGTTTTTCATTACTTTTAATTCTTTTAGAGTTGCATACACATTATTTTGGGCATAATTGTGTAAATAAACTATTTAGGTGTAAAAATAATGAGCATTAGAGAATTGGAATCACAAACAGTGTCCTGTATAAAATGAACACTTGCGTGTTACAAAAAAACAGAACTATAAAATAAGTAAAATTTTCCACGGTATTTTAAGATAAGATATCCACAATAACTGCGGCTCTCTTTTTTTGATTTTAATTTTATAAGTAAACCAGAGTACAACAATGCCCTAAATATTTCAGCCCCAGTTGTTTAAGCTGCACTGTGTATACAAGCCATTCATAGTGCATTCCTCCTGGCCTCTTTTGCCTCTATCTAGAGGCCCTTTGAACATCCCAACCTACCCGTGTCATGCATTCATCTGGCATGGAATAAAAATAGTTTGTTTAAACTGTTACCTAGGCAGTGTCAACACATCAGGTCAACAGGAGCTGAAGTTGAGCAGCATGTTAACCCAGGCTGGTTTGTCCGCACTACACTCCCATCATCACCTCATAACTCAAACCTCAATGTGAATTTAGGCCAAGTGTTCTGTAGTTTAGTTGCGGCACCATTAGTTTATCCCTGCAACATTTAGCCCGATGACTCTGACACACATGTGGAGTGGAAATTTCCAAAGGCACATGAAAAAGGAAAGGAGTAGCTAACAATTTGGCTAGTTTATCCAACCCAGAGCTGGCGTGCATCCACCAGATTCCATTCATGCTCTGACTGCCCACTGCTGCTCCTGTCGAGGCGTCATTCCATGGAACAATGGTGGATTCCTGTTTATCACCGTGCTGTCTTTGATGCTCTTTATCTCAGGCCTGCGGCAGCACTGCTTCCTTACTTATTTGGTTACCTTTTTTTCATCTACTTTAATCAACTGCACCTCTGGCCTGTAGGAGAGGCTGTGTTACTGTATTAGGATCATCTATTTTAATAACCATTGTTTTTCTTTTCACGAGTTTTGGCAGATGAGTTCCGTATTTATTTGCAGCAGGCAAGAGAGTTTAAATCCTCGGTGGTTTAACACTTTCTCTGGTATGCATGTAGACTTGTAAGCAAGCTCCTATTACATTAAATACATGCTAACCACATAAAAACTTTTGGGCTGAATCTTAGAAGCTGCTGTTATTTCCTGATAAAAAGAGATTTTCCATCGCCATGGCAACCAGCTAATTTTGAAGCTCTAAACAAACCCAGAGCCTTAGGTTGAGGAATGTGATCATACCCTATCCTCCTGATATCTCCACAGTGTGGATGTTGACACACAAACACACACACACACACACTAACTCATGTGAAGGCAGCCCACAGAGAGAGGCTACTTCCCCTTCTGTTGTGTAACCATTTCCTGTTACTGATAAAATGACATCAGGGCTCCTCAGGGTGAAGGAGGGAGATGTCAAGGGAGCTCAGCATGTCGGAATGCATGTCCTGAGTTTTAGTTGTTTTTTTTCTTTCATATTTACAGAGAAAAAGCCCAGACACTGCAGCACCGTTAGCAGTGAACATCATCATGAGGTTATTGGCATAGCGTACACAGCAACAGCTTGCCCGGTTCCTCTCCCTCATTCATCCTCTATTGTTCCTCTGGAGCTGGCAGAGTGATGTCACTACGCTGTTGTCAGTATTACACTGACACAGACACACACACGCACATACATGCACACACACACATGCAGGCACACACACAGATGTGTCTGAAGGGCCTGTAATGGCAGGAAAGTCTGTCCTGTGTGTGTGTGGGTGTTGGGATAGCTGCTGTCACCATGCCCAGCCAGTGTGTGTGTGTGTGTGTGTGTGTGTGTGTGTGTAGGTGTTAGAGGATGCTGCTTAATAACTGAATGTTAGGTTGTTGTGTGAATGTGTAGGTAATGTCCAGTTTTAATGAAATTTGAAAAGTTATCATTTTTTCTGGAGAAGTTATCTTACTGTTTGATGTAAATGTGACTTTTGTAGCTCTGCATGGAAAAAAAATTGAAAATAATTCCTGTCTCAATCACGGATATGTCTATGACTCACATTTTTTTTTAAAGATTTCACACATTTCACTAATGTGAGTCATGTTGCATGTGCTGATGAGATAATAGGAGCAGTTACATAAAAAATTCAGTTGGGTAAATGGTCTTTGAGTTCGGGGAAACAAGCTCGTCCTCTCTGAAAGGGTCTGAGCTGATTGGGAGACAGGTAGACAGGTAGACAGGATCCTGCTAGCCACTGAGAAGTGTCTGTGTGTAACAGGCAGGGGACCAGATGGCATGGCTTAAGTTTCAGTTCTGCTGAGAGGACAGTACATCTGTCAGCCTGCCTGCTGCGCTGATAGGAGCTAATTAACACTGAGCTGATCTGAGACCTGCCTGTCAGGCTGCATGTTGCAGCAGAGCAACCTCATTAAAATCCAACTGATCTGCTGTCAGCTCCTTTCTCCTTTCTGTCAAAGTTCTGCAGTTACTACACAGCTGGTGTGTGTGTGTGTGTGTGTGTGTGTGTGTGTGTGTGTGTGTGTGTGTGTGTGTGTGTGTGTGTGTGTGTGTCAGACTGTGTTGTACATGTGAGACAAACAGTGTCAGGTGCATTTTAAGTGTTGTCACTGTGTATCTCAGTTCAGGCCTTTAGCATTTAGAGTGAAATAACCATCTGGTAGATGGATAGGCCATGTTCAGACCTACATTAACATGCATCCTGAGAGATCCGATAACAAGTGGGCAGCTCGAGTTCATCGTAAGTTCATGCTTGGCTTCAGAATGCGCCTCTATATACGTCTCCAGTGACCATTTGTTATCAGATCTCACTTCCTCGCTGCATTATTTCCGTTTGCAAATTTTTAATCTGTGTTCACTTTTCTCAGACCAGAAGATCCAAATGTGAGTGTGTTCACACTTCCACCTTATGCTGTCTATTTATAATTAAATCACTCAAGACGTGGGATTGACCACATTTAGAGGTGATCTGGCCCACCTGTGGGTACATTCTTGTAGAAGCGTGTGAACATAAGTGTGTCCCAGGCCACGGTGAAGGACCACCTCATCAGATGATGCCCTAAAATCAGAAACATGAAGTCCTCTCACCTCTGCAGTGGCATATTAATATTACTGCTTGATGTCTTATAATTTTGGAACGCCCAAAGGGATATCCAGTATAAAAGTTTATCAGACATCTTGGGTGGTTGGATTTGCTAGCAACACACCAAGGAATTGATCCAGGTCTGTACTGATGCGTAATTTCTCTCTTTTCCACTTTTATTTTCTATCCAGCAGACATTGGAAAAGCATTGCTACACTATTCTCTCTCTCTTATTAGAAGTTAATCTAGCTCACTCACACTCTCACAGGCCATGCATTCTGATGTCAAGTGTGAACTCAGCCTGTCCACTTGTGATCAGATCACTCAGGACACATGTTTTTGCTAAGCCCATAGATTCCTTATTCTTTATTCACACACACCTGGCATCTCACAGACCAGTTGTTGTGACAGAGGTCAAACTCTGACCAACTTGGTATCCTGATTACTATTTATGTTTGTTACCTGGTGACAAGCAGAACAGCTGTGGAACTCATACAAACTTGGATCTATTTTTATTGAATATCCAGGGGCAGCAGCATCGCCCAGATGGCAACACTTCTCATGTTGTTTACCTTATCATTGTAATGCTCAGATCCACCTGTGTACACAAAGTGTACTCCCACACACATAAGCACATGATATGCATGGTGACTGCATTACTCTCACTCTCACACACACACACAGTTCTCATCTTTATTGAACCTCAGAAAACAGCTGTGACCTAAAATTAACATTCACTCCCGACCCTCACACTTGTACACAAAGTGAACACACGGGTTTAAACATACTGGCAGTACACGCCTGCGGAGGTCCATATTTCATATTAAGACCTAGCAGGCCTCTTTTTTTTCTCCAAACATACACAGCCTGGCTGGGAAGACATGAACAGCTCTCACACACACACATACGCACGCACACACACGCGCACGCACACACACATACACACACACGTATTCAGAGCATCTCCAACTGTGATTTTTGAGGTGGAGGATTTTCTGGTTTATTAGGGCCAGTCTGCTCAAAGCCCCCCCTAGTGTTTTTGATAGCTTTCCCTCCTAACTCCTTTGTGTATGTGCTTACTTGAGTGTGAAAGTCTTTGTGTGTAAACTCATTTCATTCCAGTGAGCCAGGTTTACTGGTGCTGTAGCTGCAGGAGCTAAGCTCCTCCAGGGGGCTGAGTTGTTTGGAGGGTATGGGGTCTGCTGAACGACTGATGTGAGAAGGCCTCCCCGGGAGATGCATTGGTGCATCTTCTTCTTCTTCTGCCTGCTCTCCAGTTCTAATGAAATGCCGCATTTCGTCTTCTTCCAGTTTCTACCTCATCAAGAGAGGAAGCCGCTTCTGATAAATGTTTAAATGTAGATGAAATAGCGCATGGATTAAAACTGAAAATTACTACAAAAGTATTGAGTCTAAAATGTTCATACATCCTCTGTCTTACTGAAAGACCAAATGTTTTATATCCATTTCCCTTCTCTATGTACTGCACTCTGGTTGATTCATTCGCGCACAATGGACTATGAGATGCTTTAGCATGTGATAGCGCTTCTTTTTATCTAGTTGCATCTTTACCAACTCAAGAATGCAATAAATAGAAAAGACAGCTTGTGTCACCTTTGGTTTTGTGTCAAAGTTGCTCATCTATTCCCTTATGTCTCAGTGCCTGGGGTCTGGGTGGAGCCAGGAGATGACAAATTAAGGCCAATGACTTAGTCAGTCGCTGAGCCATTAGCATGGCAGCATGATGATAGAATGATGTCAGTGATGATGTGATGTGTGTCAGATGAAAAATGTTAGAGATGATAACAGTTAACCTGATGATTTCTCAGTCGTGATTTTTCTGGGACAGTTTTGATGCTCATCTAGATATCAGAGGTCAAACCAAGAGAAAAAAGTCAGATCAGAGTGACACCAAATTTAAATCTAAATCAGAGATTAAAGTGAGAGATTAAACTAAGAACCCTAAAATCAAAGTGGGAATTCTTACATCAAAGTCGAAGAGGTTTCGTTAGGCCTCACAATCCACAATCTTCCAAATTCCAATAAACATGGAATAAACTACAAGCAGTCAGTCACTCTTTCTTCTCTCCAGCAGTGGACATGTGATGCTGTCTCTGTCTATGTCCATTGTGAATAACTCACAAAATCCTTCCATATGCTTCACTTAGGTGAAGTGCCAGCATTTCCTCTTCGTGTTTTTCCATTGTGTGTCATTCTACCTAAATTTGCACAGCTTGTGACTTTGTGGTTGTGCGTAGTTTAGGCAGTGAAGACAGCAGTGACAGATTAACCTGCACTTGACCCACATGTGTACAGTTTCACTGACATCAAACACAACCCCATGATGACAGCCTTGATGATTCCCCCACAGGCATTTGATAAAATCCAGATTTTTCAGAAAAAGCAAGTCTTGCAGTCATTCACCTTTGAAAACAAGAGTCAATCCAAAGGCGGGGCACTGTGTCAGTATGTAGGATGTCAAACAATAGCAAAATAGGCCGCAGCCCTGCATACAGTACATGCACCTGGGCTATCACACGCACGCACGCACGCACACACACACACACACACACACACACACACACACACACACACACACACACACACACACACACCCTAACCCTACTCCCATTCATATGGACAGCCTAACCTAAATCCTAATCCTAATCCTGACCCTAATTAATGAATGCCTAACCCTAACCTTACCCTAACCTCAGTTCACACCTGAACTCTTTAAGCAGGAGCTCAGAAAGTGCATTGTGCCTCCATCCAGAAGGTAACACAAACCAGGTGTACACACACACACACACACACACACACACATATATATATATATACATATATATATATATATATATATACATATATATATATATATATATATATACATATATATATATATATATATATATATATATATATATATATATATATATATATATATATATATACACATGACTGCTTACTGCACTATTAATGTCCCCTGAGAGTCAACCAGATCGACCCCCCCCCCATTTCTAATCTACCCATCCTTTCCTTCAACACCTCCCCCATCCTCAATTTCTCCATCCCTCCTTCCATCCTCTCCCTGGTGACTACATCACCCCCCAAGCATGGCAGCTGTGTCCTCCTGTAGGCATTACATCACTACAAGAGCAGTCTTGTTACTGATCCCTTGACAACCAGCTCTATCCACACACACACACACACACACACACACACACGCGCGTGCGCGCGCATGTACAAGCACAAATGCAGATCTTACCCATCCCTAACCCCGGCAGCAGTGTCCCCTGAATCTTCCTCTCACCTTGCTTGGTTCCTCCAAACATGGTTGCAGCAACACACAGACACGCGCACACACACACAACACACACAACACACACGCATGAACTCACAGTATTCGTCACCCTAAAGCTCCTCTATCCGAAGAATGACATCTCCTCTTCCCGTGATATCCTGACAGATGATCTGTGGTGTAGAATGACGCTCCTGTCGCTGCCTATCTCACCGGGAGGAAGGGGGGACATGCACTGATGATATATATGAAACAACAAAAAAGACATTTTTATTACATTATAATGTTTGCAAACTTGTTTCGGTTGCATTGGCCATTATAGATTTGACAGTTAGGGCACAATTGCCTCAAAACCACAAGTGTATCACATCTCCAGATGTCCTAAAAAAATAAATGGATGTTTATACATCGAAAAGCAAAATGACAGCACTTTACTGATGAGAAAAAAATCAGTATGGAGATACTCATATAGCAAATTAATAATGTGTATGTTCTGTAAGAAATGAGTGTAATACTCAATATTCTAGTCAACACGTCAGTCTTTCTGACTAGATGTTTCACTCTTGAAGGTAATTGTTTATGTTAGATTTAGTCATGATTTAAACGTCATAATCAGATTTTTAAAAAAGTCCATAGAACGACGTCAGGGTACAGATTTGCACGAAACTAGAAAGCTTTGTCACATGTTTCTACGAAACAAAATATGAAATGCTTGTTTCATGTGCAGGTTTGATCGAATTTGGCATAATGTAACATAGGCTACATAATATATAGTATGTGTAATATAATTAAAAGATATGACGATTATTTTAGCACTCAGTATCACCAATTAACAAAACCACTCTCAATGTTGGCTGTAATGTGAAACAAATCACACTTGGATTCTAACTTCTCTCCCCACCCCCAGCTCATGTCAGCTCTAAATGATCTTAGCCACAATCTAACAGCCTCAACTCTGCTTGTTTGTACATGCGTGATATTTGTTCTCCATTACAGAATCACTCTCTACAAACCGTGTGGCTTCCCGTCTAAAGAATTTATGCCATGTTGTCCTCTTTGGTCTGTACACACCGTCTGTGCTTCTGTCGCACAGCACTATCTCACACTCGTCTCCACTTCCCCCTTTGTCCGTTAAGGCGAGTACGTATGTGTGTTTGTGTGTGTGTGTAAACTGAGCGTTGTCCCAGTAACAATTTATCTACCATTAAAGCATGTTGTAAATCTAAGAGATGTCAAAGGAGGGGGTGCCCAGAGTGACCATACCACCTATTTCTGTCGCAGCAGGGAACACATGTGCAGTCAATAAGACGGGCCGGCTGTCATTTATAGTGTCTTGGCTGTAATCCTCTAATTAACACACCTACTATTCTGAGCCCTGTTACCCTGCTGAGGACTAGGGGAGGAGGAGAGGGGGTATAAAGAGAGCATTTGGCACTTTGACCATTAAAACATCAGCGGCTATTTTGTGTTGTTGCTGTTGGCTCGCACTGCTGTGGTTTCGCAGGTGTTAGGAAGCCCGCTGTATGTTTCAAAGCTGGTCTATGGCCTCAAGCCAAATTCGCAGAATAACCAACCATCACCGGGGTGATTGGTGTGTTTGAGGCATAGTGTCCCAAGTTGACCAGGTAGGTAGAACACCTCCTGCAACCAGCAAATGTGCACAGGCATGACTAATCATCGCCCTGAATCTCAGCTGCATAATTCAGAATATCCTCAGAGGAAGAATGTTTTTAATAGAAGGACTTAAAGGGAAATAATCTTCCATAGAAATTAGATTATATACATACAACATGTACCCTAGGCCCTCTTAGTGGCACCCATCACTGACATTTAGTTACAGAAGCTTTGACAGCAATGAAATTCACTTCCTTGTAGCCATTGAGAATCTTCTAGCGCCCTGATTGTTGCTGTAGTTCAAGCTCTTTTGAGTTTTGCTTGAGTCCATATTTCAATGGTACATTTCAACTCTCCAAAAGTTTTGAATGGGACTTACAGGTGCACTAAGCCTTGTATCATGGTGTCGGCGCGATTTCATTTTTGTCTCAAATCGTAGGCGTCTCCCCTTGATCTGCTAGCTGCCTGCCCCCTGAATACACAATGAAAAAGTCCAGTCTCTGGAGACAACACAGGGCTGAGAAACGTTAAACAAACACTGAGTGCACAGGATGTTCACATAAAAGTAAAAACCATGTCCCAATCAATCACCGACAAGATGGTTGGGGATGGGGGGGTTCGTGCGGGTGCATACATTGGGGAATAAACAGAGTTGATTGAATAGCGTAGTAGCTATGACACTTGTATGCTATTTTTTAGTGTGTAATTCTTAGCTTACTCTACAGTATACGTCCTAGTTAGCATAGATTCCAGGAAGGACAAATCTACAAGAACCGTCCCTTTATCATAAGCTCATAAAGCTCATAAAATAATTTTAAATACATCAGCTGTAACTCATAACCTAATATCGCAAAGATGTTGTATAAAGACTTAGAATATAAATTTACCCACCGAACAGTTGGAGTTTCTCACTCATCTTAGTGACGATAGCACTGCAGAGGTCCAGTCCATGTCGATGCGCTTTCATGACATTTACAGAAACACGGAGGGAGGAGCAATTTTGCTCAGTTTTGTTTGCTATTTACATAGAACATCAAGGGAAGTGACGTCATGCAACAACTCTTAGTGCACCTCTGCATTGGCTTTCTCCTTGACCTTTGGGTTGCTACTTGGTCTTGGTTTTGATTTTGGCCAGTAGTAAAGGCAGAGACCACTTCAACAGATACAGGAACAGGTCAACCTGTTGCTCTTTAGATGTCTTTTTGGTGGTTTTTTTATGCTGATCACACAAACCCTTAAGACTTGTCTCATTGGGAACGCCATGTGAATTTCCCCATCGTGGGACTAATAAAGGAATATCTAATCTAATCTAATCTAATGTCCTGGAAGCATTTTAACAGTGTTATGACTTCAGAACAGCCATTTTCTAAATTTTTACATATTGTAGCTTCCAGAATTATTCTTTTTATTGTCATGATAATAAGAATAAAAAATAGAATAAAGGGTTTGTGAGCAACCCAGACATTATCACGACCAGGGGTTCCCTCAGCCAAAAGCAAGTGGAAGTTCTCTTGCATTACAGGGGCTGGATGTCTGTGCACATGTCTGGGATCATCACGGTAGCTGTGCTGTGAACATTTGTGTGCCGCTCGCAGCTAATGTGTGTTTGCTTATGGTTCAGCACCTTCATAAAACCTAAGGAGACCAATTTTAGTAAGTTTGTCATCACTAAGTGACCTATTTTCTCTGGCGAGGTCCCTCACTGACCCCCCCAGTTGAAGGGTGAGGGCGACATAAGGAGGTCCTCACCTGTTTGCGATCATTCAGGGGTCTCCGGTGATGAGATGAGGTCAGTTGGCAACACATCAAGACATCTTGTATAAGCTTATTTGAGTTTATCTTTGGAGCTGTGCTCACTGAGCAATGACTTCATGTACTGAAGCCCATCTGACCTTTCTGGAATGTATTTGGTGTAATGTGATGTGTCGACCTGAGACTCCGCAGACAGATGGACAGACAGACAGACAGGAAGGAAGGACGTTTGACTGGCTTATACCACACCTATTTCTCAGAAGTGAAATATTTTAGGCCTTTTTTTAATGTTCTGTTTATTTTGAAAACATAAATTCAAATAAATCCTCTTATTCTTTCCGTGATTTTTTTTTTCTTTTTTTTTGTTTTGTTTTGAAACTTATTTCAAACAGCTGTACCCGTGTAATGATTAGTTACATTCGGTCTCCTCCAGCAGATATGTTATATCCTTAGCTGCTGGCTTCCATAGCTGGACTTGTGGGTTACATGTTTGTCATTCCATAGTAAATTACCAAGAGTCTGTGGCCTGTCAGATGGATAATGGCTGCTGACCACAAGCGTGTTTGGTCTTCACATCACCTCTAGCCTTCTCTTGCTCTTGTCTGTTTGTGCCTCATCTTTTCCCTGCTCATCCCTTCTTTTAAGCATCACTTGTCTTTACATTATCATCTGCAAAGACAGAAATCATCATCCAAGCGCACTGGCCATGCAGTGAGGTCACACACACATTCAGACAGACATTGGTGTGTTCTTAAGACACCCACCTAGGTGAAGCTGTCGATCATCTAAGGGAATAAATGTCTGTTTATAAAAGTTTTGAAGGCTGATATTGATGTTTTATATGGATTATTAAAAAAATTGAATTCTCATTTCCACTTTGGAACAGTCCAGTTCAACGTGAACATATTTCAGATTAAACCTTTCAACCCTCTATTTTAAAAGCCAAGCTTTGTCCTCCGGTCTCAGGTGAAATACGCAGGGACAACATGTGAAGCTATTTGTTCGACCACCTGATAGTTATGTGGAGGCTGTCTTACCCTGATAGAGGCCTGCTCTGCAGCTAGGCCCCTGAGGTGGAAGCATATTTGTTGGGTGAGTAAGGAATGTGGTTACATGCCTTAGACATTAGCTATGACGGAGTGCTGGCTCCACAAGAGAGGGAGGGTGCAAGGGAGGTAGCAGAGGAGGAAGGGAGGGAGGGAGGGAAGAGGTCTGAGCTCACGGCAAGTGAGCTCATTCACCCTGAGCTGGAGGAGAGAGAGAGAGAGAGAGAGAGCAGCTCCGTCATCGTCTTTACAGCGAGAGTGAGAGGAGAGAGGGGAGGGAGAGGGAGGAGTGTAAGCCAGCGACTGAGCGAATGAGAGACGGAGAGAGCGGAGCAGCACAACAATAGTGGGCTGCTCTTCTGGCCGTGGACTCACAGAGACAGAGAGAGCGCTCAGCAAGACACACAGACACTCTGTGAGCCAGCTGCAGGCGGAATACAGCTGCCGCATTCGAACAGGCAGAACAGACTTTTGTTTTCTTCCCTGTCTCTCTGTGGCCGTCAGTCTTCACACAGCCGCAGTTACTAAATATTGACACAAGGATTTTTTTTGTGGTTGTACGTAGAGGATTTTGGCCACAAGTGGACTCGTTCATGGGCTTTTTGAGGAGAGTGTGCAGATATTTTTGACCAGTCTGCCTTTCTTTTTACTTTATAAGCTCCATCATCTTTGCTGACCACTGGAACAGCTGACCTCACCAGTGTGGACTTCAGCACTAGCAGGAGTTGTGTCGACTCGGGATCTCAAACCTCAGTCAGCCTTCTACAGTGTTTGCTTGTTTCTCTTAAATTTTTTTGTGTGGCTAGAGGGTTCCTCCATCCCTGAAATAATTGGAGCACCAGAACTTTTCCGCTGGCGTGTGTGTGCATGGGACAAAGTGTGATCTGGGGGATGCCTCTGGATGTGGTGATTGCCCCAGCAGAGGATTGCTTTTGGCCGGACCTGCAGGACACAGACATGAGGCTGAAGATCAGGGTCCGCCGGATGAAGGAGGGGAGAGAGCTTCGAGGTGTGTATCCACCTGGACACAAAGAGGGAGAAGTGATGTGTGATTGCATGCTTGCAAGAGGAGAGTTATATTGATCAGAGCAGGAAACATGTGCAGGCCCTCGTGTGCAGTGATGAAAGAGTGACGATATTAAGAAAAATATGTATTCTAATGTAACAGCATGCTTTCTGTCAGCACTGCAGGGTACAAAGGTACAGGGGCCTCCCAAGTGTTTTAGTGGAAATGAAAGAAAGCTGTGAAGTGAATTTTAAGGAGGTGTGCTGGATAATAGTGGTATTTTCACCAGGCTGACTGAATATAATGTGGAGACTCAGCCCAACCTGCTAATTGTTTTCTCTCGTATTTGTTTGCACAGTTAATGTGTTTAGAAACAGAAAAAAAGGAAGAAGGGGGATTAGGAGGATGACATCATGAAGATGAGAGGCAGTGAAGAGGAAAGAGAGGAGAGAAAAAAGGACTCAGGGAGGAAGAATGAAGGCTGTGACCCGCGCGATGACATAGTGCTCACGCTCTCTCAGCCTGTGGTCATTGAGATGTAAAACTATCACAAAGGCTCTTTCTCTTTCTTCCCGTCTGCTCTTGGCTTTTCTTGCTCGCTCACTGGCTCGCTTTCTGCAGAATGGTGTCTTGTGGAGATTAGGTTATCAATATGTGTGCAGTGTGCACTGCAGGTGTTTAACATAACACCTTTTCCCACAGAGGGATGAGGCAATGCAGAGCAATGGTGCTGTGGAAAAATCACTTTTACACACCAATTCAGTTGCATGCACACGACACTGAAACACAGCCATTTCATCATGTCATTTCATGCTATAAATATGTGCGTGCATGCGTGTGTGCGTGCGTGTTAGCAGTTCATGTCTACAGAGTCAGGCTGTGCTGCTGCAAGAGTCAAACTTGTGAGCTCAGAAAAAGCAAATACATCACATTTGCCATGAGGCGGTGAAAATAAAATAGTTTTGTCACAGGTTATTTTCAGGCAGTTTAACACGCCCCCTTGCAGCACAGACTTGTGAACAGAGTCTAGATTACAGCAGGGTAGAGCCTGCCATATTGTAATACTGTAGCACTGCTGAAACAGCGATTGATCAAAGTGACATATCACCGCTATCTGTCCGCCAAGATAGAGGAACAATAAACAGTTTAACCATCAGCCAGGACGGCGTGTTAATCATACAGTTCCTCCCAGCAGACCATCAACATGACGCCTGCATAGAAAAGCAATGACCTCATCCTCCTATCTCATCTACGGGCCGTCAATCTAGACCTTTCTGACAGAAGCCACTATCAACCGCCCATTCTAGCCCCTAAAACACACACTCTGCCATCACTCCTCCGGGCTGCAATACAGCCTTTGTGGAGCTGAGTGGGACATGTGTGCAATGATGTCATGTTGGGAGGGATGGGGATGGGGAGGAGGGGTTGGGGGTCACATTGAGATGCTAATGTCCCCTCATAGTTGAGGGGACAGCTGGAGGGGCACAGAGGATGGCGTCATGTCTCTCTCGATATGAACCACATCGGAGGGAGATGGAAGGGTGCGGGGTAGTCATTCAGGCAGATATATGCCTGCGGGGTGTGTGTGTGTGTGTGTGTGTGTGTGTGTGTGTGTGTGTGTCCTTTTCATTAACAAAGTTAAAGAGGGCAACTGAAAACCACACAGGCTGCACAGACACTAACACACAGTGAGGTGGGTGTGAGGGGTGAGCTTGCATTGACGAGGCATTCAATTGTACCAGTAGCAGTGATGTAACAGCAGGCTGGCAGGTGTTGCGCTGCCCTGTCCAACCACTCAGTATCTCTGAGATTCTGCCCCCATTCATCTCTCAGCTCCCTGTGTTGATTCATAAAGCAGCACAGAGCCTAAGTTCGATCCAAATCTTCTCCCTAATACACCCAGCCCTCACCTTTAAATCGACACATGGCTATTAAGTTGGGAAATGAGTGACGAAGAAGAGGACCGCCGCTCGCACCAGTGAACAAAGAAGGCCCCGAGCGCTCTGCTCTGACAGGGGAAGGAGGGGGAAAATAAGCAGTTGCATAAGTGATGAAGTGGGCAGAGGAAAACGGAAAAAGGAAGTCAGTGCTGGCTAGCGCTGCCATTGGCGACACAGTGCCCTCTTTCCCGGCTGTGTGTGTGTGTGTTGTTGGTTTTTTTTTTTTTAGGGCTTTAGTGTTCAGAATGTGGTTGGTCACATCCTGTATAAGTCAGTTTTTTAGAGGGGTCGTCCTAAAAGTGATGTGTGAAGGTATTTTCCTCATAACTTCAACAAAATTAATTTTCTGCCTGAAGTTTTTGCTCCTGAAACTCTGAAGTTAGACAGTGTCAGGTTTATCTCTTGAGTACAGAGCAGAGTTCCCGTCTGCTAATTATCACGCTGCACTGAAGGTGAACTCATCTTTCCCCAGTTGACTTTCTGATGTCATCGTCATAGACAGCTGGGCTGGTGTGTGTCACTGGGTATTTTCAGTGACCTCAGTGTGAGTGTACAGTTTGTTTATGTGTACGCTTTGTGTTCTTCAGATTGGAATGGACATATGTGTCATCGTTGTCTTTTGGAGAATGTGAGGCCATGTCTCTTGGTTGTTTAGCGCATCCTGGGGTGTGTGTGTGTGTGCCCATCATGTGCCCTTTGGATACTCATGTCTGTGTGTTTTAGTCCATCGTGACAACTCTCAAGGGGACATGATGAGCCAATGGTCATCCTTAGCTGTCCTTTCCTGTCGTCATGGCAACTTTTAAGTAAAGGGAGGTCAGGTGACGATAACACCCTACCTCCTGTGTGACTAACGTCCATTAGTGCCAGCAGTTTAACGCCATGACTACAAGGAAGGTGATTGTAAGTGTGTTGACGTAATGTCACTGTAATGTAATAGTTCTTAAAAAAAGCAGGCAGACCCACTCAGCCCAGCTCTCTTATCTCTGGGTTTAGTCGTCCTTCATGCCAGTAACTCCTTCCTCACTCTCCCATTCTCACACACAATGGTTTCACCAGTCTTCCTGCTGTTTCTGTTTGTTGAACAACAGATGATGTCAGCTACATAAATCCCTCCTGTAATTATTGATACATACACACTAGAGCAAAGGCAAGACCATTTTTAGAGCATGTTTATTCTTGTGTTCTCCTCCCTTCATACACACTTTCTCTTCACCCTGTTGTCTCCACGAGGAACATCCTGTCTTCTGTCCTTCTAACAACTCTCTAACAATATCCACCCAGAAAGAAGGAAATAGTTACAGTGTGACGTTAGGCCTTTCTTGTTGCTCTACTGTCTCCAGGAACATACGGCTTCCTCACACTGATACAGCATATAGGTGCAGCTATATGTAGCAATTTTTATTTTCTGTACTTTTGAAGTCCACACACAGACATACACACACTCCCAACCACAACTTTGGGATCAGTAGCAGCAGAAAAGAACTTCCTATCCTCACTCTGTTTTATCAATTGCTGACTCAGAAGCACCACCCATAGGATCACTAGAGGAATGTAAGTCAAAAGTCTGTTTAGTCTTCTCTACAGAGGTCAAAGGGTTGGCTCAGAGAGTCTCTCTCTTCTTGAATTATGCATTATTATTAGCATTGGAGTTATCTGATCACTCGCCTCTGCATCTATCCAACCCCCCCACAAGAGCACTGATGTCATTGCTCCGCTGGTTGCCATTAATAGCAGGAAACATTTTCACATTCCACTTAAAGGGACAGTGCACCTTGAATACTACTGGGTCAGGAGGATGCTCCTAGCCAGCCTGCTCGCTGGCTTCTCAGACCCTGCACTGTAGTCAAATTGCTCAAAGGACCAACGCTCCACTTCTATCCATTTGTGCACATTGTCTGTACCCTCAATGTTGCGTTTGTTGAGTTCACAATACATGCTGCTGACACTGTGCTGTGTGTGTATTTGTGTGTGTGTGTCCCTGCCAGCATTTGCGCGGATGGGTGTGTGTTTCAACGAAAGGCAACGTCCTGCCTGCACTTTGTGCTACTTTAGAATAGTGATGTCATGTCTCACTCTGTTACTCTACTGTGTGTGTGTGTGTGTGCGTGCATTTGTGTGTGTGTGTGTGTGTGTGTGTGTGTGTGTGTGTGTGTGTGTGTGAGAGAGAGAGAGAGAGAGAGAGAGAGAGAGAGATATCCCAGATTGGGTCAGGCAGGGCTGAACCTAGATTAGGTTCTAATCTCCTTTCTGGGGCTCAAGCTTTCCTTGAAGCACTTGCCTCCTTTCTCCACACTCCTCAGTGAGGTCATTACCCACTGAATACAAACACACACACACACACACACTTAACCCCCACCTCTTCTCTTTGGCCCCCGCCCTGTAGTTATACAACCGCAGTACTGCAAAGTAATGATGAGTGTCGATATTTGCGTGAGTGTGTGCAGGAACGGGCAAGCAGTGCGTGCGTGCGTGCGTGTGTGTGTGTGTGTGTGTGTGTCTGTGTGTGTGTGTGTGTGTGTGTGTGTGTGTGTGTGTGTGTGTGTGTGTGTGTGTAGCACAAAATTAATAAGAGGCAGTGAAAGTAAAAATTGAGCATATGTTGCCTGGAAGATTATGTGATCTTCAGATTGTGCTCTTGGAGCATATCATCCCTCTTGTGTGTGTGTGTGCACATGTATTGCTGTGTGTGTGTGTCTGTGTCTGTGTGCAGGCGTGTGCACAGGCCGGTTGTCAGGGGGATGATTCTGGGCCTCTGTCCTGGCCCTGCACCTGTGGCCTCTCTCATTCCCCCAGCCTGACGCAATGCACTTCTACAGGACATGAGCTCATGCAGGAAACAGAGCCACACACACACACATATACACATATGCCAAAAGTGGAGCCGCCTGCCTCTTAAAGGGCCAGACAGGCACATTCCTGGCCACCCGGCAGTTAACCTAACTAGCACACAGAAGAACAAGAGAGCCTCTTTCTTGCTCCTGTTGCACTAAGCAGGACCCAGACATTGTAGCACAGATTCACCTCTAAAAGTCTGTGTCCATCTGCTCCACTAATCCTGGGGCAGTGTTTTTTCTTCTTTATAGACTTTGCAGTGATCCCAGTATGTGGTGTGACTGGTCTGCTGTCTGGAAAACTATTAGTGTAACTAACCAGCTCTCCCCTGTCTCTGCAGGAGGCTTTGCTGCGTTCTCCTCATGTTTCCCCGGCCTGTGTGAAGGGAAGCCAGCCACTGCTCTGCCTATGAGCTTGTCCCAGCCCTGCTTGCCTGTGGCTAATGTAGGGCCCACTCGCATCCTGCCACATCTCTACCTAGGGTCACAGAAAGACGTCCTCAACAAGGTTTGTATAGATAGTAATGCATAGAAACACATATTATTTGGGGTATTTTTTACTCATTTCATCCCTTTCAAATCCAATTACCTTCATCTCTGCAGGATCTGATGGCTCAGAATGGTATCACCTATGTGCTAAATGCCAGCAACACCTGCCCCAAGCCAGACTTTATCAGCGAGAGTCACTTCATGCGTATCCCAGTTAATGACAACTACTGCGAAAAACTCCTTCCGTGGCTCGACAAAACCAACGAATTCATCGGTAAGAGTGTACAATGAATGGAACAAACTATTGTGTGTGAGTTGAGTACAAAGCAGGAGGAAGTGAATTCATCTCAAATTATTTGTTGAAGAATGCAAGAAACTCAATACCACACATGCACACATTGTCACTAATGATAAACGTTCACGTGCAGCACATGTAACAATAGCAATAGGCACAACACATCCGCTCAAGTGACCTCCTGTACTCTTCCAGGAAATGCCAGTTTGCTCTCAATAGGTCTTAATTGTCTCCCGACTTTGTGCCGAAGATGAGCCCTGTCAGCGATCTGTGTTGTTATGTACATGTGTGTAGTTGTGTGTATTCATACCTGTTTGTCTCCCCCTCCCCAACAGACAAAGCTAAGGTGTCAAACTGCAGAGTCATTGTGCACTGCCTGGCTGGAATCTCGCGTTCAGCAACCATCGCTATTGCATACATCATGAAGACAATGGGCCTGTCATCAGATGATGCCTACAGGTACTTTAGCTCCTCCCATCCACCACCAGCTGAGCTAAGGTGTCAGGCCCAGTAAAAAGAGAGAAATGTTAGATTTTCTCCTCCTCTCCCCTTCCCAGTCATGAGAAATGAAACTGTTAAACAGCAGCAAGTAGGGTGCCCAGATAACTTTCAGCTCGTATTGAATGATTCTGACTTAAGAGCTCAGACATAGTTGAAATCGTTACACATGACCACACCTTTTGCATAGGTGACCCTGATAATGCTTCTCTGTAACTAATACTGTCAAACTGTTTCCTCCTGACAGGTTTGTAAAGGACCGAAGGCCGTCCATATCCCCCAACTTCAACTTCCTTGGTCAGCTGCTGGAGTTTGAGAAGGGTCTGCGATTACTTCAAGCTTTAACTTCAAGCTCTGATGACAAGATGTCAGAGGGTAACACTAAACAAAATACAGAAGTTCACGGGGTCAACGAGATGAACGGTCACCATAGCAACGGTGACTCGTCTGTGATAGAGCCACAAACCCCAGCAGAACCCAAGCTACCATCGCCCACTTCCCTCCAACAAGGCTTCAATGGCCTGCACCTCTCGGCAGAGAGGATCATGGACACTAACCGGCTCAAACGCTCCTTCTCTTTGGACATTAAGTCGGTATATTCCCCCAACAGTCCCCACTGCCTCAACATGGCTCCCACACACTCTGAAGACGTCCCCAAGCTGTGCAAACTTGACAGCCCAGGAACAGGTACCTCAAATGGTGTCTGCTCCCAGTCTCCCGTCCTAGACAGTCCCTGCTCCTCCGATTCCCCGTTCCCCTCACCAGGCAGCGGTGGCAGTATCGGAGGGTTGGGGCTTGGAGGAAGTGAAGTAGCCCATCGGTCTGGTTCCTCCTCATCCAGACCCAGGAGAAAAGCCAAGCACAGTTCTGGCAGTTCCCCAGTCCACTTCCAACAACACCACCACCCACCCCAGTCCCTTAGCCTGTCACTAGACCACAAGAACCCAAGCTTGGATGAGAACGCGAAAGGCTCCCTGCTCCTGTCACTACCGTCCCTGCCCAATGTGGGATCCGGGGCTATGTGGACCAAACATAGAGACACTGTCCAGGCCACCACTCCAGTCACTCCTGTCACCCCCACCACAGATGCCCCCTGGCACTTTGGAGCAGAGGAGGGCGGTGAGGGAGAGATGGAGCTGGGAGGAGGAGGGGAAATAAGGGGAGGAGAGACATCGGTCAGGTTCGGGAGCAGCTCGGCATATGTGTCGTTTGGTTGCAGTGAGGGTGTGCGGTTACGAGACAAACCTCCAAAAGAGAAGCTTGCAGCACCGCAGAGAGACAAGCGGGAGTCCACGTCGTCGTCCACAGTGACCATGTCCAACAGCGCTAACACCAATGGGTCTGCGTCAGAGAAACAGTTCAAGCGGCGCAGCTGTCAGATGGAATTCGAAGAGAGCATTGCAGAGACGCGGTCCCGGGAAGAACTGGGAAAGATCGGAAAACAGTCCAGCTTCTCTGGGAGCTTAGAAATCATCGAGGTGTCCTGACAGATAATGGACATGACCAACATTGTCCGTTGGGGGCAAAGTGGACCTGGTTAGAGGGAGTACAAGAGGCGGACCTTTGAAAGGAAGCAAAAGAGGGATTTTTTTGTGCTCCCCTCATAGACAGTGTTAAGGACACTAACTGAGAGAAGGACAAGTTAATGTGAAAAGGTCAGCAAGTGAACTAGTATTCACACTCGGACTGCCTGAGACGTGGTGCTGAGCATACCATAACCATCCTGAACTCTCATAAAAACCTGAAGTACAGTGCGGGGGGGGGGGGGTAACAGGGGTGATAATAGGTACTGAAACTCTTCATTTTCTGAGCTCTGTCACAGATTTAAAAAAAAAAAAAAAAAAGACCCAGAGCACATGTCATGTTGCATCATTACTATATAGAATAACCCTATTTTGACAGAGTTTGGACACAAACTGCTTGTGGTCAAATGGAGAGTAGCTCCAGTGGGTGTATAGCTTGTGATTTGAACCCCTCCCAAAGCTCTGCCCCAATGTCTGAAAGCCTCCGAATCTCGCACGGCTATGTCTTTCCCAGTGGCTCCACCTGCTAAAGACTGAAGAGCGTAACATCAAGAGCCGAGTCGTTGACAGCACGTTCATCACAGCACAAAGCAGACAGGAGCTGCTGACCCCCCCCCCCCCCCCGTCTCTCTCTCTCTCTCTCTCTCTCTCTCTCTCTCTCTCTCTCTATACCAAGGACTTCATGAGTGGATCCAAAACAATGAAGGAGCTCAGCGTTTTAATGAAAAAGACTTTGAGTTGAACATACACACACATTAAAGCACAGTGTGTCTTTTCTGACTTAAGCTCCCTCGTTTCCAGTGTTAACAGTGTGGTGGGACGGTGACGAAGTTATTGACCCCTCAGCTCTTTTATAGACTCTTCTCAACCCCCATCCCACTGCTCCCAGCCTCCGTCTTATGGTCGCCACTGAGCATGCACCAGAGAGGCTGACGACAGACAGACAAATACTATATATACAATATGAATATATATAGCAATTTTAATGGACTTCTTTTTGTTCAGTTATAGTTTTAATTTATTGTATTGGTTCATTCTGGTAATGAGAAATAATATAATGTTTTGTGGATTTATTTCTTTATTTCTTTTGTTTGATCATTATTATTATTATTATTATTATTATTATTTGCTGTATGGTATTTATGAACACATACAAATACACACATTCAACAAATTCAAGCAAGCAATATGTGCTGTTCCTTCTTTTGGGGAGAGTGATGTATGACTTTGAAATGCACTTTTTTTTTCTGTTTTCTGGTAACCAAGTCACACCCTCACCACACCATATTCTGACAAATACACGGCCTCTGTTTGGTGTAAGGGGGGATGGTGCAGACATCCTAAAAGTGAGATTTTAAAGAACGAAATCTCCTCTCACGTGGCTCACCTGCTGCGCGTATATCTGCATTGATCACAAGTGAGGGCAACAACAGTTTCATGGAGTTTGCATAAATGCACGCTCAAGTGTCTTCTCCGAGCCAGCACCAGTCTGACATCACCCCGGCATGCCCCCACCAAAGCTGAACACAACACACACACACACACACACACACACACACACACACACACACACACACACACACACCCTACACTGTATGCACCTACACTTATATTCACACAGGTAATCATAGGCCCTATACACACACACACACACACACATAGACACACACACATACATGCACACACACTCTTTTGTTCATTCTCAGGGGATCTTTCAGTGAGCCAAGCCCGGCACTGGGTACACAGCTGCTGGTACATCAGCAAAATGCATGTAAAGCATCATCACTTTCTCTTTCTCAGTCTTTTATTGCTCTTATTTCTTATTTTCCCAAAGCTTTGATTAAAAAAAACAGCAAAATGGAAAAGAAAAAAAAGGATCTTGGTGTCCTGAGGTGAAAGAAGTGAAAATGTTGCTCTCCTGGTGCGAGATGGTTATTTATTTATAATGTAAAATGTGTTTTCCTTTGACCCTTGATTAGCTTTTCTTTCTGGTGACCTTTGACCTTTGTGCTGCTGCAGCTTCCTTAAGTTCAGATAGATACCCATGTCCACCCCCACTCACCCCCTGAGGCTCAATCAACCTCTCCCTCCTTCATATATTTTTAAGAAATGTTAGAATTATTTATGACATGTAACAAAGATGATGCAGGCTGTCCCATTTGCTAAATCTGTTGTTATTGAATTATTATTATATTATTATCATCATTATTATTATTATTAATATTATGTTGTTGTGTAAATAGCAACACATCTAAGAACACTGATGAATTTAGATGAGTTTTTAAAAGAACATCCTGATACCTAGGCTGCTTGATGCTAAAATACCTCAGGTTCTATTGAAAGGCTTTTCCTTCCCCTGTACATGTTTTGTGAAAATGAGACAAAAATACAGACATGGCAAAATACAAACTCTTCTCTGCTTCCTCTTCTTCTTCTTGTGTGCTTGCGTGAGAGTTACAGTGGGCTGGTGAGGGAATTCCTCTGAAACGCATGTAGTTGTTACACCATCCGAAGTCCTGGAGTCTCCTTATTGATTTTTTGTTTTACAAACTCCACTCCAACCACAAAACACATCTTCATTGATTTTTTTTTTTTTTCCTCAGATAGCTCCAGTGCCACATGCTGATGGGATGGTGAATTATTTAATAGGAATGATGAATTCAGAATTACTTCCAGGAGATAAGGCCTACATTATTATGAACCAAACGGGGGGGGAGTTGAGGATCCCGACGAATCCTAAGCAAGATTAGAAATATACAATAAAGTATTATTTTAATCCCCATATGAAAGTGAAGTAGTCCGACGGAAATCAGAAATATCCACCAATACTGATCATTCATTGTGTACATGTTAGCCAGTGTGTGCCGATACTGGCAGCTTCTGTAGACTGGTAACACTTACAGGAGTTATACTTACTTTATACACTTGAAAATCAGACATTCTTTTCTCCCTGGTGTCGGTATTGGCTCCAACAATCTAGTATTGTTTGTTGTAGAAAAGCAACAGGATGTGGGATTCACCTGGTGTAAGGTCAGGTGAGTCTCCCAGTTCAAGTCTTTATGCTAAGCTAGTAACTACTTAGCTTCGTATCGTACAGAGAGACAAAAGTGGTGGCGTTATTTCAACTCTATGTTCATATAAGTGTAAAGTATATCATATTTCCCAGTAAGATAAAGAAGTGCAAGCAGAAAAAAGCAAAAATGCTTGTTGAAAAGTCTGAATAGAATCAAGTGCCCTGAGGTAGTCCTTTAATTTCTCCTTACCTCTAAATCAGTATCGAGTGATGATACAACACCGATTAAGTGTCTGATCTGCCTCCACAGCAGCAGAGATAGAGTGTGTCTCTGTTAGCCACACCTCTGAAGAACATCACCCTGTTGTTCCCCGTCTTCTGTCTGATTGACTCATTGTCTGCTATTGTCACCCTGCTTCCTCCTCTACACACATACATACACACACACACACACACACACACACTCCACTTCTTCCTAGCCGGCGGTGTCTGTGGGCACGGGGTGAGGGAGCACTATTTGCCAGCGATGTGATGTGTTTGAACAGCTCTCACCTCCAGGGGATGAGACAATGAGGTGAGGTAGTGGTGTGAGAGAAAGAGGAAGATAAAGAGAAGTATTTGCCCCCAGAGAACATAGTGCACACCGATGTTACACAAAAACAACGTCCAAATCCAGTGGGACGCTAAATGATGGCGTCTCCTCAATAGGACAAAGGCGGTATTGGTTTCATGATGTCATCGTGGAATTTTACCTCACACAATCAAGTAACATCTCTCCTCAAACAACACATCATTCCCAAAGCTCCAGCATTTGGTACCATCTAGAACAACCACTGTGTTGTTCTAGATGGACAAAACACACAGACACACACACACACACACACACACACAATCACATGATCCTTTTTTGGTAGGCACAATGCTGTCTTAATGAGCAGAGCCCAATAGAAGTGTGTGTGGGGGGGGGGGGGGTGTAACCCTTTCTGGTATAAACACTAACCTTATCAGGACCTCTGGTCCTCATGCAGTACAAAGTAATTTATGAGTTCTTGGTTAAAGTTTCAGTAAAATGTGAATTGAGGTTAGGTTAGGGTTCAGCATTAATTGGTTAAGATTATGTTTAGGACTAGGACTTGGGTTAGACTGTCCTCATAAATGGAAGTCAATGGAATGTCCTAATAAGGATTAAGGATAGCTGCACAAAGCTGTTTGTGTGTGTGTGTGTGTGTGTGTGTGTGTGTGTGTGTGTGTGTGTGTGTGTGTGTGTGTGTGTGTGTGTGTGAGAGAGACTTTATTTTAAGGCTATCATGGGAATTCCCTCTACACTGTATTCTATTACAGGCTTTCCCTCCTTCACTCTGCCCAGCACACTGCTGCACGGGTTTTTCACCTGGACCATGATGGATAATCCTGGCACAATATGCTTCCCCTGAGTGTGTGCTTGTGTGTGTTTGTTATTCAAGGTGCCCTCACATTGTACATGGATCTGCATCTCTGATACCTGATATCTCCTCTACGTTGGGCAGGTTTCCTGTTGCTATCATTCAGAAATAGAAGTGTCTTGTCATAATATTATATCCCACCTTGCTTCAGTGCCTGTAAAAATCCATTAAGCTTAAAAAATAAATGGCATGTTAAAAAAATGTATTGCAGTCAGACCAACACCCCTGACACACAGGTCTAATCTTTAGGCGGAGGACGGTGAGTAAAAATGGCAGCAACTACTTGGCTGCATCTAATCTGCCAGTAACTCCAATAAGATTTCAACCTCTAAAGCTGGAGATCTTCTTATTTGTTCACGTTTACAAAATTCTATTTGGATTGAAATCTTTGAAGTGCTTCCAAATGAAAACTGATAAATGCGATTCATTTTGAATTTATTACAAAATGTAATTAAGTAGATTCATAGACTTGATTAAATGGGCGTGTGACCCTCGTGGCTTTAAGTCATATTTTCATCAGTTTCCAGCAGGAACTTGTGCTCTGTTCACGAAAACGAATGTGGTCCATGATGTTTACAGTCAGTGGCCTGATGTCAGTGTGTATAGAGAGGAAACTCGAGGCCACACACTTGCTCTGCAACTAAGTAAATGTTTGTGTACGGATACAAGATTTGTGTGTGTGTGTGTGTGTGTGTGTGTGTGTGTGTGTGTGTGTGTGTGTGTGTGTGTGTGTGGGAGCTACATTTAGATGTTTGTACCGTAGCGCACACGTGTGACGTATGTCTGCCTTCGTGTGAATATGAGCGCGTGCTTCAGGAGGCTCACGAAGAAAGAAGCAAAGTGAAATGCCTTTGAACGCGGCAGCAAAGAGAAGCCTATGAATGTATGGTAGTCAACATTCTACTGGGAGGGGACGGACACGGTTCCTCAAAAGGAGCCTTCTCGTTTCTTGTTTTGATGATGATGAGAATGATGATGGCGTTTCATTCACTTTCATTCCCATAGCTTCTTCGTTTCATCTTATAATGTCTCCAATGCAATAAATCTACATCTGCACATTTGTATGAAAGCTGTCTGTACAGACATGATACATTTGATATTGTCACCTTTAAATGATTGCCTGAGTCATTTTTTGACACTTTTTTTTTTTGCTTACAACAGCAGCTCGTGATGTTTTGTCTCAAGTTTTTCTGTGTTTTCTGAAAAACTTGGAAAAAAATGACTTAGGCGATTATTTTAAGAAGGCGACGATATGCAACATTGAGTGTTTCATGCTGATGAAGCTCCTTTACATGATGCATTTGTATGCTCCTGAGTGTGTTGCATATGCGTGCGTGCATGGGAGTGCATCCTCCCTCTCACTCAGGCTGATGGCTACCAGACGAAGCCACTCTGAGGGGCTGCCTGGCGCCTGGTCCTTCTATATGGAAATGGTTAGGAACTGTTACGTCAGCACGCTGCAGCACTTCCAGCTTTTCCACTTGCGCACATGTGTGCATTTGACACACGCAAACCTATTTTTACAGAGCATTCCCACTTTTTCTCTCTTCTGTACTGCCCATTTTGGCACACTTTAATCTCAAACACACACCCCTCACAATGGGTTGCTGCTCAAAAGTTGCGTCAGCACAGAATTCCACACTTTTCCATGCGTCACCAAGCATGACTGACTCCATACAACATTTTTTTGCCCTTTTTATTCCATGGAAAACTCTTGTCCTTATATAACCCTGAATTTGGCAGCTTGCTTGTCCTACTATTTCTCTCTGTCCGTCTCTCTCACTCCCTCTCACTTCCTTCTCATCCCTTTCCATCTCTCAGGAAACAAACTGGTTTTGGAGGGCCGTGATAGTTTCCCCTGCACTGGTACGAGCACATCCATTCCTGCTGGGGCAAGCGTGTTCATTAGTCTGCTGTCTTCTCTGAAATGAGCTAAATGAAAACAGGGAGGGAGACCTTGTGTGTGTGTGTGTGTGTGTGTGTGTGTGTGTGTGTGTGTGTGTGTGTGTGTGTGTGTGTGTGTGTGTGTGTGCGTGTGTGTGTGTGTGGTGAGGATGACTCCCTGGTTGGCTCAGCCCAGTAAGCTTCAGGTAATCCATTTTAAAGCAGTTAGCGTTGTCACAGCCACCTGTGTATTACAACACTGCAGCATTACCACAAGACTGGAGGGGGTGTCTCGACGAGCAAATGACTGGAAAACAAAAAGTGGTTGTGAGGGGCTCACGTTCTGTCTAGAGCTGTTAATATCAGCAGAAATGATTCAGTCAGAGCTCCATATCATTTCTACAAGGCGATAAAGTGTGTTTGGTTGAGGATTTGTGCTTAGAACAGCAACATAGAAGCATTTTGATGATCAGGCAGCTAACTGACTGCTGCCACCTAGTGTCAACTCTCTGTTAAACTCAGCAGTTTGTCCCCTGACAGGAAGGTGAGAGGCGATCAATGGATTTGTTCCATCAGCGAAGGCAGCAGGAGGCTGAAAGAGCATCAGGACTTAGGTTTCATCTCTCTGCAGCAGTCAAACTAAATGAATGATCAAAAAGACAATGTGCATCTGTGTATTCATACATGATGGAGGCACTCCCTCTACGCTGTCACTGTGTGTGTGTGTGTGTGTGTGTGTGTGTGTGTGTGTGTGTGCGTGTGTGTGTGCGTGCATATGAGTGTGTGCATGTATATTCAAAGTGCTGACTAAAGCAGCTGCTGGTGCTGACATCTGTCTCTGTCTTTCTAATGGTGGAACAAACAGCATCTCTCTCTCTCTCTCTCTCTCGCTCTCTCCCCCCCTTTCTCCCTCTCAGTATCAACTCCATCACCGGTCAAAACCCCACCAATGCATCTCTCTCTCGCTTTCTCTCTCTCGCTTTCTCTCTCTCTCACACACACACACACGCACACACGCACACACACACACACACACACACACACACACACACTGTTTCTGCTACTGTAGTCAGCATTACACAGCACACAGCAGTACGTATCCTATATCTCAGCATCGGCACCTCCTAAACCACATCCTGGACCACCATGAAAGAGGACATCACTTCAGGTGGATGACACAAGGTCAGAAATTGGCTCATCTCTCTGGATGAACAGAAAAGAAAGAGGACCATGATCTTGAGTTTGATGTTGACACATGTGTTCTTCTCAGATTGTAGCAGTAAATAACTTTGGAGCCAACTGGTTTAACCAAAATCCAAGATTTTATTCCAGTAGGTCTGTTTAATCTGTGTGTGTCAAGTCGCACAACACTATTCCAGTCCATCAGCAGTGGGATGCTGACACACTGTCTTTATTTATTGTCCATCTCTACTTTGCATTTTTAACACAATATTTCTGGAACAGTGTTGAGGAATTTCTCCAAAATTGCCACAGTAGTCCACCGAGACCCAAGGATGACTCAAAAATATGTTGGTGGTCAAAGGTCAGGGTCACAACCTGTGACCGCAATATTTCAGGAAAGGCCTTGCGAAAATTTCTTCAATTATGGTACAAACAAATATTAGGTCACTACAATCAGTTATGGTGTTCCACAAGGGTCTGTGCTTGGACTAGTCTTCTTCACTCTATACCTGCTTCCTCTAGATCACATTATTGGGAAACACTCGATTAATTTTCACTTCTATGCAGACGATACGCAGCTGTACTTATCAATGCATCCACATGAAACAGATCACCTGACTAAACTGGAGGCCTGTCTAAAGGAAATAAAAACATGGATGACCCATAATTTCCTTTTATTAAACGCTGACAAAACTGGTCATTGTGCTGGGCCCAAAACACCTTGGGAACACCTTATCTGATGGATAGGTCCCCTGGATGGCATCACCCTGGCCCCCAGCACCATGGTAAGGAACCTGAGAGTTCTCTTTGGTCAGGATCTGTCTTTTAACTCCCACATTAAGCAAAACTGCAGGTCTGCCTTCTTTCATTTACATAACATTGCTAAGATCAGGCACATCCTGTCTTAAAAAGGTGAAAAAAACTAATCCATGCTTTTGTCACTTCCAAGCTGGATGACTACCCTCCTATCAGGCTGCTCCAATAAGTCCCTAAAGACTCTCCAGCTGGTCTAAAATGCTGCCACCTGTATGTTGACTGGAACTGGTAGAAGAGACCATGTCTCTCCTGTACTGGCTTCTCTGCATTGGCTCCCTGACAAATTCAGAATAGAATTTAAAATTCTCCTTCTAAAGTCCTCAACAGTCAGGCACTTTCATATTTGACAGAGCTCATAGTCCCCTATTATCCAGCTAGAACCCTTCGCTCCCAGGTTGCAGGGTTACTGGTTCCTACAGTTTCTAAAAGTAGAATGGGAGCCAGAGCCTTCAGCTATCAAGCTCCCCTCCTGTAGATCCATCTACCGGTTCCAGTCTGGGAGGCAGACAACCTCTCTATGTTTAAGAGCAGACTTAAGACCTTCCTTTTTGATAAAGCTTATATCAGGGCTGCTGAGGCTGGCCCTTAGATATGCTGCTATAGGCTCAGACTGCCGGGGGATCTCCCATGGTGCACTGGGCTCTCATCCTCTCTCTCCTCTTTGTCCTCTTAAATTCATATCTGTTACTAACTCATCTTCGTCTCTGGAGCCTTTGTGCTTCCCCACTTGCCAGATCCCTGACTGAAGCTGCTGCTGGAGGAGGCTACAGACCTGAAGAGGCTCAAGCTGCCACCCATAGCCCCACCTGCTCACGTCCCCGTCTGTCCACCAGTCTCTTCTCTTTATCTCTGTCCCTCTCTTTCCTTCTGTATATCTGTCTTCCTCCATTATCTGTCTTTGTCTCTGCCCCGCTCTCCTGCTCTCTTCCCCCCAACCAGTCAAAGCAGAGGGCCGTCCCCACTGAGCCTGGATCTGCTCGACGTTCCTGCCTGTTAAAAGGAAGGTTTTCCAGATCTGTATCCACGTAGCCTCCTTGGTGGAGGTATGCTCTCTTGTGTTTCCCATTTCCAAAGTCATATGTGTCATACTGGCGATGTTCTCATCTGAGGAATTACACATAAGATATCAAAAGATATAACCTGCCATTTTTCTTTCCTTGTTCTTTGTACATTTTCATCCAGCAGCATCAGGAAAACAACACATTTCTTTGTGTTAGCCTGCCTCATCACAAGTACTTATATTAAAATGCATATAATGTGTAGTAATTAAAACACATGCTACTGTTTTTTTTACAGCCTTTTAGATCAAATCCTGTCAGATTCCTGTCGTCTTTTTGGTGAAACAAATCAACATTTGGTTGAAGCATTCTCGCATCTGTCAGCTCATCGTGTTTGTCCGCTCGCTCTATTCTCACCACATCTGCTCCATTTGCCAATTTAGTGATGACTACATTGGGGGTTTTCACATTTAAAAAAAAAACACAAAAAAAAACCCTGTAAATGCTATTCAACAGCTGAGGCTGGTGTTTGTGGAGTGTTGGTTTAGCAGACACACCATCAGGGTGACTTGTAGCTTGCTGAGATGAGGGCAGAATCTCTCAAATGCAGCCGACTGCCTGCTGCTGACACACAGTGTCTGTGGCTGCTCTTCTGTTATCATTTCTCTGCCCATGAGCTCACAGCCACATGTAAGCTATTTCTGTTGTCTTGCTTCTGGCTGAAAATGACTTCATGTCTGATTTGTTTGTAAGCGAGAGAAGGGGGAGGAGGTCTGTATCACTGTGATCATGGAAAATGTAATGCATTAAACTAGCATGCTCTGTCTCTTCCGCTTGTTTGTGGGATGGTGTTTGATGCACCAGAGGCCCTCTTCTCTCAACTTCCCTCATGGTTCACCAATCTTTTTGGTTTCACTTCCCTCTTTTCTTAAATTTATTACATCCCCTCTTTGTTTCCCCTCTTCTCTCTCCTTCATGCCTACGGAAACTCAGTTTTCTTAACTGCACCAACACATTCCGTCTCCATCCTCCTCCTCCTCCTCCTCCTCCTCCTCCTGCTCCTCCTCTTCCCTCCACCTCTCTTCTTCTAACCAGGATGAGAGTGCTGGAGCCAGGTAGATCTGCAGACATGAGTAATGTGGCTAAGACTGACTCATACGCCAAGACATCAGCCGTCAGTGTGGAGCCAGCAATGACACAATAACAAACACACACACACACACTCACACACTCTAGAGCAGCGACATGGAGGCGGACAGACTCGGCGGTGCCGACAATCTGAAACCCAGTCATGCAAGTGGCCATTAATATCATCACCTTATATGATGTGATCGTTACTGAGAAACTGCAAATGAATCCATCAAAGATGAGATCAGGCTGCTAACAGTAAATATCACACAAACACACACACACACACACACACAACCCTACCTGTGTGAAGCTGGTTATATTCAAATGGTTATGTAAAATATCAAAGAACATAATGTACACAAATTAGTTGAATGCTTTCTGCTATACAGTAATAATGATTCAATATTCATGAACCGTTGTCTGGAACAAAGCTTTTACTTTATTTTTCCTTGAAGATGTGTCACCTGAATATTAGTGTATTCTAAAAAAGCTGAAAAGTTTTGTTTTTCAAAATGAACAATTACAATGAAAGCTCTATTGTGGGTTCCTGAAATCATACAAATGGTTATTTTAAAGCTACAAACAAATGTCAGAACAAGCAATTGAGTAATTTATGTGGATTCAATACAGGCATGCACACACACACACACACACACACACACACACACACACACACACACACACACACACACACACACACTCCTCATTACATCTATTAAACATTTATTACTCAAGCAAGAGTAATGTGAGGTGTCTCCATTTTAATGCCTCCTAATGGCTTTTTGAGTTACTGCTGCCAGCAATGAATAAATCATATAAGTCAGGCCACAGTTGATACATCAGCCCCGTACAAGTGATCTGATCTATAGGTATGTTATCATCAATGTGTGTGTGTGTGTGTGTGTGTGTGTGTGTGTGTGTGTGTGTGTGTGTGTGTGTGTGTGTGTGTGTGTGTTATCATTTGTTTTTGGAGGTCACTACAACTGGGGACATTAAGGGACACAAGCCAAAAAAAAAGGTGTAGAAGTGATGAATGATCAAATTTATGTAGATTCAGGATTTTTTGAGGATCCTTGACCATCGGGAGATCGGTCAAACGTTTTAGTCACTTGGAGTCGGCACAGTTGGCCTTATTTCCTGTTCTCCTGCACACATTTGTTCTTACATATTAAGGACTTTTTTTTTTAGCCCTCTGTCGTATCTTATGTCTCATGTCTTGCCCGGTGGCTATTTGTAACTAATTGCTCCTTACATCTATTGTGTACCTCTTGTTACATTAAAGTCTCTGCGAGCCTGAAACAAGACTTTCACAACAAATGTCAAAAGAAAAGAATTACAAATAGCCATCAGGCTTTTGCTTCCTGTCTGTAAGCGAGGGGGGAAAAGTCCAAATGTGTGTAATTTCTCTGTACGAAAATTACATCAATGAGGCCTAAGGTCTTAATGATATCCAGTAAATATCACAGACTGGTTCCAGCCCTCAATTTATGTGAAGTCTGGAGGCACATTTATACGTCGTGTACAGTATGACACCATTGTCAAGGAATTAGTTGAATGTTTTCTGCTTCCCGTATGGTGCTGACAGACCAGTGCAGGTCTCTTAGTGTCTACTCAGTGGCCTTTATGCTCTGCGTCACCTTGTTGTTGTGTCTACCAGTATTACAAACGCAGGTCAAAAGAACTTCCAGTCCTCTAAAAGTGAAAACAATGGCACGCTGAACTGCATTCCACTTTGGGGGATTTTTCAACCATGGCGGATGGCTGTGCAGTTTTCTACTGTTCTAAATTGGATGCTTTCATTTCCTACCAGTGTCCTGTAAATGTTATGCAATTTGTGACAATTTAAGATGACACCAATGTCCAACAAAGAAGAAGCTATTCAGCATATTCCAACCCACTGGGTTTTTTTGGGTTTTTTTTTTTTTGAGCCAGTATACCACATTGGGACCAAATTTTATATTTGTAAATACAGTTTTTACAGGCCCATTAAAATGATAAATAACTCTTTCATTACCGACACGATGATTTGGTATAGTGGAAATGTTGATGCCATTATCAGTACTAAAGCAGGAGTTCAGGGTGGTCCTCACGGAAGGGTTAGAGGCACAAGCCACCGTTAGTTAATATCATCCACTCTTCTCCTGTGGTATTGACTGCACTTATAGTTTAAGCGTAAAATTGTATCTTTCTGTTCTCAGCAGCCTTCTATACCTACATGATCTCTCTCAGTAGCTGCAGCGGGATGGAAGTTGTGGAATGGGAGCATATCGACCTCTGCACGGCGCGTTATTGACAGGTGGATGGATTTCAGGAAGTGACCTTGGCTAACTCAGACGAGCACCTGATGAGAGCCCAGCTCATTTTCCCACAGAGCACATCTCTGGCACCAGCTGCCTCTCTGTAAGCAGACTGTAGGTTATCATTGTGAGACGTAAATACTGCTGATGTACTACTACTTATATACTGCAGTAATAGGAGTTAGTCATAAACATCGGTTGTTCGCGGAGAAGATTAAGGGACTGAGACTGTAACTGAAGTATCTAGATGATCAATATCTTTCACTGCTGGGAGATTCATGACAGCTAGTGATTAAAAAAAAAAGTTTGCTTCACTTAAATGAAAACAAAAAAAGTGTAAGTTTTTCCTAAAACAGTGCCCGAACTGTTCGGAAGGATCCACACAGCATCATGTCAACAGTTTTCCAAGGGACAGTGTCTTTGCTGGAGAGGATCAGCCACAATAACAGGGACATTAGAAATATTGCTGCAGGCTCTTTGTTTTTAATAATTAAATGCTATGAGCTCCACAAACAGAATTCCATCATCTCTATTAGATTTCAATGACATCAGAAATCTCAGGGACAGATTCTGTCGACCTGCTAACGTAAACCCGAACTGACTGCTGATACTGTTGAAGAAAATGTGAAGCCTTAACATTCACCGTTGCAGCTCATTTCTATTTGTGCATAAACAGTGATTCAAAAGATACCTCAGGTGGAATCTGGAGGTGGAATCTATATAGAATCTGTATTCACCTCTGTCCTCTTACTGGGAATAAAAATATTAAAATCGCTGTACACATCTTTACAGGCCTGTTATCAACAAGGATCCCACACTGCCACTGTGTGGATTTTTATAGTATTACATCCTATTTGAGCATTTTCACCATCATCTTTTCAATCATTTCTGTAACTCCACCCCTCATAGAATGATTGGTAGTCAGCAAGGCGCTGGAGTGTCAAGGAGCCAATCATGAGACTCTGCCTCCTGTTCACAGGGCTCCTATTCTCAGTGCCCCCTATATACCACTGTTATTTATAGAAGCCTGGGGATGCAGGATGGAGCTTTACAGAGGAGGGGTGGAAAGAGGAAGAAAGGAAGGAAGGAAGAAAGGAGGAAGAAAGGAAGGAAGGAAGGAAGGAGGAGAGGCTTTGACAGACAAAAGGAGTGTTTGGACTTGAGGACGACCGCATGTCTTCCTCTAATGGTCCTTCAGATACCCTTTCACACTGGACAGAAAAATCCCAGTCACATGTGGCTTTTGTCTGCGGTAAGAATGGGATAGTAGGATTGACACTCGAGGCGTTTATTGGCTCCACCTCTGATTAACAGTGAGGTAAACACTCCAAAAAAACACCAGCAGGAACTGCTTCCCTTTCCGGTCCAATGCTTGCCCACAAAAATCATGAACATACCTGTCACCTTTCCATCACTGTGCTGTTCAACCAGAGACCACACTTTACTTTTATATTATTCTACTGGGCACCTACAGCGTGGCACAATAGTGCTAAAGATGCTTGCTTGCCGGCACGCAGGGGTTCCTGCAGGAGCTGCAAGAGTGAACGCAGCCAGGAAATAACCTTTAAAAGCACATGTGCACTGACCAAAGTGTCTAACAAGGATGCTCAGACGCTGAGGAGCACCAAGCTGGGGAGAAAGAGTCAAGAAGCAGTGTGACTCATGAGGGACTATGTCTGTTGACACTGAGATAAAACTCAGTGATTTATAACCAGTGGGTTTATTTGGATATAAAATGGTAAGAGAGGCAGGAAGTGGAAAAGGAGCCCATTCAAAACAAAGCAGATCTCATCATGGCTAACTGGACCTGTCTGATGGGTGGTTTCCTTGAAGACGGTTAGCATTTTCTTGTTTCATACAAAATGGTTGGACACCACAGCTCTGCTAATGTACCCGGTAATTTGATGTTGTCAATACTACGTATTGTACCTTCAGAAGGAAAACAGGTGAAAGGAAAACAGGGAGTCAAACAAAGAAAACTACTTAATAAAACTATAAGGGTTTAAATAAATGATCAGATTAAGGATATTTCTTTACAAATAGAATCCAAAAGTTTAATAAAATGATAAAGGGTGAGAGGTCCATATGATCACTTGCAAAGTTGGATTTATTTTGCACACATCGTCGTCCATCGTTGTCTTCCGCTTATTCCTTACTAGTAAGGGTCGCGGGGGGCTGGAGCCTATCCCAGCAGCCTTCAGCGAGAGGCGAGGTTCACCCTAGACAGGTCACCAGTCCATCACAGGACCAACACATAGAGACAGACAACCATTCACACTCACAGTCACACCTACAGTCAATTTAGAGTATCAATCAGCCTCGTCCCCTCTTGATGTCTTTGGACTGTGGGAGGAAGCTGGAGTACCAGAGAGAACCCACACAGGAACAGGGAGAACATGCAGACTCCACACAGAAAGATCCCGCGCCTGAGCTGGGACTCGAACCCGGAACCTTCTTGCTGTGAGGCCACAGTTATTTTGCACACATATTTGATTTTTTTTTTTTGTAATGCATTGCGACAAAAATTCTTCTGTTGATTTCTTGTGATGAATCATATGTTTCAATTGTCCAAAAATAGTGCAAAATTAGTTCAACAAAACTATACTCTATTTTCACTGCAGACAGACAAAATTGGACAAGTTTCCACACTGACTACTTGGATCACCTCTATTTGTACCTGTATTAACTGGTTGTCTGAATGGCTGAATGAGGACATAAAGCATACTTTGCTCTGCTGGAGGACAGACGGTATCTGAGATCGAGCAGAACTGTAGTTGGTAGTGTAAAATCATTTAAGTGATACATTGTCCATTACTGGAACTGCTGTGCAGCCTGCTCCAGTTCACAGTCAGAGGTCAGTGCACACGAATGCCTTCTAACGGAGAAATATGGCCCCCAATGACATTTCTCTGGATCTCGTTTGAATGATACTTCTTCTTTGCACTATGGGAGGTGGGCCCAGGGCCAAAGATTTGGTGTTGAGTGGGGCTGCTGTATATTTTGTCATCTACAAGTTACCATCAAGTGCACTTGCACGGTACATCAGGCAACATATGGCAGCTTCTTTACAACCTCAGACTCAAAAGAAATGGAGTGGATGAAAATGTTTGGGAGTTCCACTTTGCGTGAGGATATTATTGGACTGGAGGTAGCTTTGAAAATGTATTAATTCAATTACAATTCAAAAAACTTTGAAAAGTTGATATTGGCGAGGGTCGGCACGGTTTGGGGGTAGAGTGGCTGTCTAGCAACCGAAGGGTTGCTTGTTTGATCCTCATTTCCCCTGGTGACCATGTCCAAGTACCCTTGAGCAAGATATCAAACTCCTAATTACTCCTGATGTCCCCGCGACAGACTGTCAACCCGTCCAGGGTGAACCCTGCCTCTCGCCCAATGTCAGTTGGCATAGGCTCCAGAATCCCCACCCTGTGACCCTTAACAGATAAGTGGTATAGAAAATGGATGGGTGGATGGATTGATGGAGGTTGATGTTGGCACATTTCACCTCTACAAATACAACTGATTGTTTAGCTATGTAGAAACGTTTAAAACCATGCTACAGCTCAGATAGCAAAGGATAGAAAAAGGTGTCAGTTTATGCAATTTCTTGGCTGCCGATGAGCAGTTGGGTCACATGGGAAAAGATATTTGTAGGTGACTGGTGATTCCTCAGATTCGCCTCTGCGTTCCTTCCTTCACAAATACGATTTTTAGTTTTCATAAACCAGGTCCAGGTCGAGTTTGGTCAGAACTCAGTGGATGTAACCATCCTCCCATTCATTGTTGAGTAAAATTCCCTGCCTGGACCTTTTTCAAACTGATAATTACATATTTTATTTTGCTTGTTCTAGTTGAAACGAAAGTGGGGTTAAAAAAAAAACAACAAACACGATTAAACCACGCAATGTTGAAAAGACTGCATAAACCTATGAATGGGAGGAAGTAATTTAATTTTTGATGAAATATGTTGAATTATAGCAGTAAGTAAATACATGAGTTTTAAACCACCAAACACGAAACTCACTCGTGTTTGTATCGTTGCATCCATCCATGCATGAGACGCATGCACAGGAGAGGCAGAGTGGGTCGGATCTGTGTTTACTTCCGGACTCCAATGAGACACTTGCTCAGAAAGCAGCAGCTTCAGTGGTGGCTCCGGCTGTCAGCTAGCGCGGTAGCCATACAAGGCTTCCTGACAGAGGTTACCGGGTTGACCAGCGGTATCCCAACAGTCAAGCCTCGCTCGGCGCCACTGCACCCCGGACACCGCGGCTCCAGGCAGAAACGTGCCGCTGCCCCGCTCGCCTTCGTGCTCAAAGTCACTTAATGCTTCCCTCCCGTTACCAGCCAGCACACTGATCTGTCTGTGTTGATGCCACTTCATGATCCGCGCTAACCGAGGAGCAAAACAAGGACAATCGCTCAAAGTTTAAGCGGCGTTTCTATCTCACCGACTAGAATCCAGCAGCTGGGAGAGACACTGACCACCGGGAGAGCAACGGCACTCGGGGGCAAGACAGCCCGGGCAGCGAGGGTGGTGGCTGGATAAAGTAGGGGGTCGCCTCCGACTCCTGGTGATATTATCCCCTGCCAGCTAACATTAGCTAAGCTAGCTACAAACACCATGGACTGGTTAATGGGGTGAGTACACACGGCTAACTTGCCAAGCTAGCTTACTCTCCAATGACAGGTCAACTGCGCAGTCTTTCCGAGGCTGGCAGAAAAACTACCGCTCGGTGGCTGACACCACCAGAGTCAGCATTAAACAGGTGCACTGTCCATTAATGCGCTTACATTTTCACTTCAACACATTAATCTACCTGTAAGCGGGTAGCTTGTTCACTAGCTTAGCCTAGCTCTACGGGGCTAGCATGGTAGCAAAGCTGGCAACGGTCTCCACCTGCAACGGTAAACCGACCTAATGTCGGGTTACCCAGGGCCAGGCGGTATATTTGGGTATTTGTATGGGCTGCAGCTATTTAGCCAGTGATTGCAGCGCCCACATTAGACCGTGAGAATATATCTGTGGAGCCCAGTTTGTTGTATGGGAAGCTTATTTATAGCAATGCTCATCACAGCAAGTGGGCTAACGTTAGCAGCCCATCAGTGATGCTAACGCGGCTATACCCGGTTTATTCCGTGTGCAAGGTGCGCCTTGTAGGGGAACTACCATTCGCAGCCAAAAACACCAAACGTGCTATAATTTTACACCTGGGACACAGACTTAGTCTCCGGTGCTTTTGGTTAAATATTTCACAACACAATTTATATTTAGTAGTAAAGCGAGATTCGCAGCAGTCTGATTCAAAGAATTAGATAAGCTTTTTGAAGTTTGTGGCTTGACATGTTGAAGGTTTAGAAGTTGGTGAAACTGTTTTGCCACGAACTTGGTGGAGAAGTAGTGGTTAGGTGTGTGTGCATGTCACCTGACAATGCAGTGATCATTGTATTCAGGACTATCAGTGATTCAGTTTAAGCACTGTCCAAATCCTGCTGGCCCGGTCTGCTGTCTGAGAACTGTTGTGTGTCTTATGAATTTCTCAGTTCAAACTGAAGGACACAGATTTCGTCACATTTGCCTGTGTAGAAAGAAGTTAATGAAGTCTTTGTCCAAGGTGTGTGAGTGCTTTCAGTGCTGTATGAACACATCAGCGATATCTGTACTTTATTTTTTTGTAATTTCAAGGCATTTTGAATTTAGAAAAGGGTTTTCTCTGCATACTGAGGTGCTGTGCTGTGAGACTTTTGGCTTCCTGGTTACTGTGGTGTTTGGCTGCAGCACCGTGCATGCAGGGCAGGACAGAGGAAGGGTGGAGGTCTGCTGTCAGGGTGTTTCTCCATGCTGACACACTTTGACAGACAGATAAGGATTCAGTCTATTGATACCCTCAAATGTAATATCAGCTGTATTGACTAAAGTTTTATTTTTGGCCATATTAAATATCTGCTTGTGTTCTGATGCATTCTTACTCAGAATGTCTGAACTTTTGATGTACCAAGAACAAAACAATCCATTGCTTGTTGCAGGACATCTTCTTCTTGATTAGACATGGATTATGTTATTTTGGGATTTAAGAAACAGACCGACTCCAACCCCACAGAAAAATACATGTGCACGAGGCAGTACATCACATGGTATATTGCAGTTTAAAACGTTTTTTTTGAAATTATCATAAGTGGAACAAGTACAAAACATATTTGATAAATATTTTTTTGATACAAGTTGAAACATTACTACAAATGAATACTATAAATATAGTGGCAGAAAGTGGTGACAAGTTGCGGGGAGTACTGGCCTGGTTAAAAATCTCACAAACAAGCAAAACAAAACCTCCAAACCCCCAGATGTCTTTGGGTGCTGCGTTTGTATGACAACTATATTTTAACAAATTCTTCAACAGACTTATTTTTAGAGGCTCATAATCTATTTGTTATTATTATTAATTGTTGATCATAATTTTCTCTGTGAGCACCAATAATGCTCGTCCCTATAATTCGGAGGAATGAACTAATAATTGTGTCTTCCTACTGTCACTAGTCTCTGTTAGCCTGTCTAGAAATAAATGCAGAGTGGAAACGGGTCCTTTGGCAGAATAAATTCAGTGCTACAGTTCTACTCATTGACATCTTCTGTTCATAGACACGGCATTGTCTAGTTTCTTGGCAAGCTAATGTAGCCGTGCCGAAGCTTATATGCCCGTCTGAACAATTTCTAGAAGGGAGAATGGAGAAATGATGAAACTGTGGTTTGTATAGTTGCTTGAACTGCCAGTGTGTCTCTAAAATGTACCTGCCATTGACATTTCCATTTATCAGCCACAGAAACACAGATAGCCTTTTATTTGCAATTTCCTTAGCTGACATGATAACTTATGTTTTTAGGTATTGGGTTCAAGTTTTCGTATTTCATACAAACTGCCATAATTCCATGATTATCTGGGTTTTCTTTCAACTTTGTGATTTGAGACAAAGGTGCCAAACCTGGAATAACAGCCACAGTATGTGCATGCACTTCTAGAATGCACTCAATGAAAAAAATCATGATCTGATGGATAAAAGCACCTGTTGGGATTTAAAACTCATATCAAAATTACAGAAAAGCTTGAACGAAAAATTAGGTTTTGACAATGTCCTGCCTCTGTGGTAGTTTGAATGCTTCCTGTGTGCCGTGTATTTTTCGGGTTGTTCATTCATCCCATTCTAATTAACGTGATATCTTGGGAACACCTGGAAGGAATTTCTTCAAATTTTGCCTCAAATGTGCACTTGGACTTAGGGATGAAGCGATTTCATTTTGCCGGTTAAAGGTCAAAGGTCACTGTGACTGCACTGACCATAACGCCAGAATTCTCGCTAATATGACAAAATTTCACACGTCATAACATTAAATGATTAAATGATAATGTTTTGTATCCACAAAGTACTAAGTGCTAATTCCAGTTTTTCCTTCTGTTGCTTGCTTTCAAGTTTGGCTAACTGATGTCTTGAGTTGCAGTGACTTGTCTAAAGTTGCATCATTTCTTTCAGTTGCACAAGTAATATATCTTGACCCTATCCTCTTTGTCTGTCGCTCACTTTGAAATAATAATTAAGTTTTGGGGCTGTCAGACTGGTTTGCTCAGTAATTCAAGAGCAACACCCACTTATGTTTTGATGTTAGAGGAGGTGACTGAGGAAAGCGAAGAAACACATTTCAGTAAAAGCCTGTCTTTGTTTGATAAATTGGGATTTTATTTGTTCTAATGTAGTCGATAGCCACACATCGTCAATCACAGAAAGTTGTTTGATTTTTTTTTTCATAAAGTGAAAACCCTTATTGTGAAGCTTTTAGCACTGTCAGAGGAATATGAGTCATGCTTGTTTATGAACCACACCTGCCAGGTAAATCCTGTTGTGACTTCTCCCCACTGATAATGTGTGTACACGCCGAGAGTTTGGGTTTGCCAGCTAGTTGTGTATTGTGCGTAGCCATGGGAAGGCGTGTATATACGCTGAACGCATTGGAAGGGAGCAGCCATGAGTTAACCAAGCATGTAATCACACTGAATACAGAGCCAGGCTGTAGAACACCACTGTCAAGACCGATGGAGGGAGGAAGAGGAGAGATGTTAAGAAAGATGGAATGGAGAATGAAGCTGATGTGCGTATAAATGTGGAGACAAAGGAAGGTCAGGGCTTGACGAATGATAGAAAGGGTTCATGAGAAGACAGGGGTATGGGACACGTCATTTTTCTGAGCCATGCTCGGAGGAAGGAGGATATGAATGCTTTTGATGGAATGGTTGATTAGGCAGAAAAATGGAAGAAATTAGTAGGTGCAGGGAGGGAAGGGGATGGAGGAGGCATTGAGAAGGGTCAAGCTTCAGGGCTAATGAAATGGAGGTCTGCAGCGTTATGGTGGCTGGATTGAGGGAATGAGATATGGAGACGGTGATATGGGAACTGGTGTGGGACAAATTTGGTTTCAGCAGGAGGCTCAGCATATGTTGTGTCGGATAGATGAGCCCTCTTGTCATTAGCGCTGCAAGTGTATCTCACACGTGCTTGTCTAAAATGATGGCCACAGTGACTGAATTATTTCATGACCTCATTTGTCCGGATCCAGAGTCGGACATAAAAATCACTGGGGAGATGCACAACGCCTAAATGTCTCTGTCCCAGCTCGGTGAAGTGGGCTGGCTTTGACAGATGTTTAATCCCCTTGATTTTGAGTGATGGATCAGTAATGCCGAATGAGGGGCGAGTGAATGGAAAACTTTAGCAGCTGAGTGGAGCCTGCTCCAGGCTGCCTGGCCCGAGCAAGAGTCCGATTTAATGCACACTTAGCTGGCACCGCATCACCCAGGATTTAATGGCGGACAGACAGTGCATCATTCAAGCAATGCAAGTAATAAGACGAAAGATTCCAATCATGATGGCCTTGTTTGTTGTCTCCTCTTATTTGTGGATATTTGTCTTCAGCCTGGATGTATAGAGTTCAAGTAATCTACCGTTCAATACCGTTCACGTTCAATCAATGAGTTGTGTTTAAAATTTTGAAGAGAAAATTAGTATCATGCTCTTTCCAAATCCCCAGACTCAAAGTGGTAGTTTCAGATTTCTTCTTTTGCCCATCTAATAAAGACTTCATTGTTGTTACATACAACAAGAAAAGCAGGAAATGGTGATATTTAAGTCTACACGTAGAGATGTTTTGATACCATTCATAATACGTGTCTTGTTTACTTCTTCTCTGCTCAGATATACTTTTGGGTTGACACATCTGCTGAAAACTACACTTTCGCCCCTGTTGCTAGTGCCATCACACACAAATGTTGCCAGTTTGGTCTCAGCTGTACCCTTGCTTTTCTTTTTTCTTTTTCTTTTTTTTTGCAAAATGTCTTGATGGACTTCCTTCAAATTTCTTTTTCAATTGTCCAACAACAACAGGGTACTTCATTTGAGAAATGTATGAAAGACCATGTTTGATTATTTGTTTTTGCCAAATATCCGTGATTGACTTTGTGCATTGTTAGCTGTTTATATGTTTAAAAAAAAAAAAAGCATTGTTTAAGCTATGATATTGGCACAGTTTCTCAGCAGATCTCTTCAAATGAGTAGTTCCAAATGTGAGAAGTCGACATGATTTTATTACATGGGTAATTCAAAAGGGGAATTCACAGGAGTTTCTCATAGGTTGAGTTTTCTCTGCAGCGGAAAACATCACTCTTGTGTTTAACCGCTGTGGCGTGTTTTCACATCTCATACCTTTCTGGCTTGTGGTTGCACGTCAACTCATCAACATCGGGCTACATCCATCCCGGCGCAGTCAAATAAGAGGTTAGTTCTCTGTGTTGAACCTGAACTCAGGGTTCCTGCAGAAGAGGTCCCATTCTTTTTTCATGTGAGGCGGCAGGTTATGGGAGCATTTCAACACATTAATGAAACATGAATCTGAACAGTTGAGTCTTGATCTTCAAATGACAAAAGGTTCTCTACCTCTAAACTCACTACTAAAGCTCTTATTGCTGATTTCTGCTAGGACCCCAGAATGCCTCTGACACACTGCTTCGGGTCCAACGATTAAAACATTTCAAATGATGTCTTCCTGTGTGGCAATTATAACAGCTCAAACTTGAGTTTCGAGGAGGCTGGGAACACTTTTCTACTCTCTATCTAACAGGAAGTGCACTGTCTCAACCCAGGCTGATTCCTAGCAACCATTATGAAATGCTCCACAGAAATTATGTTTTTCAAAGAAAGTAGAATAAAAGATCACCCTCAGAAATCTGTGTATTTGCATATCAAGCAATCCAAGGGGGAGAAACTCTGTGGTAGCACTTTGGGGAGTGGTGGTTATAGTTTTGAAATCCCTTTATGCTTCTACTTGTGCTGATGTTCCCATTTGGGATTTTTATGCCCTGCAAGGCTGTCCTCATGCAACCTCAGTGCCTTTTTTAATGTTTCCCTTCCGCACATATTGCCCAGGCTAAGGTGCTGTTTCTGTTCATCACACCACAGACACAGTGCTGATGATAGTCAGTGGCAAACCACCACCTCAAAGCAGTCACCTGGTCTAATATAGCAGCTCCATCCCTGGGGTGCTCACTCTGGACCAGGAAGTTTCCCCAGCACACCAAATATCTACAGTGCTTTTCTGATAGACTGTTTGGTTAGAGTTGTAGTAGTAGTTGGACCCGGATCGGTCACAGGTCTCAGAATCTACCGGGAAGACAACCATTTATGTGATGGATGCATAGTATTGGATTTTTTGCTAAAACACTTTTTTTTTCACATCTGATTTGACCAGTTGCAAATATTTACAGATGTCTATATTATCTGTATGAAAGCTTTATGACTTTTCATGAAGATAAGTCATAAAGCTGCTGGGAATCACAGCGCGTTTGTGAAGGACAGCGCATCAGTTTAGTTTCAGTTTAAGCAAGAAAAGATCCACTAACCTAGTGTATATTGTGGGGAAGGTGTAAGAGTAATATTTTCTATAAGTATGAAAATAAAAGTTTGCATTGAAGGAAATTTCCTTAGATGTGTAACTTCTAAGAATTAGCAAAAATCTGTATCGGCAGGTTACGGCAACAAAAAAATTTCAAATCGGAATCAGGCAAGAGAAACGCATTACTGCAGGACTGGCTCTATCAGACTGGATGATGTTCAGGTCTGAAAAATCTGATTTTAATCATCTCGACTTATAAAAATTCCATTTTTGTTTTCTTTCTATTGTTATGGATTGAACACAATCAAAGATTATATCATTGTGGTTTCCTTTCAACAGTTACTCTGGGAATACTAGCGCTTTACGAATCCCGTTTGACTCCTTGGACGCTTGTGGCCCAGACACTGATCTCCATTAAGCCGGTTAATAATGCTTCACAATATTTATTCCAATACTTTCTATTGGATTGCAAAGGCTGTACAGGGATTTCCATTTTTCTCATTGGTTTATTTTCCTTGGTTGCCAGTTGGAACTAAGATCAACTCTGTGTTGATGGAGGTGATGGAGAGGCTGGCTTCAGGCTATTCTACTGTGATGCGCTGCAATTGCTGACAGATGGGCTGGATGAGAAGATGTCTTGTTGGTTATTTTACTCCCTCAAAAGGGAATCTTAGTGCCTTTCAACCAACCTAGCTCTCTGTTTCATTCACTGGCTCATTGTGTGTGTGTCCTTCTCTCCCCCTCTACCTCTCAGGACACTGATGTGCAGAGACGTTTGCGTGCTTGGCTGCAGCCTTAGCTGGACTGTTCAGTTGTAGAAAGCAAGGCAGTGTTGAGCAGGCCCAGGGCAGCAACAGCCCTTGATGAGAAATATTTAACCACAAAAGCTGCTTTGGTGTTGGCTGTGAACACAATTGAGCATGTAGGACCACAGCCTATATGACAAGGAATATTGTACAATCCACTAGCATGATGTTGTAGCTTGCTAGACTCATGTATTTTTGAGTTAAGGACTGTGGAAGAAAACATTGGACAGTGAAGCAGTGCAGGATTTGCAGGTTAGTGAGTTTACTTCAGGTTGACCTGGGTTGTCTGTCTCATGAAGGTAGTTCACTTGTCAGCAGCCTCTATTGCCATGGTGAATTATGATGTGCACCTGACCTGCTTTAGGGCAGGCTATGTTCAAGACAACTGAGCAAAGGAGCACTCTTTAACCACCTCTCTCCAGATTAATTTGTTTCCTTCTGGCTGCAGTTTATTTCACTGACATGTCATCATCTTTTAGTCTTTAAAGAAGAAAAAAAAAAAGGTTTAAGTCTTTAAGAGAGATTAAACCCTCATACTTTTTGACCTTATTGTAAGCTTATTTACACATTTAAAATCTGTATTCATATTTATTCTTCACTCACTCCCAAGAAAGTGTAACAGGGTTTCAGGTAATATTGAATTCAACGCCATAAGAATGCGCAGCTGTGATGATCTGTTTGTGCCGTTGTGATGGAGCAGTGATATTGATAAGCCTGATTGATTCCTGCATTTACACAGGCATCCTGTCTTTGGCTGCTGCACTTATGTTACTTTTGGGATTTGTTATGGATTTATGGTCTTTATATTTGCGGAAGAGATTATGGTTTGTTTTTCTTGAGCAAGGTGTGCAGCTCTAGAGTTCTCCTTGTCTGTGACTGGTCACCTGGGGCCAGTACTCTCTCGACTACTTTGGTGTTTGTAGAAAAAAAAAAAAAGGCCAACTTATGCATAATTATGATTGTTGGGGTCAGTCAAGCCAGTTAAGAGAGTCTCATTGCTATTGTTGAGTGTGTTGTTCATTTTCTCATCAAAGCTTCACATTTATTTTAGGATCAGTCAGACAGATTCTACCTTTTTCCCATAAGCTCCACGGCACAAACAGTCAGCAGCGGGGAGACACCACACCGTACTGGCTCAGCTGTCATAGTTCAGAGGTGTTGATGACTTTGGATTTCACAGGAAGAGGACACCTTGTAGCTGATCAAGTAACAACCATAATTAGCATCTCAAGCCCAACACCAAGAAGGGCTTTCATTCACTACAGACAGGTCACGTCTGTGATGTAAAACTGCCAATTTCAGACAAGTAAGAACTGGTGGTTAGCTGGTTAAAATATAGTGACATGTTTCTGTGGGTCCATGTGAAGTGAATCTTCCTCAGGCTGGAAGTAACAGTTCTGTGTCAGGGAGTGCCGTGTGCATCGTCGAGGGAGATATGGAGGTACTTGAACAGCACAAATACAGTAAGACATGACTTAAGCCCCTGGTTTGTGTGTGGAGATGCTTCTATCTCCCTGTTTCCTCTTCGTTTTATCTGAGGTTGAAAATGGGACAGGCCTAGGAATAATCATGACACCACAATGACTCTGCAGTTTGCAGTGTAAGTGGCGTTATTTTTGCTCTTATTTTTGAAGGACAGCGCATGCTGCTGTTTGAGTATGGTGCAACCACCTGATACCACGTTTGATCAAGAGTCTACATGCAGCCCAAACTACATAGAGCTGGCTGCACTCATGCAGCTTCTCCACCCACTCAAATAGGTCCTGACCTGTTCAGATACTTGAACAGGCAGCATTTTACAACACAAACTGTATAAATTGCTGACATTTACCCAGCAGGTTCTTATTCTTGTGATGTGGTGACAACATAGGTTTTGTTTTTGTCAAACATATTGATCTCACTTCTATGTTCTGCTCATTTGTACCCCACTATTTTGTTACTCCTGGCATGACTCGAGGTGTATGAGGGTGTTTGTGCTGCGCCTGTATTTTATTTGGCAGGAGAGTGGCACCATGCTGTGACTGTGTTTAGTCTTTCATAACAGTCTGGTCAGCCCTGTCCCGGCCACAAAACTGGCCCTGCCAATGGACTGAGAGAAGGTAGGAGCTCATCAGCTGCTCTGTCTTGCTGTCTCTCCTTCTCAATCTCACACATCATGTTTTTGATTGTAACAGTACATTTGCGCTCCAAATATCCAGCCAAAAGTGCCACACACATCCCGGACTCCCTGGTTCCCCCAGTTGCAGGACTGGCTGCCATAGGCCCAGGAGCAGTTCCTGCTCTGTCAGAGAGGATCATAGTCATAGGCCCTTGCTGGCTAGAGAGGTCTTAAGTTCATCTAAAATAAGCAGAACCCCTTGCAGCAGGATTTAGGGTTGCTGTTTCCCTCCACCCACATGGGAAACCTATCAAAGCAGTTGGCTGCAGTTTGGTTGCACTGTATCAAATTCAGTCCTGGCTATAAAATGTTTCTTGTGCAATATAACCTGTCCATTTAGATGTTTCAGATATCTTTATGGGGCTACTTGAATTTTATAGTATTAGATTTCTGAGCAGTTTCATCCATCCATCCATTTTCTATACTGCTTATCCATTAAGGGTGGCGGGGGGGCTGGAGCCTTTCCCAGCTGACATTGGGCGAGAGGTGGGGTTCCCCCTGGACTGGCTGCCATTTTTCTGAGTAATTTCTAAGCAATAATTGACATTTTCACAAGCCTACAAAATCGTAACTTTTCACAATTTTGGATTAATGTGCAAAACTTGATTCAAGTCTAGCCTTTCAGTGTACTTTGAAATTAGTTTTTTTGTAAAGCGTTTGGAATATCAAATTGCCTTTTACCCAGGAATACAGCGCTGACGTTTACTACGGCTGACACAGTTTGCTGTGAAAACCTTCTATTCCAGATAATTGGATCATCGGAATTGCCTCAAAACAAATATGTTCAATCAGTCAATTATTAACGTGAAGGCCTGAAGCAGCTTGTCTTGTGAATGATTGAGTTACTAAGGATTTCCCAGATCAATTGGCTGCTGATCATGATCAGCTGTTTTTCATGAAGCATATGTGATTGGTAGATTGGCATTAGTGCCTCTGGTCACCGAGCACTTGCAGTTAATGGTTGGTGTCTGCAGCTGAGAGAAGCTAGCAGCCCAGAAAGGTAACGCCTCTTTAGTTTGCATAATGCAGAGGAGTTAATGTTCTAAGACATATTACCTTGCTTACTGCGTAACCTATTGAATAGGCTTGATATAATTTTCCGTCTGTGAATAACTGAATAACTAAACACGTGATTAATTATTTGAATGTTTGATTCAGATGTTCTCACTCTAGGGTACTTTTGCATTGCATCTGTGGAGTTTTTATACTTCTCTTTATAAACAAACTAATCAACGGCTAAACCGGCAGCTATAAAGAAGATAAAAAATGATCACTATCAGCCAATTTCACTTAAATGTACTTATTATCTGCGGTAAGCTAAAGAAATGTGATCAGGGCATGCTTAAAATTACTAGATGAGGGCTTAAAAAAAATTCCCCTCAACCCCTTAAATACGTGGCCTTTATTTTCTTATTTATTCCGTAAATATAAAATCATGATGTTGGGTGAGGTAATCATTTGCCGTGGGAAACCTTTGATATGTCAGGTCATTGCATCAAATTTTCCTCAGACGTTTATGCGCTACTCTGTGAAATTGTTTAAAAGCAAGATGGAGAACTGGGATGGGAGATGTAGAAGGAAAAAATAGGAAGGTGGGGTAGTGGAGCGGGGAAAATTGAAAACACCAGGAATAGAAAGGCAGGACAGTGGAAGAGAGGGTAACTGATAAGTCGAGGAGATCGACTGGAGAGCGTGGGTAAAGATCAGGGGAAGAGGGAGAGGATAGGTGAGATATGGAGATAAATGGGGAAGCAGCAATGTGGGTCAGAGAGTTAGATTAGAAACAGCAGAGGTCTGCAATAGAGGACAGAGAGGGAGATTTAACAGCAGGGGCCCGGGTGGCTGGTGACACACAGAGAAATTGTGTGTGTGTGTGTGTGTGTGTGTGTGTGTGTGCGTGCGTGCGTGCGTGCGTGCGAGGGGATGTTTAATTCTGGAGTGAAAACATGAATCGTAACAGTGCACTGAATCCTTCGTTCGGATCCCTCATCCATCTGGTTCATTCACCCTCCTGTTTTTCCCAACTGAAGACTAGGTTCTGATTTGACTTGGAGCAGGGAGCAGTTAATTCTGGGGGCTTGTATTTAATTTTTCCTCTCAGAATGTGGTCAGCATCATGGGTGAGGCTTCAGCTGAGCGGTGAGCTGCTAAATCTGTGCAGAGCCAGTGGGCTACTAGCGTCGATGTAAGCTCGCTGGGTTTGTCCTTGGTGGCTGAGGCTAGGCCGCTAGGCTGGTCTGAACTGTAATTGGATTAGAGATCTCTGCGTTGCATCAGGCAAGGCAAGCCCAAGATCTACACACTGACACACACTTTAAAAGCACTCACGCCTCAGGGAGACAAGTTCATCTTGATTCTGGAGGCAGTACACCACCATGTTTGCTTCATTTAGTGTCTCTCTTTCATTGGCATCCCTCAGTTTTACTTATTCCTATTTAATCACCATCCAACCTACCATCCAACCCATTACATACTTATGTGAAATTGTTTGTGTGTACGTAGATCAGTTATGCATTGGATGTCCACTCTGTATGGGATGGAGAGCTGAAAACACACTGGCGATTAATTGACAGGACGAGTCATACTCAGCTTGATGAATGGGCTTCTTGCAGGTGGCAGGGAACTTAGTGTTTAACAGCTTTTGCACAGGATGTCGAAGGTGATATCATGGTTGGTTTGCATTCTGATTGCCTCATGTAACATTCAGTGATCAGATCTGTGTGGCGATTCCTTCAGTTCCTGGGGACGGTGTGTGACTTATTATGTATTCACCTGCATGCTTTGAGGGCATCAAGAGTTGAGTAATTTAGCTGATGCTCCTATCTTTGAGAGTCTTGCAATACTTGGGGCGTTAATGGGTAAATTCCAAGGTCGCAAAATGTCCATAATCTTTGCTGGCGCTCAGGAGGGTTCGGTTCCATAGACTCTCACACGAAAGTGCATGTGCAGATCAAGGAGCAACGCGAGCACTGTGAAGGAAGAGCCAGTTTTCTAAAAGATGTTACTGACTGTAACACATGAGCAGGGTGTGGTGAGGTGTGTCTGACAGGTTTGAACATGAGGATGACACTGCTGAGCAGAAGACACAAAGGAGGGAAGAAAGCAAGGTTCAGTAACCCATAGAGGGATTTCCATCCATTTAGTGGTCCCAGTTTGTATGTTTTTGTGTGTATGTGTGCATTAGCATTCCTCCAGCACATATGGATGTGGTTGAGGTGAGAAATTAGACAGTCAGTACGATCAGAGGAGAGACAGGCCAGCACAGCAGCCATATGTTTCATATACGTTTGCTGATAAGCTTTGCCGTATGGCTCCAATCTGCCCAGATGGCCTGTGCATTGCCTCTCAACTTGCTGCCACCATAACACCGTGTGTGTGTGTGTGTGTGTGGGGGGGGGGGGGGGGGCTGTGATGTGGTATGAAAACAAGGATACACTGTGATTGATGCAAAGCATGTAAATGTAAATATCTTCCATTGGTGGACAGAGAATAGACAGATTAAAGTGATGAATCCTCCTTTACAATTTTAGCCTCAGGATTTGAATTGCTGACATAATGGACTTTTCCAGTCGGATATCATTTCAGGAAAACAGGGATCAGATGCTGATACTGACATTATTAACAGATGGGGGATTGGAATGATAGTGTTGACCCACGTTTCAGATAGGAAAGGCATGAAATGGAAGCAAATAGAAAAAAAATGGTGGGAAAAAGGGCTTTTGGAAATAAACTAATCAGAGGCCAGTTTTCAGAGAGAAACAATCATTAATGTATTCCAGCATGAAGTGATAAATAATTGATCAGTATATTAAAGTAAATCTTGGCTTAAACAGTTAATTTTGGATTCATACTTTCACAGCATCTATTTCTGTAGCAGCAGGACACAAGATTGTTTGCTTATACAAGCTACCATGTGGACTGCTCGCTGCCCAAGGCAACTGTATGAGGTGCTTTGCATCTTAAAAGGAACGTGCAGGAGGTGGGTGGAGATGTTTTGGAGGGAACAGTTTGGAATGAAGGCAAAGGGAGTACAGAGAAGGAACTGGTGTTCAGGGTCATCTGATTTCCGCTGCTGGGTTTGGGTCACTGTACGGGAGCTGCTGACTTGACTTCTCAGCAGCGAGGGAGAGACTCTTAAAGTTGGACACCACACAAAAACATACCACCAAATATTTGACCTTAAGCCTATGATATCTTCCCTAAGGACAAGTGTGTGTGTGTGTGTGTGTGTGTGTGTGTGTGTGTGTGTGTGTGTGTGTGTGTGTGTGTGTGTGTGTACACAGATAAGTCTGATTATTGAAAGCCTACATAGGGGTATGCTGGGGAATACGCTCCGTCTGTGTGCCATCCTCTTTTATACACGTGCTAACAGCACCTCATTAACATACAGTCCAAGTCTCGCATACTCAGCTGTCTAGCATAATGCCTTTCCTTCTCTCATGTGTACTTCCAGTAGCAGACCTGCTAAAGCCTTTTAATCCACTGGTGGGCTCTGTGGTGGGTGGCTTGTGATAAGTGCTCACACTGAGGTTGCTCTGGGAGCTAGCTTAAAGCTAGCTGTACTAAAAACTAGCTGAAAAACACAGGGTACTAGGAGACGATGTCCAGGCGTGGGAGTGAAGCCAACAGCTCACTTTGATACAATTTAATCCTATCTTTGAGGGTCTTGCAATACTCAGGCAGCAGGAAGCCAGTGAAAGGAAGGAAGGACCTCAACATGTCACATCCAGCTCACTGTCAACGCAAGTGTTGGCACACTGTCATTAAGTGAATTTGTTACTGATACGGTTGGGTTCAGTGTCAACCACGGTTCACACTTTGTTCTTATTAAATTTATATGTGTACACGTATGTTGTGTGAAAAAAATCATCATCTCTTCTGCTGTCCCCATCTTTCCACACACACACACACCCCCCCAGGGGAAAAAAAATCACAATGGAGGTTCTCTCCTGTGTTTTCTGTGAGGCCCGTTCCTCCTACCTACACTGGAAGTCAGAGAGGAGTGAGTCATACATCAGGGGGAGTGTGCAGAGCAGAACAGGGCTGTTCTGCTGATGTATTAGCAGCTGTTAGCTGGTTAAATGAGGCTAAGTGAGTTGGCCTGCTCAGGGAGGTGAGATGGAAGAGATTAGCCCACGTAAAGAGCAATGGAGGGAAAAGATCTCTGAAGTGAGGGGTGGCTCCTGACTTCAAGCACAAGGATCACCTCTCATAGTTCAACATTACATAGGGAGCGCTGGTTCTGTCTACTCTTTTGTCTAACACTTTATCTAATTATTTTGCTGCAAGTTAACTTGTTCTGTGCAACGCAAGATTAAGATATATTCAGATAACTGGCGGCATGTTATACTGATACTCCGGCTTCCTCCCACAGTCCAAAAAAGTGCATGTTAGGTTAATCAGCGACTCTAAATTGACCGTAGGTGTGACTGTGAGTGTGAATGGTTGTCTGTCTCTATGTTGGTCCTGTGATTGACTGGTGACCTGTCCAGGGTGAACCCTGCCTCTCGCCTGAAAGCTGCTGGGATAGGCTCCAGCCCCCACTGCGACCCTTAACAGGATAAGTGGAAGAAAATGGATGGATGGATGGATGGATTCTGGTAACTTACATACCCTATGTCTTTGAAAAAAAATTATAATGTTGCTCTGTGACTTGATGTTTCTATTGGGAGGCGTTAAATCTTTGATTTAATTTACACGTCAAATGTGTTCCCTAAAGATTCAGAAAATGGACAAAAGAAAGCTAGAATTTGAGTTAAGTGATATAAGGTCACAAGGTACAACTGTGTCTGAGCAATTAAGAAAATAATATTTTTTCATAATGATGGTGTGTAAAAGTATAATTTCAAATTAAATATTGTGGTGCTATGGAGACATCCTGCACCCACAATCCTATTTTACTGTATATTTGTTCGATACAGATTCCACAAAAATTACACCATTATCACTTAAATGGAAATCGACTTTCATCGAAAAAATAATAATAATGTAAAACTTGGCATTCCTTCTAATACTGTGAATTCCGCCACAAGTGCAATATCAGTCAAATAATTTCAGTTGGATTTTTTTTTTTTTGCAAACCAATTTTCCTTTGTCATTGTTTGCCATTTATATCGATAGATAGAGGATATAAGTTTCCCCTCACAAACCAGCCCTATAGTGTATTGGAGAGGTAGGAACCCAACAGCTTATGTAGTAATATTTCTTTTAAAACATTTACAGAATTATACTTAAGGAGAAATAAAACCATCCATCCATCCATCCATTTTCTTCTGCTTATTCCTGTTAAGGGTCGCTGGGGGGGGGGGGGGGGGGGGGGGGGGCTGTAGCCTATCCCAGCAACTTTCGGGTGAGAGGCAGGGTTCACCCTGGACAGGTCACCAGTCCATCACAGAGCCAACAGATAGAGACAGACAACCATTCACACTCACAGTCACACCTACAGTCAGTTTAGAGTATCAATCAGCCTCGTCCTCTCTTGATGTCTTTGGACTGTGGGAGGAAGCTGGAGTACCAGAGAGAACCCACACAGGAACAGGGAGAACATGGAGACTCCACGCAGAAAGATCTTGTGATGGAGCCGGGACTCGAACTCGGAACCTTCTTGCTGTGAGGTGACAGTGCTGACCACTGCACCACTGTGCCGCCCTGAGAAATAAAACCGAAGTTTACAAATCAGTGGAGTGCCTTGGCCATGTTGGCCTTTGTGATGCAGGAATGGATGGGAGTGAGAACTAGAGCCAGTGAGGGTCTGTCTATGAGGGTCTGTCTATGGGTCTGAATGAGGCTATATGTGTGCATGCTTGTGTGTGGATATCGGCTCTGTAAGCCATTTGGTTCTCAACCTTTGGATGGTGTGTTTAGAGGGTTTTTGTCATTTGTCTGAGGGAGATTCATTCCCCACATCCGTTTCATCTCAGAGAGGAACAGTAGGTCAGAGGTTCGGACCACTCGGTTAAGTTCATGCGTCTCTCTCGCCAGAGCAGAGAGGCAGAACCTTTCTCGTAATAACTCAACCTCAATTAGGTGGAAGCCACGGTCAGTGAATAAGTCAGTGTTGTTTTGAGGAAGTTATGGAGTTAAGAGTCTTGCTGAATGCCAAAAATAAAAGAATTTACAGATCATAAGTCATGGGTCACGGGGAGAACGTTATTTTGGTCTCTTCCTCTTTTTTTCTCATCGTACTCCCAGTTATCTCAGTGCATATGTACACCTGTATCTGTTTGCATGTATTTTTTAAGTGTGTGTGTGTGTGTGTGTGTGTGTGTGTGTGTGTGTGTGTGTGTGTGTGTGTCACTCCTTTATCACCTTCCCCGCCCCGCCCTTTGTTTAGCCTTCCTCTTCATTGTTCTGCCACTCTGCCAGACCAGGGAGTCTGGTGCAGGAGCTCGCAGGAAGTCTTCATCATTCGCTGGAGGGAGCGCAAACACTGAGATGCACAAACACAGGAAGTGCTGCTTCCCTCACACAGGCTCCAGCTGGGCGTCTGTCACTCTGCTGGGTTTATCAGAACGCAGCAACGTGAGCTCCCTCTCTAACCACACGTGTCTCTCTCTGTGGTCAGGTCTCTTTAGTCAACGAGTCCTTTCTCTGTCAGCGCTCTGATACCGGTGAGGGAAGCATTCTGTTTCTTTTGCAAGCTGCATTCTCAATCAGCTTTTGTCATCAGTTTGACCGATGTTATCATGTCATGTAATGTTTTGACTCTGCTCTTCATTAATAAAATAAAGCTTCAATGATTTAAGGTGGATTTCTCCCATAAGGTTGAGTTTTCTCATCTTCTCTCACTATCAGAGCCTAAAATCTTTAATAACACACACACAAATTATTTATTTTGTCTGCTCCTCTGTGTTCCTTGAGGCAGCTGACCTCTCCATATTATGTCTTATTGATTTATATTACAGCAAGACCTTTTCTGAAGCTGCTATATTAACTATGTGGGTAGCATCTTTAACAGCTGAAAGGTGGGGAGCTGTGGTGGAAGGCAGTTGGAGGTGACTGGGCCTTCAGAGCTCTGCACTACACTGAGGCTGGATAATGCGCATGCACACACACACACATCTGAAGAAGTCATACTTCAGGTATGTGTGTGCTTGCGTGCGTGCGTGTGTGTGAGAGAGAGAGAGAGACGGTCCACACATGCATTAACAGAATTAGTGTTTCCAGTGTGATGGTTCACTACCTAAACTTTAACGTGCTCCTTTTGCTCAGTAGATGCTTTCTATGGTTTTCTTACAACTGTGTGTCTTGGGATTGATTTAATTCTTAAAGGGAATTGGATTTGAGTTGTAATGATGAATCGAACACATTTATATATTTTAGATAATCAGATAAGATCATATGTCATTGAAATGTCCTTGAACCTACTTTGCAGATGCGTTGTGGAACCTCACCATAGGCATTCATACAGCCTCACAGCAATTAGCTTCTACTGTCTCTTGATCATATCGGGTATCACGTTGCAACAGGCTTCAAAACACAAGACTCGAATAACAGGGAAAATATCTTGCTGATCACAGAATTTGGATGTAGTGCGTCGTCATACCACAGGAGGGCAGCATATCTCCAGTCCACATGACTTCCCAGTCAGAAGCTGACCAGAAAATGATTAACTCTCAACAATTTAGTTAACTTTGTTCTATCTGTGTTATTGATCAGTCAAACATTTACCGGGAGGAGGTGGTGTGTATCTGAATGGTGGGTCAGCTCAGAAGCAATGGAGGAGACACTCCGTGGCATATGGAGGAGAGTAGATAAAAGTAAAGGACAGAAAGAGAAGGAACGGGGAAAGAGTGATCCATTGAGCATGAAATCAGATCTTGTTGCATAATGATGGCTCGCAGGCCTTCCTAGTGTGCACCAGCCTCTGTGGGCTCTTTCCCAGCCAAGTATCACATGACCGTGTCAAGCGGCTGCAGTATTGAACCAGCAATACTAGGCCGCCACAAGCCAGAGGCGGACAGAGCAATCAATAGTTCTGTTCTTCTCTGTGCTGAGGCCTGCTCTTTCATTTTTCTTCGAGGATATATTTTCAAGTTAGGAATAGGACTCCATGTATTTTATTTCAAGTTTATTCAACTGTTGAAATCATGATTAATCATGCTTGAACTCAGCCGTCTTTTTACGCCAAATATAAATTGTAGATGAGTGTTTTCTCCTATGTGAAAGCTATCCAACAATTATTTTCAAAGAGGCCTCCTCAGAGCCATCAACTCACCACATTTTGGTTACAGCACCCTCTAGAATGACCTTGTGACTCCACTCCCTCCATTATTTACATACCCTCATTAACTTTCACATACCAGCAATACCGGATATCACTAAGGCATCATCCTCGCCTCCTGCCTCCTACCGTCTCTTTGTTCACATGCCAGCAATACCAGAACACATACCAGTCAGCAGGACATCAGTGACTGACCACACCTCCCCCTGCAGGTTCCTGCCTCAGATCAACATCCCCCCCCCCCCCCCCCCCAGTCTTTTTTCACTTCCTGCATGTATGGTGTGTTACTCCTGGTCAACACTAGGTGGCAGCAGTGCCATTATGTTCACCAGTCCCTCATAACAGTTCTTGAGTATGTGGATGAAGCCACTCATGACTTCCCTGCTAAAAGGCTGAAAAACATATAAATGCACTTTTCATATTTAATTATTTGCTGTCAGACAGATGGATTGTAAATATTACACACACACACACACACACACACACATATATGTGTATATGTACATACATACATAACATACATACATACACACACTGCACCACCTCTCAATCTGGCCCTGGCTCCGACCTCTCCCTCTGTCCAGTGTGTTTCTTTGTGTGTGCTGAAATATATTTAGGGTGGACCCACTGTGTGTGTATGGTTCAGAACTTTATTTCCACTTCACTGCTCTTAGTCTGAATAACAGCCTGTCACTTGTGTGTGTGTGTGTGTGTGTGTGTGTGTGTGTGTGTGAGAGAGAGAGAGAGAGAGAGAGAAGCGTCTTGATGTTTTGCAGCCTAACTTTACACATAAAATTGTGTAACAAGTGCATGTTAGTCATTTTATATGTACTTTGCCGTCTCAGCGGGGTGTATGGCACAGAGTGTGTGTCAGCATCACATCTGTGCTGTCTCTTTATAAAGCTGACATCTCTTCTCGTACATGCTGCATGTGTCTTTGCACTGGGCTCCAACATTTAGTTTGTGCATCTTATATTCCTGGAGAGCATGTGTAAGAGTGGAGGGGTCAGGGCTACACAGGAGTCAGTGGCAGTTTTCCTGGAAGCTTTGGTGTCACACACACTGTGTGTGTTCTTTTACTGTGAGGATCTGTTATAAGACCTTCAGAAGGAATCTACAGCTTTCCCTCTTCAGGTTATTGAAAAGAGGAGGCATTGAGCGGCATGTGTTTGTAATTAGTATGCAGAGAAAGTTCACATCCTTCTTACACAACACCAACAGGGAGACTGTAGGAAGGTACTGAGCATGAGGGACAGGAGGGGAGGAGAAGGGGCTCATGATGCGAGGGAGATACGCAAGAGGAGGGGAAAAAGCTTGAATAGCAAAGGAAGAAGAAAGCACAAATTAGCTTAATGAAGGGGCTGCAAAGGGAGCAATAAAATCAAGGGCAGTTGAGGTGGACACAATGAATAAGTGCAGGACAGAGGAATGGATTGAGACTGAATGGAGGGGTGGGGTGGGGGGTGAGCTGCATCAATAAAGCACAGGCTAATTGGTCTGCAGTGTTCTTCCTCTATTCCTTCCTCCCCCTGCATCAGTCCGACAGTATTCAGGGTCAGTTTCTGCCTTCTTCCCGTAGTGGTCCACCTCCTATTGCCTGCATCTCCTCCCCCCGGTGGATGGTGTGTATCTCCACAGTGACTGGCTGTGGTGCAATTGATCAGCAGTTCTGGTGCCAGGTTGCTCTTATTGTAATAAACCAGCTCAGAGCCTTTAAACCAACCCTGAGTGCTTTTGCGGGAGTAGAGGAATCACACACACACCTCACTCCCATGACGTAATGCTGAATAACCCTGAGTGCTTTTAAACTTACTGCTCGCCTGGACTGCTCATTTTGTACTTTTGCCTACTTAATCCCTCTAGTCATATAAACCCAGACAGCTAACATGCTGCAGTCATGTCCTGCACTGATGGCAACATTTCCCTGAGGTGGAAAGTCACTCCTCCAACTCCAATGTGTTCAAAAACTGGAAACAGCAGATGCTACAAAGAAGATGTGTTGAGTTTCCTCGCTTAGAGTTCAGACAACGTGCTCATAGCAGTTTCCAGTATGTGACTGATTACTTTCCTATCTAATCTAGAAAGCTGTACATACCCAAAGTGAGGTTCACTTTGGCCTACCATTTGAAAAAGAGCAAAATTTTGAAAAGCTAAATAATAAAACTACAAATTAATTTTAACAATGATGGACTTTGTGAGGTAAAATGATCATGGTAGACTGGTGTGTTTACTTTTGGCCCACCATTTAGTTTGAGTTTGGGGACCCAGCTTTAAAAAGTTATGGATTACTTTATAGATTACAACAACATGTGAGCAAAAACTTCATATGCCATACAGGAGTTAATAAATGCTCTTACATGAATGCAACATTTGGTTTCCTCCACTATTTTGATGGTGTCACAAGTTGTCAACTTTTCTATTTTCACAACTGGGCCCTCAAATTTTTCAATTTATCGCACCACCACATGAATTTCCCATAATTAGTTTTTTGTTTATTTTTTTAATTCAACAGGAAGTTTGGGATATTGGTTAAAGTCAGGAAATGGTAACTTGCCCTTTAATTAATCTCTTTTACTGTGGCGATATTTTGAAATTATCAGTGGAAAACAACTCAGTTTGCCCCAGGTTATGTTTCTTACTTTCGGTTAGCATTGCAATGCTCCCAGTAACTTCATTTTGGGATGTCAAAAGCTCAAAAAAGTACAAGACACTGCATTGTCCTGGATTTTGAACCTCTTTCCCAGAGCTCCCGACCATTGGGTCTTATTTAAAAAAAAAAAAAAAAAAAGAGAGTGAGAGAGAGAGCGAAGACGCCACATCTGCTCTTTCCATTTTGAAGTCTTTGTGGTCTGGCCCTCTACTCAACAAATTCAACTCTTACCTCTCTCGCCATCCTTTTCTCCTCCTCATCTGCAATGTAGCAGATTTTATTTTTTTCTCGGCAAATCCAAACTTGACTAAACACGAGCTTTGGGTTGTATCTAGTGTACACACACACATGCAGCAGTGTGACCCCGAGGACATGTATACACGTGGTCAGGTGAGCTGAGCTATAAAGATCACACTTGATCATTGGAAAGTCATTTGAGTGTCACCTCTTCGTCTGCTTCTCGCTTCGCTCCCAGTTCAACATTCCCACAACTCATTTCATCGTCACCCCTCGCCATGTTTGTCAGAGATGACGCTGTAAAGGCTACAGTCACATTTCACCATAGATGTTTTGGAGCACAGACCAGCTCAAACAACAAGGCTTGATTTTGCCCACTGGATGTAGAAAAATTGAATAAGTAATAAGAATAATGTGTTTAAATACGGAGTATCCTTAACAGTAATGTGATAATAATTTGATCAGGCTGTAGAGTGCAAAGAGGAAAGAAGAAGGGGCAGACACAGTGGTACACTAATAAAAGGCTTTTTGGCACACAATAGGTGTTGCCCACTTCCAAAGGAACATGCCATTCTTTGGGAACTTGCTTTTTATCCTCAATATTTGGTTCCAGACATTACACTGCTAGCATTGATTGTAGCTAAGCTAAGCAGTAGTAACCCAACTAGTGGAGGTCTGCACCTCTTTAGTGCACACAAGGAGGAGAGAAGGTTTTCTATCTGCTTCTCTTGAAGAAATTGACAACAAGTGTATTAACCAAAAAGTTGGCATGTACCTGTAAGTTTAAGCTTAAGTACATCTTCAAGCATGTTTCCCAGTTTTGTGGATGATAACAAAGTTATCATTCGTGTGCGTCCATTAGAAAGACACACACGCACTTGGAAAGGCTACTTTGGATTTAAACGGCATTAATGGCTCCTCAGCCCTATTCTTAGCCTCAAATCTGTCTCAGCCTCCGGGCGCTGACAGGAGCGGAGTCGGAGTGGTGGAGTCTGGTTTGTGTTCAGTAAACTATGGAAGAATATAAACGTGTGTGTGCGGGTGCATGTACATTTATATATAGCTCCTCATATACGAAACACTGTTGAACCACGAGAGCCTTCCCGGGACCGCGAATGGAGGCGCTGGCTCGTGTCGGAGACGGTCTTTCATGAAAGGACCGCCGGCTTCGGCTTCTTGTCGCTGCCTGCTTGGATGTCAGGGAAGGATGTCGGAGTGAATATATTGGAAAGAAAGAAAGGTTCAAGTTTCTTGTACAGGGCTTTTTGGCGAGTGAAAAGGAGGCGGGTTACGTCAACGAACCTCTTCCAGACTCCTTGTTCATATCAGCGGACCCCCCCCCCCCTTTTTTTTTTAACCCCCGCCCAGAAAAAAAAAATCGCCGCCCCGTACTGCACGCATGTCACCGATACGAGCTGTCTCTTTGTCGGAGTCGCTGCGTCTGGAGACTCGCTAACCCTGCCCCGCGGAAACTACATGGAGGAGGGGGTGGAGAAGAGAACCGCCAGATAGAGGGACGAAAGGTGTCGAATGGTGAGGGAGAGAGAGAGAGAGAGAAAGAGATAGAGAGAGAGAGAGAGAAAAGGGGGGCTGCGAACCATTTCTCCGCGTTGTTTGGTCTGCAGCCGTCCAGACCCCCGTGCTTTTTCATTTGAGGCACAACAACAAGCTGAAATCTCGTCAATTCTGGATTTCTTTCTCCGCTTCCTGTCATCCAGGATGAGGTTTAAACGGAACGGTTCCTACACGTTAAATAGGTAAGAGTCCCTGTGTGTGCTGGCAGGGGTAACTTGTTCATGTGTTATGCATTTGGAACCGAGAGAGGGAGGGGGCAGCTCTTTTCATGAATCAGGTCTGTTAACTTTTTATAGTTTTTTTTTTTTAATCTCATTCATGCACTTTTTTCTGCAGCACACACTCTGTGGCATCATTGAAGTTGTTTGGAGGATTCATCTGATGTAGAGTCACTTAATAGGAGTTATTGAGAAGTTATTGGTAAGCTGAAGGAAAGCACTTTATCAGGGGTTGAAGATCTTCCCCAGGTGTTCACATTCCACCAGTGTGTTGTCCATGGCTTCTTAAGTCTGTGACAAACCTGTCCTTCTTGCTTCCAAGCGGGTGGGCTCCCTCTCTCTCTCCTTTGTTTTTGTCTAACATTAAGGAAGAGATTGAATGATTTCCCTCTCCTTGCTTTTTTCCTTTCTTCCATTTCCTCAGCGAGAGCCCCTCCTATTACCCCCTAGAGAAATGCTCTTACTTGTGGTGCCATCACCTAGCAACTTTGTGCAGCAGCACGATCTGCCTCATTCCCTCCTAACCCACTTTCACTTGTCATGATTGCAACGGCCTTCGTTGGTACTGTCGCGTTTCTAAATGTGGTCACGGGTTGGGTTTTTCCCTGGCCAGTGTTTCACCCCTCTCTCCCTCCCTCTCTCATCATAGTTGGACATTCTTTCTTTGTCCTCCTGTCTCCGTTGATTTGTAATTATTACACCAGATGGTTTGTTTTTATAGTTTTTTAGATGATATGATAAGGGACAAAAGTTGAAGGAAGCACACACACACACACACACACACACACACACACACACACTCAGGCCAATAAGAACTGGCGCATATTGTCTTGAGTGATAGTTGATTTAATGGCAGTTTCACTCCTTACATTTTTCCTGTGGCACTCCTTTTCCTCTTTTGCCTTGTTGCAGGGCACATGGCCTTCCGTTGGGCTCCGCACATACAAAACCCACATCCTGACTTTTAGATGCTGGGACAATGCTAATGAGCGCTAAGGTCCTAAAGCCAGTCTTTTCATCTCACAGCTGAAAATGTGAGAATAGTGTTATTGCCATCTTCCCTTCTTTTCACCCAGGGAGAGAGAGTGCAAGAAAAGTGTGTGTGTGTTTTTATCCTTTCTGCAATGATTGTTTGTGAGATGTGTGGAATTGTTGCAAGTGTGTATTCACGTGAGTTTGTGTGCAGGTGAGAAGGATGAGGTAATTAAAAATGCGATAGTGGAGGTGTGTTTGCTGCAGCTCCTGGTGACAGGCCTCCAGGGAGCAAGAGGAAGAGGAGGAGGAGGAGGAGGAGGAGGGATGACATCATTGGATGTAAAAGTGCTTTGTTGTGCTGCTGCAGTTGTTCTTTGTCATCTTTTATCTGAAAAGAAAGAGTAGGAGCTGCTGGATAAGGTGAAAATATCTAGTTACGGTTAAATCATCTCGATGGTGAAGGGTTCTAAATGAGTGCTCCTTCCCTGTCGCGGTTAGATAACTGTCGTCTTCTGAAGGTGACTGGCTTCTGTCTCTGTTGTCTCTCAGGCTGTTTCTTGGCAGGCTGCCCTGATTTGTCTTCAACGACAGAGCAGAGTTGGCTTGTTTGACATTGAGCGTCATGCCCGGTTAATCCTGTGTTTGTTTCTGCCGAATTCAGTGTTAATCAGACTGCAGCCAACACACAGACCTTTACATCTCCATGACCACTGCAGTTCTGCACAGTGTTGGTGTTTTTTTTAATGTGTAAAGCAGCAAGTCATTACCGTCAGGCTAAAGAAAGTGATTATTGAATGGTGCTAGAAGATGTAATGAGGCCCATAATTAACTCAGTGTCCTTCAACTTATTTGCCCACAACAGAGCACAGAGTCCACCGCAGTGATTGGCTTGCTTCCTGGGGGCTCGTCACAGCTCTAGCCCCTCCTGTCCTGTACCTCCGCATCATATGTGTGAATGAGGGGCTGTGGTTATTGTATATGTTTGTAAAACAATGTTTATTCCACCCTACGCTGCATGTTTGTTTGTTTTTCACAATATCTCCCACCCCAGCATTGACTTTAGAGCTGACAATTATCCATCTGCTGTTAAAACCAGGTTACCCATCACCTTATGTGCATGAGGAGGTGGTCCTCCCACAGCACTGATTAACTTTCAGCACAGGTTTGACAGGATTTGACTCAGATTTAGCAAACAAAATATGTGTACATGAGCACTGGGCAGAGAAAGGATGTTCAGCCCTTGTACTGGATGTATACTGATGGCTAAGATTGCTGCTCTCTCCCTGGCTGTCCCTTTGTCCATCTCTCTCACTCCTGCAGTCCACCCTGTGCTGCCCAACAGTCAGCAGTTTGTTTATGGGACTCTGTTTGCCAAGCTAATCTTCCCGCCTTTCAAGTGAGAGCCAGCAAGCAAAGGAGAGAGAGGGAGGGAGAGAGAGAGAGAGAGAGAGAGAGAGAGGGACGTTGGGAGGGAGAGAGCACACAAGAGTGTGAAAGAGAGGCAGCAGTTGCAGTAGTTGGGAGGCAGAGGGGATGAGAAACACACTCAAAGAAGTGTGTCTAGTTTTTGTGAATGATTTTGTTTTCAGTAGTGTGTTTTGCCACCATCGTATGGCTGACTGGCTTAACGGCCCGCATGCATCCGTCCTGTGTGACCCGTGTAAAGTGAAAGGTCGTCTCAGCAGCTGTATGATTCCACAAGGTGCGCTGCTGAAGCTCGGAGTTGCTGCCCTGCTGCACCTGTAGCCGAGTGTGCGACACAGAAGCGCAGACAGGGAGGTGAGAGAGGAAGGGTCTGGCCTGGCTCTGCCTCACCACCGCCTGGATGGGGGTTCTGGTGTGCTGCGACTGCTTCTTCTATAGGTAGTTAACTCAGTTACTTTTTTCTTGTCTTGTTTCTTTTCTTGTCTTACCTCTGTTCTCTACTTTTGTTTCATTTGCATAGTTGGCTTTTTTGGCTTCAGTGTTTAGCTTGTCAGTATGATTCCCCTTCTCTCTCTTAACCTTTCCTTCTTCTCTTTCTCTCTCTCCCTCTCTGTAAGTGCGCCGCAGTTTGGAGGAGACATTTGAGGACATTGCTGCTGTAGCAGGCGAATATTCTGCTGAAGTCAGACACAGAGTGTCTTGACTTGTCGGAGAGGTGTGGAGTGGAGGAGGAAGGAGGGTGTTAAGGACAGAGGGACAGTAATGGCACATAGACAGCCTCCTACAGCTGACTGCAGAGGCTGAGTATTAGACGTTACTGGTTAAATTTTAAGGCTAAGACCAGTTGGAAGAATGGCATGCAGCCAGGAGGCTGCTGGTCAGTCATGCTGGCCCAACTTTTCCTCTCATCCCCCTGTGTGCCTCTTGGCTGTGCAGTGGTGTTTATTTGGACACAGTGTTCTCGTCTAAAGGAGCAGGGATGTGTTTCCTTTTTTTAATGTTTGTTTGTGCAGCATTGAACTTATCAGACTTTGCTCTTTTTTCTGGTTGTTACCACCTGAATGCAGTTTGAAAGCAGTTTGATACAGATCGCTGCCCTGATATGTCAGAGAGTCAGTTTTGTTTGTGTTAAACTGGGACTCACTGGCACTCGTGTAGCCGGCCATTGTGCTTCATAGAAAAGCTAGATGATTTAGGTTAGGCTTTTTGGCAGTCTCTGCAGAAAGGATCTGGTTCTCCTCTCTTGTGGTTGTGGGGTTAGCCAGCTTGAGTCTGTCTTATAAAGTGTAAATATAACTTGAGTTCTCTAAGTAGCGTTTTTGGTAAGGGTGAAATTGTAGTACACATACACACCACAGCTGTTTTAGATCAGGCCGCACTATGGTTCTGAATTTTGTTTACACTTCACTGCTCTTAGTATGAATAACAGCCTGTCGTGTGTGTGTGTGTGTGTGTGTGTGTGTGTCATATGTGTTATATACTGTAGGCTGTGAAACACACAGAAGCCTTGTGAAGGCTAGCTGTGACTGAGGCCTCAGTCATTCAGTCATGATCAAGGTGGAGGAGGGACCTGCCCAGCATGCTGGTACCTCCTGGGCTCATTAAGCCAAAATGGGCTGTCGAGTCTATTTATAGAACTTCCTTTCCCTCTGCGTCAGCCAATCAGATCGCTTAGTGGTGATGTTATATGGCTTGATTGATGTGTGTTTTTGGAGGCACACCCATCCGAGTAGGTCCTCATTGACCTTAGCCCAGGCCAGCCCTCCATCCCCTGGGCTCTGGTGTTTCAGCTTTCAACAGTAGCATTGTGTCGAGTAGAAAGTGTTTGCCAGCTTCCCGTCAAAGTGTCAGCTCTAATGTTGATCATCCTGTTTTGCATGACGCAAAGTAAAAAAAAATATATAAAAAAATGCACTTAACCTTGATTTCTTAGCCTCCATAATGTTTTTTAACAATTAGGCAGAAAGATTTTTCAGAGAGTGTCCTGCTGTTCTTTATGTTCACTTGTACACTCCTGAGAGTCAACCAATATAATTGGTGGGTCTATAAGTGCGTAATATTTCATCTGTTAAAAAAAAAAAAGGAAATAAAAAGCTAGTCGTTGTGCTGCTAACCATTGCTTTTGACCCTGCTGAGGCTCGCAGATGACAACCAGTGCTTGTTGTTTAACATATATTGAGGGTTGTGACACCTGTTTTAATCTCATGTGTTCCATGTGGTTGCTGTCTGTCGACAGATTAACCAGTCTGGTTAGGATTTAAGGGTGTGCAGTCTCTAGTTCATAAAGATGATTGAACTGGCATTTATTCAGTTGAGGATTTTAAGAATACTGTAATAGAGGCCCTTATTTCACCCGATATAAATGTGAATCCTTTGTGATTCAGTTGCAAATGAACAACTTTGAGTGCAGGTGTGAACTTCAGGAATCATTGAGATCCAGACCACATTCAAAGGGGATCTGGGTTAGTTGTTGCTACATTCTTTTAGCAGTATCAATGCAAATGTGACCTTGGCCACAATAAAGGGCCGCCAACTAAACTAACATCCTTGGCATAAGTAAAAGTACATTATCAATCACAGACCAACTGCAGCATATGTCATGATGTCTAAGAATTTCATGAAGCCCCTTGAGTCAACTATGGTCAGCTGAGACAAGTGCCATGTGTCAGTATAATTAGGAAACATGTAACATGAAAACAAACTGCCCAATCTGTATGTTCTTTGTTTGAATTTCCAGTAGACTCTTCACTTCAAGTGTATTGCTGCTTCTAGTTAAAAAAAACAACAAAACCTAGGGAAATGATATGTGCCATTTGTTTCCATATAAGGTTAGGATGTGGGTTCCGATTAAATGTTGTTCCTCAAGATGCAGATGAACTCACACACACACGTATTAATGCCAGGTCTGAAAAGGACCATTGGTGAGGCTTTGAACTGTTAGCACTTATCTTAAACTTAGCAGGCAGAAAATATTGTCATGTGACAGTGTTGCTGCTGTTAGTGTAAACAGATGGATTAGTGGCAGTGCCTTCCAAGGCAGTTGGAACTGTATTCAGCTTTATTGCTGCGATGTTGGGATTTGCATGAACTGATGTGTAACTGAAATAAAGCAATGAAGCTGCTTAGTTTGACTCATTGGTTTTCTGACACCAATGAAAATTATCTTTGGATCCTCCTCACTTTAATGGTTAGGTGATGCATATGCGTTGTCATACACACACATGCTTTTATGGGATTGTTTTTCCGACTCTTCGTTCAGCAGAACAGCCCTGAGGCAGCTAGCACAGTTGGATTTGTATCCCGGGTCTTTTTCAGCATTAATTTATTATGTGCCTTTACTTTTCTTCCCTTCCAATAACATCTCTAGTTCTAGTAGTTGTCATCATTCCTCCATAGACAATTGCAGCATTCAAGAGAAAATCCTTCCTTTTAACCCAGTTCGGAGGTTCTGTAGCCATGAATGTATTGTTGTTGGGAGGTAGTCTCATTCAGCGCTGCAGGCTCTGTCACATAACAAGAGGGTTGTGCATGTGTTTGCTCATAGTGGATCAGTTGATACGGTTCTTAAAGTGTGGCATGGAACAGTAGTTTTGAATGTATCATCATAGTGCGTGCGTGCGTGCGTGTGTGTGTGTGTGTGTGTGTGTGTGTGTGTGTGTTTTATTAGCGGAGTAGGCCATACTGTTTGCCATGTGTCTCTCATTAAGCTATCTTTGGCAGGCCTGGCTGTTTCCATACAGCAGAGACATGCAGCTCAACAAGGACACTATTCTCCCAACCAACTCCCTCCCCTCGGCCAAGCAGACTCCTCTCTTGTGTGGCTGCCGGTCACTCACATGAGCCTGAAAAGAATCAAGCTGAAAAGCTTTGCTCTTTTGGGGAAATTTAACTCAAAATTTTGGGCTGCAGCTCTAATTGATGAATAGAAATCCCATGAAATCATGACTTACTGAAAGTCTTTCCCTGGAAGCTTTGGATGGTATTCTTTTCTGTGGCTCACACACTGTAGTCTTTGGAGGAACAGGCCCAGACATTTAACTAAACAATTTCAGCCTTTTCATTTTCAAATAAAGATGTGATGGTCCATTGAAATTGTACTTCTAAGAAGATACTCTAGGAAACATATTGAACAACAAAATTTTAAATTTGTGTACTCGTTGTGTTTATCCTCTTCTTAAACTTGTGTAATGTTGTTTCTACCTACACAAATGGGGCATGGAGTGTAGAATCAATGAGAAGGATTCAACAGAGACTTGTGCACTCACACTATCAAGCTAATGTTAACAGTTGCACTTACAAGAGCACGTCAGGCCACAATGTTTGTAGGCATTCCTAATCACCCGGATGTTTGAATTTCCTTCACTAGTTCTGAAAAATATGTCCCGATATATACGTCCTGATGTACCTTCCCCACTGTGGTATAAATACGAATGTCTGTAATCATCAGGACAGATAAAGTGTATGAATTGTGTAAATTAGGAACTTGATCCAGGTGGTACGTGTTCAACTGGCTGGTCAGTGCACAAATGATGAGGTCTGTCAGCAGCAACCTGACTGACTGTCCTCTGTTTTCACCTGCCCTCTACTCACTGCAGAGAGTAGACCTCACACATGGGGCCAGTTGCATAACACTGACACTGCGCTGGTTTGCTTTCAGAAGCAGCCTCGTCCTGCTGGCTCAGGAGAAGGAGAAAGAGATGGCCTTGCACTAACCTTACCACTACATTTAGATACATGCAGTCAGCAGCACACACACAGCCATGCATAAATGAAATGGCATCTCTGCAGTTTTTTTTTTTTAACCAAGATATGTTTGTTTCATAATCTGCTAAGATGAATCAAAATGATGCTTGTTTTTATTGTTTATGTATGTGGATCAGTAAGTATTAAGTAGTGTGTGTGTGTGTGTGTGTGTGTGTGTGTGTGTGTGTGTGTGTGTGTGTGTGTGTGGCAGCAGATGCCCTGTGGCCATGGAAAAACTCATTATTGTTGCTTGGTGGCCCAATTGGCAACTGGATAATGGCTCCATTGTGTTTGGCTGTGTTTGTAGGTTGGTCAGGTGGCAGGAAAAGATTTAGACAGACATCAGTAGGAAAAAAACGGTTGTGGAGGCTTTGCTGGGGCTGTGAAGGTGGCAGGGAAAGAAGTTGCCTCAGCAGCCCACGGTTTCTTGGTTGCCGCCTCTGGGAACAAGAGGCCCATTTCATGGGAGACAGGAAGTGCCTGGGCGCCTCACTTTCTGTTTATCAAGCTTGTCCCAGGGGAGAGTGAGAGGAAAGGGTGGTTTGGTGCAGTCTCACAGAAGGGACAAGATGGTGGTGAATAGGTGTGTCCACCTTATTCACTTTCTGTCTCAAAAAAAACATGCCAGAATGGTAGTGCAGTTTCCTCTGTTCTGCTGTGCCTTTGGCAGCTGTGCCTCATTTGTATGAATTGTCTACAATTTGGCTTGGCTCTGTTACGAAGGATAGACAAGAAAAACAGACATGTTTTCAGCATCCAGAGAGGAAACTCTGTTCTGATTTCACACCTGAACAGCACTGCTGAATCGATGTGATGTTCACAGTTGTGAGACACACACATACACACTGAGCTTCGTCCTTGCAAGGGGATTACATTTAATCAGCGAGTAGCTGGGTTGAAGAAGCACCGCAGCAGCAGAGGTGCTGCAAAATGCTGACTCAAGCATGTTCTAAGGTGACGTAGGCAACATTTATTACAGTCACTTACAGCCAGACATAGACTAACCTTAGATACCCTTTGTGCATCACTGGAGTATGTTATGGCTTTTAGGAGCAGTCATTTTCTATTTGGAGCAGTGTACAGTTAACATTCGAACTATTTGATGATACCTGGAATTGTTTTCTGTCCATAACTCTATAATGAGAACCTCAAAGGTTTTGGCTCTGACACAACTGTGCTGTTTCATTCATGGTGGTTATTCACCCAGATGTGCTCTATGGTAAAGAAGAGCGCCAATTGATAAATGCAAGTCCCCCTAAAGTGCAGAGTTTGGTAGCCAGCCGTAGAGTTGCAGTTTCTATTGTTCCTTCTTTAGCAACCCTGTTCATCTCTTAGATAGATGATGTCACTGCAGAGGCTGGTCCTCCTAGAGGGGAGGCAGTTACTCTCTGCGCTCTCAGCCAATCAGAAATGTGTTTACACCTGAATCCCTTGGTGAAGGGACACGTGCATTCTGAACTTCATGGTGTAAAGCCCTGCTGATCCAACCTGCTCATTAAAGGATCCATATTGATTGTTCTCACCCCAGCTCATCCTTTACAAGCCAGAGGATAATGTGAATATCAGAGCTCGTTGGTGAACTGCTGTCACAGCGGTGGAGGGGCACACGTCTCTCCCCTGGCTGCTCCAAGGACGTGTATTGATTTGACCTTTCTTGTGTCTCCTTTGTATCCAATTGTCTTTTGTTTTCCCAGTCTGACAACGGCTGCAGCTGCCTCCGCCCACTTCCTTCCCTCGCTCATTGACAAGCCATCTGTAGATGACAGCCCTGTTTTTTTTTTTGGGACCACATGTGTTGTATGAAAAAATTAGTAGAGTCTGTAAGTGCACATAATGGTTACTGGTTGTGTGTGTTTGTGTGGTTCCCTAGCTTCTCTGCAATGCCCTTAAGCAGCAGAACATATACCTCCGTTCAGGATTCTCCATCGTACATGGAGTTTTCTCTGTCTTCCAGCCACCGCAGCCCATATCCTTCTCCCCTCTACGTAACACAGGAACGCGTGATACTGCGGCCTTGTCTTCTCCTAGCTCTTCTTGTGCTCTGACTTTGCCAAACATGTACACACTGGTTTCCCTCTGATTTACTTGGGGAGACTGATCTTTACTCACATCATTACATGCTCTGCTGTCGTAGTTAAATCCCTGGTTGTAATGTACCTTCTATCAAAAAACACACCAATCTGTGGGATGGGACTTTGTGGCCTCGACATCGTTACCTCCTGATGTTGCTGCAATGTTTGTGTCATGGGCACACGACTTACACCAACAATCATCCAGCAGTACAGTAATGTTCTCTCCCTTTGAGGGATCAGAAGAGGTGTTGCTTGTTTAAACACGCATTAACTTACTTTGTACACCTCTTGAGCCGGTTAGAGTCACATAGATTTTAATAGAACTTCCTATGGGGCTGCTAACTCTCATGTTTTCCATCAGATTGGTCTTTCTGTCTTTCTGTCTTTCTTTTATAATATTTTGCTCTCCTCAAGTCACATGCTTCTCTCAAGCAAAGCCAAACTCTGGGTGTGACCACTTCCTACACCTTCATCCACTTCCACTTTAATCAAACTCGGACAATGGACCAGAGTTTCCTCTGCAATCAGATGGTGGCCAGATCTCGTCTAGTCATCTAGGGGGTGCAGGGGTTTTATTCTTTATTCTGTTATTCTCTGTTACACTCTCATGCCTGATTCATTGCAGTCAGAGGAGAGACCCAAATAGGCCATGATGTTGATTTACAATGAGTGAAGGACACTGGCTGCTCTCTCCTCTGAACATGTTCTTGGTGCTGTTGTTTTATCGTCAGCGTTATCGTGATAAGCTGAGCAGCAGATGTGAGTGGGATATTTTGAGGGAACCAGACTCGGAGAGTTTCTGTTGTCGTGACGACTCCAGTGATGCTCCCCAAGATAAGAATGTGCAAAAGACACTTTTTATGTGACCACCCGATCTGAAGAAAGTGTTTTTAAAGGATAATTAATTTACCTTGTTTTATATATTAATGAAGAAAAATCAGTTAGGTAAAACCTTGGGGGGGGGGGGGGGGGACATACAAAAGCATAACAATTTGTATGTCTACACAGATGTCTAGAAAAATTCTAAAATTTAGAACGTAAAGTAAAATTCAACGGTTAAACTTTTTGAATTTTAAAAAATTGAAGGTCTTTCACAAACTAAATGCTTCAAATTATGGAGTCTCTAAGGGGACAAAAAAAGTGAGAACTAGAAACACTCTGGCTTCTGGTGAGCACCAGATGGTAGTTTTTTTACTCTTATCCCCTCACTATTTATTATTGTTTTGATGTGATGCATCGTTTATTTTCTGTATTCTGTAAAAAAAAAAAAAAAAAAAGAAGAAGAATTTTGGACTTGGTTTGGAAGTTTCTATTTGAAAGAATACTATTAGAAATGTATTTCAAGTGCAGCCGCCGAAGATTAAGTTTAAATCTTTTTGTACCACTCAAAGTTTCGACCTGCTCAGTTTGTTCCATGTTCTCAGGGTTCAAGAGCTATCAGGTCATTGGTCGTTGGTCGGGGCAAAATAACAACTCAAAAACGGGCACTGCTCTTTGCTCGCATGCCAGACAGTCTGGTGGAGCTCTGTGTTTGCTCAAGCAGGAAATGGAGAATATTCTCCTGGGAAAAAGGGGTGCCCCCCCCCCCAAAAAAAAAACCCCTATCCCTTAAGCTTTTAACCTTGTTTTGTTATTGTTTGCATCTCCCAGGCCGAGAGAATGTGGCCTCGTTGCAAGAATAATGTAACACACCTAGAAACATGCTGGTGTGTGTTAAGAAGCGGATTAATGTGATTTGCCTTGTGCTCTTGGGGCAGCAAGTTGATGCTGTCAGGGTGTTTAAATCCTTATCAGTTGCGCTGACGTGATGCTCCTGTCCATCAGGTACCCGTTGCAAAGATACTAATTTTTCACATAGTTGCCCTCATCGCAATGGCCACACTCTGAGCCCGTCACATGTGGAATATGAGGGCAAATCAGAGTGACTATAAATACCACAAACAATACGTCGCACAAGATAACAGTAGAATCACGAAACAGCAAATCTGCAATTACTGATACAGTTCAAGACCGTTCATCTGTAGTAAATCATTAAAGGCAAAAGGCAAAAAAAAGGTATTTATCACGGCATTCATGTTACCCTTACTAAATTGAAATCTGAGATGAAACAAACAGAGTGTATTGTCTTAGCTTAGGGCCACTTCAACACACACACACACACACACACACACACACACACACACACACACACACACAAACATGTATTTATGAGTTTTGACATTCTTTCCCACCTCTAATGGGAATAAACTAAGTCTTTCGTCAAGCACTGATATATTTTCATCTTATGAAATCGATCAGTTGCTCATTCAGTCATCGTGATGTTTGGTTTTTAAACACTCATTACTCAAGTTTCCGTGTTAAAGGAACATTGAGTACATTTTTGTCAAGTCAGCTTAACATGCAGTTATGTTCTGGGAACCATAAAAGGTCACGCACATTCCCCTCAGTAAGAAATTTGTGACTAAACACCCTCATTTAGGGGTTAATGAGCTGGATCGGGGCAGGCGAGCACAGCCGTTAAGCAGCGAACAGGAAGCCTCGCCTGACATTTTATCTCAATCATTGGCTTTTAAAACTCAGCGAGTTTTTCATGTGTGCTTTGTTTCTGTCTCGTCTCTCCGAGGGGCTAATGGACTTGGCAGCTTTGTGCCATCACTTATTTTATAAGCGGCTTCTGTTTTTTTTCAGGGTGAAAAGGGGACTCTGTTCACCCTGAAGCCCACATGGCCCGCCCCAACATGCTCCACCTCCCACACAGATACATTATTATCCATGCAAACATGAGTGCCATGAAAAAAAAAACAAATCCTGCCACCCCCTTCTTAGCTTTGATTCTTAGATTCCATGATATTCCTCCTATATCTGTCACCTTCTACCTAATTCTAAACAGTGCTCTTTCTCTCTTTCACACACCACCTCTTTTACTGTGTGCAGTTGTCAGCCCATTTTTGACACCCCCATTCTCCTCCAAATTGTATGACATACCAAACCCCAGCTCCCCTCTTGCCCTCAACCATCATCTTTCCTTCATCAGTGATGTCATCAATACTAGGGCTTTTTAAAATTTGTCACACTTCCTTTGCTTTATATTTCTCATATCTCAGTAACAAATAATACCCTGCTTTAAAGGGTGATGGTGCCTATAGTCTAGTTTTGGAGTCACAAGAATCACACATTCACTCACATCTGAGGGTCCACACCCTTCTTATAAAACCTTAAGAGAAAAAAAAGCAAAATGGAAAACATTTGTAGCTGTGAGGTTGTGAAAGTTTCAGACAGGGTTTATACTCAGACACCCTTTCTAAGCTGGATGCTGTATGTCAGGCCCCCTGTTAACTGTCTTCTCAGAAAAAAAAAGACAGTTGTGCAGGTGAACCAGCAGGTGGCAGCATTTCTTTCACATCCAAACAAAAGAGTGTGTGTTAGTGTGTGTATAAAGGACAATAAATATTCCACTCTACATACACAGCACCGCAGCCAAGCCGCGTTACACAGTGCTGTGTTAGCTGGATGTGTGATCTGTCGGTAATGTTTTGATTTGGTTCAGAAATGTTGAGAACTTTATCAGCAGTTGGGAATGTAGGCAGATCAGCATGTTTAGATTCGGGTCCGTGTGTCTGCGCGCTAGCATCAGTGCCAAGGTTATCATATTCCTCCCAGGAAAAGCTACATTCTTTTCCTTTCTGAGGTTTATTAGAGTTCTGGGAAGCTTTGAGGAACCTTAACTGTTTCCTAAATGGAGGCATTACACATGAAGTGTGTGCATGTGTAATGCCTCCATTTAGGAACCTTAACTGTTTCCTAAATGGAGGCATTACACATGCACACACTTCATGTGCAAGTCCAATAACGTGTATCATGACAGACATTAACTCATATACGTTTCAAGGATTGTACTTAAAATGTGTTGTCTTTCTACTTGGTACAAGCTGTACCACGTGTTATCAGGACATAGTTCAAACACTTTCCCACACAGTCTTTGCACCTCAGTCCCTTTTGTCATGTGAATGTTCTCATGACTTTGATGCGATGCCCCTGCAGCCATTACCAGGACAGAAAGATGCATTACAATTCTGCTTTTATCTGCAGGCCCCACGACAAGGTCACTGACACGACATTCTGATGGTGTTTTGAACACCTGTAATGCGGCAGTATGTCACAGGTTATTCAACAGGTCGTCAACCTCATCTGTCTCTCCACTCCTTGACTGCCCATCCGTCACCTCACTACTTCGTCAGTTTGTTGACAATCATGTCATAGGTGACCTTGCACCTGAGCTTCAGGTATGTGTTTGCATGTTCTGATCGATTTGACAGACAGGTGTTTGACTGCCCAGGTGGTGAATAATGGGATGGATAGACTCTCCCCTGTTCAGGAATGTAGGGAGGAGTACAGTGTGCGTCCAGGGCATGCTGCAACAGCCTCCCCACGTAGAGCCAAACTCTGCCTCTGCTCCTCATCACTGTACTCTTTCACTGTCACTTTCTGCTCTATTTCCTGATTTTTCTTCCACCATTACACTGATCCTTCTTTCTCACTTCCTCCCTCCATATCCGCTGCTTTCTCCTATCTTTTGTCCTTCTTGTGTTTCATTCTGGCTCTATCCTGCTGATATGAGTAGTTAATCTGAGTAGTGTCCATGGAGATGGTGATTTATAAACATCTGGACATGCGTCTGGTATTTCTCATCTCCTGTCCTGTCTCCCATCTCGTTAGTCTTCAATCATAAACCACGCAGAACATGGCCTCCCGCAGTTCAGATGTTCTGGGCTAATCTTTGCAAATGTTCTTTAGAAAGTACTGCATGTGGAAGCTGTTTAATATTTCAAAATGCAGCTAACTTGAGTCTTAATTGGATTTTGTGTGCAGCAGCAATTCCTTAACCAAGTGTATTACTTGGTGCCATCCCTGCTGTTAAACGGAGCAGTACTGTAAGTCAGGTCTTAGTTTGTTTTCCATTTAAATGCACATCTACCACCCAACAAGATAAGCCAGACATCTTACATCTCCTGCTCTTGACCTCTTTCATTTCATGTTGCTCTTTCTACACAGCTCTTTGTTTAGCCAGGCTGTGTGTGTGTGTGTGTGTGTGTGTGTGCGTGCGTGCGTGCGTGCGTGCGTGCGTGCGCGCGCAGAGAGGGATGGCATGTCTTTGCACGCAGCCCTTCCCCTACAGGAATGCAGAGCAAAGGCGAGATGAAGCTAGCGAGAGAAAACAAGCGTACAGCCACTTTAATTCTCAGACATTAACTCCACAGATTCTCTCAGGCCACACACACACACACACACACACACACACACGGTCCAGTCCAGACTACAGGTTTGTAGAAATGGAATGTTGCTGTTGCAGCACACACCGGCTCATTACTTTTACAATATTTCATACCCAAACATAGGCATTTTATGCAGATGGGAGGAAAGATGTCTAGTATGATGATGATGATTCTGCTGGTTACATTTATGTCGTGTAGCTGTTGCAGCTAATGTGGTGCTGGTTCTCTTTGTGTGACTAAGGAGGTTGATATTACTGTCCAGGTCACTGGGTTCAGTGTTTGGAACTTGTCTCCTGGCCCTGCTGACCTTTATCCAGGCCTATAGAAAACCCCCAGGCACTAAAGACCTTCAGTCTGCACTGTTTTCTCTGGCTAAGACCTTACCTAAACACACACCCAGAACCCAGCTCCAACAGAAGGCCTTACAGAGAAGGGCTGGGTGATAACACTGAGAAATTGATCGCAGTGAAATATTGAATTTGACTATATCAGTCAAACTAAGCTTTCACAATGGCAAGCTAACATGTCCTTTTTTTAATTCGCACTTTCCTCACCGTCTTTTCTCATTCTCTCACTGGTCTGTCCCTGAGTCACCTGTAGATGTGACTCACACGCGTGGGAACATAAACAGCAGTACTTAAAGTCCAAAACTGCGACCTTTCCTGAAGAGCCTTTGTGCCTGAACCAGCCAGGAACACTGACGTGTCATAAAATATCATCAATATTTCATATTGCAACCCAGACTGTCTCAGGCAAATCTGCATACATTTGCAACAGTGTTGATGAAAAGGTCTTTTAAGGGGAAAATGACTAAATTTTTTAGAAAGTTTTTTTTTTCTTACATTCAATTGAACTGCCCTTCCTTTTTTCAAAAATGACTAAATGCACAAAATAGGAGATGGAGACATCTATTGTGCATAAGCTCTGAGAATCCTAAACACACTCGACTGATCAGATGTTTCCACTGCCAGCGTCTTCGTGGGTATTCCCAAGTTTCTCTTTATCTCCGGACAGTATGTTGCATGACCGAGATTGCACAAAGGAACGGGCAAAACTTGTCCAACTGAATGTAATTCCTCTGTAACTGTCCTGTGGAGGGAGCACGCCCAAGATTCTTCGTGCAACCATATTGAGTGCGCTCTCGTGGCATTGTGCATTCAATGGAGCCATCAGATGTTTCTGGTGAGCAATTTTCTTAGTGTTATGAATAGCACTGATTTTGATTTCATTATGCTTTCAAAGTGGTCGGGCACTTGACTTGTCTGTCCTCCTGATTGAGGTTGTGATTGGCTGGCGATTCACATGTTGGAGGCTGAGCTGTTGCCGGGCCTCAAGGCGCATCTGCTGTGGTTGTGACTCAACACCTGCTGGCCTGGATTCTGTGTTTTCTTTGTCTTGAATAGGTGGAATGTCCCTTGATTGTAAGTCCCAACCTGTTAAGCCAGCCATCAGTCCTGCTCAGTAGTCCATCACACTTTCTTTTTCACATTTGCTACCCATTTTAATATCTTAATACCTACATTTAGGTGTTCGGTGTTGCTTTGCTAAATTCTTCAATAAGTACTACTGTCTCTAAGTTTTTAACATTCCAGAATAACGTTCCTTCCTTCATCGCACTGCCTCTGGACTGTGGCGTTATGACGTCAACACTATAATGATTGGAATGGCTTGAATTTTTCCCCTCTGCTGTCTTTGTCTCTACGTGTTATCTTATCTAATGGCCTGATCTGTCTTTGCTGTAGCTACTGTCCTTCAGATTAAGACTCAACACATCAATCTGTCACAAGGCCAGTGACATCACAGCATTTTCACTGACCCACTATCTTTCTCCTCCCATCACTTTAATCAATGACTAATTAAATGTGGCCCTTTGCTGTGCGTCTGGTTAGTTATCTTCCGATGCGCTTAACATACTTCCAGGCGCTTGTAAGTACTAATTGATTTGAGATATTCTTTACATCTCTAAAGTGTAATTTGACCTCATGTATATAATACATCACTAAAACACATCACCACTTCAGATCCCGCTCACCTTTTCTTTCCTAGATAATTAAAGATGATTAATTCTCTCTAAATGTTCTTACATAACCCTTTCATTTTAATATGATTTAAAGTAAGTCCAGCCCACAAACTAATGAGTAAGTAAACATACATGGGCTGTTTTTCAGTTGTATCTGTTCCAGTTGTTAATTACAACACACGTCCCTTGCTATTTTGGGCTGGCCATGAAAAGTTCCACAGTGCCATATTCATCTGTGTAACATCTGGTTTGGTACAAGCAGGTGGCAGAGGATGTCTGCACAGAGGAGAGGAAGGTGTGTGTGACGTTAGAGAAGGAGGAAAGTGTAAAGCTGTGTGTGCCAGACAAAGGAATGCAGCCACTGGTTTCCATCCACGTCAGACGTTACGTAAGACCTCACTGACAGATCCAATTTGTGTAGCTCAGTGGCACCGTTTGTCTTCACCTGGTCTGTTTTAGCCTGCACCTCACATCACATAACCTGACAGGTTTTAAGTGTGAATTCTACACAATACCTTTGTAACGGAACAAAATCCCCCCCACCCAACCACCTCCCCTTTGTGCCTGATTCATTCAACCACTTTGCAGTGAATGTGGAAGTCCAGTTAAAGCTCCAGCGGTCCTGAATGGATGTCTATTTTCAGTGACCGCACAGATCCAATAGTTAGAGGCAAATTAATGGAAAGTTCCCTGAGCGATTTCCATCACAGCAACAAACTGCTTCCTCTTGGGTGGACATGAATAGTACTGGGGTACTCATGCTTCAACAATGATCTTACACTGCAGTACCTGACAGGAGCAGGTATATTTGATATTTCAGCCTCTTTATAAGAGGGGTACCATTTAAAACTGTGTGAATGATGATTGTGTGATGCAGTAAACTAGTTCCACATTTTGGATTAATAGAAGAGTTAAACGCTCTCCGCCCTCACACCTGGTTGCAGTGATCTTGATCCCTCACCTGTTTACAGAGACACTGATAAAGTCGCTTACTTACTTGTTACACACACGCACGCACACACACATGTCCCCCACCCTCTCCCTCTCACAGCACAGTTCTCTGTATTCTTTATGGGCTCAGCCAGGCAGGCTGATGCTATATTTAGCGCCAGGGAAAAAAGTCAGTGCCTTGTTCTCTCCACAGCTCCTCCCTACTTCTACCAGAGCAGGAGCCACTCACGGGGCCCCTGGTCCACCCAGCTCCTCCCACCAAACCCCAGTCCAATAACCCCTGTGCTGGGAGAAGCATGCACCCCCAGTCAGCTAAGCAGGAAGCCAGTCAGTCATGCAGGATGAGGGTGCAGAGAGGCGCCTGTCAGTCCCACTGTCCCTTTGATTCTTTCAGATGGTTTCATTGGATCACATAGGGGCTTTTAAACACAAACAACCGGCGCCTCTGAGGGACCGACAGTCCACAATAAGTATGGCATGTCTGAAGACGCCCACACACACACTCATACAGACACACGTTAGCACCCACCCTCCCTATCTTTTCATCTCCTCTACTTGCCCCCACCCAGATGCATGGAGAGCACATATCTCCTGCGATCCCTTAGATAAGTGGGTCTTTGTATGTGTCCCTGCCACAGCAGCCAGCTGGTGCAGTTTTTCCTTACCTCTGCAGCTGTGCTGCGGCCCCACAAGTTTTGTCTGAGACAACAGGGAGGAGAACAGACCTGACAATGAGAGGGTGAGGCGAGTTAAAATCAAACCCAAGAAAGGAAGAGAAACGTGTGAAGAGGGAAGAAGAGAGGAGTTTTGTTGAGAAGCAATAATTAGAGGGAGGGAGGGTGAGGGACTATTGCTGCCTCAGTAGCACAACTTGTGAGTGTCATTTCCTCCACTCCATTTTGTGCTTAAGTTTATTTAGCTGACCTGTTTTTATGTAATGTACCATTTTCCCCCTTGTGTCAGATTTTGCCCACAGTATTACATATCTACAACTAAGTGGCAAACAATTTCCTCAGGTGAAGCTTTGGTGAACCCGCTCAAGCATGCAAATGAACCCTCAGATATACGTCCAGATCTCCCTGTCTGCACAACTTTTGTTTATTCCCTCTCTGGTTGGTCGGCCGTGACTTGTTTAAACATGCCTAACTGCTGCTGGCCTGTCATAGTTGGACTCCAGGTGAAGTTCAAAAACAGCGAGAGGAATGTCGCTGCACCGTCCCAGCATGCACTTGGTGCTAAACTAGGCATGCTCTCACACCTGCAGAAGTGACACACCATACGTTTTCAACTGCAGGTTACAGAATGCAGCAATGCAGAGGTGAACCTGCTTGAAACTACATTTAGAGCCTCATATTATCCACTCTTCATGTGTATGCAATAGTCATGTAATAAAGAGCATAATGGTTGCACTGATTGCCCAGTCAGTGGCCGGAATCGGACAGTTTTCAGAGTGCCCAACATGACCGGTAACCAGTCGGTCCGTGTCACCTGCTTTAGATTAGCAACTTGTTACTTGCCTCGCCGCGCTGCTACACCAGGAATAGCGATGAGTCTGTTTTTGACAGACAGCACGTCAATATGCACAGAGCAGATCAAGCCAGACAGGACAGCTCCACACGAATGGCATAGTATATCCAGGGAATATTAGAAGTAAAACCTAATGTGCAGGCTCCCGTTCACAAAAACAGAACTGATATGCAAAAATTATCAACGACAGATTCCACTAACAAAAAAAACCAAAACAAATCGGAATTTGGAAAGAAGAAATATGCAGTCAGTGCATCTTTAAGTATGTGTATCTGACGTGCTTTTCTCTAGAAAATTAATCACTTACCACATTAACATTTCACCCACTTCTTCTGCCATTAAGAAAATCCAGATTAAATGAATATTCAATCGTTTTTCATTTAATGAGTTGAAGCGTAGAAGATGAGTCTCTGTAGAATTCATTTTCAGTGATTTTGCACCGGGAGGCCTCCATGATATGCTTGTGTGTGCTGAACATTGGAGCTCAATCAGCTTCCAAACTATTTGTGATGTCACAAATTGTACTTGAAGAGACGGCACCTAAAAAAACAAAAAACAAAACAGATTTTCATTGAGATCAAAAAGAATCTAGACCAACATGAAAAGAGCTGAGAACTGTGCATATGTATCATTCGCCAAAGTGAAGCTCAAGCGTTTAACTGTATGCAGAAGAAAGCACATTTGTGATTGGAGGGGGAGTTTTTGAGATATCGATCCTCCCTTCTGCAGTTTTCTGGACTGTTCTGTGCAGGTTTTGTTCATCACTTGCACATTAAATGTAAATTCACAGTATGTGCAGTGCTTGGAAGCACGGAATGGATAAAGAAAGGCACACTCCATTCTCCCCTAGGTTAACGTCATGTCTATCAGTTACCCTCCTCCATGGAAGCAGATGTCAAGTGAGAGGGCTGATAAACCCATACACATGAGTCACATGACTACTGCAGCGTGTCCTAGCTTGTGTGTCTGCAAATCAGTGTAATTTCAAAGCAGAGTAACAGCAGGTATATAAAATGTAGTAACACCTTTTTATGTCGTTGTAATCCTCATTTAATGGCTGACCACCTGTTGCTGCATTGTAACGAACCACGTCCACATGGGCAGACTCTGACGTCACCTCCGCCCGCCTCCTGTGCACTTTCCCCGTCTCTGATTGGACTAAACTCCGCGGAGTGGGCGGACCTGCTAGAAAGACTTGACAAAGTTTTTCTTGCGGCTGTACATTGTGGCTGAGTTACAGAAAGATCTGGTGTGTGGTGACTCGGAACGGTTTGCATGTGAATACTAATCTGCAGGGGGATATTCAGCCTTCATGTGTTAAACTATGGTCGGAGATTATTGCTCTTTCTCTGGAGAGAAGAAGGACATGCACTCTCAGAGGAACTCCAAAAACGGACTAAGCTGCAAAATGGTGCTTCAAGCAGTCGGGAAAGTTTTAAGGTAAAAAGTTATGAGCTGTTAATTTGCATCTCGGACAAAAAGCGAAGGCTAAACCTGCTTCGCGCGTTTATTTATTTAATTTTTAATTCAACAGGTTCTTCTCGTTTTTAAATTGATCGTAGATGTGCTTGAGAGTGCGTTGAACTCACCTCCGCTACACCACGGTCTCTATTACAAAGTAGAGTATCAGTGAAGGTTTATGTTTTAAAAGCCTTTGGTATGCGATAGAGGTGGCGCTCTGAGTAGTAATTACACCGATATTGTCCCCCTTGGTTCCGGTGTCACAGCTGTGTGGCAGCCGTTGATGTGCGACCTGTATCCGGGGAGCCTCGTCCACTCCTCCCGCGTCTCCAGACTTGAGACGTACCGGAGAAACGTGGCGTCGTGTCCTCATGTAAGTCCCTTAAAACAGTACCCAAGCCCCTGAGCGTGTTAATGAAAATAACTGAAAGACAGTTTTCAAACCAGAGATACATTGTCATAAATACCTTCAACAGTGATGACGAGTGTATCTCAGAGCATCCAAACTTATCGACTCAATAGATTTCAGGCATTCTAAGGAGAGGGTTCTGCTTTTTTACTTCGGTGTTTTAAAAAGGTTGTTTTAAATTCCAGTGGCCTTATTGAAGTGGACGTTTAAAATGACATCCTATCACGTAGCAGTGTGTCTCATTGTCTGTTAATGCATATAGAGGAAGAAGTTTTATTGAATTTCATGTGTCATAAAGCCCTATATTCCATGATGTCACTTCATTTTTTTTCTCGTTTTTGTTGTTGTTGCATTTTTAGGTGAGAGACACCCCCCCCCCCCCCAATGCGTTCTATCCAACAGTGATTACAACTGAGTGATTCTGGAGGCTATATAACATGACCCAGCAATAATCAAAAGACTGTGAGACCCATATATGAGTGTTACAGTGAGTTTGTGTCTCAAACAACAGTGACCTCAGTAATAATCACTCCACAGTGAAAGAATGTAGCTCAAGAAAAAACATGCTGCGTGTTTGCCTTGTTTGTGTCATGGGATGAAGACGTGCTGCTATCATGAGTGTGTTCCCCTAGGGGACAACTTGTCACCTTAATACTTTGTTGAAGTTTCCTCTTACCTTTCAAGTTTGGGGACAGGTGTCTTCTGGAGGAATAGCCCACGGGGCATCGACCTGGACCTGTTGTGTTCTGTTAAGAGTGAGGGAGCGGAGAATACCCACCATCTTAGAATCTCCTAACCCATGGAAATGGATGCAGTAGAGACTGCTTTTTGATATGTCTGTTGCAAGAGCTGCGACAGGTAGAGACGTGCTCTGCCGCACCTTTTTGAATGGAAACTGAAGAAGTCAGCAGGTTACTCAGGAAGCGCACATGAAATTATTTTACCTGAGGGGAGACAAAGGTTTTTTTGTTTTTTTTCTTTTTGTCTCATTCATGCACCTCGAGGAAAGAGTGAACAAAAACACTTCATCAGGGTTAACAAGGATGCATAGTTTGGGGTTTTACGGGGGTGTTCTAGACCTGTTTATAGCTCCACTTTAACCCACTTCCTCCTCCAGTGAGTGGTTGAGTGCTCTTGGCGTAGACACAGGTATGGACGCAGCTAGCTTGTCAGTAGTTTACACCCCTGCGACTGACTAAACAAAATTTTTCATTTCTTCCCGGCTCAGATTGGATGTTTGAATAATGGAAAAACTACCACCACCACCACATCGTAGACCCCACCTTCCTTTCTCTTTGATTCAGCGACCATTGGTTGGTCGATGAATGTAGTCTCATATCACTCACACAATCAATGGTGGTGCTAACCTTTTTACCATGTGCTCAACCAGGGAGAGTCTCCAGTCTTGTGTCATAGTGCGCCCCCCCCCCCCCCCCCCCGTCACACATGTGCGTTGTGATGTTGATGAGGCTCCATTATAGTAATAGCAGGGGGTCCTCACTCTTCTTTCTAGGGCTGAGAGTATCTGAATGGGGTTTAGGACAGGACAACCATGGGAAGAGGAGTTAGCCGGGTGAGGGTCAGGGGTACATGTTTGGGCCTGTACCCAGGATACAATTAGTATTTACTGATTTACAGTGCTGCTGACGCCCCTGGTGATGCTACTGATTGAGCGGTGGCAGCTGTGCCTTCTTTGTGTCCTTCTTATCTCTTCCCTTCAGAGCTCAAACAGATGAGTGTTTGTGCTGCAAAGGTGTTTTTCAAACAGGCGCAGAAACTTAAGCAACAACTTTGACGGAGCTTTACTCTGTAGATTTAAGCGCTGCAAGGCTGAACGTCTGGTTTTGTCCATCCTTAACTCAGTCTCTTTTTAGCCCCATAATGGCCGCTGTGGTTATGATTTGGTGTGCTCAGACTGCCTGCTTTCTTCTCCCTGTGGTTTTTCAGGGAAAAGAAGCATTTAGTCTATTGAATTTGAATCCTGAAATAGATCATGAGGCCCAGCTTGGATAGAACTCGTCCTTCTGACTGAAGCTCCTCTTACAAAATGGCAGTTACCTCACTCAATTCTTGTCTTATCACAAAAGATTTGACTGATATCCTGCCTCTATTGATGTTTTATTATAGTCGTTTTAACCCTTAATCCACTGAAGCCCACGGTGAGTGAGTACTTCCTGACTGTCCATTGGTTCTTCCTGACATCTCAGGTGTTTAAAGGTCACATCAGCAAAGTGTTTGATTTCTGGCCTCCACTGTTGTGTGTGTTATCTTTCATATCCTTATCATAGCCTGGAGTTGTTTTCCAGTAAACTGTGATGTATTAGGACCAGTGGAGATGAGACAAGCATGTTTTGGAAATGAGAGGAGGCAGAGAGAAGACAAAAATGGTTGTGTTGCTGCCTTCTAGTGCCAGTACCTGTTTGAGTATGATGTTTTGCACTTACGATTAATAATAACTTCAAGTCACCACCTTAGAGGAGACATTAAAGATCTCTGGATGGTTCCATGTGCTGTTCACGCCTCACTGACTGTGTTAACCCCATCCATATGTCAATGGTTAAATTCCTCTGCAATCGGGAAGATCAGTTTAACAGTTGTGCAATATCTGGCTTGTCAGGAGGTAAAGTTATTTCATAGGTTCAGTAAGAACTTAGTCAGAGTTGAGTTCTAATCACAGTTCCTAAACAGACCAGACTTTCCATTGTTTTCCTCACAGTCCTTGCGTGGCCTCATATGCATGAGTCAAACTATTATAATGATCGTAAATTAAATATTCGGATAATTCAACAACAACCTTGTGGTAATAATTGTAGAGATATTGCCAGCAGGGCGAATGAGTTCGGATTCGGTGTAATGAAGAGACCTTTTGTTGAAATACTTCAGATTCTGGATATTCTGAATATTACCTAATCTGTAAAAAGAAAGAGGAAATTAGTCTCCAATAACAATATCTTGTTACGTAACAGGTTAGTCATGTATTATTCATTCCACTCTCATTCTAACCACATGCAGAGAGAGTAACGCTATGATTTTTATGAATTGACAGTATTGGACATGATTTTATATGTCCATCTTTAAGAAATATATATTTACTTTCAAATAAAACACCCATGGAATCAGTTTGTGTTCTTTCATGCATGAACTTCTCTCTTTTGAAGCTGTGGTGTGTGTTTGAGGGAGGCAGAGAGAGAAGAGGTGCTCTTTCAAAGCAAATCATAGTATATTGAGTGAAGGCTATTAAACTACTTCTCCTGCATAGCTGTGTATTGTGGGCCTGAGTCATTCCTGGGTTATTTGGAACAAGGTTCTGGTAGTGAAATGGGCTTGATGTGTACTTGATCCTCTTTAACTCCAAATATTCAGAAACCTTGCTGCCAATAGGTGAACGTACGTACGTGCGTGTGTGTGTGTCTGTCTGTCTGTCTGTCTACCTGTGGTCTTGTACTTGCTACATATTCAGGACTAGAATACCTATTTAACCAACAGAGTGAAGACATTTTTGGAAAGTGAGGACATTTTAGCCGGTCCTCACATCTTCAAAAGGCCGTTTGTAGGTCAAGACTTGGTTTTAGGGTCGAGGTTAGAATTAGGTTCTGGTTAGGTTTAGGGTCAAGGTTAGGGTCAGGCCTCACAAAGATATAAGTCCAAGGGTGTGTGTGTGTTTGATAGAGGACAAACTGGACACACACTCAGATCAGACAGGACTTTTCTCAAGGATTCTTATGACGCAGCTAGCAAGGCGTGTGACGCAGCTGTCCTGACCAGCTGGGTTGGCCATGAAAGGGGGGGGGCTACAGCGAGAGTTGTGCACTTTTTTTGAATATGTGTATTCGAAGCCACAGGTGTGTATGTGCTTGACGTAGTGATGGTGGCGGAAGGGTGGTGATTGAAGACAGCTTGGGGGGGGGTGGGGGAGGTGATCTGGGAAAAGTGAAAGGGGCAAGACAGTGGCTAACAGATGGAATTGAACAGCTGTTGGGTCAGGCACTCCACAGTGCTGCACCGACGACCTCCATGTCACCCAGCTACACCACCCGACTTCTTTATTGGTTTAACTCCAGATCAACTTCAGCATTTCCTTCTTCCTGCTTCTCGTCCTCCAACTTTGCTTTCGAAGTACAGCTCATAAACATAGCACGTCATGGCTCTTAATGCAATAACAGGGTTGTCTGGTCCCTGATCCTCCACCCGAACCCTGGTTCCTATTGGTGGAGACATGTGCCCAGGCTTGGCCTCAGTTCCCCTCCACTCCTGATCTGGTGAGACGAAAGAGGCATCTGCTGCCTTTTATGGCAAAGACTTGCTTGAGAGAACTTCACCAAGAACAGACGTGTGTGTGTGTGTGTGTGCGCGTGAGTGCGCACGCGTTCACGCACATGTCAGCAAAGACAGACTATTTACGTAGGAGGGGAGGAATTCTGGCATTGAGGAAGTTTTATTTATCCTAAAATAAACGAACGGCTCCAGAATTTCACCTCCCCTCACCACACAAATGTTCACTCAGAGATGAGGAAGCGTTTGTATGGAAAATGCTAAAATTACAGAGGGAGAGAGGCAGGAAATGTCTCAGTGAAACAGAATGTTTTCAAAAGGAAAAAGGAGGAGGGGGTAGCTTGAACCTTTCACGGGAGCCGAACACTTTTCTGAGGAGCTTAGCAAAGCCTTTGAAAAGTTGCGAGAGCTGACGCTATCTGTGGCTCTTTTCTCTGGTAAAGCTCTCTCACATGACGGAACATGTAGTTCAAAGCATAAAACCACATGGACCACATGAATCTGTCTCTACCTTTGAGTACATTTAGTCTATTTTGGGGAGGAGAAGGAAGCCGAAAGAGATAAGATCGAAATAAGGGAGCAGGGTTTGTTTCTTTCTTCTTTTTTTTTTTTGGTTTAAAAAGTGTTAATCAGAGGAGAGGTCAGGAAAGGAATGATGAAGGGACAGGTCAGAAAAAGATCAAAGGACAGGCCTGAGGCTTCGGACCCTGAACAAAAGGTTGTTTGGACAGGTGAGGAGGGATGAAGGGGAAAAAGAAGGGGATGATGAGAAGAGAGAAGCAGCGGAACAGGAGAAAGTGTCCAGTCATTAATAATTAGCCAGCGGTGTTCTTTCAATCAGGCAACTCAAGCTTGGGTGCAGCCTCATAGGAAGACCCTGAGGAATCATTACCCAACTAACGAGAACTTGAACCGTGGTGTGTGTGTCAGTGAATGTCATGATGTTGAAGTGTTGTTCAGTGAGCACGACGATAGTCACGTGGTGGGGTGGGGGGTCTTTTACACGAACAAAGTCAAACTCTGCATGCATCCACATGTTCACATGCCTTCCCTTGTTTGTTGAGGTGGAGAGCAGGGCAACGCTTCCTGGAGAGTTGAATTAAACTGTGGAGGGCTGTCGGCCAGGAGGCCTCGTGCTCCTCTGTCCCGTCAAGTGTTTATTAGTTCCCATGGATATCAGCTGGGCTTGTGTGCATCTACCGCCTGCCCTCATTACTTTAACTCCCTGTGCTCTCATTCCTCCCCATCCGCTCTCTCTTTGCTCTCTTTCTAAATCTGTCTCTATTCTGGATGCAAAGCCCTTTTCCTGCAGAAAACCAACTGTGTTCCCGTAAAGTCCACAACTCTGTCATCGCAGAGGAAGAGTAGAGGTGAATGTTTGTAATCCCTCGTTGTGAGTGCACTTAGAGCAGCTCTCACATGTCCAAGAGTCGCTGCTGCCAACTTCTGTGAATCAGGTGATCTAAGTGGTGACTGTGGTGTGGAGAGAGGAGCTATGTGAACAGAAGATGGAGCCAGCGAGTGAACAACAGCGCAAACGGAGGTCAATTCAGGCCTGTTTTAGCTCAATAAAGATGGTGGGAAGCAGAAAAAAAGGCCCTCCACCAAAGTGTTTTATTTCTCTCGCTGAAAGCGGCAAGCACTCTCCTGAAAGCACCCAGCTGGGAGCATGTGACAGAGCTTTGGTGGTGCAGCATTTGGCTGCCAGGATACGGAATATCCTTGGAACTAAAAATGCCGGAAAAAGGTACTTCCTCTTTCATTCGTTCCGGGTAAAATAAAGACAGACCCACAGAGGGATAGAATAAAGGAATCATTTTAACCAGTGGCAGTGGATTTGTGTCCCGCCCCTCCTCAACTGTGATTGGACGACTGTTGTAATGTACCCAAAGTTGAACATTTTTCAACATACAGCGACTGAGCGGCCAGTGCTCGGTTCAGAAAAGATGCTCAACACCTCGTCACACTGCTGCCATTTGTGTAAAAGCACAAGGTTTAGTTGAACACAATTAAAAAGATGCACCGTCTGCAGGACAAAGACTTAAGCTCTGCACCGGAAGTGAAATGCCTTGAACACAGTGATGCTCCTCCATAACGCTCACATTTCTGCAGAAGAGTCATTACATGTGTCTGTGTTGTGTAGCGTCTGTCCCAGAAACCTCAGCTTTTGTTTTTCAGTCTCAATCATGTATCAAGCCTTTCAGCCTTTGACCCCCGATTGCACCGCCTGCACTGAGACAGGGTGGGGTGCTGGTCGGGGGGGGGGGGGGGTATAGCCCTGGAAGAGTGTGATCTGACATGTCGGTGCTAAAACTAGCAGTGGAAGTACAAGGCGCTGGGGACGGCAGACTGCATTGAGGCTATAGAGCCGACATGAGGTCAAAGGTCAGAGTTGAGGGTCAGGTACAGCAACAGAGGACTCTTTGTTTTGTCTGTTTAGGCTGGTGGAAATTAATGTTGATAAATCTTGGAAAGTTCTGATCATTGTCTTTCTGTAACTTGAATTAGCGGTTTAAATGAATTTAGTGATTCAGTTTCTTATGTTTTAAAGGTGTGTGTGTGTGTGTGTGTGTGTGTGTGTGTGTGTGTGTGTGTGTGTGTGTGTGTGTGTTGGAGATGCTAAATAACCCGCACTAATTTCCCCTTTAATCCAAACGTTCTTACTGTATTTGTTCACGATCTTCCCGGTGTCTGTCTGGTTCTTCTTCTACTGTATATATGTATGCTGCTCATATTTATGGCTGGAATTTTAATTTCCTGAGAAATTATGTTTTTCATCAACCCTTATCTGCCTGCCTTTCTTGACATGTCATCCTCTCTCTGTTGTAGGAAGTCAAAGACGAAGCCGAATGGAAAGAAGCCTCCGGCAGAAGAGAAGAAGCAGTACTTGGAGCCAGAGTTCACAAAAATCCGTGTGGTGGACTTTGACCTCAAGGAGCTGGTGGTGCTGCCCAGAGAGATAGACCTCAACGAATGGCTCGCCAGCAACAGTGAGTGATTGTGGAGGACCAGATGAAAAACAAAACCAGAAGAGATGTCAGATAATGAAGGGAAATTGGAATGACAGCTATCAGAAACCACAACTGCAGCATCTCAAAAGCGAATATAAACAGTGTTATTACATCGTTCAATTATTATCATGTGAAAAGGTGCCAGTTATCATGTTAGAGACGTAAAAATCCTCTGTTGTACTGCTCCACGGGGGTTTGGAGTTGTTTTTCCACATTGGTATGCATTTGTCATGTGGAAATGACGAGATGTTCCAGTGGTGCTGGAGCTGCAACGGATACCCGGCCAAACTTTTAACGTCTTCCAGGCCTGGCATCGTACCGCGCCTCTTCCCAGTAGCACCGCACACCGTTCGTCTAAACACTGCCGCTGACTGGCAACCCCATGTCGTGTTTTAACCCTTCCAGCTGTCAGCACCACTCCTGGAGTTCTGTAAGCTGCCAGGAACCAAGCGAGCTGGTGGATCTTGTGGCCATCTTTACCTTGTCGGTCCCCCTGTAGTTGTTTCGCTGACGTATTCCAGACAGCCAGGTGCTTGGAAGAGGAAAAGAGAGAAGGTTGATAAAACTAGCTGATGTGGAACAGATGATACATGTTCTCCATCATGACGTTCTATCAGATAGCTGAACCTCAGCACGTTAATATTGACCCTCAGCAGGTTTATTTCACTCCACATTACTGGAGATTGAGACTCGCTAAGGCTGCGGGTCACTGACGGAACCCTGCTGCCTCCTAAAGCTCTGGGGTTTTTCCTGCCGCCATATTTGCCACCACCAGCCCACGTGTTTGTATTGTGCTGTGCTGAAGTTACCATTAGTACCATGAAAAAAGTATGAGTAAATTAGATCACGCTCTTCGTTCGTATGTATCATTTACACCATGACATCATGCGAAGATGATGCCTTTGTCGCAGAGATAAGTGTTTCAGTTTAAACGGCTGCTGAGACCAGCGCCGCCTCCCCTTTTCTAGAGTTATTTCAAGGATGCAGTGACGTGTTTGAGGAGTATGTGCAGGTGACAGACTGTCACACTCGTGAGAGGCAATAGATCAGTGTAGGTGTGTCCTCATCAAACGTGACAAAAACAACAAGGCTGGCACTTTGATGTCCCGACACCATTTATGACAGAGCCACGTTGCAGAAATCTCTGATGAAATCACACTATTGGGCCTTAAAAGAGAAATATTCTTTAAGAATCCAGGCTGATCAGTAGAAATGGAATAAAAATGTTTTGTATGTCAGCTAAAATGAAAGCTGGCTGTTAAGATCAACGGTTTCACTTTGATTGACTCATCAAATCAACTGTATGTAATTATTGTACTGTTATAATCTGTACCGTTGCTAATCCAGAAACTACATTTATTCATACTGTTGTTTTTGTTGGGTTGAATTAATTGATATTAATTCACGTTATTTAAAAAAAGCTGTGACAAAATGCTTTCGAGTATCAGAAATACAGAAGGTTGTTTTATAGTTTTATAGTTTCTGTTTATAAACAGAATTTTGGAAAGAGTGTATAAGTACAGAAGGTGTGTGTGTGTGTGTGTGTGTGTGTGTGTGTGTGCGTGCGTGCGTGCGTGCGTGCGCAGCAGGAGACACACCCTGATTAACATGCTGTGACGTCTATTCTTGTTTGTCCTTCAGCGACGACATTCTTCAATCTTATCAATCTGCAGTACAGCACCATCTCAGAGTTCTGCACTGGGGACACCTGTCAAGCCATGACGGCGTGCAACACGTAAGTTACCTGCCCCGCTTCAGTCCTCCCTCACTGCCTGGGCCCCAAGATCTCTTACTCGTTCCCTCTCATACCTCCTCGGCCATGGTGTTATGTAACCATTTACTGGCCAGGAAACATCATGACATCATGATAGAAGATGAACTGATTTCACCTCAGGGCGTCTGCTACTGGTGTAGCTTCACCCTTAGAGCCCAGTGGTCCCAGCTAGGACTGGTGCTATCATCTGAAAGCCGTTGATGTCATAATGTCTTGACATCACACACACACTGTGACTACAGGGGTCTGCCTCCTTTATTCCTGTGGTGAAGCCCTCTGAGCCTCACCTCTGAATTCATCGGACTTGCTGAGCTGCTGAAGTGCTCCTGTGTTCAGCAGAGGCAGCATAGCTCTGCAGTAGCTGAGGTTTGTTTAGGCTAATCACAGCAGCCAGCTCTATTCATGCCTGTTAACAGAGGGGAGGTGACTAACTGTAAGTATTTATCCAACTAGTTTGCCCTGTCAGGGCCGGGTGCCGTCTCTATGAGTGAGCCCTTGTCTTGAGAGGGAGGCCGTCATTCCCCCTGTGTATACTGACGGCTGGAAAAACCAGATTACCCACACTTCTGCCGGAGTGCCTCACGTAAAACTGGAGTACACGCACGCACACACACACACACACAGGACAGAGGTAATGACAAATATGACACAGATGTGACACGTTTAACATGAGAGACCAACCTGTCAACTAAAGCTCTTGTCAACAGTGGATTTTTCCACTGCCGTCACATTAAGCTGCTGCTAACCCCCAACCTCTACCCCTCCCACACACAACCCCCCACCAGCACCACCACCACCGTGAGAGAAGCAGAAGACACCTGAGGTGTGTGAAGACACAGATATGTTTAGTTTGCGCTGTATGTTGAATTGTGGACTGCAGTAGAAGCAAAGTGTCAAGAATAAAGTCAGATATGTTTCCACCACCGGCCAACACACCCCACCCTTTCCTGCCTGTGCAGGGCCTGGCACCCGCGCCCCCCTTCTGTGGTGAAAACTGACTGAGCCACAGTCACAGCAGCGTCAGCGCCCCTGCCCAACACACAGTCAACACTATTTTTGGAAGAAAACTTTCCATGAGCTATGAGGGAGCGGAACCATTTGGTAGCTATTTAGACCCATTTTGGAAGGGGGTGTGTGTGTGTGTGTGCGCGCGTGTGAGAGAGAGAGAGAGGGTGGGAAGGAGATGTGTATTAACTGTTTATTAGCCTGACAGAATCAATGCAATTGGTTAATTCACAAAAGTTTTAAGTAGATATTTGATATCCGCAAAGAGCATCTGGTCATGCAGCTGACGAGCAAACATTCTCAATCAGATATCACCAGAATTCTTAAGACTTGAAAACAAATTCCCACAGGGAGAACTTTTATGTCCTCTTAAGACTACAGAGGGTCAATCAATCATCAAATGATAACCAGAAGGGCCCTCCAAGCATCGCCAAACTGGTTTTTCCTTGGAAATTTTTGAAAACGTCAGAATATTGAATATATTGTCAAAGTAGTTCTGTTGGGCCCATGCTTCTTCTCCTCCACCCACCTCCAATGTACGATGCAGTTCCGACTTCACGAAGAAGTCATCATTTTCAAATTAAGCACAATAAATTATTGGAATCATTTCATCAGTTGCAATTTTAAAATAAAAGTAAGTAATTTCATAGCTCAAACCTGGAGGTAGACTAGTGTGTGTGTGTTTGTGTGTGTGTGTGTGTGTGTAAGTGTGTGTGTGTAAGAGTCTGGTCTGGCTCTGTGGTCACTACGTCCCCCTCTCGGCTCATTCATGTGGGAGTTCTACATTCCTCAGGATTTGTAACGTCTGGCCCGCTGACTCTCAGACCGAGACCATTCATTACCTTCACCTCCGCACCTGCAGCCACTCCTTCTCTTCCTCCTCCTCCTCCTCTTCTTCTTCTGTCAGTGTTGGCTGTCACCTTGCTGGTCTCCTTCTCCGTTAGCCGCCTGCTGCTCCTTTCTGTGCATCTGACCTGCTACCGCGCTGTGACTCAGCTGAAAGTGGAGCTATGTGGGTCAGAGTCTTGGGAAATGTTTGACCAGCAGCAGGACGGCCCGGCGTGGAGACCAGGAACTCTGGTGACAGCAGGGAATTTGGTTGACGAGGAAGTTAAAGCTGTGAGCTTTTGGTGGGGCAGGGGGTCGTCACCAATGACCTAGAACACAAACATGAGGGTAGTATAAGAATGTGAGGTAATGAGATGGAAGTGATTGTGTATGGTCACATGACACTACTAGGAACATGGTTTTCCCCCAGTTAGGAAACAGAGCAGTGTGAGGTCACCTGTGTTTCACCTACTTGAATGAATCGTTTCACCATCTACAGTCCTGCTTATTCATTCACGACACTACACATTCACAGTAGTCGTACTACTGCTAGTCGTAGTAGTAGTAGAGGTCCTCATTGCTTTTGTCTTGTGTCTTTCTAGAATATACTACTGGTATGACGAGAGGGGGAAGAAGACAAAGTGCACTGCTCCACAATACGTCGACTTTGTAATGAGTCTCTGTCAGAAACTGGTCACAGACGAGGAAATCTTTCCTACTAAATATGGTGAGTAAGAGTCTGCTGCCCCCTGCTGCCTCACAGCTGGAAATACAGTCATAGTCTGCTGAAGAATAAACAGTTGGAAATCCTCTGTAAATAATGGTTCAGTAACATTTCAGAGCTGCTCCCATGGAGTCCCTGTGGACATGTCTGGAGGAGATTCCTGACCCTGATCTTCTGCTTCCTTCTGTCTCCACTCAGGCAAAGAATTCCCCAACTCCTTTGAGTCCTTGGTGAAGAAGATCTGCCGATACCTGTTCCACGTACTGGCTCACCTCTACTGGGCGCACTTTAAAGAGACGGTGGCTCTGGACCTGCAGGGCCACTTGAACACTCTGTATGCACATTTCATCGTTTTCGTAAGGGAATTCAACCTGGTCGACCCCAAGGAGACCTGTATCATGGACGACCTGTCCGAAATCCTCTGCACCCCCGCCCCGCCATCCGCAGCCTCACCGACCCCCTCAGCCCCAGCCTCAGCGCCCTCCCCTTCTTCACAAAACCACGTGACAGAGAGATGAGCAGGGGCGGCGGTGAGATACCAGCCCCCGGGGTGATAGAAGATCAGATAGAAGAGAGAAGGAAAGACGGCCTGGCCCCCTTCCTTGGTGCCAGCAGGACTTAGAGACCTTCCACTACCCTTGTATTTCGCTACGACACCAACCAAACAGCCGGAAGGAAGGGGGTAGGGTTTAAAGGGGGGGTGGGGGGGTGTTTGGGGTTGCGGGGAGGGGTTTGTCGCGCCAGCAGGAATTGGCGTGAGCGTTCCTCCCAGGGGCAAATCCCTCCCGTCTTCTCTGCAATTTAAACTAGGAACAAAAATTGATGTGTATGTTTTATTTTTGGTTTTATTTCACTTTTATTTTTGTTGACGTTTTACTCCGTTTTATTTTGTGTCGTTTGGTGGGGGGTGGGTTTGTTCAGCGTGTCTGTTGGCCCGTCACCTGCCCTCTATCCTCCGCCGTACTTCCAGTACAGGAGGGGGGTTCTGCTTTGCTTTTACCTACTATTGTACAGTGTTGTTAATGTGTGGAGAAGAGGCGTCTCTGCAGCCTGTGGCCCCCCCACGCTGGCCAGCAGAGAGCCACGTTACTGCCTGACGGGGCCGATCCCTGTTCGGGTCGTAGATGTGGGGGTTGATGAAAGCGCTTCCTACTCAGGACCGGAGAGAAAACGTCACTGCTGCCACAGAGGTTCATTCTCCTCAGTCTCTGTCCCTCATTCACCACATGGCTCAGTCCTCCAGATGTTTTACAGATGTTGATCATGTATAACTTCACTATAATCATCACCTGGTGTTCCCCTAACAAACATGTCCTGGCGTTTACCTGTAGAGGGCAGCAGAAAGCAGGGAGGAAATTCTAAAGATTGTATATTAGATATTTAATCTGATCAGAGATGAGATGTTGAGTCAGACTGGTGCCCAGTCCGAGCTGCTCACTGGTGCTCGGCACAGCAGACCACCCCCCACACACACACACACACATACACACACACACCTACACACCTGCTCCAGCAGCACACACGGACAAAGACATGATGGAATGTCTGCAGGCCCGGAGACGGGAGGGTGGAGGCGGGAGGAGGGGTGAGCACGCTGGCGCCAGGCAGCTCTGCTGTGCCGCAGCGCAAACCAGAAAGCTCCTCTGTTTTTGTTTTGTTTGTTTTTACACGTCCCTTTTAAATTTGCTTTTTAAAAAGATTATCAGAGGAAAGTGAGTTTGGAAATATAATAATAATGGTATCAATACACATCTAGAAAATCCAACGTCTGCTTGGACTCAAGTGTACAAAGAATTGCAAGCAGGGTCTGTCAGACATTTTCTATGGAGGATTGGGTTTGTAATTCTACTTTTTTATTTATTTTGATTTTTGTTTTTGTTTTTGCAGGGTTTCTTCAGTTCTGGCTCTCGTTTTTATGTATTTTAATTATTAACTAAGTTAAAAGCAATTTAATATTTCAAGCTCTGCGGATTATAATCTAATAAAAGAGAGAAATGCCCTCCTGTCTCAGTGTCGTCTGTGTTCGTGCGTGTGAAGGCGTTACACAGGAAGAGAGTAATCCCTGATGAGGTCATTATGATGTCATCAGTTTTCCTGGTTGGAATTTACAGATCAGTTTTTGTTGTAAATTTATGTTTTAACCTGGACGTGTGATCTAAAAAAGGTTTGCTGTCAGACTGCATCGTGGGAAATGTAGGATCCGGGGTTTGTACTGAGAATAAAGACTGAAGACAGCAGAGCAGCTCAGAGTGCAGAAAAGGTAGAAATAGGAATCACAGCGTTGTTGTCACTAGTATTGATGTTTTCATCTCTAAAGTGCGTCATGGTCTCAAAAACAGAACGAACCATTCAGGGCATATGTCCAAATTTGGCAACTGTACAATTTTGTAGGGTGTTGTGCAACAGTCGTGAGGGATGTTGTTTATGTATGCAGACACTGGTCACGTGGTGAACAAACCCCGCACTAAACAGCAGCTTTAAAAATAAATACTTTCATTTTATTAGTTCTCAGATCTAAAACATGATTTGCTCCTGGTTCACTGGCTCTCCATCCTGGACCGCCGGACCATCTTGGACACCCGCCGCCTTCTCACAGACGGCCGCAGGGTGACGCCCTCGTTCAGTTTAAACTGGGCGATACCCCCCGCGTCGTCCAGCTTCTTGGCACTGCAGCAGGGGGTCGGGACCCTCATGGTGTTACCGAACTTGGAGTAATCCACCGCGTACATGCCGTCCTCCTCAGACACGGTGGGCACGAAGCGCTGCCCCCACAAGATCTCCTCCGACACGTAAGAGGTCCTGGCCTGCGTGGTGATGCCGGTGGTCTCCACCACCCCCTCCAGTACCACGATCACCTCCACGTCATCGTGCTCCAGGTCAAAGGCGGACATCTCGTACAGGGGGCTGTCCTTGTCGATCACATGGCTGATGATGAGGGGGGACACCAGGAAGACGCCGTTGGTACCCACCGGGTTATCCATGTTGATGTCGATCTGGTCCAGAGGCACCACCTCACCCTCCTCGGTGGTGGTTCTCCGAACGACCTGCATCCGCACGGTGGCGCTGATGATCATGCTCTTCCTCAGGTCCCCGATGCGGACCATGAAGCAGAGCTTGTTGTTGCGGACCGAGATGACCGCGTGTTTGCTGAAGATGAGCGTCTCTGCGCGCCTGTGCGCCTGCGCGGTTTTCATGAAGATGCAGCCGAGCATGATGGCGTTGATAACAAGGCCGACGATGTTTTGCACGATCAAGATGATGATGGCGGACACGCATTCCTCTGTGATCATCCGACCCCCGAAGCCGATGGTCACCTGCACCTCTATGGAGAAGAGGAAGGCCGAGGCGAAGGAGCGGATGTCCGTTACGCACGGAACGAAGTCGTCTCCTCGCTCGTCCAAGTCGCCGTGCGCAAATGCGACGAGCCACCAGATCATCCCGAATAGAAGCCAGCTGCACAGGAACGACATGGTGAAAATCACAATGGTGTGAAGCCATTTTAAATCCACCAGAGTGGTGAAGACGTCCTGCAGGAACCGGCCCTGTTCTCGGATGTTGGTATGCGCCACATTGCAGGCGCCGTTCTTGGCTACGAACCGAGCTTTCCTCGGCTTCGCTTTAAACTTTGGCTGCTGCACATCCTCAGCCAAGCGTGTCAGCAAGTAATCCTCAGGAATGAGTCCTTTCCTGGACAACATAGCGCTCCCATATTACTCTTCCAGAGCCGTTTTGGCTTCTTGCGCACCGACGCGTCTCTGCTCGGCGTCTTCTCTCCCTCTCTTCCAGTGTCTTTTCGTCTCTTTCACTTACCGGGTGCAGCTGTCAAGGTCCTGGAGTTATGTGTTCACGTTCCTGCAGATCAGGCGCTTCTCAACTGCGAAGTCCCACGAGGAGGTTCCTCTTCCAGCCCCGCAGCTGCCGCCGTCAGTCAAAGCACAAACCGCAGAGAGGAACGGGGACCGCTGGCAGTGCGCACTGTCAGGTGCCGAGGCGGGCCGGTGCAGGTATATAACGGGTCCCTGAGGGAGGGGGGGGGGGGGTACTCTCACCTTCGCAATTGAATTAGTCGCGAAGGAGTTTATGTACTGACTCGGTCCCCTCACTACGGGTGAGGTACGTGAGATAGAGTTGCTGGTAGGTGGAGGCAGTCCCTCCCTCCCAATGCCACCTCTGAGGTGCCCTTGCCCTGATTTCCAGTACAGGACCCTTCAGTTCACACTCTCTACTGTCCGGTGTAGACCAGCAATCTTCCATTTTACTGTGAGAAGAAAACGAGCTCATAAATTCTTCTCTCTTCTGTGACAGTATTTGTGAGGATGGTCATCTAGAGGCCCACCCATGACTCACTGACGTCCAAACATTTTTACCATTTTCACTTTCCATCATTTCAGTGAAAACCACAAATCTGACTGATAATTTATTTTTTATTAACAAAGAAATAACATTTCTATGTACAAATATAATACAACGTGATTAAAAAATAAAGGAATATATTCCGTGGAACAATTGCACTTCGAATGTCTTCCTTTAAAGCTTTCCCCTCCTTCCTCCTCTTGTGCTACTTGTCTGCTCGCACGAAGGAGGCGAAGACGCTGTCCTCCTTGTCCAGTAGGGCCTGGGGTCTGTCGTACTCCAGGATGATGCCCCGCTTCATCACAATCACCAGGTCGGCATTCAGGATGGTGTGGACGCGGTGCTGAACGAGAGAGAGGGGGGACACACCGGAGAGAGCTGTGTACACACTACAATCATAGACATCTGAGTGAATTAAACTGGTTAAGGGGCTGCAGTGGTGGTGTGTGTGTGGGGGCAGGGGGTGTACTCACTGCTATAGTAACCACAGTTCGGTCAACAAAAGCAGTCATCACCACTTTCTGCAGGATGCTCTCCTGAGGGAGAAGAGGTTGAATATGTGAAACAAAAGATTCGAAATAAGCTTCCGCTGCACAACACACACACACACACACACACACACACACACACACACACACACACACACACACACACAGTGTCCTTCCTATCATATTGAAACACAACACACTCCTCGAACAGTTGTATGATTCCCATCCATCATGAGCGTCACATGATCTTCTCCTCCTCTGAACTTGCTCTCTGTTCAATTTTTTAAACTCTCTGTCGCCTCGTCTGCTCGCTCGTGTCTCCTGCGGCGCTGCCCTGTTGTAAACCAGCTCTCTGAGGCCCGTCATTCATGAGAGGGTCTTAAGTAAGAAGCATCTATTTGTGGACTCAAGGTGCCCTCAGGGAGAGTGTGTTCTCTCTCCCTCATGCACACCTCCTTCACCACCACCTCCTTCTCCTCCTCCACAGCATTTCTGTTATTGAAGTTCAGCTGAGACGATCAAACATTAATATGTAACATCTGAATGGTTGAAAATCACACACTGGGTCTCTACACTCCTCATAAATCTCTGCGTCTGTCTGCTTCTTCCTCATTGTTGCCGTGCCGACAGATGAGAATTACCCAGTGACCTCAGCTTCACCCCCTCACACTCACTGCACCTCCTCCCACCTCCACACCCTCGCGCATCTCTCTCTCACTCTCACTCACTTAGATAAACACTCACTGACCGTTGCCATGTCGATGGACGCCGTGGCTTCATCCATGATGAGGATGCTGCTCTTGCGGACAAACGCTCTGGCCAGACAGAACAACTGTCTCTGCCCCTGGCTGAAGTTTTCTCCTCCCTCCGTCACCATGGCATCTGCAACAGTTCAACGTATATTTAACCACAGCAACACATCTAACAAGAGCAGCGGCTGATTGTGTTTGGAATGACGGAGCACGAGGAGGTTCATGTCAGCGTCAAGTGTGTTGTGTTGCTTGTATGCACAGACATACTTGGCAGTTCAATCCTTTTTCATTCTGATTCTGATCTAACCCCTCACACTGCTTTTGCTTCAGAAACAGTTTTCCAGTGTAAGTTAGGATTTTAAAAAGATATGGTTCCATTAACAGAGGCCAGATTTGATCATGTCCTCTACTGACCTCCTCAGCTGGGCCCTCTGAGCAGAGGAAGTGGCTTCTTTGCCTGATTAGGTCAGGAGGGCAGTGCTCTTCACAGCTGACCTGATAGGCCATCAATGAGGAACTACAGGGGTTAAATGCTTTTATTACACAGTGAATCTTCCACAGACCACAGCTCCCCACTCAGTATTTTGTTTGCAGTTTCAACTTATCACACAGGATGCGTGAAAGCCTATTTTCTCACTCGGCAGCAACTGAAGCAGAAACTCATTAAGAGGGACGAGTGACAGCGGCCTATTAATCCACCGACGTGGCGGAGCTCGAGTCCGACACTGATGGCTGAGTGATTAACTGCTGCCTCAAGTGGGAGGATGCGTCATTACATCAGTGTACAGAGCATCCTGACGGAAAGACTGCTGCTAAACCGTGTAGCAACACACACACACACACACACACACACACACACACACACACACACACACACACACACACACACACACACACTAACCTGCATTCCAGCTATCATCGTTGACCTACCTCTGTCTCCTTTTAGAATCTATTTTCATGGTATTCAAATTTGTAGTTTTGCAGCACTGGAACAAAACCTTTGTGCTATAAATAAATAGTTATTTTTAATCGCAACCTCCCTTCCACTCAGTAACTGTTAGCGACCTCTCGTTTCATGTGCAGAACATGAGTGCCCACACACGGTACAGCTCCAGCACAGGTTTCACAATTATTCTGAGGTCAGATACTTGAGCAGCAACGTATGCGAAGATTTTTGAGACCCAGATAATCACACAAAAACTAATCCTGTTTCCAAAGCGAGTACACAGGGAGATTCCCTACTGATTAGTCATCATGATTGACGACAAGTCACCACACCAGAGAGAAGGTGTCATAACAGCACCTGAGAGTAGCATCCTGCGCTCGTACACAATCTTTGTAAGCTGTAGTGGAGGACAGTGTCAATATCTCCATGGTTACAAATTTATATCTTGTGCTTTGGTCTACTTTTCAAACTAAACAAGGACTGATTGTAGCGCCTCCGTGAATATTGTCAACAGCAGTGCTCCCACCACGTGTCTATGTGGGTCTGGATGCCAGCTGCAAATTATTGCATCCACCCGTTTTTTTTGTTCCCATCAATGCTGACACGAGCCGAGCAGCCGTATCTTCTGCAGGGTCATGTGACATGGGACTGACTGCTGATTAAAGCTGCTCCCACCGTAGAAGAACCCCGGGTGTAAGCAGGTGTGAGTGAGTTTCTGGCTGGTGGGCATGGAGCTCTCGTCTCACCCAGCCCTCCTGGAAGTGATTTAACGACTGGCTTCAGCTGAGCGATCTCCAACGCCTCCCACAGCATCTCGTCCGTAGCCTTCATCTCTGGGTCCAGGTTGAACCTACGCACACACACACAAACACACAGCTCCATCAGCGTGCCAGTTGTCCATCAGTGCTTATTCCTGTTCCTGTTTTCAGTTCTTTTGGTGTCACTAACCCTTGTAACCTTAAAAACAACATCCCCTCCGTCAGAGCTCAGATCTTCGAACCTGAACATTAAAACCGCTCAACTAAACGTGTGTTAGCTTTTTCTGTCAAGGGGAAAATGATTTGCACATGTAAAATAATACACTTGTATCTTTGCAGGTTGCCAGACTTCGAAAAGGAAAAGTTTTCACTGACAATTCAATAAGGTCTGACATCCATCAAAAATATTTAGTTCTTTGAAAATGTGATCAATGTTCATCACAGTCGTCTCTAACAGCGGGAAGTGATGTCATGACAACGGCTCAGAGAGCCCTCTACAGGTTGGATGATCACGAGCATCAGTGACATAATTAGAACATTCCACACCACTTCAGTAACGATGTAACATTCCAATTAGATCGCTGTCGTGATGTTTACGACCATCCCACCTCCAGAGCGTTCCCTGGGTTGTTGTCATGACATCACTTCCTGCTTTTTGTGATGGCTTCCTTTGTGATCTAGTTAAAAGGAATCAGGCGTGTCAAATTTGTTACGCTCTTGTCAAAGTCTTGCGAGCTGGATTCAGTTTCCTGATCCAAAACATTGTGTAAATCTTCCACAAGTCTGTGTAAACAGATGTTGACTATGTCCTGGATCCACACACACACACACACACACACACACACACACACACACACACACACACCCCTCTTGTGGCGACTCATCTATTCTGTACCTGATACAACAAATCTTTTTATGGTCAGTGTTCTACTGGGGTCTAAAAATAAAACTCCTATCATCAAACCGTCTGAAGTGCTCAGCTGGACCAGTCAGTGGAGATGTTCTGCCTCCCTGATACTTGAACTTGTACTGTCACCTGTTCTAAGTGACTTCAAAGTGACCTTGGTCGTACCGAATTGTGCCGCTGAACAGGATGGGGTCTTGGAGAATGATGGACAGGCGAGACCTGAGGGTCTGCAGGGGCAACTTAGCGATGTCAATGTCATCAATGACGATCCTTCCTGTGAGGGAAAACAAATATTACACACACGAGAATACTGAGTGTGCATTATCAGTATTTAAGAGATCTAGTACGTGTACAAGTATTTCTGCATCCTGGTATTTTACCCTCAAACATGTCCACCATGCGGAAGAAGGCCAAGGAGAAAGATGACTTGCCACTGCCGGTCCTGCCACAGATCCCCACCTGGAGACAAATCAACGTGACACCCTCCTTGATTCAAACTGTCCCTCTCTTCTTCTCACACACTCTTTTCCTACCTTCTGTCCTGGGTTGATGTGTGCGTTGACGTTTTTCAGCACAGGCTTCAGCGTGGCGTCATAGCGGACACTCAGATTCTGGATCTTGATCTCTCCCTGTTGCGGCCAGCCGTCAGGGACCTGAGACGCAGCTGAACACAGACACAAAAACCATCAGTGGACGGGGACCCAGTGTCAGGTAGCTGACTAACGTGGCTGAGAAATCACAAATCTCAGAAACTAGACGGAGAATCTTTGTGTGAAGGAGTCCGACTTACTGAGCAGACCCTCGTAGTTCTCTGGTTCGGTCTTGAGAAGGCCATTGATCCTCTTGACGGAGCCCAGCTGCACCTCCATGTCTGCCAGGTTCCGCACCATCCAGTTCATGTAGTTAGAGACCTGATAGATGAGGGGGACGGGTAATACTACTGTGTACGGCTAATGGCAGTGACTGTATCCTGTTGAATACTTTAATTTAATCATCATTATTTGAAGTTGGCCCATTTAAATTCACAAAACTTCTTTCTCCTCACTCAAGAGACAGATAATCTACAAGTAACTCATCATGTTGAAACTGCTGGGTCGCTGGTTCCATCCTCACTCCCCCCGGCGATCATGCTGTAGTACCCTTGAGCAAGATACTGAACCCCTAATTGCTTCTGATGGCCCTGCGATGGACTGGCGACCCTTCCAGGGTGAACCCCGCCTGTCACCCGATGTCAACTGGGATGGGCTCCAGAACCCCGCAACCCTTAACGGATAAGCGGTATAGAAAATTGATGGATGGATGGGGTCTATGACAGCACCGCCATCATTGTTGTTGACTATCAGTATAGCAGGTAAGTAAATGCTCACACACACACACACACACACACACACACACACACACACACACACACACACACACACACACTGAGAGTCTTACCATGAGCGCGTAGGTCAGGCCCAGTCCCACCAGACCAGTGGACAGGTGGTTGTAGAGAGAGTTGGTGATAGACGCCACAGCTGCCACCAGCACCACACAGGCGCCGATGTACTCCTGCAGAGAGGTGCACATGCTACCGTTACAGCAGCCCTGGATCATCATCATGCCACAGTGTTTACTGTCAACACGCGATATAACGTCTATAACAAGTCTCACTCATCTGGGAACATACACATATGGAGCTCATCTCCACTGTGACACATGAGGAGCCACACGAGCCGAGAGACTCGATGCATAAAACATCACCGCAAGACGGCGTATCATGATAATAAGAGAGTGGAAAGTTCCACAGACAACGGCCATGAAGCGTCTGACTGCAGCAGAGGAGCAGGACCGTTCAGAGGAAACCCATCTTTACCATGCGGACCTCCAGCCATCGGTTAGCTGCGGTGAGGAACAGAGAGGCGATGTTGTTGGCGTCGGTGAACTGTAGTAACCTCTGTCGGAACCTGGGCTCGTACCTGCCAGAGAAAGAGGACACTCTTTATAGGCGGGCTTGTAAAGGTGATAAGATTTTTTTTTTTTTTTTTTTAAACTGAAGAAGAATGTGGTGCTGGGTTTGTTCCATGAGCCGCTCATAGACCGAGGTAGTGAAACATGCTGGTGATCACCTGAGCGCCCTGATGGTGGTGAGACCCTCCACTGTCTCAGAGAAGTGGGAGAGTAAAGGAAGCTGGGTGCTGTCCTCAAGCTGCTGCAGGTCCCTGACCAGAAGACAGACAACACAGCAGAGAGGGACACGTCAACTGAAGCAACATTCACGTCTCAGCAGGCACGCGGGCGGAAGAAGGGGACGGCTGCAGAGGACCCAGCACTTTTGAGCAGGTTTCTATAGTTTAACTGATGAGCAGGATGATCTTTGAATGAGCTTTGAATTTGGGAAAAAAAGTTTTTAATCAAGTTAAAATGAACAGAAGTTTAAAGAAAGGCGGAAAACACAAAACACAGTAAATATATATATATATATATATATATATATATATATATATATATATATATATATAAAAATAAATAAATACATTTGAGTGTAACAAAGAACGTACAGTAAGAATGTAAACACTGACCAGGAACATGACCTTAGACTCTCACCTGGACGCCACCCGGAAGTATTTCTGAATGAAGTAGCAGGTGACAGCCAGTGGAAGAAGGGCAATAAGGAAGACTGGGGTCACGTAGGAGATGACACCCAGGGCGGACACACACAGCAGGGTGGAGCGGGTCAGGCACTCCAGCGTGGTTGGGATGTGCTGGTCGATTGTGTTCGTGTCCGTGGAAAACCTGTTGAGGATACTGCCGAGCGGAGTGGTCTCAAACAACCTGGCGGGAGGAAAAAAATCAAGACACAACGATGATAAATTGTGTTGCCTCGAAAAGTTGAATGCAAATTAAAACACAAACAAAAAGTAAAACTTACAAGCGTGGTGCCTTCATATGTATATTTAATAGTCTGAATACTAAAAATGTGGCGAGGTTTTTATACCACTTAGTGATACAGGAGTAATTTATCCAATAAAACTAATTTTGTATAAATATTTGAATTAATTCAGTCTGATAACGTGATAAATCCAGAGATCTCCACAGTGGGACACAAATTCAACGTGAACTTGGTCAGTGGTCTGTTAACTGGTTCACATTAAATTCTCTCATGTGAAATAAATCTGTTCATTCACGTGTGTGTGTGTGTGTGTGTGTGTTGTGTGTGAGTACACTGACATTAAATGTGTGTGTGTCTTTACATAAGTGATGTCTCCTGGGTTTTGCGTGAGGAGAGCAGATGGTGCCTTGACTAATGGGGCAAAAAAATGTGCTTTTATCTGTGTTTCTGCTTTTAAATGATCTGTTGTAACACACACACACACACACACACACACACACACACACACACACACACACACACACACACTCTCTCTGTTCATTTCACACATCATAACCCAGACTACCTCATAGGGGCCAGTATGATCTTGTTGAGCAGGTTGTGGTGGAGCTCCTTGGCCACCTTCAGGCCGGTCCACTCCACTGCTACAGAGGTGGCCAGACACAGGATGATGCCCAGGCAGCACAGGACACTGAAGATGGACAGATACCACGAATGACTGAAGCCACAGTCCTGCTGGGAGAGAGGGGCGAATGATGAGTGAGAGGGAGAGTATGTACGTGTGTGTGTGTGTGTGTGTGTGTGTCTGTGTGTGTGTAAAGAGCTGGGCGTTCCTGTCACTCAGGTTGCTTGTACTGTAATTACAAGCATAATTAAACTCTGAGGCTGGTTAAAAATTAGCTGTCTAATGCAACAAGAGGCTCTGAAGCTCTCGAAGCTGATTTAGCAACATCAGAACAAACCAGAACTTCAGTCAACAGGAAGTATTCCTCTGCCTTTGACCACATCAGCGCACTGATGAGTCCAGTTGAACATTTTTAAGAATTCCCTTGAAGCGTGTCTGACACATGATCCTACTTACCATAAACATTTTATCCCTTTCGCTCTGCTTATATATTTTATTTTTCTGATAATATTTTGTCACAGAGGCGGTCAGAGTGATGAGGGAGTCTGGTCTCGTCCTTCTAAAAACTAAGGGACAAAATAAATTAAAAATGACTCCGTCAACTCCCAACTGTGTCTCATGGCCATCTGGTGACAAGCCGGTATTGAACAGCAGGTTTCTGCAGCTTTTCCTCTGAAAACAGCTGCCCACTCAGACTGGAACGACACAACCAGCCCGATGAAAGTCCTTACAGTAAAGTAAAGTAAAACGCGGACACGTAAGGACAAAGACAATGAAGACTCACCACGACACACCTCCTGATTTCTTTCCTCTTTCATCAACAACTTCAGTCGGGAGCACACCTGAACCCAACTATGGTTGAATCACAGATTTAACCAGGAAACTGGAATTAAGCCTCATTTGCATTGTAGGCAAATCTGATTGATTTCTCCTGGCAGATCTTTTTCTGTCCACATTTGCAAGATCAGATTTGTTGTGTCCAGTTGTGGCCAAGACACAAATAAAAACAGCACGTTTTCAACAAAAGGGCCGCGAGTCAAAAGATTCTTTGAAATCCTATTTGTGCATCCAGGCTGAAATGTAGGACTCAGACTTTTCAATATCAATACACAAAAAGCACATTGGCCAATTAATTGGTTATTGGAATTTTTGATTCATTAATAATGATATCTGCATTGCCTTGGTTGGGCTTAGTCTGGATCAGATTTGCAAAAATTCGATTTTATGTTTTTTGTTTTTGTTTTTCTTGCTGTCCACACTGCATTCAATCAATCTGGAAACAATCTGGGTACGCCAAATGTGTTGTTTGGGTCAGGAGTCTGAAGGAGGCCTTAGAATTCCAGGAATAGATACTCACACTGATAAAACACACACACAAACAAACACTTGAATTATCAAAAATATCCTCCCGTGTTATCCTCTTCACAGTTAAGTGAGTGTGTGTGGGTTGGACAGCTGCAGGACGCGTTTGGACTGGACTTGTGAGTGTCCCCACATGATTTGGTCCCCAACAGAGAGAGGATTAGATAAAGCTGGCAAAGACACAAAAGATGTCCGCTGGCATTTAAATGACTTTATATCTGCACTTGAGTGGACATGAAGTGTGTGTGGAACAGAGAGAGAGCGAGAGAGCGCGAGAGAGAGCGAGAGAGGTGGGGATTTTATTGCTGCAGTTTATATGTGATGGAAGGACGTGGTGCCTTTTAAAACTGTCTCTGTCTTTAACCCCTGCCTGACCATGTGAAATGTGAGCTACAACCTGGCATTTCAGTTCAGGACACACACATACACACAAATGCTCCTGATAACAGGGCTGTTTCACCTGTCCTGGAATGTGATCATCTGCCAACAGCTGGTGTGACCGCAGCATGTGAACGCCACACCTCACCCTTTGCTAGTATTTCTATTTTTTCCTGTGTATGTGTTAGTGTGTCTGTGAGAAGCTATATTGGGGAGGGGGCCAGCACAGAAGCATGTTTACAGCTGAAGAAAGGTTAAATATTGAAGACAGCAACATTCACACAAGCCTCAGATTTCATCGGTGTGGTTGCTGCAGTTGTGAGGACCAAAGTTAAGTGTGTATCTCAGCAGGACCTTCCCTCAACTGCACTTAATATCCACACACTCTCTCCTCCATCATTTCTGTGCCTTGAATGAAAATGAAGTTGCATCAGGGGGTGTTAGCAAATGTTCCATCTGGAGCTCAACTGAGATTCACAGAATTAGCAGTAAAAATGTTATGCAACCTCCTTGTGGCCTGTTTGTCAAAATGACACAGATAAAATTGGTAGTTTTCAATTAAAACAAAGACAGACAGTGAATCTTCACTCTTATTCTTCTTGACTTAAACCCTGAAGAAGCTGCTGTTGCCCAACTGAGAGAGAATAAGAGAAAGTTCGTACTTGTAGTTACGTCTTTAACGCCACTATCAGGTGATAATGGATTGTTTCGCCACATTCTCACTTGATGTAAAAAGATAATGGGACATCTAATTGTTTTTCAAGAGATAACAAGCTTTGTTGTCTCATAAAAACAAGATAACCAACCTGTTATCTCAAGATGGGGAGGGGAGGGGGGTGAGCTCTGGATGGAATAGTGTGATCATCCAACGTGCAACATCCCAGACCACCAGATGAGAAAGTGTGACTGACAACTCTACATGTGATGCAGGGCACATGCGGTGGCCTGCTGTGCTCCCCACACCAACAAACTAACAAAAGGAAACACACATACAAGCGTTCTAGGTTTCAGTTCGTCCAGCTTCCTCTCAAATGTGAAACTAATTAGTCTGTTTGTGCGCGATACAGATTTAGAAGGCTCTAAAACCTGCTGGTGACCCTGTCACCGCTCACCTGAACAATTGTGCAGTTCCGTGCTGTTGCGTCGATCTTGGCTTTGATGACGTGTGATGTCCAGTGTGCCAGCCAGTAGTCGATAGCAACCATGAGGGAGTGTTTAAAGAGCTGTGATAGGAGGAGCAGGGTGAGGAGGAGGAGCCCGGCGGAAGACAGGTAGGTGCCACAGGAGCGCCAGGGTATGGTGGCTCGCTGACGCATCACTTGCGACAGGTTGTCATCGTCATCACTCTCCAGGGATTCCTCTGAAGTCAAGACAGAGATGTAAAACTAATATGAGACTCAGAATAAACTTCATTTCTGAAGGCGATCTCCTCTGCTGTGACTCATCACTGCTCGTATTCCTCCAACTTCTCTATCTTTTAATTTTTTTTCACTCTGTATTTTTCCCTCTGTATCGCTTTCTTTGACATTTTTCTCACCTTATCCCTGAAGAACATGGCTTTACGGGTCAAGAGCAAGGAGAGAGCAAAAGGACAGACAAACAGAGAAGACGCTGCAGTATTCATTCAGCTCCCCTGAAGTTGTCACAGCTGTTGGCCAGACTGGAGGGTTTTAGTGTACAATAGAATGACGGAAACACCTTCAGTGTTTCTAAATTATATTTCATGTGCAGGATTTATAGTGGGATCAGATCCAGAGAGAACAAAATAAAAGCTCAGGAAACCTGCAGCCGTCACCAGTGTGTTTTTGATATATTTCAAATAGATTTGAAAATACATCAAGACGGATTGGTCTTCATCAGAGGAGCGAGACACCCGCCTTGGCACAAGCCCCTTCAGCCATACGTGTTCGAGCTTGACAGGCCGAGGCTCATTCCAATGAATACAGTGTTCAGCAGGAGTAGCAGAGCACCCATGACACACTGACTGGGGGGGGTGAGGAGCTAATATTAACCTCCCACCCCCTCCATATCCCTGATGCACATATATATCCCATCACATCATGCAGCAAGCTTTGCAGCATGAGGCTGCATGTGGGTGTCTGTGCTCCAACAAGCTGGAGGTCAAGAAGAAGCAGGAGAGGGAAGGGAGGTGGGAAGGAGAGGGGGAGTCTGCAACTACTACCATCATAGTAACCCTTCATGCAGGCAGGTTTTGAGGGGCAAGGCAGAAAAATGTCCAAGGGGAAAAAGTGAAAGAAAAATGCAAAATGGGATTCTAATACGGTGGAAAAACGGCGCCAATGCTCACAGCGTCACAATGCCACAGACATTTTTGCTTTTCTTTCTGTTTCTCAAATCATGCGTTCTGGTCACACCTTCTTGATCGAACATGGGGGCAAGACCTGGTGCTGGAGCCATCGCACAAGTCCACCCAGGGGTGTCATCAGCACACGGGAAACAACACAGAACACAGATAAAGAGTACATCCACTGCACCTGAGCACCTTCCACCATGTTTACACAGTAAGGGCACACACACACACACACACACGCACACGCACACATACACTACAGGATCAGATTCATCATCACGTCACAATAGGGGCCTTATAGAGAAGAGATGCTAATACACACCACGCCCCGAGAGAAGAGCGAGAGTACTTAACACCACAGCAATGTTTGCCTGAAGTAAATGGACAAGAGACAAATACAGGAAATGTGTAGTCATTCAAATCACAGCAAACATAACCACAGGTGAGCATTGATGAAAGGCAGGTAAGTTTAAGGTTTCGTGCTGTACACAGAACACAAGAACAACGTCCAGCGCTGAGATCACTTGCAGTTTTGTTTGTGTGTGCAGAAGAGCTGGGTGAAACCGAGTAAAGACGTAAAGGTGGCGTGATTAATCCTCTCTCACGCAGTTTCATAGAACAGATGAGACGATCGCTGATCAGCTCACAAAGGCAGAAAGAGATTCTCGAGGAATTCATTCTATTTTCTGGATTAGACTCAACCTATGAATTGCTGGTGCCTGGAGGAAGTGCGGTGCAGGGGTCTGCAGTCTGAGATGAAGTGATTCTGTCAGGAGTCTGATGTCAGTGATGATGACAACCACCAAGACGACGTGTCGGTCATTGAGACTGAGATGTACCATGACTGCACTAAGTCTCTGTGTGAAGAGTGCCGGGTTTGAGGTCAAAGAGGGTCTGGTGTCTGAGGGTTTAGGGACCGGGGACAGACAGGACGCTGGACCTTTGAAACGCTGACACAGATATCAAGGTAGTGCTGGTTGCTCCCCAACACACACACACACACACGCACACACACACACACACGCACGCATGCACACACACACACTAAAACTGACCTGAAATAAGTGAAAAGCTAAGTGCATCACTCATGTTGTTCCTACCAGTAATCATGTGACCTCTCACCTTCCTCATCCTCCTCAGTCCTGACAGCCTCTCTGGAGTACATGGCTCTCCGCAGGTTCTTCCTCTCCAGATCTGTCATACTCGCTGCCACGGTTTCCTGGAGGTGAGACCATGACCAACATTTGATTCTCCCCATAATACGGCCCACAACAATCTGTTGGGGTATTGTGGACCAGGTACCACAAAGTCATTCCAGCCAGCGCTAGGGGTTTGGCCCTGGTGCTGCACTGGAAACAATTATTAAAAGTTTTCTTCCAGAGGCTCGCACCTTGAGGGCCTCCCACCCTGTCGAGCAGAATGGGTGTAATTGCACCGATGTTGTGGCACACGTTCGCTATTTCAGGATTGGCCTCCTCTGTTTTAGGTGGACGAGCTGCCCCAGAGGGCCGATCATACAGACAGAGCAGCAAGTCCATCTGACAAAGAGTTGCCGCCCCAGACTGGGGTGCAGCTGAGTTTGACATCGCTAGGATTGGCCGTCTGTGTTTGAGCACATTGGCTGATTCAAGAAATAATTAGCGCTTTGTCCCGTCATAACTCACCTTCTCAAATTCCTGGTCCTGCCTGTGCATGAGAGACTTCCACTGTTCAAACAGCTCCGGTTCAGAAGTCTGGATGTCCTTCAGAGTCCCTTCAGTCTGGATACTTCCATCTTTCATGGCAATAATCTAATAGCACAGACACAAGGAAAACAAGCACAGACTCTGAAGTATTAGCAGACTGGAAATCAGTCCCAAATGCCATCAGTGGTGGAGTTTGATTCTACAATTTATTCACTCACTCACACACACACACACACACACACACACACACACACACACACACACACACACTCACCCAGTCAGCATGTGGGAGGTACTGAAGTTTGTGTGTGACCAACACCACTGTCCTCTTCTCCTCTCTTAGGAGCTTGAGGATGCCATCTTGCATCAGATGGTCACTCAGGTGGATGTCCAAGGCAGAGAAAGGGTCATCCTGTAGGAGGAAAAACCAATATAAAGTGTCTTAGTCTGTTGTTGAACCACCTCAAACATCAAGATGAGCTTCAATGCATCTGGGTATAGCTTCTACATGTCTGCTGGAACTACACTGGAGGGGTGAAGTAAAATAAGTAAAGAACAACAAGTGGGCCGCACGGTGGTGCAGTGGTTAGCACTGTTGCCTCACTGCAAGAAGGTTCCAGGTTCAAGCCCCAGCACTGGATCTTTCTGTGTGGAGTCTGCATGTTCTCCCTGTTCCTGTGTGGGTTCTCTCTGGTACTCCAGCTTCCTCTCACAGTCCAAAGACATCAAGAGGGGACGAGGCTGATTGATACTCTAAATTGACCGTAGGTGTGACTGTGAGTGTGAATGGTTGTCTGTCTCTATGTGTTGGTCCTGTGATGGACTGGTGACCTGTCCAGGGTGAACCCTGCCTCTCGCCCAAAGGCTGCTGGAATAGGCTCCGCCCCCCCGGTGACCCTTAACAGGTTAAGCGGTTGAAAATGGATGAATGGATGGATGGAGAAAGATGAGCAGTAGCAAATGCAGGCGGGCTACAGAAGCGTAAATAGAGCACCAAACTGATTATGGAGACAGGAATTTGATCAGCTGGCATGGACGGGACTGGCATGGGAACCAGCTGACGTGGCCATGCCCGGCATTAACCAGCTCTAACTGATGAGCTACACTTGTGAGCTGAGTACATGGCCTGCTTGAAATAATGCTGTATTCAATATATAACAAACAACAAAAAAGTCAAGAGTATGACTCAAATTAGTTAGTATGAGGTCCGGCCCGGGGGTGTCGACTGCACTGATATTTGTAAGACCTCCTTAAACCAATCTTCTACCCCTTTGAGGTTTACTGTCACTGTGTATTAATCAATATTCCAATCACGTTTGCATTATATTTCTTTTGCATGAGCAGCTTACTGGCACTGAAAGGGAGATCAATCAATCCAGACCGTTCACACTTACCACTTCATTACCAAAATGTCAATATACTTCAAAAAGTGTGTTGCAAACGTTTGACATGATGTATTTCCTTTTTGCTGACAGGCAGTAAAATCAATCAGCAGCTGACATTTTACAAACTAAAGCAAAGTTAGCCCTCGGCACTGCAGCTGAGATGAAGAAAAAGTGTGTTGTGTCTCATGGGAAGGAAGTTCTGCTTAATAATACACTTAAGTTACTCTTTGGATTGATGACTCACCAGAAAGACCACATTAGTCTGCTGGTACAAGGCTCTGGCCACACTGATACGCTGTTTCTGTCCCCCTGAAAGGATAATACCCTGTGGAGGAAAGCAAGTACATCGTTGTTACATCCGTACATGTGAGGGGCACTGAGTAGGTGCAACTGCAGGGATCATGGTTTGTTTCCTGGGGCAGAAAGAAATCCAACATGACAGAATTTGGCATAACAAGGTCAGTCCAACTCCCTGCACATCTAATCCTCTCTGCACAGTAAAGATGATGAATGACTCTGCAGTGCAGCGAGCCTCATTGAAAGCAATCTAGAACATAAAAATGTCCGCAGAGGAATTCGTAGAAAGTATGCCGTGATACTGACCCGCTCTCCGATCTCTGTCTGGTCCCCCTGTGGAAGGATGTCAATGTCGGGCTGAAGAGAGCAGGCCTCGATGACAGCTTTGTACCTAGAGACAGAATATGGATGAGGATGAAGATCTGCTTATACTAGCCAGAAGGAAACTAGAACCCAACCATGAAGACAGAAAATGAAAAGGGAGTTTCAGCACTCTGACTTGAAAGATTTGGTCCCAAGACTTCGATTAGCCTCGCAACGTCAGACACAGAGAACGGAGACATGAGAGAAAGATTCCTTCACAGACACTTCGGAAAGCCTCAACTATTATTTGATGTGTTCTCTGCAAACATGTACATCCTGTGCCGATGAGGCCAACCGACCACTGACTGAGGTCCTGACGTTTCCTGGCATTATGGCCGTATTTAGGGGATGGTTATGGTTATGGTTCCAGGCGGTCGGCAGATGGTACTCTGTGTGTGTCATGCGTTCAGTGTGTATTCAGCCTAATTTTGGTCAGACGTGGTCAGAGCAAAAACCACAGTGCAAACAGGCGGTCATTAGACACCTACTTTATTCATAGGTGTACTTTAGGTGTGACATCACTCAAACCAATATGATCAAGAGATGTTCAAAATGGAACAGGAAAAAAAATGTGCTGCATTGTAGCAACTAGCAGGAATAAAGAGCATGAGAAGTCATCGACAGGCAAGCAGTTGAAACAAAATATATATTCCTTTACATCTCAACATGTTGGAATGCAGCACATTTTTTTTCCTGTTCCATAATTGCTTAATTCAGTTTATTTCTCTAGCACGATTGAAAACGGCCCCCAACTGACCGATACGCATTTCACAATAATAAGAATATTTCACAGAAAATGTAGAAAATCTGTTGACACGAATGACACAGATTTACAGAAAAGCCTGTCTATAAGAGGAAAGGCTTCAAGAATGCTAGGAGACAGCGTGGTCAGTGAGTGGAGAGAAAGACAGAGCAATTAGAGGGACATGTTTGCCTGGGCAGACATCTCTGTTTTATCAGAGATTTCCACAGCAACAAAGAACAGTGGTCCATTAGAGGCAGTCGGCTGTTATCATAAAAGGACACATCTGACCTCTCAGGAGGGCCATTTGTTGAGGATTATAAATGTGTACAACTTGTATTAGAGTGTGTGCCAGTAAAAAAATTGTGTGTGTGTGTGTGTGTGTGTGTGTGTGTACATGCATGTGTGTGTGTGTGTATATGTTTGTGAGCCAGCACGCAAAAACTGTGTCTGTTGTAGTGAGTAAAGCTGTAGACTCACTGTGGTGTGACAGAACACAAACTGTCAGCCGAGACCAAGTCTGACCCCAGATGTTTACGCGAAAAGTCACCAACTTGTTTCTCTAACTGGATCTTAACTGCTGACTTAATCCGGCATCGACAGATCCAATTGAACCCGGTGGCCTCGGGGAGCACACAGGCCAATCTCTCTGTTGTGGTTAACAGCTCGGCTCGACCGCACATTGACTCTGACCTCTGCATGTTGAATTCAAATTGAACATACAGCTGCTTTTATTGTGATTATGACAAAAATTAATAATGCATCTATTTCATGGCAAAAACTTGCACTAGGACCAGTACTTGCCATAATGTACATGCAGTATTATGGAAAAAAATAACATTTATCTTGATAACAAAGAGTGCGTTTATTAACTGGACAGCTCATCAACTAGTATTTTATGTATATAAAATCCAATCAGCAGCTTCTGTCCTATCCTGTCTGTTTTTTTTTTCCTTTACTACCCTTTCATTCATCCATGTGAGTGAATAACCAGTGAGCGATATTCATGACTGGGATGCCCTAGAGGCTGCATCAGTGAATCACGATGTGTCCTGCTGTCTGAGAGGGCCGGAGACCTTTGCTGCGCGTCATCCTCCTTCTCTTGTGGCTAAAATTACAATCGACTCTCTAAGAAAAGGCACACAATCCCCTGAAAAACCTTTGAAAAAGGTCCTTTATGTTTGTTTCTGCTTCCTGTAGGCCACCCACTCAACACCTGCACCCATAGAGAAGCACGGCGGGGTGTAAAATCTGAACACATCAAACAATCGTACGATCATCAAAGATGAGCTTACCTGGGTTTGATCATGGGCATCTCAAATGTGATGTTCTCTACCAGGGTGGCGTTCAACAGCCAGGGCTTCTGGGACGCGTAGGCTACTGCACATCTCTTCCTGCATATATAGAGTACAAAAACAAGTGTCAGCCATGTGGCTTGAGGTGGAAACGTATCTTCTCCTGGTCATGGTTTCCCAGGGAGGACTGAATCAAAGACTGATGAGGTGAAGATGGAATGACTGAGGTGTGATTGTGAGGTCAGTATTCAGCTGAGCGATATCATGTTCTCTATTACCTTCAATGTGTGTTTGCCACTAACAATGACAATACGTCTCCTGGAGGAGTGAGATCTCACCTGATGTCTCCGTCGCCTGCTGCGTCTCTGTCTGTGGGACTGCAGAGAGAAGATCAATGTCAAACACATCGAAATCATGGAGGAGTGTGAGCTCTGTTAGGATGTAACCTCAGATAAACAACAAAAAACACACACACACACATTTCTGTTTCCTCACTACTGTACGCCAACTATGTCCCTGCTCAGCAACACAAACACAAACAGACCCTACAGGAAAACATATGTCATTCACTGCCATCTTATCCTTCACCCAACCGCCATGTTTCCCCCTGCAGTCTGCATCTTGTATGGAATCAAATTCTCTGAGGGTCGGATTCCTCCAGCTGAAATATTAGTTGCTCTACATTGGTATCTTGGTCCTCTCACGGATGCCCCTGATTGTTAGAAATCCTAAAACTGTTTGTTGAACAAAAATGGGTTTGTTTCCACAAACCTGCACACACGATAAACCTCCTGAAATGATGTGAAATGTACTGTATACATGACATCAGACTGTTGGGAACATTCTGTCTGCTGTACAGACGCTGCCGCTGATTCTTCACCCTAACAGACAGCTGCAATCCACTAAATCACCACATTCTATCAACCAACGGCAACAAAGGACAAGAAATAAAAATTTGGTTCATGATTCTGAAAACTCATCCTGAGAGGAACTGGACGATGGTAACCAATAGGACAAGAGAAAGGTCAAAACATACATCCCTATTTATTATTGTAATCATGTAAGTGGTAAATTCTTCAGTTGAATAATTAGATAAATACCTGCGACAATTATTACATAGTTTGCAGTTATGAGGCTGCAATGATTGTATTTTGTTATTGTTTGCATATGTTGGTACCAAAATAATGAATCAAATCATCCATGATCAGAAGAACACACCTATCTTAACAGCATTTCTGTTATTCGGACGCTCCGCCCACAACACGATGCTATCAATAGACACATGGCGCTAAGAGGTTCATGTTCTGTCAATGACGGCTTGGACAGGAACAGTGTTGTCAGCTAGTGTCAAGACACCAGCTGTCTGGTGTGTTCTTGCCAACAGCAGTGCAACATTTACAAATGGACAAAATGACCCAGAGTGTTCTAAAATAAAACCACTGAACATTAAGCACAGACAATTATGACCTGTCAACAGACCTTTATTTAAAAAAGGCACTTGTGATGTCCAGGACTAAAACCAGGACCAACAGCGCCTGGCACAAAGTTCCAGAAATACACGGTGGGGTGGTAGCACAAAGGCTGGGAGATGTTGGTTTTGTGTGTGTTTTTTCACCACTCCAATACATTTGACTCTGCCATCAACAAATGTGACTTTAAAAAAATCAAGTGAAATTGAACATGTGTGTTGTAATGATGTGTGCAAATGATACTGGGCTGAATTTGTCCTGTGAGTTTTTTTTGCATGTGAGTATGATTAGGAGTGTGTGTTTTTAATCACGTGCGGCTCTCACCTTTCGTCTCCCTCAGACTCCAGATTTGGCAGGCTGTAGAAAATACATAGAGAAAACAAATATGAGTGGAGGCGTTCCTAACAATCCTAAAACGTCACCTAAAATGACTGTGTAGCTCACATTTTGTCTCAAAGCGTACTTATTTGGCCGCTTGTGGCTTCGCACGTGTTCAGTAGAGGCCGAATTGAATTTTGAGTTTTGACAAGCTGACACGTCTCCTGAGAGGACGTCTCTGATCACGGTGGAACACAACTAGACAGCACAGGTGGATTTACACCAATAAATAGGTCAGCCGTTGGAGCAGAGACCCCAGCTGTTCCAGTCAGAGGTCAACGCAGCCCTGACATGCAACACACAGAAACAGCTCAGGACTTTGGAGCGCTAAGTGGAACTAAGCATCATTTTCTATTCATGAGGTGTAACAGAGAGCTTGTATCAGAGATTACAATATTTTACTTTCTTTAAGTGTGTATAGTTTCAAAAAAAATCAATTATTTTATCTTACATTTAATATAATTTTTATTGATGTTATGGAAGCCTTGGATACAGTTTCAACTGGTGTGTGTACTGTATGGCTTTTGAACTCTGAATGTGCTCAGTTATTAGAGCTCAAATGAACACCAAGCAAAACGAGCTCCTCAGATCTCATCACCTAATGATACTTGAGAGACAGAGAAGCCAAAATGAGCCACTGATTGCTGCCGTCATTCTGTCCTGATAGTGACGACTCAGCTTTCATCTCTAGTTGAGACCGCAGAGGACAAATTCCCCCTCATGGAAATCAACACGTTGAAGACCTCGGGGTCATCACGAGGGACTCACAGAGGGAGTGTCTATCAGCAGCAAGACGCTAGGGCGTGCAATCATCAAAGCCAGGAGGTGGAATTTCCCACAGTTTTGTTCCTGCGTTTAACAGAGTTTCATCTTAAACATCTGTAATTAAGTCTCACTAATGCTGACGGGCAGCAGTGAAGCATGTTCAGCAAGATGGCCGTGCCTGATCATGACACCGTCAGACTCTTACTGCTCAACAACTTTCACATTATTCTCCACAAAGAAACCTCACTTTTTGTTTTTCACATGAATAAAAAATTATAGTCAGACTAAAAAAACAATTATAAATTCCTTACAATGAAGAGGTTGTGTCACCCCATTCCGGAATCTGGCCCCCTTTTTTAACAGCTTGTTACGATTCAGCCTGCAGCCCTTTTACTGAATCTTGAAGTCGGTATAAAAACAGTTAACGCTTTAGCCAGGCGCCCCTGCTCCGGGCCATATTTGGAGCAGACAGGAAAGGCAAGGAGGGAAGACAAGACGAGGCCAGAAGGAGCAGGAGGATGGGTGGGGGTTGTCCCACTAAAGGAAGCGACAGGGTGTGTTTTGGGAAGTAAAGTGTGTGTATATTCATCACCCATCCAAGAAAGATGCTGCCCCCTGTGACCTGTAATTGAATCGACTCACAGCCTTTACTTCATCAGTGGTGATGGAAAATAGGCTATAAAAACATTCACTGACAGTTACTTCTTCTGGAAAAAAAAAAAAAAACTTTTTAAAGTATCAAGAACTGTCAGTCTCAACTTTTCAGCCAATTACTGAAGCCATCGGCTAGGAATAGCACCTACAGGCAACAGACCAAATTTCAGGGGTTCCAGAGAAGCCAGGGGTCTCGGCCAAGACTTCTTGTTACTTGTGACGTTTATACTTCTGATTAGTAAACTGAGCTGTGAAAATGTAAATAGAAAACCTGTATGAGTGGATGGTTGGATATATCACATATGAGTGCAAATGTAAAATCCAACCACTGGGGACAGGGGGGTGGGGGGGATTACATTTCAGCCAGCATGCCAGTTGCTCTCAACATGAACCCTTCACCACTAAAACATGATTGGTCAATGAACCCAAAGTCTTCCTCTTTGCTTACAGATTCTGAATTCCATAGATGAGAGGTCCTGAAGTGCATCAGACAAGTCAACAAGACCGTGGAGACCCACTCAAACTCCCTCCACTTCAGTGTTTCTGTCTGCTGGGTTTCGTTCTGACAGGGTTTTTTTTTTTTTTACAGTGATCCCAGTCCTTCTGTCACATGCTGCACAGTCAATAATCAGACCCTTCAACCGAGCTGACACAACAGTTCGACCATGGGAGGATTCAAACTTTCCCTGATGAAAACACAGCACAACAGACATGGTGGAAACACGTGGACATTCAACCTGAATACGTCAGGATGGCAAAGTCAAAAAGACAGCCCCTTGGTCTCTCCCTGGCTGGGACGCACGGGGAAGTGAGAGGGTTTGGCAGGCGACGGGTGTGCAATCCAATTTAATACGACCCTGGCACGAGCACAGAGGCTGGAGCTGTTCGTCAAGAGGGGGGAAACGAAGCTTCTGTTGACAAATGGCAAGCGATAGCATTGCTATCCTGGGGAGGGGATGATGCAGCACACACTAATGATTCCCACCATTTATACGGGCAGATACAAAGCTTCAATTTCAGCTGAGTTTTTTTTTTAAATAAGCCGTGCTTGTCTAGATGCCTCGTTGGGTTTACTTTAGCTGAAACCTATTATTGGTCATCCACATTCTTCAGCTGTCATTTGACTCCAGAAATTACAAAAAGCAGGACAGACAGCAATGTGCTCCAGTTACTCAGACTCAGACAGTCCAAGCGGATGATTCCTGTTAGTCACTTCAGGTGCGCGCGCACACACACACACACACACACACACACACACACACACACACACACACACACACACACACACACACACACACACACACACACACACACACACACACACACACACAAGACATCTGACATATAGTGGAACTATGAATGTAAATCTCACCAGCAAGACACCTGATTTAACACAATTTACCCACTAGATTAATTCTTTTACAATTCCATTTATCATACAGGAATTTCTACCAACCCATTACACAATAACTCGACTATCCTGTAAATTCAAACTAAAATGCTAGTAGTGGTGGAACACAACGAATAGAGACGGTGTTCTCGGTTCTTTCCTGTACTGCATATATATTCTTAGACAGTGAGGTGTGAGTCGAGCGCTACCACAAAGTGTTTCCCAAATGTTTGGTCAAGGGTGCATTTAAAATCTCGCGTTCCCCCACGCACCACATATTTCCCACTTATCAAACATAAAAGCTCTATCAGCTGTGTCAGGTCACTGACGTGTAAATCCACTGGTGTTATATTGCCGTCTCTTGGCAGGAGGACCCTTGTAGGTCTGATTTCAATGCTAATTACATTACTCTGTCAGGCAGGTTGAATTTATCTCTGTATGAAGGCGCATAAATAAAAACAGCCAGCTGTTCCGAGCAGGTCAATTCCCATAATCTGAGAGTTGCACAGGCAAAATTGACCAGAGGGGTTGATCGACTAGAGGTAACCTTTCACCTCCGGACTGAATTTAATTCTCTGTGTCACACACAGTGCACCTGTTACTCAGAGGGAGGTTTGTTACTTCGCTTTCAGATCGAAGAGCTGTGGTGATGACACGTGGAGATGACGGTTATATTGATGCTGTTGCTTTCAAAAACGTGGATTCTCTTTGTTGAAGAAAAAGAGGATTTTTTTCTCCATTTTAAATGACACTGACACTGTACACTGTGAAAGAAACCTCTGACAAACGGCTCATTTCACGACCATAATTTTATCCGTTTGCTCTGATCACGTTTTGAATGTGTCTGCGAGTGCATGATTCAATTATTTATCCACAATGATTAGCAGAGAGCTAACCAGGAGTAGCCAGTTCGACCGGTCTCTGTGGCCATGCTTTATTGTGTAAGGGGCGTCAAAAATTAACACTCAACCATTCAAACCAAGTAAACTGGTTTCTTATTACATGAAACGCAGAGATCTGTAAACGCTGGATAATCAGCGAGCTTGACACTGACCTGTTCCAGATGACTGTCCCTGAAACTCGCTGCATCTCCCCCAGCGCTGCCAACAGCAGAGATGATTTCCCACAACCCACTTGGCCCACAATCATAGTCAGTTTACCTGTGAGAGTTGATGTTAGTGAGAGACCAGGCCAGGCACAGACAGAAACATGATTCTGAAGATTAATGATGCTCACCGAAAGGAATCCTGATCTCCACATTAGCGAGTGTAGGCGGTCCATCAGTCCAGGTGAAATATCCACTACTAATCTGAGGAAACAGCAGAAAGTCTAACACCATTCTCCAACAACTACACTGCACAATCATGCAGCGGGAGTCGCAGGTAGGCAATGAATGTGGCCTCAGTTATGCTAAAAAGAAGGATAAGAATAAAATGAAGTATTTCCCTGTTAAACCTTATTCTATTTCATAAACAGAACAATCCAGTATGAGCCTGTAGAAAGCCAGTTAAAATTAATATTAAAAATAAAGTAAAGCAACAAATCAATTATAAAGCCTGTATCTTGGCTGTTTGCCACTGAATAATAATTTTTAAAAAAAAAACTGAATAACAAACCCTAACATCAACGTGATATATATTTTTATACACTGTTTGTGGTCATTTAAAACTTAATCACAAAAATAAAAATGAAAAGCAGTTTGTTTTTTTGTTTCGTTTTAATTAAAAAACACTTTGCCATCCACTTGCAGTCCCTTCTTGGATCACCAGGGATCTGAGTTAGCAAACGCCAGCAAGATCATCAGGAAATGTGAGAAAACGCTTCCTCTGGTGGATGAGCGTGAGCACGAAAGACGGGTGTTTTTTATAATATGGAGAACTAAAAGCAATCTAGAACAATATGGCAGTATAGCAGCAGAAAACATACAATATGTTTTCCCTTTGTTCAGACGTTTTTGAACAATCACAACTGCTGACTCACCTTGATACAGATGTCTTGGTCCAGTAACTGAGAGGACCCATCACCCCCCTGGTCCCCTTGTGAGCTGTAGTTGTTCCAGTCATCCCTCGGGGGGCGCTTCCGGTTCACCACCTTCAAGGGCTGGAGGTTTCGGGACAAAGAGGAGGATGAGGATGAAGGGAGAGGTTTAGAGGATGACTAGAAGAGGGTACAAAGAGGTCACGATGAATCAACAGGTCGGTGATAAGAAGAGCAAAGACGAGTCCGAGCAGGTGAGACAGGCTGGATGCAGCAGCAGGGGAGGCACAGAGACACCCGCGCAGATAAATGTGTGTGCATGCACTTACCACTGCCTGATACTTATTTTGGTTGTGGTTGCTGGAGCCTGAGGTCAACATGGCCCTGGGCTCCTGTTCATCTCCAATCTCATCGCTTGAGAAAAACTCACTGAGCTTCTGTACACTACAGGTTCAAGAGACAGAGACATTAGAAGGGAACCATCGATGGAGCCATGTTGCAGCAGCGTGGACAGCTTCGTCAGACAGCATTTAACGAATGGAGCTGGCGTTCCCACAGCAACATGCTTGAGTGACACAGACTGTGAGGAAAACACTGCAGCTACATCGTTTATTCAGTGAGACAAGCTGGAAAATCGACTGAGCACGCTTGACTAGGAAAGAGCGGAACAAACACTCGAACTTCTCTACATGTGTGGATTAAAATCATTTATTTCCTTTTCATTTCCCAAATAAGATGATGATGTGCTGATTTTTTTTCCTGGTGTCTGACAAAGTGTGTCAGTTCACACAGTCTAAAATTAGACCTCTCAGAGGATCAGAAGCAGCTTCCAGATTCAGTAAAGACTACTAAGGCTTGGTGTGATGCTAACTCAAGCATCATGGTAAGGGATGGCGTTCTGAATGCCCTGATAGAAAATATGATCATCCTTGCTTTGACATTTCTAAATGTGTAATTTATCTTTTTTTTTTTTTTCAATTAATTCAAGGCAACCTAGACAAATTCATCACCCTCAATTTGTGATCTGCAATCATTTCCGAGAAACGACCTGGTAGCAGCTGACATGACCTCATTGGCTGCTCAGTTTTCTTAGAGACGAGAGTTCTGCATCTCTGACTCAATCTGCAGATATCTGACATCTTTGAGGGAGCAGTTCAGGGAGGCAACTTATTACAGACCAGCCAAGTCTTGAATATTGCCAGCGTGGATTCTATGAAAAATAGCTACCAATCCATAAACCTGAACATAATAGGAATACCGGTGAGAAAGAGCAGAAGGATGGTAGGATGGAGGATTATTGACCCTAAATCTGTAGCTCTGCAGCAGATTAATCACATCTTAGCTGTGTACCAAACTGACAAACTAATCGTGAAGTAATACTTCAGTGTCGCACACCAATGTATTGGAACAGAGAAGAAAGGGAGGCGCTTTACTGCATGATCTTGGAGTACAGCTCCTGCATCTGCTGTACTCTGCTCATTCTCAGTGGTGCTACTCCCCAAAGCCCCCAAGATCCTCCCAACATGATTAATTTCTGACCTTTCCACAACAATAAACACACTTTCTAAATGAAAAAAGAGTAGCTTGAGACTGCAAACCTTCACCAAGGCTGATGACTCACCCAAAGCTAATGTAAGTCAAGATGTAGTTTTTGCTGAGAACCAGCATGAAAGTTTGTTACTACATGAAAAAAGAAAAACAACAGGGTCTTTTTTAAGGCAGTGTATCTAGCTGAGATGGTCCTTGTTAGGGGATTCTGTCTATATATATAATTATTATTGTTATTGACCAGAAATTAATCAATCAGTGTGGACGCAAACACATGCAAATGTTGATCTTGAGCATGGTAAACCTGCTTCATGGCATTCTTCGTGCTCAGAAAATGAGATATAAATGAAAATATGCTAGAATAAACATCCATGACAAAATGAACCAGAGTATATTGAAATGAAATGAATGGCGAGCAACTGCTGTATGTGGTTTGACACAAACAAAATGAAATTAAAATGATCTTTTCCTAAGCTTTCCAGTTTTATTTTGTTTTCCCTTAACTTATCCGGGCCTATAGATCGCTATTTTCAAACTTCACAACTTTTTTTCCACGATTGTGGGAACTCAGCCAGGTATCATGACTCAAAATGATCAACACTTGATGCTGCAGCCCCTTGGTAACATGAGTGTTCATTCGTCTGTACTAAGGTATATTATCTCTGTCAGCAGAATCCTAGTCAAAGTATCTTAACAGAGCACAACCTTTTTCTCCAGTTCTAAATATACCAGTTTGCTATAAATGGACCTGAGTACCTATGAGCCTTTATTCTTTGTCCTCGTGTATATTATGATAGTGTGAATATATTTTTAGGTCTTACCTGACAAGAGCCTTGACAGTGGAGCGCACCACACTGGAGAGCAGGAAGAGGGGCGTGACCAGGATGTGAAAGAGGGAAAGAGAGGCAAAGGCCACAGCTGGGGACAAGTCAGCATCCTCGGAGATGTGCACGTGAACCACGAACGTCTGCAGCAACGAGGAGGGAGGGAAAGGAAGTGTTTTGACGAGCTGCAAGTCACATGACTTGATCAAAGTAAAACCACAGGGAAGTCAGGAAAACTTGTTCCCAGTGTCAAAATGCTGTGGAAGTCGAGCTCGAGCCTATCAAGGTGCTGACAGCGAGGAAGAATCACATCAAAGATGAATCTCTAGTCTACATTCTGCCCTCTACAGCCCATCTCCTTGGTATCTCTCACTCAGTGTTACAACCATGAAGGACCTCTCTATAAATACAGTCAGTCAGTGAGGCCTGTCAAATATCTCTGGGCATCTCACTCTCAGACTCCATGGCCCTCCGCGCTTTGTCCCTCACCAAGGTGAACAGGGTGCACTCAGATCATGTTTATAGGTGTGCACAGCAGGAGCAACACATATTTATACTCACCGTCAACACAGCTGCAATGGGAATAGCTGCATTCATGAAGACTGAAAGAAAAAAGGAAAAACACCGCAGAGCGTGTGAAACAGTGTTTCTCAAGTAACAATATGTGTGTGCGCCTCTAGGGGTAGTTGATAGTACTGCAAGGGTACGTGAGGATATTCCAGAAAAAGTATATATAAAAAAAACTTACCCCAAAATTGCAACACCCTGACATAAAATAGATTGATTAGGCTCCATATTGCATTGCATCTCTGCCCATTTTAACGTGATAAATACTTTCATTTGATGGTGTAGCTTGGGCTGTTGATTAGTTCACAAGGGAGACAAAGGAAAAGAGTGGGACGAAGACGCTACTCAGCACTGATGAGAAAGTAGATGTAGGAACAGGAAAAACGGTCATCAAAGCTAAAAATGCTAGAGGACATCAAATGGCTGTTTCTTACAGTGAAAACACACAATCAAAGAAGTATGAGGAGTACACTCAAATATTCTGATATTGATGATAAATACAGTTGTCAGCTTTTATCACTAACGTAAGGATTGCTTGGCTGCTCATGGGATGAGATGTCTCATCCGTTTTGACTTTCAATTAACAAAATGAAATACGTAAATTGTGTGTTTACAAGTGTGTACAAAGTCATCATCACATCCCGATTGAATACAATTTTCATAGTCTATTTCAGTATAATCCTCTCTTTTATTACCTGCCTTGCCTAAAAAATAGCAAGTTCAAAATGTCAAGAAAAAAACACTTTGACTTTGTTGTCTGTTCCTTGACTGTCATCAAATCTCATCTTGAATCTTTAGTCATTGACTTTAGGACCATGGATTTCCAGGACCGGAGCCATGTAGCCCCCGGCCTCGGTGTGTCTGAGAATATAGAGGTGATGACCTGCAGGAAACCGTTAGCATGACTTGTGGAGGGGAATCGGCTGAATGAATGTGTTCAAAATACGTATTTCTATACTAATGCTCTAAATTCTAAAGTGACTGGCAATGGGAAGGTTCATAACAACAGGAACTGCAGAAACGAATGAGCAGGTGTTTTATTTCACATTTTTACCATTTGAAAAGATCAAGTGTCAATAGTGCAAAGGGTCTTACTGGATATGGATGTGTAAAGAGCAAAAGCCTGCAGGCTGGTGAGCTCTTTGCCTCTAGTCTCCTCCACACTGTCACAAAAGATGCGTTCCCAGGCATAAAGCTTCAGCAGCTTGATGCCTCGCAACAGCTCGTTCGTCTTTTTTAGACGCTCGCTGGAGTATTCCTGAGAGAGGAACAGCAGAGTTTAATACAACAGTGACACAAATCTGACAAATCAATGAGAGCTGGTGGGACAGAATCATAATCACCTGATGCACTGCTCAATTTGCAGTGTATTTCTTTGTACAGAACCACGCTCCACAGTCTCCAGGACAACAGTATCATTACGTTTGACTGGTCTTATTGAATGGTAGCTTTGGTGCCAGCAGAGGGCCTCAAAGCAAGACGCGCATTTTGTGTGTACTTGAAAATGTGTTTTTCCTGGATTCAGAGTTTATAATCCCACAGTGAAATGTATAGTTTTTGTGCACGTGTGTGTGTTTGTGTGCGTGTGTGTGTCTGTGTGTGCGTGCACGCGTGTGTGTGCTTATCCGAGATTCAAAGTGCATGTGACATGATTACATTCACTTCATTACCTGGAAAGATGTGGACAAGCCAATATTGACCAGCACTATTTGTCACGTTCTGTATGGTCTGTCAGGTCAGAGTCAAAGCAATCGTAGGAACCATTTATTACTCAGGGTAATGTTTCAGAATAGTGGAATTTAAAATGTTCTACACTACGATTTGTTGCTATTAGTGCAATGTTCTTTGTAAACTTTGACGAGGACTCCTGCTTTGTCCAAACATTTATCATTTTGCAGCACAATAAATTCACTGATTTGACTGTGTGCTCCAGATGTTTTCCTTCATGATGCCACACACACACCTTTTGCCTACTTTGGCACAACACTTGCATTTGGGCACACACATTGGGGGGAAATGATGGTCCATCCCATTTGCTTGTGTCCGTTAATATTTTCCCAGGTCGAGATAAACCCACGTGTGCCACGGTAAATGAACTGAAGCAGATGTGTTTGTACGTCCTTTGAAATGGTTACACAGTGCAATTTGTGAGGCTCATGTAAATATGCTTCAGTTTATTCCAGCTCAAGTGTCAGATTGAGAGAGTTTATATCAACATGTCTGCTTTTGTTTGTGTGAATCTCCACTGTTAAAACCATAAAGTGCCTGCTGCTGCTGCTGCTGCTGCTGCTGCTGCTACTGCTGCATAAAAGTCAAGGAGCACCAGTCATCACGATTTATTCATTAAAATGGGGTACGAAGATTACAAAGTTTGTGTCAGTTCAATAGTTACATGTCAAAATGTCACTGGATGAAAATGTTGCGGTTCCTCACTCTGGAAGAAAGTAGTGAGCTGACCTACCAACTCGCATGTACTGTACACAACCGAGCAGTAGCAACAGTGGCGTTAAACTCAAATTGTATAAGTAGTGGTCAGTTTAAAACAAAAAAGGCTACAACAAATACTCACCAGCGTGCTCTTTTGTGTTTGGGACAGCTTTGTGGCCACAAAATATTGAACAGGGGCTAACACGGCAATGACAGTCGCTCCAATCAAGGCACTGATTCCCAAGAGGTAGTAGAGCAGGATAACACCCACAATGATCTGAGAAAGGAAGGTACAGAGAGGCGGCCCGATATCAACCGGGATTAAGATATAAAACTCTTCATAACAAACTTAAACCCTGCTCGCAGGCAAAGCTTTGTGCTAAAGGCTTGACATGCTAACATGCACACAGTGACATCAATGAGACAAAACAAGTGGTAAAACTACACACATTCTTTACTAAGGCAGGAATGTGGATGTTTACGTAAAAATAAACACTGGTTATTTATTCAAATGCAAGTGAAATTTAACAAAGGCGTTTCAGTTGTGTTTACAGTAAGTACATGTAAAAAAGCAGCCTTCAGACAGCATGTGAGATAAAAAGCTGAAGGTGAACTGATAATTAATACACGTAACACCCCATATGACACGCATGCGTTCCGTTCATTTTGCATTAACGATCAGATTTTGGTGTTGCTTCTCTTTTCTATCTCCCTTCGCTGCTGTTTCTCTGTGAGTGACAGTTTGTATGAAGGATACGTTTTTTATATATATATATATATATATATATATCTTAAAAAAGAAAAGCACTGAACTGGCATTTAAACTGCCAAAAAGGACCATCTGGACAGGTTTACTGTAGGTTGTCTGAATGTACTGGACAGACAACAATTTGTGTGAGAGAAATAACAGTGAAACCCAACTGAGACCAGTTTTGTGGGAGTCACAGTAGATAAAAGTATACATTAATAGAAGCCACCATTCAATACTGATTTTTCTGTGAGTGAGTTATTGTGCCTGTAGTAGTAGTAGCCTGTATTTGCTTGCGGCTCTGTCTGACGGATGCCAATGGTTGGCTGTCATTGTCCTGCCAAAGAAAAAAAAAAATCAATATTTCCTAAAGAGCTCCATGAGGGCCTCCCTCCATGGTGGCCAACCTGATCCAAGCAAGCATGTAATTTGCACACACTCACACAGGAAAAGTGGCATATTGTACCATCTCATGGATGGATCAGCCAATAAGGGATGGTTGATGAATTAAGAACGATCAGATTTAAAGATTTATGAGGCGATTGTTATCACTCCCTAGCGCAGGGGTCCCCAAACTTTTTTTCTGCGAGGGCCACATAACTCTCCCCTTCTCTGATGGGGGGCCGGGGTCAGTTTGTAACAGAAGAAGTGTGACGGTGACAGGGGTGCCTAAACGTAAAAATGTATTGTTTTCCAGAAAGCCACACAACCAAATAACCCTCTCTGGGTTCTTCACAGAAAAAAAGTCAGGAAATCTATAATGACACCACCTAATATCCCTCTCTGGGTTCGGGTCTAGGATTTTTTTCTGGGGGTTGCCCGATAGGGGCACAGACTGCAGAAGGGTGGAATAGAATGTCACCCTCTATGCGTGTATGAAATAGTGACTAACTGCCTGTGTTCACACCAAACGCAACGCGAATTTTCGCGTAGCTTTATTCGCGAATACAAACATTGAGATTCCAGCGATCAAATTCACACAAGTAAAGTGACGTGAAAATTCGCGTTGCGTTTGGTGTGAACATTCGGGCTGCAACTAACGACTGTTTTAATAATCGACTAGTCACCGACTATTGAAACGATTAGTCGCCTAATCGGATAATTATTAATTTTTTCTTAAATTTAGCATGAAGTTGATTTAATTATGTGGCAAATGATAATAAACAAGAAAGATGGGTACAATGAAAAATACATCTTTTATTGAATTGATTAATTTAAAACACGTTTGTCAGGCACAGTCTGGCATAACGCTCAAGCTCTCTTTTATAGTGTAAATACGCTTATAAAATGTACAATGTGTGTCATAAAAACCGTACTGGCTTGAGTGTTACTTGATCCTCACCGAGGCGAGTCAGACTCCGTTTTGTTCAACTGCCCGACGGGCTTTCTCCTCAAATGTTCCTGTATCACCGCCATGACACCAAGGTCTGCTTTGCAACCTTTGCTAGTAGTCTTTTTATTCGCCGTATCCAGGCAAAAATGCCACCAAACTTGAGAAGTTTTGTTATGCGTACCTGACGTTGACGCCGCCATTTATGTACGTTACCGCTCAGAGACAGAGACGCTATTGCGCATGCGCGACTCTCGGCCGAGATTATAATCAAGTATGATGCCTCACTCTGCTGGAAAAACGCGTCCGGCGACAATAGTCCATCCATCCATTCATCTATCCATCATCGTCTTCCGCTCATTCCTACACATTAAGGGTCGCGGGGGGGGGGGGGGGGGGGGGGGGGCTGGAGTCTATCCCAGCGTCTACGGGCGAGAGGCGGGGTTCACCTTTTACAGGTCGCCAGTCCATGGCAGGGCCAACATACAGCGATGAACAAGCATTCACACTCACATTCATACCTAAGGTCAATTTAGAGAAGGCCACAATAGTCGACAATGGAATTCATTGTCAACTATTTCCATTATTGATTTTTGTCGACAACGTGGACTCATCGTTGCAGCCCTAGTGAACACACCTTAATAGTTATTAATGAAAATAGTTCACAGCTAGTTATCAATTTTATTATCAAATACAAATACACAAATGGAAAAAAAAAATCAAAATGCATCTCTGGTATTGTTCAGGGGGCTGGGCCAAATGTGGAGGCGGGTCGTATCTGGCCCGCGGGCCGTAGTTTGGGGACCACTGCCCTAGCGCATCTGCCTCTGCCTGTCGTGGCTTGTTTCCAGCGTCGCAGTGAACTCCTGCTGTTCTGGCGGTACAGATCACCAGGACACACAGGGGTTGGGATGTGACATTTCAGCCTCACACCCTCTCATTCATCTATGACAGAAAAATGTGCCACTGGGGACTGGCCGTCTTTATTATTATTGACTGTCTTCCCTCCATAATGACCCTGTCAGAAGAAACACTTTCTATAGCTTCTTCTTCTGTCAGTTGATAACTCACACCTTAATTAATTAATTGATAATGTGGGTTTTTTTTTGGTTTCATGATACAATCGCCCTCCAGAATTCACCAGAACTACTGGCTCGCCTCAACACCTTTTGAATTTGGACACTATTTTAAGAATTAATGACTCGTGTAATGTTGCGGCACAGTGGTGCAGTGGTCAGCACTGTCACCTCACAGCAAGACGGTTGCGGGTTTGAGTCCCGGCTCCATCACAGGGTCTTCCTGTGTGAGTCTCCATGATCTCCCTGTTCTTGCGTGGGTTCTCTCTGGTACTCCAGCTTCCTCCCACAGTCCAAAGACATCAAGAGGGGACGAGGCTGATTGATACTCTAAACTGACTGTTGGTGTGACTGTGAGTGTGAATGGTTGTCTGTCTCTGTGTGTTGGTCCTGTGATGGACTGGTGACCTGTCCAGGGTGAACCCTGCCTCTCGCCTGAAGGCTGCTGGGATAGGCTCCAGCCCCCCCGTGACCCTTTACAGGATAAGCAGAAGAAATGGATGGATGGATGGAGTCATGTAATTAACCTTTCTGACTAAAATACCAAACCCTTCCTTCTTAATATCAGCATTTTCAGCTTTTCTCCTTTTCCCTCTGTTTTCTTTTGCTTTTAATAGTGACATCTCAGCGCTGTGCATTTGTGTTGCTAACACATTAAGCTTGTACCTGCCAAAGCATAAAAAAAACATTTCAAGACATTTCCATTGATTATTTGATGAAGTAATGGTCAGATGAGCTGCAGCCTGAAACACAAGAGGCATCCTCACTGAACAGACTAGAAAATTGTTATTTTAAAATACTTACATTTTCTGAAAAAGTAATCCAGTATTTCAGTTCAGTTGAGCTGTCGATAAATGATGAAGGCTAATCAAGATTTCATTGTCTCTCCCCCTCAGGCATCACAATAAATAAGGATATTAAAAGAATTCGTTGTTTTACTGTCAATACGAGCCTGTGATTACTGAACCCGTTGCTCCTGAATTCATCCCTCTCTTGCTTTATATCATCTTTGTGGCGTTTCAAACTGAAAAAGTGCTTCCAGACATTCCATGAAGGATTGGTCGATAGTCAGATTATTCAAAACTCAAGTCAGTATTCTAAAAATGTGATGATGCATATTCATCGTATTAAAGATACAGTCAATAAATCAGATCTCACTGTCTAGTTCAGGCCAAAACGTTTTTACCTTTGATTGATTACATGATTAATGTAGCTGCATGACTCTGGATGGAGCTGACAGAAACATTCTGAGACAGTAATTTTCCAGTGATATTACATTTCTATGAGGGATGGCCTTCCAGTGACCTCTGGGGTTTGCTGAAACGGTTGTCAACGCTAATGTCTCCTGAGAACCTCACTGTACGGCGTCATTGATCGTACAGTGTTCTCGCGGATGACACAGTATACTCTCAGGACATTTCAGAGCATGAGGGTCACAGGCTGGCGACACCCATTTGAAAGGAATCTAATTCTATCTGCATCGAGGGCTGCAACACCTGATGCCCGGTTTCAGCCGTCAAGTCTCGGTACGTGTACTTTTATTCCCACGATCATAAAGGCAGCTTTGTCCTACACTGTAAGAGCCTGATAGGAATAGAAGCAGGACACAGGGGAAGGTCGGCAGGAGGGTAGAAAACACAGTAACACTCTTTATATCCAGGTTCACAAAAAAGTGTCGGTACATGACCGATACACTGAGCTATGGTGGAAGCGCCTGTTAACGACTCATTACTATCAGTTTGTTCCTGATTAATTCCTTGGTAACGCTCCAGAATTTTGTTTACCTTTGTATTATAAATCGTTATCAATAAAACACAGAACAAAAACACAAAGGCAGCGTGCCAATACATCAACGATGCACAAGAACGCTACACAATAATTCATCATACCACAACACACACTTGACTATGTGACTGGGCTGACGGATGTTTCTTACTTGCACTGGCATGGCCCACAGGTTAGGACAGAGGAAGAAGAACCACATGAGCTGGTTGGTATCTATGGCGACCAAGTTGCAAATTTGAGCAACAGTTAACTCTCCCATGGACATGTTGGACGTACACAAGCGCATGATCTTGTTGTAGATTTTTGTCTAGGGAGAGAAGAGCCAGATAAAGATCCATGTGGATTAAAGTTAAAAAAAATCTTTCAATTGTTTTAATTGTTTCTGCTAAAGTAAGAAGGAGAAGTTGGGAGGTGCTGTACCTGTATGGCCCCGCGCAGGTTGATGCCTGTTTCAATGGCAACATAGTAAGAGGCCTGGAGGAAGGTCCTCTGAAGGAGCAGGGCGAAGAAAAGCAGCACGGCCAGTACATACGCATTTTCCAGAAACTCTTTGGAGGAAATGAAATCGATCTCCAACAACCTCATCTGGAAGAACAGAGACGGAGAGGGAGATGAAAACGTTGCCTGGTTTATCTTTATAAGACCCAGACCAAGTCAGTCACACAGGTCAAACACTGCAGGATTGGAGTGGCTGCTTGAAAATGTTCCTTTTCGTCAATTCAAAACTCAGTGTTGAAATGAAATTTATATTACACAGCAGGTAACACATTACTGTTGGAATCCAATCTGCTGAGCAGAAGTGGAGCCTTCTTAGCACAGCCGACGGGAGGCTGGAAACCAAAGACGAGCGTTGTTCCGCCACAGTGAAAGGATCCCTATAGCAGAACATCCCAGAGACGCTAATTAATTCTGCATCAAGTGGAGATCTGTCTCCCGAGAAAGATTACAAATTATTGATTCGATCAATACCACATCACACCATTGAAATGTTTCATTTGCTTTTCATCCCCAAAACACTAATTTTTCCCCTCCGTGCAAAGGCATGTTATTCTTTTAGAGGATCACACGGCCACTATTTGCAAAACGGTCTATTTTCAGCGTTCAAACTGCCCCATTGTTAAAAACATTTAGTTTGACTGAAGAATCTTTGAACTATTTTCAAATGATATTCCACTGTAAGTGGCTGTCCGCGCTGTGGGAAATCTAAGAAAGTGAGACAGCTCCTGCAGCAATGAGTCTCATAAATATTTGACAAGTCTTAAATTAGTGCACCGTCAGAGCAGGTGTCCCAAGGAAAGAGGGCATCATAAATGTCTCAAGCTGTGACTGTGACCTTTGAGAGGGGGGAGGAAGCAGGCTGACATCTCTGTCATATCTGGAACCATGTTTGTCTGTTTCTGAATCCTTGTCTGGGTTATTGGTGTGTTTCTGACATTACCGTCTTCATATGCTGTTGTGTGACTTGTAACTTCTCATTGCTCTTATGACAGCCACAACAACAATTCATGGACCAGGACCTCCGATGCTACAGGCCGATCTGGCATCTTTGCCTACAGTCTGGAAGTCTTTAAACATAGCTTCTGCCTGGAGAAATACATACATGCGATTCTTCAAATGCAAGGTTCCAGTGAGCTCATTTCACCTCTCAGGCAATTCAGAATCAGAATCAGAATCAGAATCAGTTTAATTGGTCAAGTATGTTCACAACATACAGGGAATTTGACTCCGGCCATTGATGTCACTCATGGAATTCGCAGAATAAACATAAAAATAAACATAAATAATAGAAAGTATATACATCTATAGAAAGAAGATATGTACAAAAATGCAAGGTCCACAATGTAGTGCAGACTTAAGTGGGTATCCAATTGAACATGAGTGAGTGACCACTCAACAGTGCAGCAGGTTAACAGATCAACTGTTTAGTAGAGTACATTTTCTTCTGCTTATCCTGTTAAGGGTCCCGGGGGGCTGGAGCCTCTCCCAGCAGTCTTCAGGTGAGAGGCAGGGTTCACCCTGGACAGGTCACCAGTCCATCACAGGACCAACACATAGAGACAAACAACCATTCACACTCACAGTCACACCTACAGTCAGTTTAGAGTATCAATCAGCCTCGTCCCCTCTTGATGTCTTTGGACTGTGGGAGGAAGCTGGAGTACCAGAGAGAACCCACACAGGAACAGGGAGAACATGCAGACTCACACAGAAAGATCCCAAGCCAGGACTCAAACCCGGAACCTTCTTGCTGTGAGGTGACAGTGCCACTACCAATCAAATCTAAATGTGTCTTATTGAAAATATGCCTTCCCTACATTGCTGCAGTTTATCTGGATCTGAAACAAATGTGAAGATGGCAGAAGTCTCTGTTGTCCCTCAATGACCCTAAAATATAAAAGCAACAGCAACAAGACCACTACTACTACAATAACAGCAATAATAATAACAGCAATAATAATAATAATAATAATAATAATTTATAATAATGAAACGATTTTATTAATATTATTATTATTATTAGCACAAGAAGAACAATTAATGTAAAATTAATATACTCACAGACACATCTACACATAGACATACAAACACATTTACACAAACCTGGTATAATCTGTGGTACATGTGACGACGATTGTGACCAACTGTTCTGCAGAGAGGCTCACGTCAAGGCCTTCTTTAGCTAAAGAATGTTGTCATTCACAGCAAATAAAGGAAGCCCCATCCTTGGAGTTGCATTCACCGCAGCTCTATGGATAAATGGCTGAGGCACCAATTCTTTAGCAACTTACACTCCGCTAATGTTATATTCTGCTATTCTATTCGTGGCGGTGCGGATACTCACTCACCCGGGGCTGAATGGTGCCATTGCCTTTGCTGATGTGGTGGACGATGCCAGAGATGCAGAGAGGGCCAGCGAAGCCCAGCAGGTCAGCCAGGAAGCGGAATGTGATACTGAGGATCAGAGGTCTGCCGAAAGCTTTCCTCAACGCCTGCCAGATCCACTTGGGGCCCGGCGGTGCCGTGCCCTGAGGCCTCTGAGGAGAGGTAAAAAGAACAAGTCGGGAAATATCAATGTTCAGTACAAGTCCATGTTGTGGAGCGATACGCTTTATTTTATTTGCCTATTAATGCTGTAATAGTGGTAACAAAAAAATTAAACATTTGTGTGCCCATGAGGTCGTCACGTCTCTGTTACATCATCATAAAATATCTGGTTCTATTTTCAAATCTAGTTGAGTGTTCGTCTTCCTAAATTCTATAATCAAGCCAGACTTCATCAAAAATATCCTTGACTTTTGGAGTCAAGCTGCTAACAAACAAACAGACAATCTACCGCCAGTGGGCACAAGACGAACGTGTCTGTCAACAAGTGGGTTCTTCCTCGGCTAAAGTCCCATCACCCCTAGTTTAAAAAACTATGTTGAATAGTTCTAGGATTATTCTGCTAACAGTTTGAGAGACAAATCAAGACCAGTGATCACATGACCTCATTAGCAAAGGAAGTAGATAAATTAATAAATCCAACTGCACATTTCTATTGAACCTTTAATAATACAAATGCCTGTGGTTTATCATGATGATAAATCTGGCATAAGTTTCCAAGAAATAAATACAAATCTGCAAAATTGTTCCAGTTCCTAAAATTCTGTTTCTTTATTGGGATCCACTGAAACATTACAGCTTGTCAGAGGTGATAATTTGTAGAATCCTTGATGAGTAAAATAACTGCAGCCTAAATTGAGTTCATAACAGCAGCACAGCACGGCCTTTTCACTGCTCAAGCTAGCAGAAAAACAGAAAATGCAACCCTGCTCCCAGAGCAAGTAGAGGTAATTGCTTGAACATAAAAGCTGAATCAACGCTATTAGGAACTGGCTGGAGGTGGTGGACCATTGCAACAGAAAACTGAAAAAATGAGGTCATATTCACTGCTCCCCACTGCTGTTGCTGATGCATTATGAGATACGGTGATTAATGGTCATTCTGTGGCCAGTGATGCCGAAAAATCATGCAGACGGGGAAGATTGTTGATGGTTATTGATGGTTTTCTGCTGACTTTGAATTTCAGTTTCCATAGAACATGAAAACAGCCAGAGCGCTAATTTATTTCAATCCATGTAAACTGCACAAAACATATAATCGCATACAACAGCCATGAGTCAGTCAGCAGTGATGAGAGGAAAACATCTGGACTGTCACAGAGCTGAACATCTTCACTGAGTGTGTGTGTGTGTGTGTGTGTGTGTGTGTGTGTGTGTGTGTGTGTGTGTGTGTGTGTGTGTGTGTACGGGTGCGCTCATCTCTGCAAATATGAGTCACTCTCATCGGAGCTGTGAGAACAGACGTGACAGTGATCATGCGTCTCTATCTTTCCACTGGAGCTCATTGAACACACACACAAACAAACACACACACACGCGCGCAAACCGCACATATTCACACACACACACACTCATCCAGCTCTCTACCTTGGGTTCAAACAAAAAGGAAGGACAGTTCATTCTCACACACGCAGAGTGAAGCTAGCTTCCCATGAAGAGCAGTGCCTTCACCCCCGCAGGGGTCGGGATGTCGCCTCGTTCACAGTAGTATGGGAATGACCCAGCGCCTTCGGGTTCTCCTCTAAATGCCCCCTCCCTCCCTTCCACCTCTCCACTGGGATCTCTCAATCTCTCTTATCTCACTCTGTTGCCGGAAGGAAGTGGGATAGCATTCACACCGGACGCACACGCAGCAGTGACGAATATCTGTGACCTTCCAAACACTGGAAAACAATGACCCTGTAGAGGAGGCCCTCCACCTCTGACCCGGGACACGTGCTGCCCTGAAAGTGAGACAAGGAAACATCCACAACTTGGACTGCTTTAACCAGACTAGAAGAAAACCAATGAAAGGAAGAATCAACTTTACAGAATTACATTCATATGCCCTCCTCCTCAGAACCAGACAAGAAAATAGATAGAATTCTCTCCTCGGTGTCATTACCAGCTCAATGAATGATAGAGGTCGGGCTGTGGAGCATAGCTCCATCAAAACTCATCAAATACACTTTTCCCTAAAACGGTCTTTGCCTGTGACCGCTACCACTAATCACTTTGTAAGAGAGGATGAGGAGGATTAGCTCTGGACAAACCCAGATCCTGATCCTGATCTATAAGAACCAGAATACACAGAAGAGGTTTTGGCAGCCGAGCAGTGCAAGACTGAACTATGCACCCCAGCCCATCCACTCTCATTCATCGTGTTAAGCTAGCTAGTAGTCAGCCGCAATCGAATCAGGAAGGAATCGAGTTCTTAATGGACTGTGGGATTGCGTTTTCAAATCAGGTCATGAGGGATGTTAGTATTGTCATCCTGTATCAAATCGTCAGCTGATAAAACTGGAGGTGATTGAATCAACACCAGTAAAAATGTGTCACTTGAGTAGCGCTGAAGTATTAACTGTGAGAACCACGCTAAATAGTGACCTGGGGAATATTTCGTTTTGGTCATGCACCATTTACTTGTGCATGTTTACGGGCAGTGACATGTCATTGTTTACACTCTTGGGTAATCATTTCTGTGACGTCTGAATAGAGGTTCTTGATCCCCATCCAGCCAGGGCGGAGACATCATAGGACACATAGAGGATTTTTTTTTTTTTTTTTTTTTAACGAGAGCAGCTGTATGAGCAAAAACAAAAATTACGATTCTCAGATGATGCGCATCAGCCTGACAACGGCACCCGAGGGGACCGAATGTGCTAAAGTACGCTATATGCTTATATCCTCTGTTTGAAATAACAATTTACCACGGGTCTTCATTGTTTATGTTCTCAAAATTCTGTAGCAGAGTGGGGAAAAACATCAAGTATCGAAGCTTTACGTACAGTAAATCATTCTGCAAACCATTAAATGACACCCCAAAAAAAAGAGACGTTTTTAACTAAAGGGGGAATTTAAAATGAGATGGTGCAGGACTGTACAAAGCCAAACAAGCTGCCCTCTAAGCTCTTACATAAATACTTAAAACCTTATTTGTGTGAGTCAGTGGAAGATTGATCCAAGATGACAATCACCACATTCAAAGACAAACAGCGGTCTTCTCCTGTTTTGCAATCTGGTTTAACAAGATATGTTTACTTGAAATGAGACAAGGACTCACTTTGATACAAAATCCTGAAAAACGACGAGGGTACATCGAAGAAAAGAACAGAGTGGTTCTGAGGAGAAACAGCCAAGCATTGCCTTCTGCATTCTGCTGTCTGCACTCGTGTCTTATCCATGATTATCCATTTATTCAGCATCGGTGATGGAAGAAGGAGATTTTCACTCCATTACTTACAAGATCTCAGACTTTAGAAGGTGATATTAGCCCAGATGCTAAATTCGTGTCTCATCTCCTACACAATAAACAGTCCTTATAGTCTGTTACACCACGAGCTGGTGCCCATCGATTTCTCTGCGAACGCCTTTCATTTCATGGAAAAATAGCACGGTGCTCTCATGTAATATTTACTCAAGCAACACTTTGTCTTTATTGAATGTTTCATGTGGGCTTTTGATGCCTTTGTAAACTTCCGTTGTTCAAGAAAGGAAAAGGCTGTACCTTCTGGTCCTCAAAGGCCTTTCGCAGCTTCATGTAGTTGGTGAGAGCTCTCATTGCGATGGGTAGTTTTCCGATGACTTTGAGGTCGATGGGTCGTCTGTGAGCGGAGGTAATGAAGGTGTTCATCCACCAATAGGTGGCTTTGGACAGCAGGTTGACAAAAGGCTGCAGGAAACGCACGCCTAGGTCCTGAAGGTCCTCAGGAGGCTTCACTTCTGTTGGGTTGGCGAAACACATGTAGCGCTGTGAAAGAAGAAGGATAGAAACACCAGCGTCGTTACACGTTCAACGTTGTTTTTTCTGTCGTGACAGTGGTCACGTAGAGTTTCTAGATGAGCAAAACGCAGGCCGGCTCATCCTGTCATCACGCACTGATGATGTGAAATCCCTTCCTTGATAATATATCTTCCTCAACTGGATATTTGCTTTCATAAGAATCTAAAAAAATACCATAGGCATATTATTACTGTGGACCGGCCTTATGAGTGTCCATGTAAAATTCTGTAGGAAAGTATCAAAAATGTTTAAAAAAAAAGTTTAAAAAGAAATCTCTGTCAATATAGCAGAAATGTTAAAACCCTGAATTGTCTTCACCCACTTACTAAGTGACTTACCCACTTAAATACCATACTTACTAACTAATTTACCTCCCTACTAACTTACTTGTATGCTTATTACGTTATTTTCCTACTAACTAACTTGTAATGATAATATTAATACTACTAACAATAATACCTTTATTTTATAAGGCGCCTTTCATGGCACTCAAGGTCACCATACAGCAAATCAAAAATACATTCATTAAAACACGCTTAAAGTAAAAGCATCGACTTATCCACTTACTTAATTACTGTTTAGTTCCCCATTTAGTGGTTCCTCCTCCTTAGGAGGCAACCGCTGATTAGACATTCAGGAGAAAACAATCATCCGTGATGAGGGAACACAAACACTGTCATTTTCTTCTTCCTGCCTAAGGGAGCTACAACATAATGGATATAGCAGCTGAAAACGTCTGATTTGTGGGTTTAATTGTAGCTGGTGCTAAAACTAGATAAATTTTCAGACATCACTATGGAAATTGCTGTATGCTGGCAAATGTTTCACTCGGATGCTTTAGTTTCAAGGCCATTATAAAAAAAACACGGACGCTGGACTGGAGCTTATACAGCAGAAGAACAGACACGACGCAACAGACTTAGTTTAAAAAGAGTGGTTCCAGCGCAGTAATACCTCCACTTACAGTATTCATCGAGTATTAATCCTGCAAGCGACATGAATTTGTGAAATTTATCAGCAAGGCATCCAATCAAAACTGAGACATCTCAGTCAGATATACAAACCCGATGGAAGCACTAAAGAAGCTGTCTGGGGACGGCCAAAGACTGTCGACTGCATCCTCCATCTTATAGTTGAGATATTAGCGGGCTATGATGTGGACTGAGAGAACTAAAAATCAACAGACTACACAGCTATGATCCAATACTTCAACAAACTGCAGTATTTGCTTCAACAGACAGTAATCGTTTGGCGGTTCACCCAGAGGACTCTAACTCAATATCATGAGTGTACTTGGTGTGGAGGTTTACAGGGTCAAACACGCTCGAAACTGACAAGGGGCAAAAGGGGGGAAAAGCAGTGTGACATTTTTTCCATCTGTGTTCAAATATCCAAAAATCAAGTTGGTGAAGTTCACATTGGCCTCAGAATCAGTTTCCAATGCATTGTAAGTCACATTTGAACGTGGTAATAATCGGGCACACCTTTAAACCACTACAGCCATTTGGATTTCAAATGAGGACTAAAGCTAAACACAGGCAACAATGTGAAGGCTAAACATGCCTGTATGCACGTGAGAACACACACACACACACACACACACACACACACACACACACACACACACACACACACACACACACACTCACCCTGCCCAGGATGACATTGATCTCTACAGCTAGTAGGAGTCCATAGAGCAGCACCAGCAGGCCAGTGATGCAGTAGCGTAGCTGCCTGGGGCCGATGCCATGCTCTGTGTATTTGGCAAACTTGATGGTCTTCATGATGAAGGCAAGTACCCAGTAGATCAGCAGCGCTGAGGAGATTTAACAAGGAGGGACACCAAGTGAGACAAGCCCAAAATGATTCATGGTAGTGTCCTTCAGGAGCCTGATCATATTAGAGCCTGAATGAGTATTCGTCATCTTTATTAAATCAGGCTGCCTGGATGACATTATTTTAACATTTTGTTTTGTTGCATGGCTTACAAGAGCGAAAAGAAAGTCAAAAGATAGTATGTTTGCTGCATTTATGGCTCTGGTCTGCATCCGCCCCCCCTTTTTCTCCCTCCTCTCATTACAGAATGATGCTTCAGCGATGTACATCCAGCAGCTTTCAAGGTCAGCACATTTTCATCCAGTAATTCACAGGTAAGCCTCCTGTCTCCCTGTCTTGTCCATCTCTTCCAATTGTGCTTTTAAGGATTTACTGCAGTAAATAAAGCGAGTGTCAGATTACAGTGTTTACGTCTGTCATTTATAAATAAACATCCATAAAATGCCGATAGAGACAGCGAGCTCCATTTAGATGTTCAACAGTCTCCATTTAGCGAATGCCAACTCCCTCTCGAGACCGATGTGACAGGAGAAGTGAGCAGGAGCAAAGGCAGGCCAGCTAATGACGCAGGGCACGGGAAGGAAAACTGTGTGGGGTAATGCGGTGATCGCTGCCGGGGCGAAACGAAAATAAAAAAGGGTTCAATTGATGTGAAATAGAGTTGACAGATGCATCAAAAGCAAATGGCAAACATGGATTTCTAGATATTCAATAGGTTTGGTTGATATTTATGGAGCCGTGGAGCATTTAGAGAGAGAGAGAGGAGCATGGATTTGAATATTACAAGCTATAATTTGGTTCCTCAGCTACATTAATTTATATCCAGAAGATCAACATGTTTCCTCAGTTACTTATTTTGAGGCAAGGAGACACAACATTTCCCTCCGTTTTATGAATCTGTGGCCACAATATATAGTTTGTTCCCTCAATTTAATTAGTTTGTGGCCCAAAAATCTAAACTAATCTATTGTGGCAACAAGATCATAAATAATGTGTTTGACACAAGTCCGGTGGCCAGAAATTAATTGAATTGAGGGGGAAAAAAATGATATGTCATGGCTTGAGAAGTTACACCTCAATAATTTGAGTGAACAAGTTATGTTTTGTGGCATCTAAATGAGTCAAATTGAGCAACCAAGTGGAATCTTGTGGCCACATTATTTCCCCTGTCTCTCTATGGCCATTTTTTTTTCCCTCTGTGGCCACAAAATATATTTTCTTTTCTCTCTATGGTTATTCCAGTAGATTTCTATGTGGTCTGGAGTATTTCTACCTTATCTAAAAAAGTTTCCATGGGGGTTATCAGAACATTGTAGCAAGAGAGAAATTAAAGGATGGTGATGCTAGTATTTCAGCTAACACTCCTTCTCTGAATGAAAAGAGATCATCGCTGTCTCCTCAGAGCTTGTAACCATGCCCTCAGTCGTTATGTAGCCTCATGCGCAGAAAACAAACCATTCATTTGTAAATGACTGCAGCAACGCTGTTGACCTTTTTATATAATCACATTCGCTCATTGACACTACAGCTGTTCTAACATAAAGCACTTGGTGACAAAGGTCAGTTTTCTGTAACACAATGCACTTACTTCAGGCATTAAATTCTAAAATAGGCTCTCAGAAATACTCTATTTCTATTTTGAGGCTATAGAAGACTTGGCTATAGAACTGGGTTCAGTGGATCTTTCCTCACATGACCAATGCACATGCTGAACATCTTCACTGAGTGTGAGTGTGTGTGTGTGTGTGTGTGTGTGTGTGTGTGTGTGTGTGTGTGTGTGTGTGTGCGTGCGTGTGTGTGTGTGTGTGTGTGAATGAGTGAATATGTGAATAATCAATAAAAAAAAGTGATAGTTGAATTGAAGAATACTGTACCCAGCAATAACTTGGGGAAGTTGGAGGTCTCTATGTTATGATAGTAGACAATCGAGGTGATGCCAGCCATGAAGGCCAGGCCAGCAGGCATGTACAGGTGAAGATGGGGGGATTGGCTGAAGCTGCAAATAGACAAAGGATGAGAAGAAGCATTATATGATTGGACTATTTGTAATGATGTCCTCAGCACATTCTTACTATTTCTGTTACAGTAGAGTGTTTGAACAGCTGAAATAAAGCACATCAATCCCTTGCCTTTCTTCACTGTTCTCTACTTCTTGTCCACCTGCAGTGCAAAGCCTGCTAAATTTACAACCGCCCCCATGTTCACAGCTGTTCAGGCCTATTTAGGAGCGATAATAGAGTGTGTTTGCTAGAAATTATTCAAACATACTGGTGAGAGAGACCTAGAGCTCTGGGGTCCTGGGTGGTCCAAAAATTGCCTGCCTATATTGGGCAAGATCATCACTAAACATAAACATGTAGCTCTTTTACTCCAACGCGCTCTTCATCTCATGACTTTGTGTTATGAGTGGGAAGCTTTAAAAACAAATCCCGCATTGAAGGTACGGGAGGATCAGTTTGGAGATAGATAGTGCTATTTTTACAATTTTGTGTCTGAGGTTTTCAAGGTAACATTTTATGTGGTTAAGAGAGCAAAACATCTATATTTGGCCGTGCTAATTAGATACAAATTAATTTCCAGCCAGGGAAATGCTTCATGGAAACACGAAATGATGTATTGCTTCATTTCTCCTGGTTATGTGATTATGTTCACCCACTGTGACCCTTTGGTTTGTTCTTCATCTTTCATAAGGAGTGTTCTCTTACCAACTGTCTCAACTACCCATGTTTACTCATGAATCAACTCAATCGTTAAAGTCTGGTTGGATTCAGGAGAAAACAAACGTTCCTATAATGTTCTCGGTACTGCGTTCTTAGCCAGTGGTACAGTTAGCTTTCCAGCTCCCAATGTATTTTTCCAATTCTCAGTGCTAAAACTGGATCGTGCTGTCCATGCCTAGCTCGAGCTAAAATAATGTATGGAAGGAATAAATAAAATAACGGATCGTACAGTTTAAATAGTTGGTCTTTTTAAAAAATATATATATATTTTTTAAATTTCTTTATCTTTATTACAAAATTGTGACAATTAGTTCCAGTGCAAACAATTAAGCATTCAGCAAACCATTACCCAGCTAACTGCAATTAATTTTTGGAAAAAAAAAAAAAAAAGACTGAGAACTCAAGTTAAACAAGTTTAGCAAACACCTTTTTAACTTAAAATATCAAAACTAAAGCATAGTAACACAACTTCCCAAACCAACATTTTTCCAGAGATTTGTTGTGTGTTGTGCTAGCATGCTAATGTTTGAGTTCACGGGAACGTAAATATAAACACATAACTTTAAAAGCTAAGCTTACATGCTGTAAAAATGTTTGCTATTTTGAATTTAAGGCACTTGTGTTTACTTTTATTATACGAAGACACAACCTTTGTCTTTATCCCCCTATCCTCCCCAGGCCCTTCAGTCATTGCAGTTGTTGCTCTTAAAGGCTTTCACCCGCAATCTCATGGGTAAAGTTGATTAAATGATCCTTGAAGAAATCAATAATACCGCTGACACACAGCAGGCTAATCTAGTCCCAGCAAAATGCATACACAGAATCTTTAAAGGTCGATACATTTCTGAAATAAGATTTTGTTACATCACATCACGAGTTCAAAGATAATACATGACAAGCTCCACACGGAGGGAGATGAGTTAGTCTCAGAATCAAAAAAAACAACAACCTACCCATCTGAGACGATGCCCTCTGCGATCTCACAGACGAGGATGAAGAGCAGGACGAAGGTGAGGAGCCAGCGCAGGTTATGACCGGGGAAGTGAAGCCAGGTGCTGTGGTGGATGTGGACCTTGGAACTCTGGCTGCCCCAGCCTCACACGGGAAGAACAAAATCAATGGTGTTTCAGTTCGAGTGCATAGAAACAGTAACGATGAAAGAAGGTCCTGACAAATCTACTCCAGACAGGAGTTAAATATCGAAAATTGGCAAGAACAAGGAGATTCTATATCTTGACCAGAGTTCCATTTAAAATTAATTTGGGGGTTGTGGACTTCCAGTGCAACCTGGAATACCATGAGCATGAATGAAGAGTTGGCCTTGCAGAGACGATGGCAGCCTGCCAGTGTCTATTAACTATTCAGAAGTGACCAACAGTGTTTTATGACCAGCTTCATTTCATTGCCTACTGTTTGGCAGGCAAAGCGGTGACTGACTAGGCACCTGCTGACCGTTATGTCAATTAGAACAGCTCTTATTCTGGACAGTGTCCCCTCTCCCCTCACTTAGCCAGGATTGGGTCCCATCTCTATGCAATGAAATAAGCACCAACTTGCAGATAATTCAGTGAAGGGAAGTTGCTGCTGTTCCTACTGAGTAACTAATTCTTCAGGTGTGGCACAAAAAGCCCACGCTCGTAAATTAACACCATCATCAGCTGCTTTGTTTTGTTTTGTTTTTAACCCAACATCATTGGCAGGCAGTTGCTTGGCAGACCCAAGCAACTGCTGGCATCTATAAATGTGGCCTATCCAATTAAATATCTGTCAATATTCATGACGATCCAAAATTTAAATTTAATGGACCGTTTTATACTGAGCATCCTGTACCACCTGTGACTCTTGGTACACACTCCACCAAAGATCAAACGCCATTACAAGCATTGCTCACACTGAATTACACAAGAGTTTTCAATGCATTTCACACCCACCAAAGGTGAAATCATTGCAGTGTTTACATCCAGTCAAAAGCTTCACACTTCTTGATTGCTGTCTTTGTTTTGTACTACAGCTGACTGAATGTATCTCAGAAAAGACCAAGAAAAAAACACCAGTGGAAATTTCTAAACAGACACTGGGCTCTAATAAAGCAAAGTAAACATGGTGCAAGCTGGCGCTCAGTCAAGCGCAAGAGTCATTGCTCGTTTTAAGGTGCAGCATATGACATTTTCACATCGAGCGCCCTTGCCCTTTAACTATCAAATGAACATGGGCTCTGTCTGCTCTGACAGGTGCTGAAGTATGTTAAGGAGGTGTGGTCTGGTGAAAAAACGTTCACACCATGGACCAAGAAGAGGCTGGTCTTTGGTCACTGGCGTTATGTGTGAAGCGTATTAAAGGCCGAATCAATCAGACGAGCGGATGCGCGTAAATGTAATGTTGTTCGATTGATGCCCAACAACGTGGAAACACCGGCCGCCACCTCCTCCCAGAACTGCTTCATCTCTGATGGCTTCAGTGGATTCCTGCTGCTTCCTTACATAAACACAAGACATACGGCGTAGGGAGAGGTCCGTTTCTCCAGATGAGAAGCGTTCTCGTCTCCTCAGTCCTCTGATTACACTCCCTCTAAATACCAAAATGAAGCTGAACACACCCTGGCTCACACGTAACACCGTACAGCCTGGTACCACGGGTCATTTAAATAGGGCCCATTATATCTGACAACAGGCAAGAATTCATGTTTGAAAAGTAAGAAACTCATCTCTCATCTCTGGGATATTCTGGTTTCTTTTGACAATAGGGTTATTATGTTATGATAACAGCATCAGAAAAAAAAATTATGATTATGGCCATTCAGGGCTTCCATATTGATCTGATTATCTTGACTAAATCAAGCAATAAGAGGTCGTGGGCTCCTTCAGGCTTTTCGTCTGGACAAGAATAAGTCTCTCCCTCTGGCTTTGTCTTCGCAGCATCATTGACGAGCCAGCAGGAAGTACAGGACCTTGACTCTTTTGTCAAACATCTCAAGGTAAACAGAATCCTTTTCAAGGCTTTCCAGGGTGACAAAGTGAGAGCACAACAGCTGAGAGTGACAGAAGAGAGAGAGGAATAGCGTGCAACTCCCAGATGGGTTCTCTTCAACCACGCAGTTTCAGAGTGTTTTTGCCTTTCCACTCAGTCTGCTCATTAGCATAATTTGGTTGGTCTGTGTTGCCATGTAATTGAATAGGGAAAAAAATTATTCATGGAGAAAGAAAGAATTCTAAAGGCTTCTTAGAAACCTTTTATCCCCAAACAGAAACATATTGACAGTAAAAACAGAGATGAAAATGAGGAAAACGTGATAAAATACACAAAAGAATAGCAAGTTCTTATGTTCTAATATAGATTAATATAATCTAGGGACAAAATCTGGTGTAGGGTCAAGATAAAGTTAGGGTTAGTGAGATATTAGGGGAGTTAGTTTAATATCCTCTGAAAACATGCAAACAGCTCTGTCTGTGTGTAAATGCTGGTTTGCATGTTCTTGCACATCCTCAAACACACTGTGCAACAGGAACATGGTGTCAAAGTGATCGTGGGATGATAAAGTGTTGCTTTGCTTGAAAAAACACACTTTTCTGATTTGAAAATGGTCATGTGCACATGAACATGAACACACACTCGCTGCCATGAGAGGGCAAGGGTGACAGTAGCAGCAGCGAGGCAGCACCAGGCTGTTACACACTGATGACGACACTGATTGGAGGGCCAGCAGCCAGACAGGGAACGGAGGATGTGAGATGTGTAAGCCCATGCCAGGATGACGGCATCTGGTTGATTCTGTACCTTTCATTAGAGGGATCTCTCTCTCACACACACACACACACACACACACACACACACACACGCTCAAGGGCCTCATATTTCTACCCACAGAGAGTGAAACTAACTCATTAATAAAGTAAAAGTGTATTCATGTGTTTCAGCCTTATAATTTGATGTTCTCTCAGTAGTCCCATGATAAATAACAAAAATAGTAGCTGTGAAGATAAATAAGATGAACTGATACAAGGACAAGTAATGATACTGTCAGCAAACCCATCAATCTAGTGTTCATCTGAGTGTGTGTGCGTGTGCGTGTGCACGTGCACTCGTGTGTGTGTGTGTGTGTGTAGGTTGAGCATCACACCTCCTTGCAACACTCACCAATGAAGAGGATGGGGAAGGTGATGAAGAGGAGGAAGACATGTGGCACCACATTGAGCGCGTCCAGGAAGCAGCTGTTGTTTAGAACCCCCCTATCCACATTGTAGGCCGTTGAGTTATTCCCACAGAACGCCAAGGACATGGTGGAACCAGAACTCTGCATGGAACCGTCCGGAGGAGGGAGAGGAATAGGACGAGGGGGAGGAGGAGGAGGAGGACCAGAGACAGAGGAGAGACAGACAGATGTAAAAGATTGTCTCTCAGAGCATGTTGTCTTTTCAGAGAGTACGGCGCCCTCAGTGGATCCTGGCAATTCCCAAAGTGACCTCCTTTTTAGTCCCTATCAAATCCAGCTTCCAAAATCTAGATCCAGAGAGAGAGAGAGAGAGAGAGATAGAGATAGAGAGGAGACAGAGGGAGGGCTGGGGGAGAGACGACAGTCACAGTCCAGTGCAGCAGCAGCAGCCGCAGCCGCAGCTCCCTCTCCTCTCTGGCAGTCTAAGCAGCTTTCTCGGCCATGCTGGGGAAAAACATCTGCATCCCGTCCGCCTGCAGTCAGCAGACATCCTCTGAAACTGAGGCTTCAGTTGCACAACGCTGCGCAGTTCCACTGGAATGCACTCACACCTCCTCGCATTGCTCACACACACACTGACACACACACAGTGGCGGCATTCTGCAGTACACCTGCTATTCCTGTCTCTTTGCACACCAGAGCTCAGAGTCGACCTTGGAAGACGAGAGCACAGTGGCAGAATGTGCAGGCGAGCTGGAGGACTGAGCAACACAGCCACTTGGAGGGTGAAAATGAGCGGGGGATGGGGTAAGGAAAATGCTGAATGAAGGAGTGAGTGAGAGACAGAGAGAGAGAGAGCGAGAGAGAGAGGCAGCACAGCTGCTGAATGAACAGTGCAAACGTCATACAAAGGTACGTATGTAGGATGAGCAAGCGCTATATAATCTTAATCCCAACAGCACGTTTGCAGGAATTACATAACTCTTCCCTTCACTCATTTACCACACGACATCCTACATTCCTCTTCAAGATCACCGCAACAAGAAATAAATAGGGTGCAAAGGTGCATAAATGACATAAAATATGAATGAATTTGAGGGACGGATGGATTACGCCCGCTGCAGGCAACGACAGATGACTTGTTCAGAGGGATCAGCCGGACCCACATGGGACCAGAATTTGATAATCCACGTATCAACAGGGATGGGTGCATGGCCTTTTCTTAGCAGTTAAAATGATTTTGATATAATCCATGGCTTGGTGACCTTCACATCATAACAGGATAGAGATAAGCTTAAATGTAATGAGCAGTTAACATGATTGTTTACACAAGCAGCCATCAGCGGGTTCACATTAAGAATAAACACAAAGATAATGGAAATGGATGTTTGTCTCAGCGTTGCCAGATATGTTGACGCAACGATCAAACAATCAATGTCCCCGTAAAGTTGTAACATTTGGTATTATTAGCAGTAATCATTTCAATTTGTTGAAACTCAAATAATTTTAAGCAGGGAGGGATTTCTGGCAGGAAGCCCCTTTGTTTCACTAAACTCGCCGCTCACTGTAGGTGAGCGCTGGGCGCTCTCCTGCATTATATCTGTGTCCGAATCTTATGTCTTGCTTTGAATTACAGTTTTACTCCTCTATTTTATTCATGGAATCTTTGAATAAGGCATCAGATGTGTGTTTTTTTTTAATCAATTTTCATTGTTCTTGTTGCTTCTCTATATGTTCAGGGAACAGAAGTCCGCTGTCTTTCCAGCCGATTAACCCTCCAAATCTCAGATGAAGAGCATGAAACAGGTCGTGCTGGTATCATTCAATCTTGAAGCATATCATTCAAAGTACCACCCGCTAGTGACAGGAAATGACATGATTTTGAAGCTTTGCTCTATTGGATCGACCAGATGCCTGTCAAATTAGGTCAGAAACCGCATTACAAATTGGTGAATGGTAACGAGAAGACTGGGAGTTTTCTCCCCCCAGTTTTACGATGGCAATGTAGCAAACATCACTCGATTTAAATCAAAATACACGTTGTTGTTTTCACATGATTTAGAGAGGCACAACATGTTCTTCTATAGGGCCACCTAGTGGACGCTGGAAGTCCAATTTGCAGCATTGGACTGTTCCCTAATGCACACTTAATAACTGCCACATGCTGCAATGCACTCAGCGGTGCGAGGCCCAGCTCATCGCTGCTTGCAGCTTTAATTGGGGCAGAGCGCAAACATGCGAGCCAGAAGTTCAGTTCGACTCAGAAATATAAGACATTTTGTACCTGCATAGAAACATTTTCCTAAAAACACTATAATTCGAAGACCCTGGTATGACACTTCAACAATTCCTACCTGGCAATACTGGTTTGGTGTCCTCATTAGTCTTTGCTCCTCCAAAAATTAATTCAAACCCTCCTGTGAGATGTCCTCCTGCCATCGCGCTAAACATACCAGTCACCATGGCATCTGCTGTGCTTTGCACAATAAAGGATTATTTTTTTAATATTTGCCATTATAGTACTCCATTATTCTGGCAGCAGAGAAGACAGATGGCAAACTATAAGGTTGAGCAGGTCAGAAATAGGCTTGTGATGCTCTCTTCATCAGCATGGGATGAATGACTTTGTCCGTATCACTCACCGCTGTTGCAGAATCCAAAAATAATAAGAGTAAGTTGATGAATATTTCAGAAGCGCTGAATTGTTAGAGCCGTCTGGAAGTAAGGAGATTCTTGAGGAGGAGACAGCAACTGTAGCCTTGTCACCGTTCAAATTGCTCCTCACGTGAGGGACTTTACACCTCTGGGCAGTAGGCGGCAGCTAAACCTTTGAAAAAGATTGTTTAAATAAAACATATATTCTGTAGGGGTCTATATGCGAGGTTATCGTCATACATTACTGGACTGCACGAGGAGAATGTGCAGGACAAAGAGCAGCAGAGAAAAGCAAGGCACAGTTTTTAGGTCAAAGCCAGTAGACTTACAGCACGGTCCAGGAACGATGGATAAAACCCTGAAATGTCACAAAAGAGTAGATGTGCAGTCGTGCAAGCACTCAGATGCAGACAGAAGTGTGTGTGTGTGTGTGTGTGTGTGTGTGTGTGTGTGTGTGTGTGTGTGTATGCACGTGTGAGAGATGAGTTTGTCTGTGAGAGTAAAGTGAGATGAATCATGCATTTGCTGGTGGAGCTTCCCCACAGATCACTTTCTCTGTGACAGAGGGAGGACGAGGGTCACTCCATCTGCATCCGAGCAACTCTCTTCTATACTTCCCGAAAAAATCATCTCAGATGTACAATCTGCCATCCCAGGATACGCAGGGCTTCTTTCTAAATTAGATTATTAAGAAGGCGATCTGTATCCAACTCTGGTTTGTAGAACTAATCTCCACTGGTGGAGAACATATCGCATGTAACTAAGGCAAGTCGTGTCAAAGCATCGGTCGGCGGGAGTGACTAGGTGACACGTCCTCCACTTACCGGTTTATATCGTGAGATCATTGTGATTCGGCCTCGTTTCCCGGACTCCCTAAACCCTCCTCAGCACTGTCACATCCGTGTCGGAGCTGTCAGGGACCAAAGGACGTAGTCTCCCAAATGTCCGTTTCTCATGTGCTCAGAGAGCAGCCGACCTCTTACCGTCCAATTTTGGATGTGACCGCGCAACCGAGGGGAGCTGTCCACGGTGCTGAACCCGGGTACCGAGGAGGAGGAAGAGGCGCTGGGGGGAGGAGGAGGAGGAGGAGGAGGGTAAGAGGGCAGATCCTCCGGGACTCAGGGCCACCCCTGATCTGAACCCTGTCGCAGGCTTCAGGAGCAGGGGGGCGCTCCACGAAACACACCACGGCGGTCGATGTGACGCTGAAACCGGCCGCAGACAGTAGTCACGTAAGCCATGATGAGAGGAGAGAGTGACTGCATACACAGCTGTTACGTAACACACATGAACACACATCACATCGTCTTGGTCCGATGTCTCTTTGTGCTTTGTGACCTACAGTTTTCTCACAGTTGAGCCGTTTCCTGTGACCAGAGAGATAAACCAGGCCTATGTTATAAACCCGCGGGCTTAAAGGCGGAATGAAGGAATGCTTATAGCTGACGTTCAAGAAGGAGCTCTGTTGCCCCCTGTGGACATTTAATTATAAAACCACTTAACTTCTTCAGAAGAGGAATGTAATGGAGTCTTTTTTTTAACTTTTGTGAATTGTACTGTTTTTCCACATTAATAAATATCAGTCACAGGAAACCATACATGCTTGTAAAGTCACTCAGTAACACACAGCTGCACTTATATTTTTTTGTCTTTCCGTGGCAGCACTAGAAACAGAAGAAAAAAAGCAAGAGACTCAGACGGTGCGGACATTCCTTTATTAGGCTTCAGGAGGGCCAATCAGAGAGGTGATTTCACTCCTCCTGCATGAGACCAGTGAATAAAAAGGAGAGACCAGCGAGGGCCTGAACGATGTTTCATGACAAGGCTCCTCAGAAGGGACGAGGAGGAGACAGCAAAACGGAGACATGGCATGAAGATCACGTACTGTTAGGATCTTCCTTTTAAAAGACTCACAGTAGTGTGAAGTATTAAAAGAACATCTTAAGCTTGTTTGTCCCTACACAGGAAATGGTGTTATTCTGGTGTAGCTGAGAAGCAGATCGGTCCTGAAGGCGTCATCGTGAATTTAAAACTTGCTCTTCTTTATCACGCTGGTTGTCTCAGAAGGTTGTTGAGACTAGAAGAACGTTCTGTGGGATGAAATAGGAGCTTTACTTCACTAACTTGCCCTTCACATTCAAAGTTCAGAAGTTACCTCACATCTGTTAGCCACAATGAAACCAGTAGAAACGTCCTGTTAGGTTTACTGAACATCCAAGTAATGAAGGCCCTTCAAGCGATACTTCACCTGAGAAGTCTATTTTGGGAAGGTTTCCCCCCTGCATCACTTTTTTTTGTGATGCCAGAATGCAGAAAGGGCCAGCTACGTACATGTAGCCTGAAGCTAATAGCGCCCAAAAGCACGCGCATCGCCTGGTCTTCCTGACTCAGAAGTACATTCAGAGACTGTGAATGGACATTTTGGGGCAGTTTTGGTGGCGTTAGTGCTATGACGCCTTTAGCTTCAAGCTAAATGTGAGTGACTGTCTCTGCATTCTGGGCTCACAAAGAAATGAGCCTGCTGTGAAAATATCATCTTTGTGAGTTCAAGTCAACTATTTGTGAGTACTTGAAAGGCAAAATACACTTTTTGGGTCAAGTATGGCTTTAAGTCACTGCAAAACAGACCAACACACATGCAGGTGAGAAGTATAAGTCCAAGATAAAGCAGGAGCCCAGAACTTCCTTTTTTTTCTTCTTCTCCTTTTCAGCCTGAGCGTATCGATATCTTTATAAACCATCATTTATCAGAGTATCATTTAGTTGGAGGCGATGTACTGCAGAACATGTCGCAGTCCCCTGGAGCAACATCAATCAGAACAACTGCTGAGGGCTTGCAGGGGTCTGGGCTACTTTCATGAATGTCCATGACCTGATGACGCCAGGCAATACCGCAGGGGCTACACGTGGACTTGTATGTTTAAATACAGCTCAGTGGGTTGACAGATTTATGCTTGGATGGGTCACTGATCACTTTAGCTGTAAATGGCTTCACCCAAATAGAACAACACATGCAGCAGCATTAGAGGAACCATGCCTTGAGTCATACTAGTCCAACATGTAAGCGCTCTATTCATTCACTGTCACGCTACAGTGGCTCCTCCTGGAAATAGCCCAGCCATGAATCTGACCGTTTCACAAATGATACCGAAATATTCCTAGGGGTTGACAGAGGGACAGTCATATGTGCTTGAGGCCAAACCAAAACAAATGTCACACCAAACATCCCCCCCCCCCCACCACCACCGCAACTCCATCTGATGAGCACAGACGAGGAGGGGGTTTGAAAGTCAATTACCAGGCGGAGGGGCTAGTGCTCAAGAAGGTAGCCGTGTCTGTACAGAGACGCACTGCCTTCAAACATCTTTCTGTTCACAGTGGGACTGACTGATGCTGACTTAGGGCTGCACACACATTCACGCGCACGCACGCACGCACACACACGCGCGCGCACACACACACACACACGCACACAAACTGTACTGTCATATTCTGTAAACTCAGGAACCACACTCTTCTCCACTTGTTTCTTCAAATAGACGTGAAAATGATTGCACACATTTTGAATGATTTACAAATTACTGAAGCATACGTACATTTCATCCTCGTAGTCTTTGGGTGGCGACACCGCGATCACCACATCAATCCAGTCCTAAAATCAAAATTAATGCTCATTAAAAAAAAAAGGCATCAACCTTGCTGGGGTGGAATATTCAGACTTTTTCAAGAAACTGTTTACATCATTTGCACTGGTTTTTGCAGCCACTTCCTCAACGTAATGGTTCAATAGAATTTGGATGGTTTCATTTAATTACGTCAACGCAAACAGTCATTAGAGAATATAAAGTTGCTGAATCCAAGGTTTTTGCTCCTGGTTTTCAATTCAAAACCCATATACATCGATCTGGAGGAATTTTTTTTTATGAAGATATGTTTTTAGCTAAATGGCCCTGACCAAAATATTTATTTTCTTTATCTTTCTTCTCAATCACATGTAGCCGGTGGCTCATGCCTGCTTAAGTAAGGAAGTCGTAGACTGAAGCGTCCTGCATGCCGGCTTTGGGTGTGACAACGGTCGGTTGTTAATCAATCCGTCAATGACGAATGATGATGGGGTTGAACTATAATCAACACACTGCCTTGCTCTTGTAGCGACTGAGATAAACAATATTTATTCCAAAAAGAATCATACCCCTCCACTGTTCCAGGCTCGGGCCAGAGAGTTTTGTCCTTCAGCTAATGTGGCGTCAATCAGGATCTTCCCATTAACAGCCATGAGTTCATCTCCAGGTACGATTCCACCTGTAGACATCCCACAGTTCTGGAACACTGGCATCTCCACGTCAGCTCCAGTAAATGGTAAACACATCTCCAGTATCCTAACTGTATGTACTGGAACGTCTGATCCTGACAGTCAGCCAAATGAATCGAGAATTGCTCCTTTCATAAAGATGTGAAAATGGGAGAATATGTAAGTCACGTTCCAAACGGAAGCTGTATCCTGATGCCAACGTTCCCCCGAGAACATAGCATGCAGTCGTAAAGCTCAACATGAACTTTTATGGAGTTTAAATTAGCTTGTGAGGTGATTCAAATATAGAAATGAAACATCAAGTGACCGTGCTTGTCTGCAGCGCCGCCCTCGTACACTGAAGACACCACCAACTTTCCCAGGGGGGAGTCAGCGCCCCCCTCCAGAGCCAGGTCCAGCTGTCCCATCTACAGAATGATGAACACAAACATCCTCTCCGTAAGTCTTGTTCTAAGTCTTGACTCCTCTTATTAGTCGACTCAGTTAATGACGCCAATACCTTTTTGATCTTCAGCAATCTCACATCTCGGCCGGCTATCTGCTCCGAGGAGAACTGTTTACAAAGAAAGGGAGAGGGAAAAATGAAGAGAACAATGTAGAACGATAATCATCCAAGGCAAGTGTGTGATCAAGTATGGAGGCTTTTATCGTCCACTTTTATCTACAAACACACACTTGATTAGATATTGTGATTTCACTGGGGACACCGAAGGGCATCGTCAAATCTGAAAATAATACTCCGCCGGGAACTACATTACAGGAACAAACGGAGGAGGATTTCAACCACCAGCTCACACAAGTTGAAGGTTAATGAGTCACAAGTTTCACATTTAGAAAAGGAAAACTACTGCATTTGAAGATTGGAGTATTGTGAAGGGTAATCTTTTAATTAGTTGGGACCGGGGGCAGCCACTAGTATGCTGCCTTAATCCTGCCTCTAAGCCTTTGTAGTTCCATAAATTCACAATATTTGCAGCAGCCATAAAACGGTATTATTGTATTGGTGAGATGCTGACAAGACCAGGTATACCATACCATTGAGTAGGGATCAAAATCGTCCACGTGTTTCTGAAAGCCCTGAAAGAGAATCAACGCGTAGTTGATTATCTGGTCAGTTTAGCGACAGATAATTAAAAGAGGATGCAAAACAACCAATTTGTCAGATTTCCTTTGACAACAACATCTGTAAGGTACAATACCATGCAAAGGGAAACCATGGAGACACACACCCACTAATTCCACACGCACAATGGCTTTCAAGACATCACACACATCAGCAGAGACAAGAACAGTTCACAGGAACGCGCTGCTGCACAGAACATCCCCGGTAATGAGCCCTGACTGGGAGCAGCTCTGTCTTTTCATTGGAGTGGGGAACAAAAGACATAAAAGACAAAGACGTCATGTCCATCCAGCAGCTCGCTTCCTGCTCATGTGAAGACATTAAATATATATAAAAAAAAAGAACTGATTATCTCTGCTAAGGATGTTTCTGGTAGCAACCTGTTTGTTGGTCAGCAAGATTACACTGATTTTCACCAAACTTACGGTTGAATGGATCAAGGACAAAGTCAGTCAATTTTGGGTCAGAATGATCATGGCGCCACCTATTGGCAGCCAGATACATGTGTACTCCTCCGAGTGAGTTGAGCGTACTTCACATTGTTAGATCTTTTCCAAGCTTCACACATTTGTTGAGAATCTGAAGACATTGACAAACTGGTTTTAAGTCATAGCGCCACCTAGTATTTACAGGAAGTAAATCATAAATATTATTGCGAGATTATCAAAATTTTTACGAAACTCTGTAGCTCAGTCCCTGGGCAGTTTTCCATCAAAGCCGTACAACCAGACCCACGTAAATATGGATCGCCTTCAAACTTCCCTTTTAAAGTATCAGGACTGATGTGGTCATGTGATGTCATCTGTCAGATCGACCACTTATGGTTGTTTGAATATTGGCTTTTCAAAGGTGGAATGTGGGGCAGATTTCAAATGCACACATTTCCTGGTAGTGTGTGATTTATGAAGGCAATCAGATGTAAGATGTGTGCACATTGTTTTATAAATAAAGATATTTTAGTTGGCAAGCAATTTCTTTGTTTTCAGTCTGTCAGCCTTCCTGCACCCAGTCTTATAAAAGAGGCCCCAGAACACTGACAGACCACTTCAATAAAAGCACAATCATGCAAAATTACACGACTGAACCGGAACGCACTGAGGAGAACCCAGAGAGACATGATGGAATGAAAATAAATAAAGGAAGGCCCATCACTGAGCTGATTTGAATCAGCCATGAAGACGTGTGAGCATGTGCAGGAGGAGGACGAGGACCAGTAAGAACGAGGAACTGGAGGTTGGACGATTACTTGTCGTTTGTTGTTTGATTTAAACGACGAGTTGAAAGGCACCATCCGCTTCAACATCTCCGGCGGCTGGAAAACAGGATCGCATAAATCAGTGAACACGCAAAAACAAACCCACATGCCTCATTTCCAGGTTCCAAATGTTTTCACACATTTAAAAAAAAAAAAAAAAATCACCACCAGGCTACACAAACAGGGTTCCAAAGATCTAAACCTTTAGCTCAATTTCACCTCTGAGCCCACGGCTGAAGGGCCTGGTCATCAATGAAGTCACTTCTACATCATCCAAACAGTGAGCCAACAGGCTACTGCAACACCATCACTGTGGGTTATGCGTGAAGGTTATTCTCTCTAATAAAACAACATTAGCATCCAGAACACAACATTATAAAACATCATAAAGAACTTCGGTCAAATTCAGAAAAATCTGATTGCTGATATCCTGAAGACGTACATTTTCCATTAAATTTTCCACAGCCATAAATTCTCTGCCATGTCTGTCAACACATTAAAGATAAGCAAAGAAATCTATGTTCAAATTGACAAGGACATATTTCGCGAAGTTCAGTCACAAGCTATGTGTTTTGACAGAACAAACAACTAGTGAATAAATAGGAACAGGAAGAGATTTTTCTCCGTTGATCTGAACTGAGACACAAATACTTTAAAACGCACATATTGGTGAGGAGAAGTTTCAAAACTTTCCTAGCTTTATTTATTTATCCTTTTAAAAACAGGGAATTCCTGGAAATTTTTCATTTACTTTTCACAAGTTTTTCGTGGCTGTATGAACCCTGCAGCCCTGAGTCCCATTTTACATATTAGAGACAAAACACTGATAATCATTTTCATATTTCTACAGAACAATGACACAAATGCAAAACTGCAAACTGCTGTGGAAGATGCGTATTGCTAATGGGTAATTACACCAGCGGGACAGTATAATCCTTTTTTTCCCTCTGACAATAACAAAAAGAATCATTGTGTTAAGCAGTAAATGTGTTTATTAGCATGTGTGCTCTGTGAAAACATCCTGTCAGCGGAAAATGGAGGATTTAAGGTGTCGCTACTTCAGCTACTACTAGCGCCGTGCCGGAGGCGGCAGCTTTCTGTCTCAGGGTGTCAATATGTCATTCTAATCATATGAGATATGCTGGCTTGTTCCAAATAAATGCATGTTACAGAATAAATAACAGCAAGCACGAATGTCTGGCCTGCCTGATCTAACAACCACAGTTAAATTTTTGGTGAAACAGCCGGAGAGTCTGGAAGACTCCACAGGACCCGGAATGAGTGGCAGAGATGAATGACTCCACCGCTCCACCTCACACTGTGCCAGCTGGCTGAATGCTTTCCAACCTGATTACTGAGGGTGAGACTTCAGTGTGTTGCATACCAGGCCATCAGAACGCAGCGCCGTTCTGTGTGGATCTGGTCGCTGCGTCTGTGACTGGGGCAGCATGACGGGCTTCGACATGATGGGGGCCGTCTGACGCCGCTGGTTGGGGGGACTGGGAGCCAGTTGCTATTGGAGGAAGTTTCCATTGTGTTTACAAATGAAGTTCATTATACAGAGCAGTTTAGAACAAACCTTGAAGAGGAGGGTGTTCTACCAAGACAAACTCACCAAGGGACTGCTTGAGCTGGAAATACGACTGGCATGGGACGTATTTCTCATTACCTGAATCATAGTAAAATACAAGAAATCTTTCAGCCTTCTCCAAGACTCATGTTCTCAGATGCAAGAGCAAGACAGGGCTTTCTAAAGCAAAGCGAATCCAGCAAGAAATTCAATTCACACCTACTTCTTTGATTGCATCCCCCCCAACTAAAGGGAAGTGCTGCTAATACCACCTATCGCTCTCTCCCACTGTATAAAACATGAAAGCACTTAGAACAGAACAAGCCTAGAACCGTACTGATTAGAAGAACTGCTGCCTGCAGACTCTGACACACACTTCTGATGCTACTTTTCTTCACAGATGGGAAATAGATAGATTACTTAAATAAGGTCCAGCTATGATTAAACTAATGATTCAAAAAGGAAAAGCATGGGAGTGAGGCTTCTAACCAGAATCTAACCTTAGGACTGGGGGGGTAGGACATTTCGCTGGTGTTGGAGGAGTAAAGCCCCCCTCTGGGGAGATAGCCGCCTGACTCCCACTCACTCCTGTGCTCAGGAGGGCTGGAGGGGTGCTGGAAGTGATGATGAGGATGCTGGCGGTACGCACTAAGGTTACCAGCTCTTTCTTCAGAGTGTTGTGGAGGTGGAGGCGGAGGGGGAGGTGGTGGTGGAGGAGGAGGAGGAGGGGGAGGTGGTGGCGGAGGTCTAGGGGCAGGCTGAGGGGATGAGGGGGGCCGTGATGACTGGGAGGGAGGAGGATAGTGGGAGTGTTGGAGAGGTTGATGGTGGTGTGGGTGAGACCGGCGACCCTTGTTGGTCAAAGTAGACGGAGCAGAGGGAGGTTTCTTGGCACTGGGTGGAGACGGGGGCTGCCGCTGTGGAGACACTCCGGGTGGCGGAGGAGAATAGTTGGGGATGGTGGGGTTCAGCTTGGGGGAAGGTGGAGGGAGGGGCAAGGGTGGAGGGGGCTGGCTAGTGCTGGGTTGGGTGGGGGCCAGTCTCTTCAGAGGGCCCCTCAGGCTCTGATCCAACTCATCCAGGTTGATGTCATCCAGATCAGTAGTGGCCAGGTGGAGACCGCCAGGGAAGCGCTTCACCCTGGGCTCAGACGCAGGGGAGCGTGGAGGCGACAACTTCAGGGTGAAAATGAAAAAGAAAATGTCACTTGTTAACACAAAGATAGACACTTTTAATAAATTCTCTGTGCTTTGTTATTCCAAACTGCTTCAACAAAAATGACGCCAACGTTCTACCGTGTTTTGTTCCCATCAAGAAATGGTACAAGGCTACCACACGGAGACAATCGTCTCCATGTCGAATAGGAACTGGGAATGAGAGATCGTGAGCAGGCATTCCTTTTTCGTTTTGTGCTACGTAACAACTGATTCTAAAATAGAACAAAATAAATCAGCACTCAAGCTGCCCTCCTGTTCTTTTCTACTGGTGACCAGTCCACTACTGCCTTCTTGCTATTTTCAAAATGTCTACTACACATTAACTACAACTATATATATACTACTAAATATGAGTGTGTTTTCCATTCTGATCTTGCAAAGATCAAAGCGTCATTAAATCCACATCAACCGCCATCATCCTTAATGTGCACCTGAAGCCGTAATTGTCTACTCACGGGAGTTAAAATCTTGCTTATGAAGCAGTTACTCAGAAAGACAAAACTCTCTGTACCTCAGGTGACTCGTTCTCCACGCAGGAGATCTGCTCCAACCGTGTCTGACAAAGACGCTCCACCCAGTGTTGCACTTTCTCAGACTCCTCCAGGTCTTCTCTCTCAGTCTCTGAAACCTGGCACGGACGCAGGGCGATGCAGCGTCAGACAATGACCCTCACATGCACGCACACACACGCCTGTCAACCAAACAGGAGGGCCTAGGAACTCAACCGTTCATGACATTTACTGAATTTGCATTCTGCAAAATGAATGGTTCAATATTGACAGTATTATCTATATATGATGTATAATATCTATACACCTCAATACATCTTTCCACACAGTGACACATCGCAGTGATATGGAAAGAGAGTTTTGCATGTGAGGGTCTTGTCGTACCTCCTGAACCAGCCTGCTGATCTTCAGCTGCTTCTCTCGTTCGTACATCTCCTCTTTCTCTTTTGCCAGTTTCAGCTCAAACTCCATCTCCTTCTTGTTTTTTCTCTGCTCCTGCAGCGTGTCTATGTTGGAGACTTTTTTCTTTTTCTTCTTCTTGTCTCCTTTCTGAGGTTGTTATTAGTTAGTCAATATAAAAATCGGTGCGTTACAACAAACTTCATTGCACCACATGCAAAGATAGTTGTAGCAGCAGCAAACCGGTTGAAAAAAACGTCATGTTCATCGAGGGAAAACTTCTCCATTCTGAATAAGCAGTCCATTCTGTAAACTTTCTCTTTATTTATCTACTTTCACTGCAAACAACACAAGCAGACGATGATACCTTGCGGAGTGACGGCAGTTTCCCCTCATACCGGTAAAACCAGCCAAATGCTAAAAATGGAGATGAAAACAGGTCACTTTCATTGGTATTGTTTTTTTCAAGCAGGGAAGGCACCAACCACCCCCTTTACCCCCTCTCTAACACACACACACGCACACACACACGCACACACACACACACACACACACACACACACACACGTACATCCCTCAAGAGATATAGTATAACTGAAAGAGTGTTATAAATCCAATTTGAAACTGACAGGGGGGATGAGAGGACAGGCGCAATTACAAATCTGTCTGCTACTTCACCACCATGATTTATCAATGCGCTGCTCAATTAAACTACTGACATTCCTGGGGGACTTGTATTCTTAAGCAAACTGCACTGATGGACACAGACTCTCTGCAACTGAGGGATGAACCAGGCTGGTGAATTCTGGTCATTTTGCAAACAAGCTGCACCCCTGAATTGCCTACTGCTCTCACAAATATATTCAAACTAGAGCTGCACCGAGAAATAAGCACACTTGTTTTTCAGTTGCCATTCAATTCTGATACCGTTTTCTTGAATAGCATCATCATTATTGTTGGCGTTATGGTTCAAGGTTAAATCATGAGGTTCTAGTAAACCAGACAGTACCTCTCATTAAAATAACGAGGAATATACAATAATACATTCAATTAAATATATTCAAAAGTATTTTTTAAACAACATGAATCAGTGAAATGTTTTATATACCAACGGGTTTACAATCCAGCACAAGTTTAGGAATGGAATCTGGATTGGTGTGTGCTTGTGCAACATCATTCTGATATCTGATCAGAAAAATGGTCTGTAAATGAAGCCAGTATCTGCGCCTGATTCCGATATATCCGCACCAATATCCCACCAAATTTTCAATAACGGGTTTCAAGATAGCAAACCAAAGAGCCACAACACAGCACACAAAGAGGAAAACTGAAACACAAACAGACTGATTGTTTCTAGTCCGGCCCTCAGTGTAACCTTCCAAACATAAATAGCAACCACCCCGAGCTTGATTGTTCATCATTCATTTTTAGCAACAGACAAAAAGAGATGTTCCATGGTTACATTTTGGTTGTCAAAGGAAATCTGACATGAGGCTGTTTAAACATGTGAACATCTTCCCACTGCTGCTGGGACACTGAGCAGCTGGGACCCCGAACTCACGTGTCTGTCCTGCTCGTCCTCCTTGACTTCCTGTGTGAATGAGCTGGCGTCATCAGCTTAGAGGAGGACGGCCAGTACACAGCACCACAGCATGCACGTGCGCGCACACACATACACACACACACACAGAGGGAGAGAGCGAGAGAGAGAGAGAGAGAGAGAGAGAGAGAGAGAGAGAGAGAGCATGCAGAGAGGAGCAAGAGTTACTTCTACATCTCTGCAGGTTCAGGAAATAAGAGAGTAATTTCATAAATGTCCATGCAGTTTTGAAAGATGGGCCTAACAGGGGCTCTTACGAGAACTCTTAGCCTTTGCACTCGGGGTGGTTTTGATCTCAAGTGGCGCGGGGGATGGGCTCTTTGGGGTGCGAGGGCTCTTGGGGCTCTTGGCGCTCTTGGGGCTCTTGGGCCTGTCTTTTGCCCCCCAGTCTTCCTCCCAGTCCCTGTGGTGTTTCTTCTCCATAGCCTCAATCCTACAGAGGATGACAAAAAAAGTGCACAGATGATATTTTAAACATGTTGAAATGATGCTTGTTTGCTATTATATGATCATTAAATCAACAAAATCAACTGATTACTTCTCCATTTCCTTCCTGTATCGCTCCTCCTCCTCTGCAGTCTTCTTGGAAATCTCCATCTTTCTCCTGTGAAATATGTGATCGGTTCATCACATCATTCATCAACATGCTACACAGAATGTCTATAGTTTATGGCCATGTAGTCAGATCAATCAGGCAGAGAAAAGCGAGCATGTAACCTGATTTACATACACCTTGACACAAATGGTGTCATAAATTAAAGAGAAAGGTCACTAGGGAGCAAGGCTAATATATGTATCTCTGTAGGCAATTCTGAGTTTCTCTCTCCCTGCTAATTCTTAACTCCCGCTGTTGGCTGAATGTTCCTTTCAAAGCTGTCATGAAACCAGTTCCTCTTTTGTGTTACAAGCCGAGTCAGGAACATTCAGCAAAACAGCAGAGAGCCTTGATCCACAAAAGTAGAGCAGAGAAGCAGGCTAACTTCAGGATTTGCTGGTGACTGACAGGTGTTGGGAGCGGTGGAGGCTGCCTTTGAAGGTAGAGGGCTTTTTTGGTGTCATGTGAAAACAACAGTCGCTCTTAGATTCACTCAAACTTGTTTTTTTCATGCTGATATTTAGACAACAGCAGTAAAAATGAGTCCCCTGGCCGGACGCTGAGGAATGGCTACTGGCACACGTGGGCAGTATTCCCGTGCCAATCAGTTTCCTGAGAGATTCTTCCCTTTCGTAAGCAATTCACTCTGGCTTTCTACTTCTCTTATTTTCTCAGTTAATTGTCCCAATTTCGGGGTGAAAATGCAGTAATTGTTTGGTTATTTGAGAACGTTTAGAGAGAAAACGTGTAAATGAGATATGAGGCACTTGCCCATTGATGTTAAATAGAAATTGTCATCCCTGTTGGCCAGAGGTTCAGTGTCATTTCAATCACCATAAACATTAACACGAATTAATGATCAATAATATAATTAGGGTTTACCGTTTGAGCCGTCTACTACCAAGAGTGGACTCACTGTCTCTCCTTCTCCTGCTGCTCTTTAAGGATCTTGTTGGTCTCCAGGGCCACCCTCTTCTGGTGCATCAGCTCCTGCCTCTCCAGCTCTCGGCGGGCCTCCGCTGCCAGACGCTCCTCGTCTGTCATAAATAGTTCCCTACCCTGAGAGAGCCACCCAGCCAGGACAATCATACAGAGACATTGTGGTTAGAGGTTCTAACCACCTCAGCAGGAGAAGAGACGGTCACACATCTTGGAATCACGTCAGAGAATGAAGTACAGAATCATGGAGCCCTGGAGGGGCCAAACAGAGGAAAACTGTTGTCTCTGGCCATGAGATATAGCTTGTCCCCCTCTACTTGGGTTTGTTTTTAATGTTTTGTTAGATCGTAACATATCATATCATATCATATCATATCCACATACTATATTGTACAGTATATAAACATTATTAAGGCTGCAATTCTCTGTTTCTCCAGACAAATCCTTTGTTTAAATGTGAGTTAAAGTATGAGTTGAGAGTTAATGACGCATGTCAAAAGGACGGCACACTGACATAAATAAACGCATTAGTCAGTCAGGCACCAAGGAAAACAGTAAATAAGACAGGCCTGCTTGTCTCAGTTAAAGAGTCGTCCTGAGGCAAACACTCTGGTGAGTGACATGACTGATGATGCTGCGGCAGAGAGGCAGGCTGGGGCGCCTGCTAGGTAATGGGATGCATCCAGAACAACACGGCGCAGTACACAGTGCAGGAACGCAGAGAAGAGAAGGCCCTTAGTTCCCACACCCATGTTGCAGAGGGATTCAGTGAGAATTGCACAACCACAAACTGAATTCAGGATCATTTGGATGCCTTCATACATCTGATGTAGAGTATCTGGATTGATTTAGCAAACAACTGAAGTTAGTATTTACTTACAGCTCCTGTCAGAACAGTTATAGTCAGACTCCTGCTGCTCTTCAGGACTCTCACAGCCTGGAAATAGAACAGCACAGGACCCAAATCCATTACTTTCACAATATTAAAACAGGAATTTAAAATGTAGTGTCTTAAAAAGATGGCTGTCCACAGTAAGCATAAGACTTGTGTTAAGTAGCTGAGAGCATTCACTGGTGTTTGAAATTAGCACCAGCTCCAGGTAAATACGGGTCCATACCAGAAGCTTTGCTCCCCCCGTTAGCCAGTTTGACAGGTTGCCTTTTGTCCCTAATGGAAAATTTTGGCTTGTTAAAGTCTGATTTGGCCGTTCAGTGCGTAAATCTCTGAACAAACACTGGTGCCGATGAGAGTTTGAAACCAATGTTGAGGATAAAGATTCGCATCAACAGATAAAATGGCTGAACAACTTCAATTACAAGTGGGCAAATAATTAACTGTGTGTGTACATAATTCACCTCCTTGTGGTCCACATTGGTGAAATCTACGCCGTTCACCTCCACAATCTGGTCTCCAATCTACGTTTTGAGATAAGACAAAGAGGCAGTTGACAGCGGGCGGGCGTATGAGCATCAGAGAGCCTGTGGTCAAGAACTCACCTGAAGTCCAACCTCTGCAGACAGAGAGCCTGCTTTCACATTACTGATGTAGATGCCAGGTTTCTGTGTGGGCCCACTGGAGATGCTGATGCCCATGCCCTTGGTACCCACCAGGCTGAGGAAAACCTTCTTCTCCTTGATCTCCTTCCCTCCGATGGACGCCAAGCCAGCGACGCTGCTTTTTTTCTCCTACAAAGATGAATTAAAAAAAAAGAAAGAAAAGAAAGATGGAACAGGTTTACGAAAGAGACACAGATGGTAAGGAGAATCCAGCTGTGGAGGGTGTTGCTCTTTTTCAAGGTTTAAACAACCAGTGTGTGAAATTTACAGGGTCTTTGTCATCATCGTGCATTCAATAACTCTAAGTTTATAATCCCCTGAAACTAAGAACCCTGGTTTCAATGGCTTAGACTGAAACCATCTACACACGGAGTGGGTTCTTCTCCACAGAGCCCGCCATGTTGTACCTCCATGTTTCGAGTGGCCCAAAATGGACGAACCAAACGCTGTAGATGATGGTTCCTACACTGTGTAGAGTTATGCTACGTGTCACACAATGACAGGGGTTGAAACATACGAAACTATTGTAGAGCAGCAACAATTTATTGATAAATCAATTACCCTATCAAAAGAAAACTAGTTAAATGTTTTCCGTGTTTTTTTCAAGCAAAAATGTCACACATTTGCTGATTCCAGGCTCTAAAACAATAATTAATTGATTCTTTTTTTCTTTTTTTTGCATTCATGACAGAAATAGAGGAGCCCATCAACTGCTGGATGAGGAGCCCACTTGTTTTTGGGCTCTGACAAATCAGGATGAGCATAGTTACTCCACTATGATCTACGCCCCTGAAGTTTCTCCAAAAGGGAGGAGCAAAGGGCATGGGGTTCAGTTGGTTGAAATTGGTGACTTCACCACTAGAGGCCACTAAATCCTGCACACCGGTCCTGACTGACCCTTCAGTGACGCTCTCCTCCCACTAACCGACAAGTTAGAGAAGTAAATCTTACCCTGGATTCAGACACAAACTGGTCAAAAAGAAGAAGATACAGTGTGTGCAAGTGTACTGTGTTGGATGTATTATGGAGAGACACACAAACAAACCTCTGAATCCAGGGATTAGCTAAGAGAGAGAAGTAACTCTTACCCCGGATTCAGACACAAACTGGTCAACAAACTGCCACTTCAGGGGCTCGTCCGATGAGCTGGTGAAACGAGGGATTACAATGATATCATTGTGATGCAACAGCAACAAGATTTCAAGGCAAAACACACCAGTGATTTTTCACACTACAACAGTAGATAATCAGTTGTTACCTTTTAACTGGGATCATCCCCACATCTGGAAAGACACAAATGCACACTCATGTAAATGATGCCACAGCTGATAAACAGTAGCTCAGTGAAGCTGCAGTGTGTGTGTGTGTGTGTGTGTGTGTGTGTGTGTGTGTGTGTGTGAGGGAGCAAGACAGAGAGAGACACAGTGAGAGGGAGACGTACGTCTAACTTTGAGAGACACAATCTTCTTGGTCTTGATGAGACTGATGACCTCCTCGTGGATACAGGAGGAGATGGAGTAGCCGTTGATACGGACGATCTCATCACCAACCTGCAGGCCAACAGACGATGGGATGGTTCAGTGTGTTGATGATTCATGTATTCTTCCCCCAACTATTAGCCTGTGTGGTTAGGTTTCAGGGGTAAAACCCCATTGTTAATGTTCTTAGCTGAACCGTAGGTGACCTGACAGTTACCACCATCTAGTGGATTAAAGTATTATGACAGAGAGTCCCTACTCAAAAGCAGGTGGCCTGAGGATGTTTCTATCCTATTCTATTCTATTCTATGAACTTTTATGTTTATTTCTGGCATATAACTTTTCTTTTTCACCCAGTAATTGTCTGTAATATGCAATAAAAACTGTAAAAAAAAAAACAGCGTGTTGAAGTATATTGTGTTGGATGTATTATGGAGAGACACACTAATAAACCTCTAAATCCAGGAATTAGCTCAGCTGCCGGTTAAGGATTCTCCATTTAGTTTAAAGTTTTGCACCGTAATCAGTAGTCAAAGACCAAACTCCTCAGGATTTCAGCCTAAGAATTATGTAATAACTGTAAATCAGGTAAAGAAACTTTGTTACATGTTCGGGGGGGGCGGGGTGACTTCTGTCACTTTGGAGGGAAATATTTCATTTATTTAGTATATTAAAGGTGCACTAAGCGTTGTTGCCTGAAGTCACTTCCGTTGACCTTCATTGTAAATCCCAAACAAAAACAGACCAAGCTCGGCTCTCCCCCGTGTTTCTCTAACTGTCATGAACATCAACATGGACAGTGGACCTACGCTAATGTCACAAAGATGAGTGAGCAAACTCCAACTGTTCAGTGGGTAAATTTATATTCTAATGTCTTTATACAATATCTTTAAGATATTAGGTTATGAGGGCGGCACGGTGGTGCAGTGGTCAGCACTGTTGCCTCACAGCAAGAAGGTTCCGGATTCAAGTCCCGGCTCGGGCACGGGATCTTTCTGTGTGAGTCTGCATGTTCTCCCTGTTCCTGTGTGGGTTCTCTCTGGTACTCCAGCTTCCTCCCACAGTCCAAAGACATCAAGAGGGGACGAGGCTGATTGATACTCTAAATTGACCGTAGGTGTGACTGTGAGTGTGAATGGTTGTCTGTCTCTATGTGTTGGTCCTGTGATGGACTGGAGACCTGTCCAGGGTGAACCCCGCCTCTCACTGAAGGCTGCTGGGATAGGCTGCAGCCCCCCCCCCCCCCCGCTACCCTTAACAGGATAAGCAGAAGAGGATGGATGGATGGATGGATGGATGGATGGATGGATGGTTATGAGTTACCACTGATATATTGAAATTTATTTTATGATTTTATGCAAAAGAGACACTTCTTGTAGATTTGTTCTTCCTGGAATCAATGCTAGTGCTAGCTAGGACCTATAGAATGAGCTAGGAATTACTCACTATTACACTGAAAAATGGCTGACGGTGTCATAGCTGCTACGCTACTCAATCAACTTTGCTTATTCCCGAATGTATGCACCCGCACTAACCGTCCCCCCAACCATCTTGTTGGTGATTGGCTTGAACATGGTTTTTACTTTTATGTGAACATCCTGTGCACTCAGTGTTTGTTTAACGTTTCTCAGCCCTGTGTTGTCTCCAGAGACTGGACTTTTTCATTGTGTATTCAGGGGGCAGGCAGCGAACAGATCAAGGGGAGACGCCTACGATTTGAGACAAAAATGAAATCGCGCCGACACCATGATACAAGGCTTAGTGCACCTGTAAGTATGAAAAAATCATCCCAGCCTGTCTTCCTGTCCAAAGGGCGGCGCTATGAGACCTTACAGACATTCTTGTTCGGGATAGTTTTAGCTAACAGACTTACTTTGAGAGAGATGATGTCTATTTCATCTATGATTTACAAAGTGACTCAGCAGCATGATCGCGTTACTATAATTGGAGGAGTTTTCTCCTCAGGGGTCCCTTCACTGCAGACAGAGAAACCAACTCTGCAGCATCCTTTTTTCCATATTCAGCACCCCCATGTATCACTACACAGTTACCTTTGATAACACACCCCAGTGGATTTCAACCTATCCAGACATTTTGATGCTGAGGCTGTGGGGACGGGAGATCCATTCATTTTGCATCATTTTGGCTACTCTCAGGTGCGAGAGGGTGTGTTTATGTTTGTCTTTTTTGTCTTGACTGAATGTATGCGAGGTTTTGACTATTATAGTTACAGAAGTGACAGCAAAATACATTAAAACAAAAGGAGGAAAGGAAACAACAACAACACATGTACCTGAAGGTCGACATTCCCAGCCTGACCATCTTTGACAATCTGCGATATGTAGAGACCACAACCAAACTCCAGCCCCCCTCGGACACTCAGACCCAGGCCATCACGATGTGTCCGATCTAAGCGCACCTCTTTGAGCTTTCTGCGAAATCCAGACAAGGCCAAACATGTAGACAGCAGGATGGATGAGACACTGAACATTTAGAAAAACCAAGGATGCAGTGAGATGTGACGCACATTGAAGCTCTGGGATGCGTTGAGTGTGTGCAACACTCACCGGGACCTCTTGGGCGTGAGCAGGTCATACTCCACCTGGTGTTTGAGTGGGATGAGTGGTCGGATGGCGTCAAACAGGGGCAAGCGCTTTGGTTCATTGATGACCAGTTTCAGGTCCCCAACGAGCACCGGCAAGTCCATGGACCTGGGACGGACGAGGCAGGAGAGTTTTAGTTTGACTTTCGATGCTACAAGAATCTGTTCCTTGATGCTGCTTATGGGTGAAAGGTTTCCTGTGAGGCTTCACCGTAGACTGTCAGCTCTTGAAGGTTTGGGACTGAATATACGCAGTTGTGTGTTTTAATGATGTGAGCCAATCATCATGGCCTTTGGCCTTTAACCAGATTTCGTTTGGTCATCCTTGAGTCCTGGTGGAGGTTTTTTCCATATTTGAAGACATTTCCTCCAGGCTTTCTAGACATATTTTCTTGCTGTACGGTGGCAGTAACCTGGATCTTTAACCACCAAAACCTTTTAGTTCATTCTTGAGTCCCAGTGAATGTTTGTGGCAATTTTGGATAAACATTCCAGATATATCACTGCAACCAACCTGAAAACAGAAGGCCTCGAATCTGTGTCTTTCACCTGTCTGGAGGCATTAAAAACCACATTCTGATGGAGAATAAAACACTGTGACTTTTCTTTTACAATTTCAAGGAAAACAAGAAACAACCGCAGCAACTGAGTAGAAGCTACTTGACAAAATCTGTCCACCTGGCCTCCCCCTTTAAATATTAATAGGTGCCATTTCAGACCAGTTCAAAGGATGAACATAAAAAGGGCTTTTGTGAGTAACTGGCCAGGCTTGTCGGAGCAGAGTGGAAACTGATAAGCAGCTTAACCAACAGGCCAGGGGCTCTGTACAAAGAAGCCTGGATATGTAGCCCCCCCCCCTCCCCCCGCCCTCCCCTACACCTGTATTCCCTGCCTCCTCGAATCTGCCTGCTATCAGGACACCGAGTTCCAACTGTAGGTCAGAGCACAAGACTAAGACATTTTGGATATTAAAAGTCAAATGTTGGCAGTTTGAAAGAGGCTAGTTTTTAAGACTTCAAATGCAGCTTTAGTCAAGGTTTTCCAGGCTTTTCAGCACTTTTGTACATACGCTCATAACATTCATAAAAGCCACAAGACAAGACAAGACGAACTAATTCAATTTCACACCCATCAACATTTGACTAAAATTGAAATATAAAGGCCGTTTAAACAAATGTGCATGCGTACTCACTGGTGATACATGCGGAGAACATCGTACAGGTAGTCCTTCTCTGCTTCATTTTCGATCAGCAACTCCACCTGTTAGAGGAGACAAACATCTGGTACCATCCTGGTTCTTGCTGCTGAATCAGAGGAACACACTACACCTCTCTCTCTCTCTCTCTCTCTCTCTCTCTCTCTCCAGCTGAGTGTGTGTGTGCGTGTGTAGGAGTCGTACACACCTGATGGTGACTCAGCTGTAGAAGGATGGTTTTGAGGAAACGCTTCGGCCACTCACAAATGTAGCACATGTCCTTGTTTCTGACTTACCCTGTCCCAAATTAGTCTGGAAAATTTGCTCTCAGCTTGAGTGTTTTAGTTTAATCAGAGGAAAAAAAACTGAAGAAGATGCTGACGAGGTAACTGGCTGCTCTTCCTTAACCATCAAACCTCTGGGAGGGAATAACGCTAGAAGAGCTGAGGAGGAGGCTGCTGCTATGGAAAGGTCAGGAGTGTCATCTTACACCTCAGACACAGAGGTGAACGTTCACACTCAACCTTTACACACGCCTCATTCAGCAGTGTGCACCCACATGCAAAGCTTCTGTATCATTTTATGTACACATTAAAGCAAAGGCAGCCTCCTCTGGCCTGTGTGGGCCCTGCTGAGAAGACTGGAGGAGGGTGTGTTTGTTTATGACTGTCATAATCGCCACTCCTGCAGCCTGAACAACTCAGACTTTGACACCATAAACAAGATGACACATCACTGGTCAGTCGCATGTAGAAAAGGACAAAAACTGGCTCACGACTATTGCAATAAATCAGAAAAGCTGATGGACTCAGTGACCAAGTCACCATGATAAACAATGTCCGAGAGTCCGTGAGTCAGAGAAACAAAGACGGATTGTGTGGTGTTGCCCCGTCAGCCTCTAATTAAAACCATAAAAGTTCCTGTTTCATCCGCTCGGCTGCTCATCTCTAACACAGCCAACATTATTGCTGCGTTGCCCTTTATGAAGCCCCTTCAGTCCTGGCCCCTGGGTGTCTGTGTGCAGAACAGATGGCTGCATGCTCTCAACATATCATGTTCCCTTCCTCTGTTATCATCATTGTCATAGTTACCTGCCCAGCACTTATTGCTGTGACCACAAAACATTGTGTAAATTCAGATTATTTTGTAAAAAACTGTATACATCTATATGTATTGGCTGTTATTAACCATAAAGTAGAATAAGACATGTACTTCCAATATGGCTCCTTAGAATAAATTGTAGCTGTAATAATCTTGAAATTACACAAGAATTTAACCACAAACTATGACCGGTATACTTAACAATACAAGAGTTCTGCTCCACCTGCAGGAAACCTATGAGGTGAGTTCCTAAGAAGCTGTGTTCAGTTGAAAGCGCCAACGGGATAGTTGGCAATAAATAAACATCAGAAAAGCACTCGATTAAAACGAAAAAAAGAATGTTTTATGATAATACTATTCCTTTTTCCTGAGGCTCGGCCTGTCTGCGCAGCATCCAACAGGGAGGCACCTGCACTCGTCAAGTTTTAGTGAGACAGGTGTGTAAATTAAAAACTACTTATAAACGGACCCACCTCGAGCAGAAGGCTGATATTTACCTTGTGTCTGAATTCCCGGGCAACTTTCCGCTCCATCGTTGAGAAATGGACACCGACAGTCCAATGAGCTACCTCTGTGTGGGCGAAGTTTGACAAGAAGCGAAGAAGCGAGGGTCAGTGGGTCAAGCTACGCTGAGTTTAGTGCTTCCGGTGGGGATTTTCACAGTAAAATATAAAATGCGACCAAAAGTTTGGGCATCGGTAATGGATGGGGTATATACTAAACTCTATAGCCTACCTTACATCCATGCTTTACATTACATCAGCTTTACATTACACCTACTTCTCTTCTTCACATAATTGTACATGTAAGCTTATATTTTGAAGGGAAAGTCTCGTCATGTATCTGATAGTTTCCTAGGGAGCTTGACAAAAATATCGAAAACTATGCAACTGATGTGCAGACCTTATTTCTGACTATTAATAGCTGTGCACATTTAAAACAAACATCAACAAAAGGTTTCCCAACCCTTGGGACTTCCCCTTGGTTGATTTTTAGCATAACTTCTAGAAAACTTCGCCAAAACTGGTCCCAGTTAGGCGGACAGCCGGATAGAGACGTGTTCCAGGAACCGTCCAGTCCAGTTCAGTCACACACTATCTTACAAAATGCGAAATGTAAATCATTTCACTGCTCTTGAAAATGAAAATATGTGCTCACACATTTAACTTTCTGTCTTTTGTTTCACGCATAGCTAAAATGTAGCTTTATGGAATTTTTGCCATTATTAATAATTACGCGTTTTAATAAAGAGAGTAAACTGCCCACTGACACACACCTGCTTAGGGGCAGTAATTTTACAACTAGTACCGCTGGCCGGCGAACTTATAAACACCCAGCCTGATACCAACGAAGAAGACGACGGGGCGTGAACTTCCGGGTTTTAAACGCTTGGTAGCAACGAACTGAACGAAGGATTTAGCTGCGAGACAACTGTTGACGCCTCGAACGGTATGTAAATAATACGAAAAACGTTTAAATAAACAGAACCACTAATAACTACATATGAGTAGTGACGGCCAATGTGAATTTGACGGGTTGAGCTCATACATGTTTACACATATACACATAAACGAAGGTTTTTCAACAGTAAATCGCCATTAACAAGTCTGAGATACTAACATTTAAAATACTCTTTACATTTCGATTCAAGCAAAATTTTAAGCTGCCCTAGGGTATTATGTTGTTGTTTTTTTTCGCTGAATGTTTGCAAGAACTTGAAATATTGTTGTTTCTAAGAAATTCTGCCCCCTGGCGCCCACTCACATGCAAAAATTCGAGAATAGAGCAGCCCCCCAAATTAAATTAAGTGAATGAAAATAAAAAAAAATAAAAAACACGAAGTTTTAATCGCATTCTGTCTTTTATTCTATATTGATTTTATTATTGTAAACTATATTAAGTAATTTTAATTGGAAATGAAGTGAAATTTGAATACATTTATAAAGTGAAGGTGCACTTTTAATTCATATGTTGTCTTTGCAACTGTTTTCGTGGTAACATTTGTAAAATATGATTGTGTACTGCTTTTTTCTTCAAAATAACAACACAATTGAGAGATAATCTGCTCATAACATAATTATGAATGTATACTGACTTCCTTGTAATGGCCAATTTAGAATAAATAACATTAAGGCAAAAAATAATAAAAGGTAGTTATAGTTGGAAAAAGGTGGTACCAGACTATTGCTGCACACATAGCCATAACATAACCAAGACTATTTAAGTACCGGATACAGACGTTGTGTTTCCACTGTCACCAGTTGAGGATCCATCCTCAATGTCTCACTTGTTTTCAGTGTCTGTTGCTGGGATGAGATCTCCAACCAAAGCCACACCACCACACAGGTAAATGCAATCTGCATTTAAACTTTCTGTAGGATAAACTGTTCTAGAAGTGGTTTATGTGGAAGAACTTAACCTGACTTATGGTTGATGGAGTTATTTTGTTAGTCTGGTAAAGCCTGATTATTTATTCATTTGCAGATTGTGTGCCGTCACTAGAGGTCACTGTGGACACAAAACAGTGTCTCTTCCTGACTTTGGGTGTTGCATTGTGGAGCAAAGAAAAACACATGCTGCTCAAATATTCAGTCTTTGCCCAGTAGGTGAAGACTGAAGGTTTTGTTTGTTTTTTTTAACCCACAGAACCAAGATTTCTTCCCCTGGTCAGGACCCTGACTCCCCTCTTCCCCCCATCCATGAGCGTCTAGCACACTTGCGTCCCTCGAGGGAACTTCTGGAATTCTACCGACAGAAGATCGCCCAGTTTGACGAAGAACATGTGGAGCTGCAGCAGATGTTGGAGAAGTACAGAAGCGTCACAGAGGACCAGGTGAGCAGCAGGGACGTGTCACTGACTCAGTCTGTCCAGCTCTTTGTGTCTGCACTTCACCAGAGTGTATTTTCTAGGGCAACTAGTGGTCATTAATTTATCCCATCAATCAACAAGTCATTCCAAGTTTATTACTGCATAGTTATTTCCTAATTATAGGTGGTTAATTATAGGAAATAAATATCGATGGTCAATGGACTGTTTTTTATATAAAGGCTTTCAGCCGAAGCGGTACTCAAAGCACTTTACAATATTGGAAGATTCGCTCACTCTTACTTGGTGGTTGGAGTTGTGATCACCATGACTGAACCATCGACCCCTCAGTTACTACGCAGCCACTTTGCCATCCCATTTTCCAGGATGTGATCAGAAACAGTGTTAAAAGTTTGATATTGATGTCAAAGCGCAACACAGAAGGAGAGGCCTGCGAATGACTCCTGCTTGAGATAAAGAGATCAATTAAATAAAGTCTGAACTTCTGCTTCTCTGTAACGGAGGTGTCACACAATCTCTCTAATACACTGATGTGTATTTGCCTCAACATCAAATACGAGATATTGACTCTGTTTTCTTCCGATCAGTCAAACCTTCGCTTCTCATCGATCGACATTTGCTCAACCATCAGGGGGCAGCCATGTTTGTTTCTGTGTGAGCTGATCTCCTCTTAACTCCCAGTCGCCTGTCATCCCAGCACAAACTGCAGCGTGAAGTGCAGCAGCGTGAGGGAGAGATCGCAGAGCTGCAGAACGCTCTGAGCGACATGCAGGTTTACCTTTTTCAAGAGAGAGAACAGTCTCTGAGGCTCTACGCTGAAAATGACCGACTGAAGATCAGGTGGGTGCGCGGTTTAGAGCGTGATTTTGAAAGTGTTTGTCCCAGAGCTAAAACCGATGAGTGATCCAGCTTTCCATGACGGCTCACTGAGCCTGCTACATGATTCCTGCCATTCATGACAAAGAGCGACACCGACATTTTAAAATGTCTTCTTGATGAAAAGTCACAATGATGCCAATAGTGCAGCTGAAGCAGCTAAATGGAACTTAGCCATCATAAAAGTCTTGTCTTCCTCTGTATTTGGGCCTTCATAAACAATGACCTGCGGTCCAGAGAGCTGGAAGACAGGAAGAAAATCCAGCACCTTCTGGCTCTGGTGGGGCCTGATGCGGGCGAAATCACCTATTTCCACAGAGAACCTCCTCATAAGGTACTTCGCCAGAAATTTGTTGAGCAAATGTTCCTATATTCTATATTCCTAAAGTGGTGGTCGCGTTCCATAATATATTCCAGATCTGATTTGAAAAGATCAGGTTCTGTCTTGTGGCTTGTGCTGTTCACGCTGCGGCGCTGTGTGAGTGGAGCCCCAGTGAGTCTAAATGGAGGACAGGTGTGATTATTACACCATGTTGAATTAAAAATCATCAGCCATCAGTTATTATGATATATTATTTCAAACTCTGGCCTTGACAGTGATTACAGGTTTGGTGTGTTCAAGGTCCAAACTATCACACGTTTGATATTTACAAATGTTTAACTTGTTTGAATATTTTGTCATGATTTGGTGAGCATTAACAAAATTACTGAGAGTGATCCACTTTTGAATTCACAATGTCATAGTAAATAACTTAAGAATGATTTTTTTTTTTTTTTTTCCCCCAGGTAACTATCACACAGAGGAACCCTGAATCCAGGCTGGAGGAAAATCTCAGTCTCAGGCCAACAAAGTTGAAACCTGCCGCTAGCAGGAAAGGTCTGAACACATTTCTATTCCTAGATGAGACATTTCTGATGATATTTTTCTTTCAATGTTGTTCATGAATGTACTGCAGAGCGGAACAATTTTGCCAGGTGCAGTACTCAAATCAAAGGTGGGTTAAGTTGCTAAAGGTCAGATGTGTGTAAAAAAAATAACATTGCAGATGTGGGGTATTGTGATGATGTGGAAATATCCCAGCATGCATGAGGAGAACATTTGTCTTTGGTGAAGGAATCCTGCCAAAAGTCTCTCCATTTATCCCTTTAATGTGTGTTGTTGTTTTTTTTTAATGAAAATGTCAACAATGAAACAAGAGTGATAATCCCTTTTTAATGGTGTGAATCATATTGCAACTACAATATCAGTCAAAATAATCACAATTGGATCATTTATCCATTTCTTTGAACCCTAATACATAGTGAGGAAAATTAAAGAATAAGGGGATGTGAAATGTCATATAATAGAACAGGATAATGTGTGATGGGATATTGAAAATGTTGATTAAATAAGAATATTACTAAACCCCTCAATGCTGTATTTTTCTGACTGTGCCGCATTTTTTGTTTGTTTATGTAGAAACTGGTAGCAGGAGAGCAAAGATAGCAAACGGGGAACATGGAGAGAGTGTGGAACAGCTCAAGAACGACAACCAGACTTTGCTCCTGCAGGTGAGGCGCTCGTGCAGGGGGACTCGAATACAAATCTTAAAGGGCCACAAAGAATTTTTTCCAGTTTTGTCCATTTATTGAGGTCAGTTAGGCCAAATGCAATAATACTGTGATATTCAAAACAAACGAACTAAAATAAAATGTTATTTCTATTTTGATATATATAAAAATAAATAATTGGATAAAACAAAACATGACCCCTGTCATGAATCCAAGACAAACATGTCAGGAGGGGGTAAATAACACTTTTTCTTTTGAAATATAAACACAAAGAACCAAAAGGAAGAAGGAAAAATGTATTTCTGTCCTATGGTGAATCAGGCGTCTCCAGAATTCCAAACTAACATCGACGCTAAAATCAAACCAAAGGTCCCTTTCAGTTTAAAAAACTGATAAAAAAAAAAAGTTAAACTCCACTCCTAAAACGAAAGTCAAAGTGAGGAAATTGCGCTCCCGGCAGTGAACGCTGAGTGACCCAGTAACAGGCTGTCTGTGTATCGTTGGCACAGAGACAAGTCCTGGCCAATATATTGTGTCCTGGGGGGTGGGCGTGTAGGTGAAGTGCAAGTGCGGTCGCTCGTAGATTATCGGTGTAGCTGTTCTGACACACTGCGTCTGCGAGGGCAGGGTGTAATATAAACACAGTGTTTGGGGTCACAAAGGAATCAAAAAAGCTCCACTGGCCATTCGGAAACCTCCTGAACCTCCTTATGGCCACTTTGCCTTCTTGTGCTGACCCAACCAAAAAAAAAGAGTTCGGGGGCCACAAATAGGCGGCCCTGGGGCCCTGAGGTCCACTGCTGTAGTGGTTACTCTGGCAGACCTGACTACACATCAATACAACTTGGTTTTTGGTGAAGGTTTTTTCACTCTTTAGAAAGAACTGTGTTTTGGTTTGTTTTTTCCTAATTGTTTTTCGAAATGACCCTGTAAAGTTTTTGTCGTAATGATTTTGTCACCTTCCCAGGTGGAGGCTCTACAGGCACAGATGGAGGAACAAGCCCGTCTGGCTAAAGAGCAGGTGGAGTCTCTCCTTGAGGATCGTCAGATAAAAACAGAGGAGGCGCAGGCACAACGACAAGCAGACCTGCAGCGTATCACAGCTCTGACGGACAAGTGAGTCAAGAAAACACCTGGAAAAGTCATAGTGTTTTAATATTGAATTTAGTTCACGTTTATGTTGTGTCAAACCCCGTAGCTTGTCATCACTTTGAGTCAAATGTAGGCAGGTACATTTTGGTATGGTAACATTTTCCTCCAAGGCACTGAAAAATCATGGAAATGTGCTGATAACGATGTGTCTGAATGCTGGTTTCCCTCAATGTTGGTCTCCACTGTTTACCTCTAAATCTCACCCCAGGCTCCAGCACACCCAGAACCTTCTGTATGAAAGCACCAAAGATTTCCTTCAGCTAAAATTCAACACAAGGGCCCATGAGAAGAGCTGGATGGTGGAGAAGGACCGATTGCTGCGGGAGGTGGACTCAAACCGGACCCGCCCGAGGAAGGGTGGGCCTGCCGTGGGTGAGCTGGGGCGCCCGTGTCAGCCCAGCAGCAGCAACAGCCACGTAGCCCCGCTCCATCCTCGGCCACAGCAAGAGTCAAAGCAGGCACAAAATCAGGAGCTAAAGGTCGCGTTTGTTAGTTATAGAGCTTTACATTTCCTCTGCTGTTCATTATGAAACCAACATCTTATTTGTTCCATTTCACCAGGCGGTGCAGGAGGATCTGAAGCAAGCCCGCCGTCTGGCTGAGATGTACAGAGGGCAGTGTATTACTCTGGAAACAGAACTGTCCCAGATCAGGGAGAAGGGGGATGTAGGCCGGGAGATATTCAAGGTGCATTTGTTTTATTGACGTTCTTATTTCTCAAACCCTTTTAAAGCCCCTAAAGCTTCATGTGGCTAACAGTTTCCCACCGTGTTCAGGAGCGTTCAGACAAAATGGCCAAACGGCTGCAACTGATGACTCAGCGTTATGAGGCGTTGGAGAAGAGGAGAGCCATGGAGGTGGAGGGCTTCAAGACTGACCTGAAGCACCTCAGACAGAAACTGAAGGATGTGGAGAAACAGCTGGTCAAGGTAAGAGACAGAGAGGCGGATGTCCAAACATTTGTGCTCGTTTTGGGTGTAGCGTCACCGCAACACAAGCCATAAACATTGTTTAGTAAATCTAAACATTCAAATTGCCCACGCCAACTTACTGAAGCACCTGGTAGTGCAGGAGGAGCTTCAGTTTGTTAGTTAAATAGCGAGGGCGCCATATTCACTGGCTTGAAACTGGCAATGGGACTCGACCAAGCGCCAGCTTGCACTTGGCTGTAAATTGTGCCACAAGTCTTCAAAGTTTGGAAATGCTTCTCGATGTACCTGTTTTGTGCTGCAGGTAACTCTTAACATCGGACCCAACCAGGATCTTGCTATTCTACACGAGGTTCGGCAGACCAACACCAGGACCAAGAAGGTCCAGGGAGAGCTGATGACTCTAAAGGCCAAAATATACGGACTTGAGAATGAGCTGCGGTTCAGCTGAGGAATGGAGCCTAGATGCTTGACGTTATTTATCTTAGCAGTAGCGTCCTTTGTGGGCCTCATTCCACTCTTCATTTGCACTGTGTACTACTACGTTTAGTACTGCAACTGGGAATTTGTATTTTGAACCACTGAAGAATTTTTGCCAATAAAACTCAAAAAGACAAATTAACACACTTAAAAGTTCTGAGGATCAAAATGCTGCAGTCTCCAGTCCCACCGTGCAGGGCTGAGTGTGATCGCGTCAGACCAATTTAATGATTATTCATTTTGACAAGCTGGAAAGGTAGGTAGGTTTACTACGGACCTATTTTTACAACTGATTCATGATCATTTAGATTTTCACATAAATCACTTTTTTTGTTGTACATTGTTCCTCAATATATAAAAATAATCTTTTGGTTTGCAATTCAATAGAAACTTCCCGTGAAATTCTGTCACAAGGAATGAACTCGGGCTTAAATCTACACCATGATAGTCAATAAAAGTGGTTTAATGGGGTTTCAGTTAGAGAGGAAAGATTGCAGTCCTTGAAACAATTTCTTTACCTGCAGTAAACAGGGTTAGGGTTTGATGGGCCAAGATTGCTACTAAATGATGGGCAAGAGCAAACCCGTGTGGTGTTGGTAAATGCCTTTTTGTCTGTGCATCACTGTTTCATGCTTCTTCAGCCCCCCCCCCCCCCCCAAAAAAAGGATTATTTAGAGCATTTTAACCTTCCTAAGAGAAAACCTAAATAGTGATATCATTTTAGTTGTATTTTAGTTTGTTTGTTTTTTGCCTGGATGTATTCATTTGTATTTGTAGGCGAAATGTAGCTTTTTACGCTGGGCCATATTTGGCCCCTGAGCCCCACTAGACTGTGTTCCCCTGAATTTGGTGGCTTCGAATTGGAAACGGCATCTTTTTCAGGTTTTCTAGTGTTTTTCTATGCCAAAACTTTTTCATTAAAGCAACCAGTAACTCATATAGATGTGTGTGTGTAAAAAGTCCCATGAAAACAATACTCAAAGTACAGATACCTCACCATTGTACATATAGTACTTGAGTGAATATACTTGGTTACTTTTCACTCCTGGCAATCACAAATCAGTTCATTTCAATGTTACTTCTTTAATTTTGTGTTAACAGATACAAGTAAAACAAACATAATAGGGTCTTCGCCTGAAGTACCTTCAGGCTCAGGCCCTAAAAAACGGAGGAAAACGTGGTAGTGGTTCAGTCCAGGCAAAAAAAACGAATCTATCAGTTTGTACTGGAAAAAAACCGCAAAACATGAACCCGCTTGGCAGGTGTTTCCGTTGAGCGGTATGACGTCGCCTAGGTTCCGTTTTCATAGCGCATGCGCGTTCGTGGTCATCGATTTTATGCTGATGAATGATGGCTGCTAGCCTTAAGACAAGACGACAATGTACCTTCGAGTATTGAGTGACTGTTCGACAGACATGTCCCATTTCTCCTGTCGTCAGTGTGTGGAAGAAGGTAGTTAGCATTAGCCTAGGTGGAGCTAGCTCAGCTGTACGTTCAAGGGTCTCTTGTTTACCCGTTGGTGGCCTTCAGACATGCAGAGACTCCGGTCTGTGAGAAGCGGCTGGCAGCTGCTGATGTCAAGCTGCGAGGGAGCAGCGAAACATGTCAACATCTCGTCTTCCAACTTTAGAAATCACAGCCGTGTAAGTGTGTCATTCCAACTTTACTGAAATACACCAGAAAATGAGGGTCGAAAAGAAAATCGCAACTCTTCTTCAAACCGCTGTCTGAAGAACGGTTTCTTGTTTCACATGAATGGCTGAAGTAAATCACAGCACCACAACCAAAATACCATACAGTTCGCTTGGTACTCTATTCAGTACTCGACGTGGGTAGAGCTGTATTAGATAGTTACATTAAGTATCTAGAGTAAAAACAAAAAAGTACACGTTGTACATGACAAGCGTGTAATCCAGTGCTTGGGCATGTTCAGTCCTGGAACCATTGACCTCTAAAGGTCATTGTAAAGTGGATTTGTGTTCCAGTTGTGCTGCTCTGAGTGTTTCCTCTTGAAATGATTGGTATTCACATCAGAAAGTACATCATCTCCATCAGGTTTTGTGTTCTTTCTTTTTTTTTAATCTCTTCACAGTAACTGATGGGTTCAAATAAATGTGGTGGAGTCAGAGGTTCAAAGAACTCCTTCATAGAAATACTCACAGTATGACACCTTAACGTTGTACTTAAGTACAGCACTTGAATGAAAAATACTTTAATACTTCTTAATACTGAAGTTATATTCCACCGCTGGCCTTTATGATACCGCAAGTTTATGGCCACATTTATTACCATCTTATTCACTCAACACTGTAGTAGTTTTACTCTCTGGTCCTGCGTGCGTTCGAAAAGATAACAGCTGCTCAGCTTGTAGTATCACAGTTAATGAACAATGACGTGCTGCCTCTCTCCGGCCCAGCTGCCTCCTCAGGGTTCCTTCGGGCTCCTCTTTGACATCGATGGTGTGCTGGTGCGGGGCAGGACCCCCATCCCTGCAGCCAAGCAGTGCTTCAGGAACCTTGTGGACCACCAGGGGAAATTTAAAGTGCCTGTGGTGTTCGTTACCAATGCAGGGAACTGCATGAGACAGACCAAAGCGGAGCATCTGTCCCATCTGCTTGAGGTGGAGGTAAGAGCAGCACCTCCTCAATCGTTCTGGGTATCCTCAGCGGCTTTCTCTCACTTTTTCCTCTCTGTTTCACCTCAGGTGTCACCGGACCAGGTGATGCTGTCCCACAGTCCATTGAGAATGTTTACCCAGTTCCACAAAATGTGTGTGCTGGTCTCAGGACAGGGTCCCGTTGAGGAGGTGGCTCACAAGTATCCTGTCTCAGTATCGGTGACTCGTGCACTCCCTCTGCATGTTGACCTTAGTGTGTGCACGCTCTGTTTATTCATGTTCCACTTTGCTATCAGGATTTAATCTTTGTACCCTTTGTTCCCTTCGCTTGTCACCTCACTGTTCTCTTGAAGATGTTTTGTCATCAGTGGAGTTAAACGTGAGATCAATAAGCTTTTTGAATCCAGGCTGATGCATTCAGTCCGTCCAGCCTGATCACGGTCATTTTGCTGCAGTCCTTCTTTTAATTTTAATTGCAGAGATTTAGAGGTTTGTACCTGAGTGATGGTGAGGTTCAGAAACTTTGCACGTGTTATAAACTGGTCATTTAAATGGAATTTATACAAAATACATTTACCGTGTACTCTAAATTGACCGTAGGTGTGAATGTGAGTGTGAATGGTTGTTCGTCTCTCTATGTTGGTCCTGTGATGGACTGGTGACCTGTCCAGGGTGAACCCTGCCTCTCGCCTGAAGGCTGCTGGGATAGGCTCCAGCCCCCCCACGACCCTTAATGTGTAGGAATAAGCGGAAGATGACGATGGATGGACGATGGACATTTACCGTGTGATGGGGACATATATGACTTCTATACATGAGTTGAACTTTAATTGATTCCGTCTTTGGAAGAAAGAAAACCCAAATTCCGGAGCTTTAGTTCCCATGGAAAATTTATGGACATTTACCTCTGCGACTCTAGCTATGACCGCTTCATCCTCTGCTAGTTTATACTCTGAAATATAAGTGATAAAAATTCAGTTCTTCAGACAGTTAATTACACAGGCCAAGTGACGGATTTGCGGTAACTGTGATTTATTTTATTTCAGTGTGTGTTCAGTTGCGTGTGTGACTGTGTGTTCATCTTAACCCACCAAACCACAGCCTGGGCTTCCAGGATGTTGTTACCATAGATAAGCTCCGAGAGGCGTATCCTCTGCTAGATGTTGTGGATCACAACAGAAGACCCAAAGACGGCGTAAGTTAAACTTTTGACACATACATGATCAAATCAAACAGGAGACAATAACAACCCTGCGTCATGTTCTATAGGTCCCGCCCACCAAAGGCTTGCGGCCAATAGGAGGTATGATTCCATCTGGAAGTGAAACACATTAATAATTCAGATGCAGGAATGGAGGGATTTATATGATCTCCTTCTTGCAGCTGTCATCTTATTCGGTGAGCCAATCAGATGGGAGACCAACCTCCAGCTTATAGTTGACGTCCTTCTAACCAACGGAAACCCCGACAACCCCTGGAGTTTGATACAGTATCCTCACATCCCAGTGCTGGCCTGCAACATGGACCTGCTATGGATGGCTGAGGCCAAGAATCCCAGGTACAGCGAAAACCAGGTCGTACATGTGTGCACATCTGGATTTGTTCCGCCAGGGTTATCAAACCAAGTGTCCCCGTCCCCCAGGTTTGGCCATGGAATGTTCCTGGTGTGCTTAGAGAGTCTGTACAAGAAGGTCACGGGTTACGACCTCAAGTACGAGGCTCTGATCGGTAAACCCAGCGTGGTGACATACAACTACGCTGAGCTGCTGGTCAGGCAGCAGGCTGAGAGGCTTGGCTGGACCACACCGGTCAAGAGGCTCTATGCCATAGGGTGAGTTACTTGGTCACCCACAAAATCATGTAGTTCATCTGAACAAGAATGATTCGATCCGTCTCCTCTGTCACAGCGATAACCCCATGGCTGACATATACGGAGCCAACCTTTACAACCACTACCTCCAGGCTTCCCGGCACTCTAAGGCCCAGATGCAAGCCAAGAGTTGTGGTAGGAGTGCAGAAGCGGCTGATGCCCCCCCAAAAATGACATCAGCAGAGCTAGGCGGAGCTTCGGGTGTGTACGGGTCAGAAGGGGATCTCCCCGAGGGGTGCAGCTCCATCTTGGTTTGTACTGGGGTGTACAGCCGAGACCAGGAAGAGTTGCTCTCGGACACAACCCAGACGGTGACAGAACAGCGCATCTTCCACGGCCACAGAGACTTTCGCTTTGACCCCAGCCTCACGCAGCCATCCTTCGTGGTGCAGGATGTAAAAGATGCGGTGGAGCTGGTATTCCAGCAGGAGGGCTGGCCGCTGGAGTAGACGTCACCAGCTACCGTAGCTGAGCCTCTCTGGTTGTGTTTTTCTACCACTTTCCCTGGTTTTGCTACTCAGATTAGCGACATTTCTTAAAGTGCCGGAGGTTAAACTCCAACAAGCAACAACAGGCTTTTACACAACTCACAGGCCAATTAGGAGTATTTGCTATGGTAATGTGTTACAGTATTTTTTCAGACATCACCATCTGTAACAGCCCTGCGTATGTTCTCTGCCGCACCTGGTCATCCAACGCAGTCTATCAGGGCTCCGTCTTTTACTACACACACAGTTTAAGAATTGAGATGCTAAGTCCCGACATTTTTACACTTGATTTTTCACTTTGAACTCATGGTTGAATATTGAAGTTCACGCAGTTCCACCATAAGCTGGACGATGTTCTGATCCAGAGAAACATTATATAAGATGCACGCGTTGTCATTTGTTAAAGACGGTTTTTATTCTTTATGCAACAGCCTACCTTTCTGGGTCTTCTCGCCTTTTAATATCCAAGCCCCACACCCTTGTTTAGATCCTTGTAGTTTTTACTGGCATCATTTCCTCTTGGTTTATGCTCAACTCTACATGTTACCACTTACGCCAATAAGATTTACATCGCTGGGTTTCACTGTAGTACCTCATCATTTTTATTTTAAATCTAATGTTTAATGCTTTTTAATTTTAAAAAGGAATTCTGTGTAATTTTTGAACATACCATTGGAACAAAGATTAATTTCTATTTTCCAGCGAAGCAGAAATTTTAGAGCAGAAAATATCATATTGTGGCACCAGTTAAGATTTCAAAAGATGCGCGTTCTGTTTATTTTAAATGTTAAGTGACAGATATAACAATGTATCATTTCTGAAAACATCCATATAAGAAATACTGAATGAAAACATTAAAAAAAAATTATGAAACACAAATGGTTGTCGAGTGAAAACTCCTGGCTACACTTAAACCCTTCATTATGCTGATGATGATGATGATGATGATGATGCAGAACAATTTAAATATTAATTCAGAACATACATTCACACTCACATACTACAAGCTGTGTATTTTCTCCTAAAATTTAGTCTGTAAATGACCAAACAAGGTGACTACTTAGGCCACCCAGTCAGCACCCGCACCTTTTATCTGACGCCACTGGTCCATGAACCGGGTGCGAGGTGTTACTGCTCAGCATGAAGTGAGGTGCATCCTGGGAGGCCTCGTCCACCATGGTCATGCCGTTCCGTGCCAGCAGCTCCCGAGCCATGAGGATGAAGGCGGTATCCACATTCTGAGCCTCCTTAGCCGATGTTTCCAAAGCCGCCAGCACATTGTTGCTTTCTCCCAGCGTGCACGCGTCCTCGAATAACACCTGCCTCTGAGCGTAGAGGTCCGACTTGTTACCTGCAACCACAAACGGAGGAGGAGAAATATTGAGCCACAGCTGCTTTCATTATCTTTTGATCAGCTGATCATTGTCACAACTGTTGCACATAGAAAGTGAGACAACAGCAAATGCAGCGCAGACAACCCAGAACCCGAGGTTTTATCTGACTAGAACTCCCAACACGTTCACTACCATGTGACAGACTAAAGTGTGGAATCATCACATTTAGACACTGGGACTGTAAAATGTAATTTTCTTTATAAATAAACAGATGTATTTTGTCAGTCAGCCAGCTCATCCATTTCAGCCCAGACCTTTCATTTACACATGAGGGTTTCCCAAAGTGGGGCCCAGGGGCTAAATTTGTGCTGCTATAAACTTGGATTTGGCTGTCCAGATGTAACCAAAATAAAGTGGTTTACCATCAATTTGGGAGCGGAGCGACACTTTGCACAGGATGTTAGTTTGGTGAAAAGCCAAAATATCAAAGGCCCAACATTAAGTTTGAGGTTTGCCCCCCCCCCCCCACACACCTCTTCTCTAGATCAAATCTCATGCAGCTCATCCAAATATGGAGCTCCTTTTGTGTCGAGGGATATTTGATTGTGTAAATAGGAATGAAAGCAAATTTTGTCTGTCCACCGGCAGGATGACACAAAAACACCAGAAAGAAGAACCTGTCCTGATGCTTTTTGTTAGGACTCCGGTGGAGGTGGGCTCTCTGTTTGTCCCTCTAGTTGGATATTGTGTCCAATACTCCTTGCTAGTGATGCGACATTGCAAACCATCCTGTTCTTTTCCAATGACTCTTTGCTACAAACAAAGACAATGTTATTTCTGTCAGTGTGTCAGAACCTCCCTGCCTGTCCCCGACACCCCTCCTGTTAAAGTGAACCACGCAGATCAGTCTCAGGTGGCTTATGGAGCCAAATTCAAACCAAGAGTGGCATTTGGATGCAGTTCAGTTTGGTAACTCTGGTCAGTGACGGTGAGGAGCACTGATGCTGGGTGCAGTCCTGTTGGTTATCGATGACGAATCTGTTCTCCTGAAACTATGGGTCCAGCTATGAAGAGAAACAAATGTAAGAAGTACCACTATATACTTCAAACTGGTCTTACCAATGACGAGGCTGATTGATACTCTAAATTGACTGTAGGTGTGACTGTGAGTGTGAATGGTTGTCTGTCTCTATGTGTTGGTCCTGTGATGGACTGGCGACCTGTCAAGGGTGAACCCCGCCTCTCGCCTGAAAGCTGCTGGGATAGGCTCCAGCCCCCCCCCCCCCCCCCACCACCACCACAACCCTTAACAGGATAAGCAGAAGAAAATGGATGGATGGATTGATGGTCTTACCAATCAGTATCAGTACCACACTGGCGGCTCCATAATGCTCCACCTCTCTGATCCATTGAGGAACAGATTCAAAAGTGGCGCGCCTTGTGATGTCATAGGCAACCATTGCTCCATGTGCGCTGCGGTAGTAACTCTGCGTTATGGTGCGGAAGCGTTCCTGTCCTGCTGTGTCCCACACCTGCAACTGCAACAACGCACAAAACACTAGTCTAAGTCTCAAGAGTGTTGGTACAAAAAAAACTAAACGGACTTTTGATGAGCTGTCACACTCTTTAACGTTTGACTTGTCCTTTTTGTTGACCGGCATGATCAGCAAAACAACAACACACCCATAGAGTAAACACACACACACACACACACACATCACTTGAGCCAGCCAATCCTCTTCCTCTGAGGACTAAACCGTTCAGAGAGAGTATTTACTTTGAGACATGAGTAAACTCAGAAGAGCAGTTTAATGCGCGTGTGTGGACTTCATCCCAGTCCGATGAGGTGAAGACTGAAGTGAAAAACTTTAAAATGAAAAGAGCAAAGTGCACGTACCTTCACCTTCTTGCCATCGATGTGCAGGGTGCGAACAGTAAAGTCGACCCCGATGGTGTTTTGCTGCTTCTCCATAAATATTCCAGACTTGAAGCTCTGCACCACGCAGGTCTTCCCTACATCCGAGTCCCCGACTAGGATGATTTTGAAAAGAAAGTCAAAAGAGTCTTCAATCTCCGGCTCTGCAGGCTGCATGACGAAGAGAGGAATATACACAAACAAAAGGCTTCAGCTCTTGATCCAAGAGGTAAAAGAACAGGTTCCTTCCAAGTTGTGTCAATAAGAAGTGTTTACAGAAACTGTCCTAGTCAGAGAAGCAACTCTAGTGAATCCACAGGTCAGGTTTCTCTTCTAACATGATCATAAACCCCACTTCCATGATGGAGTCTCTCCCTGACGAGCCACAACTTGCACTATTTTGGTTCCAGAGACATGTCACATCAGCTTCAGTCTTATTCCTCCTCTTGTCCAGAGTCACGATCCCCAACATACCGGTCAGCAATTCTACCCTCTCCACCGCCCTCCTCACCTCCACCCACTTTAAACTCTACATCTCACACACCACACACCTCCTACCTGTCTTGGTAGGCGTGATTTCAAACTGCCGGCCCACCTGTACCACTGCATCTTGGGATATGGAGTCGAGCTTTGTGATGAGAAACAATTGGGAGAAGCAGAAATAGAGGTGAACTGAAACTTCACCTTCATCTGGCTCAGGTAACTGAAATTTCGTTCTTGAGTGCTTGATTGAAGCTTTCATCCGATTACAAATTCTCACAGTCTGAGGGAGCCTTTGAGCAGCACTTGCAGAGATAAGACTTTGCAGTGTAAATACCTCTTCTCTTAACACAGTGTTAACATGTCTACCAGCTGTCCTTTGGATTGTTTTAACTCCTAACAATGCTCTGCAAAGTAAGCCATCACCCCCCCACCCCCCCACTGCTGTCAACTCACACATTCCACAGTTGTCAACAGCAGAGGGGGTGAAGTGTTGATAACGCAAGGCGTGATCGTAGAAAGCTTTAACTAGTAAAGCTAATGAGAAATTAAGCAAAGTAAAATTAAAATTAGTTTACCTTTGGCTTCATACATTCACACCACAGTTAAAATGTGAAGGCAGGACGGGTCTGCGATGGATCTGAGTCGCTCGCTCGCTCTCTCTCTCTCTCTCTCTCCACCCCCTCACTCATTTCTGTCGTCATCTCAGCCCACAGAAGAACGAGGCACAGCTGGACACAGAACAATGTGTGAGGGGCCATGGGATTGGGGGGGGGGGGGGGGGGGGGCGGGGGGCGGAGTGGGGGCACTATCTTTATCTGCCAGCCAGCTTCTTTCTGCTGCCTTATAAATGTGTGTGATACTGGTGTGTGCACAATAAAGACAAGCACAACAAGTGAATTAAACTCTATTGATCATGAAATTCAAATCACATTAAAGGAAATTCTAAATATGCTACACAATATGTGTAAACTCGCTAATATATGACATCTTTGTAAAGACACAAAAAAAACAAAAAAAAGATCTAAATTTTTAGCCTTTTTCATCATTAATACAAATCAAAACTACAGTAAAATAATACGCTAATTACTACAGTTCTGCTCTGCGGTGACATGAGTCGGGATGATTGAGTCCGTCGTGTCATCTCCTCTGCAGTGTCCGTGCAACACTCGCTGTGTTTCTGAAGCCTAAAGCTGCGCTGGAGCTCTGTTGACCTTTTTTCTGTTTCTGTGCTTTCCTGCCAGGTGTTTTATTTGGTGCCGTTTCTGGAGGAGGGACATGAATGGGCTTCCACGGGACGGGGTTGTAGAAGCTGGGCGACGGGTACGACTTGTCATAGGCACCTGGTGGAAGATAAACAGCCACAATAATCCCACACGAGGCCGTTTAAAAGATGTTGATTTTTACACTGTTTATAACTGAACTTACTGACTAATAGAGTTTATAGTTAGTAATTCCTGGACATTAAAAGAACTTACTTGCTGGCTGGCGGGGTGTTTTGGGACCTGCTTTGCTTTTTTCATTAGTTTTTGCGAGCCATTCCTTGAACTTCTCCTCTGCCCTCCTGCGGCGCTCCCTCTCCTGCTCCTCCTTCAAGTTCAATTTCTCCTGGAAAAAAAAGGCAAACATCTCTTATTATGACGAGTGAGTAAAAACGAAATTTAAAACTAGAATCTCCTTCCACCGCTAATCAGCTGTAAAAAGAGCCCAGTTACTTTCTCCCTCTGTTCTTCTATTAGTTCCTCTTGCTTCTTCTTCTGCAGCCACTCTCTGTACTTTTGCTCAGCTTTCTGTTGAATCTCCTTTCGTTTCTCCTGCTGCCTTTGCAGCTCGTCCTCCTCTTTGCTCTGTTTCAGCCGTTGATCCTCCCTCTCCTTGGATAAAAACAGGAATAAAAATACTTTGTTGAGACGATTTACTATTAAAGGTAAATTATGTGTAAGTTTACTAACTGGCCAGAGTTAAATGAGCCACACCCCAACTAAATAGTGACCGCCTACCTTCAGAAAAGCTCCAGGTTTGGAAGTAAAATTCCCATTCAACTGACGTTTCCGCAAATTATTTGAATAAAGCGTTTTAGAGCAGAAATGTGATTCAGCACTAAAAGAGAACAGGACAACTGAGACAAAAGCAAAGGTACAAGACTGTGTCACGTTGTTTTAATTAACTACACATTGTGACCAACCGACCATTTTGTTATTGCTAGCTAGCTTGGCACTGATGTCAGTAAACATACAACAGTATCAATATATTAGAAGTTTCTCGTGAGAGGAAAGTAATGTTTCTGCAGATAGGTTCCACGGAAATGACTGCAGGTGCTCGGAATGGCCGGGGAGCAACGAGGGTAGGGTGGTAATTCTCAGTGAGGTTGATGGTAAAAACTTGTTTTTCTTAAAACAAGGCTGATATCCTGCAAACAGGAGGTTTCTACAGGGGGAGACAAGAGTTGTTTCTCGCGAGGTGAGTCAACCTAATGATCGACTGCTATCTCGAGAATATTAAAGGGTTTTCCACTTCTGGAGCTTCTGGTCACTGTTGAGCTCTAGGGGGCAGCATAGTACCAGGATGTACGTGTGTCAATAAACAACAACAAACAATAAAGGAAATGCTAACTTTCTTGGCCTGAGATGGAAGGCAAAGCAGTCGGTTTATTAGTCAATTAAGGTTCCAACTCAACGCTGCGATCAGAAGCTCTGAGCCGTGACTGCGAGAATGAGAACGCAGACGCAAGCGGCCAAAGTGAGTTTCCTGTGTGGGCGGGTTGAGCCGCTGTTCATTCACGCTATCACCACTCACTATTGCCTCTTGAGGTACAAAGTACTTCTACAAGATGAGGACGGAGCGGCATTAGCTTGTTTGCAAACTTAAATATCGCACCTTTAAAAATGTAACTGTTGTTGTTTTTACCTTTTTTCTTTTCATCTTCAGCCATTCCTGGATCTTTTCCTCTGTGATAATCTTTGTCTTCTTACGTTCTATTTCTTCTTGTTCTTTTTTTTCCTCAAGTAGGCATTCCTTAATTCAAAAGAAAAAAAAATTAATTTCGTCAGATGAACACAGCAGTTGAACAAAGGTGTGACTATCAAACAGCAGATAATTGGTGATGGAAAAACCCCGGTGGAAAATACAGGTTTTTGACTGTGACATGGATTGTGTGCTCCAGTGTTTGTCGTGTCTGTGTTGTGTTAAACCACTTTGACATCATGTGTTTTACGGTGTTTAACATCCTGGTGTCATGACAGTAAGATGCCCCAACTGTTAGAGATGAAATCATGTCATGTGATGCACATCAAATCATCAAATACATTTTAGGAGAGCAAAATACACAAGCAGACATTGAAATACACAATATCTGAATTACCTCAAAGAGCACGGACACGTCTGACAGTATTAAATGTGTTGACTTCCACATATCCTCAACTAATTTCTTGTCAGGTAGACAGATATGATGTGCATGTCACAGTCACTACAGTCGCCTCTCATTTCATAGACTTACTGGTAGGCGGGTAAGTCTTTGAAGGACAAAATCAGGGGCACATTCACACAAATATCACCGCTTAAAATTGGAACATCGGATGAGATATTGACCAAAGTGACCACAGGAACAAAAGACAGTACACGCCCTTGTAGTTCCACAACGCTCAAACAAATCAGCTTGCCTCCTCCATCTTCTTTTCCAGTTTCAGCCGGTCCTCTTTGGCTTTGTTCACCAGCCACACCTCCCATGCACTGAGAGAGGGTGAGACAGCAGACTCAACCGCTGGACTCAACATCTGCTCTGAGGGTGTTTCTGTAAACTCGCATCTATTAAACAAGAACAGACCAAACATCATGCATACTCTATGATTCTGTTTGTATCCAGTAGTCTAGTCTTCTAGTAAAATCTGCAGAAACTCGGGAGTACCTGACAGGAGAGTTGATGCGCAGGGAGTGTTCACTGCGCCCGGGTGATGTCTGCTGACCTGCACTGAGTTCCGGGTCTTCCTCACTACTGTCGAAACTGTCATGGTAGATGGGAGACAGCAGGGAGAAAGTGTCTTCATCGTCCGATAGGACACCATTGTCCATAACCTGGGATATATGGACGTGTTTTCCATGGCTGGACTTTAAGGGAGTGGAGCTGAAGTCCTCGGATGCAGAAGCGGGACAGGAAGGCATCCTGCCTCCAGACATGATTTAAGGGTCTCTACTGTGGAGACACACACACACACACACACACACACACACACACACACACACATATATAAATAAGTCTTCCACGCAGAATGCATGCGGGATATAAAGTAATTCAGTTATAACAGTGAGGCACATCTTATCTAATTTGCTTAAAGTTAATAAAAGTTCTCTTTTGGGCCAACTTCAGTTGCACAAACGTTAGCAGATAGTTGAGGACTTCGGCGCAAACGCCGAGGTAACGCAGCTAGCCAAGCGCTAGTGAATCCATCTTCCCGACAAGCTAACTTGTTTGGTTTAGCCAATGCCGCCGTGTACGTATTGGGTACTCTGACTTACTGTATTATAACTTTTAGTTAGGACAAAAGCCTCCGTCGGGTGTTCTGGTTATCGCTGCTTCCACTGCTACTTCCTAACAACAGTTTTCCCATGAGCCACCACGTCACAAACGCTTTAGAAGAGAAGATAATTCACTCGAGCCCGGTGCACACTTCCGGTCTGCTCAGTGGGCGAACACATAGTGAACCCAGTCGTGGTTTCACGTTTAAATCCTTTAGTTTAAACAAAAAAGGCCTGAGAATGTGTTTGTGTTCACAGCGCTCGTGTGTGGTCGTCAAACACAGCATCAAAAAGGACTCCATCTTTAGTTTGGCAGGATGATGTTAACCGCACAAACGTGCCGGCGAACGTCACAACACCATCAGTCTGGACAGTAACAGTAGTAAACTAGAACTTACATAAGCTGTATTTGAATTCTGAAAAAACTCTTAAAATACTTCAACAAACTATGTTGCTGAAGACAAACCAGAATCGTGGGGGCTGTAGGAACTCGAGCTCTGAGTGCTGAGGTGCTTAAAGTGTTCAGGTGTTCTGGTGTTGCCTCTTTAAAAGTGGTCATCATACCGAGAAGTAGCCCCACTGCACAAAGTTAGTAGATATGGAGGTATTTAAGCTGGTATTACTGCACAGTATTTGCATATGCAGGAGTATGTTTCTGCCGTTGTAGCAGGATCTTGGGAGACATTGTTGTAATTTTCCTCCTGCTTTGTCTGACAGTGTCATGGTAGAGTCAGAGTTTTTGGAAGACACATGAGTTGGGAAAATGAGTCAAATACTTACTTCAGTAATTATGAAATAAAAGATCACATCTACTTCATTTCCTACAGTGGAAAGACAGAACCTGCTGCTGCTGTGGTTTCTACAGGGGCGGGGCTAAAGGTGAGGATCTGTGACGTAGGGGGTATGGAAAACGACTCTTCGGTGCAGAGGCGCGGTATCTCTACTCTAAACCATCTCTGGAGCTTCTTCGACTCCATGCTGTTGGTTACCATGGTGCAGCGTGACGCTCTACACGTCACACCTCATGTGTTGTTTTGTTGCAACCTACAGGAAGTGAGCATTTTGACTTTTATCCCTTTACATCATGACAAGTTTTTGTGTCCAAAAAAGGCAGAGTAATGTAGCAATATGGACATTTTAAAAAATAATGTTGATCATTTCTTTACATTAAGACAAAGAGTACTTTTATTAAGGTCATTTTCTGAGGTTTTTTTTTTTTTTATTTGGTCTGAGCATAAAATGCTTATTTGACATAAATACTGATAATATTTCAATAATTAGATCAAGAGGGAGGGATTTTTTCCCCCTTATATTTCTATTATTGTACTGTATTTGGTATTCACGTTATTTTCATATTTACATTCAGTACTTTTGTATTGTTTTTTTAAATTATATTTTTTACTTTGACAATCTAAGTAACCTCGATACTCTGTAGCTGATGCATCGTCCAAATCCTTGCTTGAGAGAATTCAGTTAAAATTCCGTTCAATCTTTAGGGCTCATGCTTTATAACAGTGTTACCCCTGATGAGGGATGCTTTGTTGCTCTACCTTCTACAAATAAAATTCATTAGGCCGACGGAAATCAATCCGTCACATTTCAGATGACTCATATCTTTATCCCAGCAAGTCTTAATTTTAAATCAAGATCAATTTAAATCTCTGTGTGATTTCTGCTTTTGTGGACGGGCCGAGTTGTTATTCTGGTATCCAGCGCTGGCCTGGACTGTGTTATCTGACAATGCATCACACCATAAGTTTAGTGGTGATTGTTCTCAGCGTCAGTTGTTCCGTGACTCTGAACCAGTTGGTTCTAAGCTGCCCGTGCACCCCGTCTCCCTCCCATGTATCACCTTGACTCTAAATACGGCAGGTGTGTCAAAATGAGCTTGTACACCGAGGGGCCGCTTTCTCAAAGTACTGCGGTATTTTGTGAGTGCTTAAAATAGCCTACAACCTGAAGTTGATTCTCGTTGTTTTTGATTTACATTAAAGCTGAAAACTTTTGCAATTTTGTTTTCCTGAAGTCCAGGATTGTTACATTTGTGCAACACTGACAATGATGTCTCAAATTTAATGTGCAGACAGTGTAAAACTGCATTCATGAATACAGTGGTTGTCCATAAACCACAAAAAGAAAGAAAAACAAGTCCACGTGTGTATTTTGTTGGTAATTATAGAACTATTTCTGGGATGCTCTTGAAATAGTTCCGTTAATGTCCATCCGTTAGGATGATGTGTCAGATGACTAAGGTGTTCGCTGGAAGATCGTGACACAGGGTTGAACAGGCAGCGGCACGTGCCAGATGCACGTAGTTATGTGTCCAGTCCAGTTAGTCACATCAGGGTGTGGGAGCCTGGCCCTAGCCTCTGCTGCTGCAGGAGTAAACATACTGAGCAGCTCAGTACTGACAACATCCAGTCCACAAAGAAGAGTGACAAGCTGCAGGTGGAATGGTAGCAGGTGATAATCAGAGACTGCCTGATGGCGGAAACCAACGCCCGCGCCGGCTCTCTCACTCCCCTCTTCAGGAGCAGAGGCCAGCACAGAAGTCCCGCAAGAAGCTCCAAGTGATCATCTGTGTTCTGCTGGTGGAGCTGTGTGAAAGATTCACTTTCTTTGGCATTGTATGTAACATGATTCTCTTCTGCACGGTGAAGCTGGGCTACAACAACTACCTGGCTGCTACGGTCAACCTGTGCTTCATAGGAGCCAGCACCCTGACCCCGGTTCTGGTGGGGTGGTTTGCAGAAACCTGCTTAGCAAGGACCAAAGTGCTCTACTTGTGTTCTTTCCTTCATTTCCTTGGTAAGACAAAGGAGAAAACATACACTAAACGTTCCTACAGTTAGGAAAGCTATGTATATTTTTAATTTTGCACTTGAAATATGTGAGTGGCATTGTGCCGTCTCTTCTTTATTTAATGACAAATTAACATAAATAATTGCAATTGTTTTAGTTATAGATTTGATTTATATTTTATAAAATTCTGTTGTCTGGAAAAAAGTCTGCAAGGAACCCACAAATTTAAAATACAAGATTAAAAAACGATACTGAGATGCAAAGTCTTTAAACATCTCAAAATCAAGCTCATTCTCCAGAGCTGGTCTCACTTCTGTGTGTGTGTCCTCGTGCCCGTAAGCGTGTGAAGTCTCACTCGTGTCAGAGGCCATGACCTTCACCTGGCATTGTGCTTTCTAGGCACCGCGATGCTGCCTGTGGTGGCTTTTCCTTTCGAAGATTTCTACATTGACACTCATCACATGACCCATCAATTGGAACCTCAGGAACAGCAGGTCTTGTTCTACATCGGCCTCCTGGCTGCGGCGCTGGGCATCGGTGGCATCCGGGCTATTCTCTGTCCAATGGGAGCGTACAGCCTCCAGGGGTACAACCAGTACCAACTCCTGTCCTTCTTCAACTGGTGAGTGATGCTTCTGCCTGGATACACTCATTCACTCTTTCAGCCAATGATCAGAGTCTGAATCTTTCGAGTAGCACAAGAACTAAACTATGCCTCTAGATGTTTTTTGTGCGAAGTTGAAACTTTTGGCAGTGCCATGGAGGATTTTATGGATAGTCCAAGCTGGAAGGGATCGTTTTCTGGGGAGCACGAAAGTGATTATGTTTAAATGTCATAACGATCCAATCCACATCCCACATATCTGCACCACCTAACACCTCCTCTGTCCATTTCCCCTCTGTTAGTGTGCACTACGCTGTTCACTGCTAATTACATATTGACTCCATTCGTCTTTTTATCTTAGCACTGGGCTTTGTTGCGCAATACTTCGTCCATACTGTCATCCATTTATGTGCAATACGAAACGAGCAGTAGTGTATATTCTTATCCTGTTTGTTGTTAATTATTATTTATTATTATTATGAATGGGATAAATACAGTTTATCTTATCTTATATCTAAACTAAACAACCATTAATTTACCACATAAGTTGCGCTGCACTGAAGTGACGGTAAGGTTGCAAACTTGTCCTGATGTTGGTACTGACTTGATGAGAAAAGTTGTTGCTCGGCTACCAGATATGATGGCAAACTGTGTTCAGTGGCTAAACCAATAACTGTCAGTCCACTAATAAACCATTCCCTGCAACCGTAACAGTAATTTGTCTACTTGCACATCAGCTGATAACATTTGAAATTACTACCTTTGATGACTTAGTGTGGTGTTTGTCTTCATTACGTTCAGGTTCTACTGGTTGGTTAACCTGAATTCCACTGTTGTGTTTCTGGGTATTGCTTACATCCAGCAATCTGTGGCTAAAAATCTTGGTTTCCTCATCCCCTTCACCTCTGTGCTGCTGGCACTCATTGCCATACACATGATGCGCAACAAACTCACCTACAAACCCAAGAAAGGTAACATGAAGTACGCACCAGAAGTGAGTACGTCCCTGTGTGTTGTCATTCAGGTCAAATCATTCAAGATTGTGTCCAGTGATGAAAAACAAATGAAAAATGTGGGTCTCAAAGAAGAAACTAAATTCAACAAATGTGAGCGCTCCACCTCCCGTCACTGAGATTCAAATCCTCGTTTGTCCACCTCTAATTTGAGGGCTCAGTCCTGCTCTTTTTCCTTTCTTTCATCCCAAGAAACCTCTGTGTGATTTTAGCGACGTGCTTTAGATTATTATCGCGCCGAAATGTTCCTCTTCGTCCAAGTTCGTCTACGAGTTTCATCCATGACCTCACCCTCCCACCATATGATTTATCTCATTCTTCTTGGTCTCATACGACTGAATAAGACAGTTCCCACATCATCAGTCTTCTTTTCCTGCTCTTTAGCCAAGTTTAATTCTGCAGAGTTGTGCCAAAGAGTAAGGTTTGTCTTTAATGGAAGGGAGCTGCAGAGGTTTACCTGGTGAAGGTTCACCTGCTGTCAAGCACCTGCCCATCTGTCTGTCAGAGCTCTACTATAGAGAACAACCCTCCATAGTGTCATTATAGGAGAACAGCTACTGCAGTCAGTTAGTGGACTACGGCCTGTTCTGTACATCCTGAATACTGCTGCGACTGGTGGTTGTGTGTGTGTGGGGGGGGGGGGTTATCGATCTTTTTGATCTTTTTCCATCTTTCTGAAATTTCACAATCAGATTTTTCAACGTGGAGCCACGATGCAGACTTCTGGCGTTCACCGGTCAAACCATCAAGCTAATGTGCTAGTTAGAGGAAATCAAAGGTGTTTGACTACTTTATTGACAAAGTATTTGTTTTTGTTCATAAAAGGAAGTAACTGTATTAGTTGAAATAATACAGTTATTAAGAGGCGACACAATTTGGAATCCTTTGACATTAAAATGATACTGCACTTGGTTGGTCTCACTTCTAAGACCTACATACCCAGCCTACATGCAGTATTTGAACTTACAGAAAACACCAAGTACCGACTACTGCTTGTTTTGGTCGAAGGTGGATCCTTGCTGACCACACTGGGAGTTTTCCTGAACTCTCTCAAGATGTGCTGCCTTCACTATCGCCACCTGAGTGGAGATGTGGCATCCTGGCTGGACCGTGCCAAGGAGAATAACGGCGGCCGCTACAGCGAGACCCATGTAGAGAACGTTAAAGTCCTGGCCAAGCTCTTCCCTCTGTATGGGCTTCAGCTGCTCTACAGAGCCTGTGTGACACAGGCAAGTCGGCAGGGATACAATGTGTCATGAGCACAAAGCAGCAAAAAAAAAAGGGCCGTTTCGATGTTTTATTGTGATCCTGCAGATTCCCTCAGGTTACTACATACAGACGATGAACTCAAACCTTCACCTGAATGACCTCCTGTTGCCGATTGGTGCCATGAATGTGATCAGCATCCTGCCTCTGCTGCTGCTGGCCCCTCTGATTGAGTGTGTGACCGCCTGCTACCTCTCCAAGGACAAAACACCCCTGGCACCCACTAAAGTCATTAGTGAGTATTTCCATGTGCACCCCGCCAGTATAGGTCACATAATTTCAACATCTTCACCTAAATATCTCTCTTGCTCTCCTATCTTTCTCATCCTCCCCCTTGTAACGATTTTCTCACGACTCCCGTTCTGCAGCCCCCTCTCTCATCATCCCGGCCTTCTATCCTCCCCTTTACAGCTCTTGGACATGCATGTGCAGCTCTGTCCATCCTGGCAGCAGGTTTGTCAGAGATGCATAGGAAGTCGTACCCGCTGGTGGAGCAGACGCTCTCAGGGAGGGTTCTGCAAGTGTCCTCCATGCCGTGTTTCCACCTGGCCCCCCAGTACATCCTACTGGGTGTAGCCGAGGCGCTTGTCACGCCTGCATGTGAGTGAGGCCCACTGTCCACTGAACAGTGAAACTACACGCAGTCGGTCATCGAGAAAATTGACGCTTCACCTTTACATCTCAACCAATCGGTGGCATCTGCTTCATATTCAAATAACAACATAGGGATGAACGTTCTCTGAAGTTTCTCCAAAGGGGACAAACGTCCTGAACCTTTATAGAACACTTGGATGTTCTTATAAGGAGAACAGTCTATTTAATGGTCACGTAACAATTTGAGACATTCCCACATGGTTCCCTGTTGGTCATATGAAAGTGTTCCCTTTGGGACTTGGGGAGAAATTCCGTATTTATAAATCTTACATTCCTAATCTCCTGTGAACTCCCCTGTTGCTGGAGCAGACGACATGCTTCGTCCCTATTGGCATAACTAAAAGTTCCACTGTCATCCATCTTCGGCAGGTTCCCTCATATCTTTCCAGCTGACACCGAGCCACATCAGAGGGATCTCCCTGCACTTCCTCACTCTGTCCTACGGAGGGGGCTGCTTCCTAGGAGCCTTCAGCGTACAGCTTGTGTTCTTCATCTCCGGAGGTAAAGTAAAAAAAAAAAAAGTAATAGGAACAACTGATTGTGTCTCATTGTAAACGAAAATCACAGTGGAATCATAACAGGAATATTATTAACAACAACGATAATTGCAGGGAACTTCTACCCAAACACATTGCATGATGGGAATCTGGAGCGATTCTTTTTCCTGCTGGCAGCTCTGATGGCTATAAATACATTTGTGTTTTGGAGTATATCTTACAGGTACACCACTACCTCTTATTAGAGAATAAATATAATCATGTTTGCATTAAAGTGAATGACAACGGCAGATTCATGAGCCTGTTAGTTTAGTAAGATTTAAAAGAAACGACAATATATATATATATATATATATATATATATATATATATATATATATATATATGGTATATGATATACTGTATATAAACTATAATGTCCTGACCGCCATACATTACTTGTTGCTTTGAGTATAAAAGTGTGTTTTCTTGCAATCCTGATGGTGTCCAGGTACCTGGACCTGAGCGTGCAGGGTAAAGCTCTGGGCATCAGTCCTCTAACTGAGAAGCTTCAGCAGTATAAAGCCTGTCTGCAGTTCTACGACACGATGGATCGCTCCTACACACACGCCTCCATTGAATCTATATTGTAATGGTGGGACCTTCAGTGGGACCTCTGCTTTGTGTGGCGCTGGCGCTGCATGTTGCTGTGTCAAAATTTTCTCTGTGAAATAGTTTGAACGTTCATTTTTAGAGTTTGATCATTCCTGATCGCATCATTTGAATTCGCTTTTGGGTTAAAATTATATTTTAAAATTATGTCATTTTTAAATGTAAATATAAAAAAGCACAAAGTACACAATAAAGATATATTATCAGCATGAAATGTGTTTATTTAGTCTTTGTGTCAAATCAGTGCAAAGTAATTATTAACAATAAGGTGAATTAATTCAAGTCATTCCATTTTTAACGGTTAAGTTGAACAATTTATCCGGACAAATAACACAACTGCTTGATAGAGAATAAACTATTAAGACAGAAACTATCTTTCTGAGATTCAAGAGAAATAAAACAAACATAAAATGAAAAACTCAAAACAGTAAGAAGAACACTGACCCATTCTGACTGACTGAACAATAATCATGTTTCTCAATCAGTTAAAACAATTATTCATGAACAAATGTAATTACCCAGTGCATGGTACTATTGTCATGCATCTCTCTCTCTCTCACTCTTCCTTACTCCTGGATACACACAAACCATTCACGTTCCTGCAGCTCACAAGAGTATATTAGATGTTGCATATTTTCAGCGTTGATCCTAAATCAACACTAAACCCAGGGTAGAGGGGCTTAGTGAAGGTGGTCTTGATTTGGTGCAGCACTGTATGGCTCCCACTATGAGAAACACCGTAGAAACACAGGATTCCTGCTTGGAAATCAAGGTGAACTCCTATTTTACGTGAGGAAGCTGGACGGATACGGCCATTGTGAAGATTATTGTGCCAAAAGCTACAGTGAGATGGGAAACATACCAACTTCCAGGAGAGATCATTGTGTCCAAAACTGCACTCTTTCCCTGAGCCCTTTCTTTCAATGTCTTTGTATGAAACTGCAACCTCAACGATGCCGCCGTCCCATTCCACTTCCCAGTAGTGGTTGCCAGTCAGACCTGGTTTGCACAGAGCTTGGTGATAGTAGGTGAATCTATCAGGGTGGTCAGGATGAGCCTGGTCGATGCCTCCCCACGATAGCTCTCTGTTCCTGTCAGACAGACAGAGACATGCTGCAACTGTGTTGGGGTCCACCTCCACGTCTGAGTCTGCAGGGAAAGATGAAAAATACTTATTTAGAACCCTGATGGGATGTTTGTGTAGTTATCCAAGAAAAATAAATTACCATAATACTCACTTTTATAGATTTTCAAAAGATGTTCCCTTGATTTTATTCCCTCATGGATACTGGGGATTTTTGACACTGTGATACAAAGAAAAAAGCTCATCAGCTGGAAAGACAGTGATATTGTAATCTCTAGAAACTGGTCCCACTTACTTATGTTTTTCTCAAGATGACATGAGAATAGGTCCTTTTCTTTATTGCACATGTCTTTCATTTTGTCCTTCTTTTCAGTAACAAACGCAGTCAGCATGTCAAGTGATTCATAGGAGTCTGTGCTGTCAGGGAGGTCATCCAGGGCCTTAAAACCCTGTAAAACAGCAACACAGCTGACTTTTTTCACACTTTAGAGACAAAAAAAAAAAAGAATAATCAGAAAACATTGTACACTTCCAAACAAACTGAGGATTTATCACCTGAACAAACTGCATGGGATCCTCTATGAGTAAAAGCTGGTCGATCTGATTCCATCCCTTCCTCAGCATTAAGACTTGGCGCTCCAACTGTCCATGGCAACTGTTGGTCCAGTCCACTCCAGCTTTCTCTGCTTCTCCCACCTTCTCTCTCATCTCATAGCACTTCCTCTTCATAGAGCTAGCGTATGAGCAGATGCTTTCCTCACACATTCTCTCAAAGTCATCACACACCTCCCAGGCAGCAACCTTGTGGAAGACAAGCACATGTCCTTATTAAAGGGACCATGTGTCAGTATTTCAAACAAACAGGGGCAACATTTCACCTATGTGTCCTTTACAGTTATCATTGAAAGAAGCTAACTACAAAACACGAGCGCGCAAAACTGCGGTCACCCTGTAACATACATGGGTTTTGTCAGCTTATAGTTTATGCTGTCTTCAGCTAATATTTTGGTAAGAACACAGTAGTAACCAACGAGCCAAAGTCAAACTATCTGTGGGTGACTTCTGAATGCCCTTCAGTGACGTTTGTGTTGTTTTTAGCTTTACTTAAATTCTCTTTTTAAGTGTTGAAACAAGGTCAGTGCACCTGGTTTGTTTGTGATCAAAAACACCCCCCTCCTTCCTCCTCTCATGTTGAGGATGGTAGTGACTCGCTGTTGCCTCCTGAGTTTTAAAGTGATAACATGTTCATCAGACACAAGAAACAGGCTGGAGACTCACAGACGGCTTAACCTGGACCGCTTTACTGGACGTCCAGGACAGATGTACAAGGTTCGCTGTGAGATGAGATTGAACATCTGTGCCCCCCCCCCCCCCCCCCAACACAGTCATACTTACAATGCCTGGCACTACCCTGTAATATTGAACTAGATCAGTGGTTCTCAAACTTTTTTCAGGGTTTTCCCCCCTTTGAAATATTTTTTTGTCAAGTACCCCCTGACACGCGCAAAATATTTTTGGTAGAAAATAAAGGGGTACAGTGCTGTGGCATCAGTGTCTGATTTATTAAAGTTAAACAACTAATAGCAATGATTTGCTAGCGTTGGCTAATTGCTCCTTGCAAAAAAAACACAGTGCCTTGGGTGCCTACTTCCGGTACTTCGTCAGCTCTGGTTTCGCCTCCTTTTTCACTTGTTTGTCTGTATTTTCAGCCGCATTGCTGCTGCGCTTTAGCCACATCTCCATCGTTACAGTGCATCGTCATGGCAACGGCAGACTTAATTATTATTAGGATTACTGCTTTTGTTTAAATATATATATTTTTGTAAAGCTTCACGCACCCCCTGGAGTACCTCCACGTACCCCCAGGGGTACACGTACCCCCATTTGAGAACCACTGAACTACATCATTCTGCACAGATGCGACCTTCACGTAGTCTAAACACATACATCATCACTTCCAACTGCAAAAAAAAAATCAACACAGTGAGAGCCAAAATACCCAACTGGAGACTTAAAAGCTGTTATTTCACTTGAAATTATGTCGATAATATTAGTTCAAATATTTAAAATGTAACATTTCACACAGTAAATTCAGATGGTGGCGTACCAACCTGGTGGCTCAGCTTTTAAATGTGAATTATAAACACATTTCGAGTCTGCTGAAAGGTTGTTGTTAGATTCGTTTGGCAATTGGGCAAATTTGGTTATTTGTTGTCTTGCGGCGAAATGATACAACTTTTTAAGCCTGAAGCGCACACAAAGCCACAAACAAGACACCGTTTGTTTAGTTGGCATTGCTGCAAGTTTGAAGCCTTATCAAACTCCCTGTAAACCCACAAGACTGAAGCTTTACTACATTTTTTTTTTTGCTATGTAAAACAAACAGGACTGAGCCTTTTCAAAGCAACCATATTCTTAGCGACTAATATTAATAATGGCTCTGTACCACCAAGGTAGGACAGAGTTTTACTCGCTTACTGGACTAAATAGATTGGACTAATAATTGAATGTATTAATTAGACCCGTATTTACCTGTTCTGACATGTCATAATGACTGCTGTCTAATAGCTTACTAAGAGGTGAGATTTTTCTCACCTACGGAAAGCTCCAAGCTTGCTCTTTGCAGACTTTATGCTAAGCTTATCATCTCCCAGTGAGTCCCTCCACTGCAGCATAGATGGCTTTTCTTGCCTTCTCTTGACAAATTTAACAACATGTTCAGACTCACTCTGGCTAGATACACCATCACAGTAAACATGGCTGTGAAATCCTGCTTTCTTTTTTGTTCTTCGCGGCACCAAAGACAGAAGAGGAATTTCCCTACAGGAGATGAACAGAAGTTGCCTCACCACTTATTGTCTCATCTGTATCCTCTTTTCTAGGACATTGCAATTTGCAGGGCTGAATGAAGTCAAATTAGCCATTTTAACTCCCTTAAAGATGTTCAGGTAACGGGCGGCACAGTGGTGCAGTGGTTACACTGTCGCCTCACAGCAAGAAGGTTCTGGGTTCGAGTCCCTGCTCAGGCACAGGATCTTTCTGAGTGGAGTTTGCATGTTCTCCCTGTTCCTGTGTGGGTTCTCTCTGGTACTCCAGCTTCCTCCCACAGTCCAAAGACATCAAGAGGGGATGAGGCTGATTGATACTCTAAATTGACCGTAGGTGTGACTGTGAGTGTGAATGGTTGTCTGTCTCTATGTGTTGGTCCTGTGATAGACTGGTGACCTGTTCAGGGTGAACCCGCCTCTCCCCTGAAAGCCACTGGGATAGGCTACAGCCCCCAACCCTTAACAGGATAAGCAGTAGAAAATGGATGGATGGATGTTCAGGTAACAAGAAGCATCTGTGGGTGATACTCACTCTTAGAAAGTCTGCAGCATGCCTCAGCTTTATCATTTTCTCCTCTGAATCCAGCACTCTGTTTGCTATCTCCTTCTTAGTCTTCTCCAGTTGTCTCTGACACAACACAAATCAACAACCTCAGTGACAGCAAAAGGACGAGAAAGAACTTCAGAGAATGTTTCATGAAAGAGAGCAGGGTTAGAATTTAAGAGAGAAGCCAAATTGAAAGGTTCGCAGTTTACGCACTGCAATGAAAAGTTTCTGTATCACCATTGTGGAGTAAAACTGTGGAACAGTTTGAGTTCTGAAATTGAAAACATTTCAAACATAATTTAAAAAAAAAGAATCGCAAAGAAATGATTCTCAGAACAGATTCCAAATAAATCAAAGTATAAACAGTAACTTATTTCACCACAGAGGAGAAGTAAATTACCTGCATGTCACACTTTTCTGCTTCAACTGCCACTGTTTCATGACCTTTGTGCTCATCCATCGCACACTGGAGGCATATGAACTTCTGATCAGTGCGGCAGTGAATCTCCAGGAGTTTGTCATGACGGCTGCAAACGCTCTCTCTGATCCTGGTGGAGGCCTGGATCAGCTTGTGCTTCCTCAGTGGTGGCACCTCAAAGTGAGGCCTCAGATGCCTGTCACAGTAAGACACCAAACACACGAGGCAGAACATGCGAGCTCTTCGCTTTAACCCCGTGCAAGCATCACATTGCACATCACCAGGGGCAGCAAGGGTGTCAGAAGTAGCAACAGCAGCAGTAGCAGGATTATTTGGACATGCTGTCTTCCGGTGCTCCTCCAGTAGATCAGCCAACAGCGTGTTCCTCCTCAAAACAGGCCTGGGGTTGAACGTCTGCCTGCACTGAGGGCAGCTGAAGATTCCTCCTCGGATATTATTTGTATCCCAAAAAGAATGAATACATTTCATACAGTAACTGTGGCCACAGGCAGTGGTCACGGGATCTTCGAGTAACTGTAAACAAATGGAGCAGTCGAACAGTTCCTGATGGGCCATTTTCCCCCGCTCAAGCTGGAGTCACTTTCTGTTTCACAGGAAGAGGAGTGGCTTGTTGATAGCAGGGGAGGGTGCTGGTACTGGGAGTCCGGGCTCTATCGTCAGCCTGTCTGTGACATACTACACCAGGCTTTTTGTTCGAGTTCTGCTCCTCAGTTTCTTCATTGGTCAGAAAAGTGGCTTGGGCAGCAATCTGGAATGAGACTGTAACTTGTCTGTTTATTCAAAAGAGAGACACTTATTTGCTTTAAAAATGAAATGCTTCCTGTTTCCTCGGAGCGTAGAAGTGCACAGTTTTGTTTACTTTTGAACAAAAGTTTAAAGGGCACTTTCTATTGTGCAATTTTAAAAATAAATTGAAAAGTGACTTGCGTTTCGCCCTAAATGTATTCGTTTTTTCAGACGGTTTGGGGGGGGGGGCTCTGTGAATGGAAGTGACAACATTATTTTTCATCAGAGAAATGTCATGTATATTCAAAATGTATGGGATTTGATTACAGATATGTTTAATGATGGAATAGTTTTGGGTTTGGGGAGTCTACTTTCACTGTTTTTCTACTTTCCAAGAGTCAAAAACTAATAAATGAATGAGGACAGAAGGTATTCATGTATTTGTACGCAAAGGTTCTATAAACCAGCAATATTAATATTAGACGAACTTGGCTAAAGAGTTTCCTGTCTCTGGAGTCCAATAACGATCCTGTGTCGAAAAAAAACTGCCTATTGTAAGTGGAGCGCCCTGTTTCAAGCAGACCGAACCTCACGGAGAAAAAGGGCAGAAAATTTTAAAAAAACGATTGCGAGATTTAAGAGGAACGCGAGATTTCGTCGGTCGCCAAGGAGACGAAGAGGGTAGCGTAAGTGGACGCGACTGTTCTCCTGATGCTAGTGCCAAATATTTCACGCAATGGATTTACCGGTGACCATCAGAAAACATTTGGAAGACTTTTCTCGTAATGTTTTATTTGACCAGAGTCGGACTCAGCCTTCATCAAAAGAACACGACGTGTATTTACCACACGGTAAACCCCTCAAGCAGCTAACGGAGTTAGCATTGCTGTTAACTTAGCTAATGATTGCGAGAGGAAGACTGGGCTTTATGTTGTTTTCCCTGAACTTCGCTTTTATTCATATTGAGTATTAAGCTGGGTTCTGTGTCCTCCCCTACCATAGCGTTGTGTTTCGTGTTTGTTTCAGACAGACGGGTTCTGTCCAGTCTCCCCCTCCAGATGTCTCTGTTCTTTAACATGTGGTTCTTCCCCCTGTGGTGGATCAGTGAAACTGCCATGCTGCAACTCAAGGTAAAGACTAAGAATTAGGAGGCAGTCACTCTGTAGGTTCATGATTCAACTTGTCTTTACCGACATGTTATTTTTATAAACACCGCACTCAAGAATAGAAAAAAATCCTTTGAATGTTCATGTGAGAGCTTGGGCTCGACTCTCGACTCCACAGATTATCAGTGTAAAATATTGAGTATGTGAATTCTTATTTTCTAATTTGCTGTTCCCTTTAATTACAACATAAATAAAACTTATCTAAGGTGAAACAACATGGTGCCTGGAGGTCTGCAGGTCTATTTTGTCAACATCAGAGCTTTGTACATTGTGTTTCATCTTCAGGTATGATCAAGGGTTAAGTTACGACTGTAAAATTCAAATAAATTTCAAAAAAGGTATAAATATCGGAAACAAGACAGCCTTTGCAGCATGTCATTATGATTACAATAAGAGTAGTAAGGTGAGTTATTGATTCCTAAAAGACAGATTGATGAATCGTTGTGAACAATTGGTTAGGAATAACGTGGAGACAGGAGAAGAATGTTTTGATGAAACTGCTGTCTTGTATTGGTTATTTCCACCAGTATCCTGCTTTGCCAGACTACTACAAGTTCATCCTGGTCACTGTTCTCATCCTGATGACTCTTATTGAAGTCATTAGACTCTATCTGGGTTACACGGGGAACCTGCAGGAAAAGGTAGCACATCACTCACACACTACAAAAGCATGGATCAAGACACACACTCAGACTGGGAATTTTGACGTGACTCACAGAGCGTTAATTTCCCCTGCTGCCTACGCATGTGGAAGGTTCCAGAGTTGGCTGGATTCTGGCTGCTCAGCATCCTGCTGCAGTTCCCTCTTATCCTGTTCCAGCTCTTCAATGAAGCCATTCTCATCCAGCCTCTAGAACGAGGCGTTCACATCGTTCTTGCCTGTTTCATTCTCACACAGGTAGGATTACCTTTGCCTTTCCACTCCAACCATGAGAATGTTATTTCATTAATGTTAGAGTTTTTTGTTGTTTTTTTTGTTCTTTCCTGAATGATGCAGGCTCTGTCTGGTTTTCTGGCGCTCCGGGACATGGTCAGACACACGGAAAGTCAGTTTCTTCTCCAGCAGTTTGACTGACGTCCGAAGCACTGACCTCCCTGAAAATATCAGGATGTGTACAAAAATCGGTGCCATATTTCATTGCAGAACTCTTATTTACATTCCTCACATTCCTGTAATATTCTCAAATGCACACACTAACTGCATGGGAATGACACGAAAATGTATGAATGTGAGTCACTGTATAGATCTGATTGGTAATGTTTAAAATTTTGAGCAGAAATGAGTGTGATAGTGTATGAATGTGTAAGTAAAGTGTGGATGGATGTAAATCTAAGATATAAATATGAGTCAAAGCACATGAAACTGCAAGTGAAAATATGAGTGGAAAAAAATGAACTGGTGAGAGAAACTGTATATACAAGTGAAAATATGTAAATATGAGGTACGTTTATGAATGTGAGGGGAAAAATATAAGAATATGAATGAAAATCTATAAACGTGAGGGAAAATGCACAAATATTGAAATTTTGTAAATGTGAGTGAAATATACTTGAGCAAAATTGAACATCTTTTTCTGTTTTATGCATTCAGTTCATGGGAATGTACTATTTTTGTAGATTTGTGAGTAACTGGAGAATCACTTATTTTTTCAGTGATTTAAATCTTTATGACGTCGACACCCATCAGAAAACAGATGAACATGAAGTTATGCAAAATCCATTTTAATTGAGTTCATAAGAAAACTGAAAAACATTCATACAATCGGACATCATAGTGTCACCTGAGAGTCGTGAGTAGTTGCCCTATGAGCTGCGTGCTGATGCTTCAACATTAGTGAAAGGTTCGTCACTGAGAGAAGTGACACATCGAAGTCCTATCTGTAGTTCCCAGTTACAGTGGGGCGGACTGTGATGAGCGTGGGACACCCAGCTTCACTGGACCTCTGCTTATCAGCGTTGCTCTTCCTGAGTGGCGGTGCCTGATCTCAGACTGAAGCTCACCAACGGTGCCACTCTGTGCCAGCGTCATGAAGCCTGAGGGTTTTGACAAAGGAGGTAAAACACCCCTCAGCCTCGAGTCTCCTGAAGTCTCCCTGCATTGTCTGACGGCACAGAGGAATGAAAGGATGCACACTTAAGGAAGTATACCGCCTTTTTTTGCCTCTCTGCAACACAAACTTGAGCTTTTGATAACAAGAGGAAGAGAATGACTGAGAGAAAGAGAAACCAAATAAAAGAACATTTTACCGGCTTCCTTGTAGATCTGAGCCCCTCACCACCGCCTCAAACACATGATGTTGGCCCTCAGTTTCTATCAAGGGGGCATCAAGGGTGGGATCTCTGTGGTTCCCCTCTCCCAGACGTAGATATTGAAACTGTGACAACCCCACTAAATGAATAATAACATACAGAAGAAGTTAGCTGACCACCAGTGAGAAAACTTCCGATGTGAATGGGATATGAAATGTAACCTTCCGTGGGATCTCCTTCCTGCCATTCGCTTTTGGGTCTGTCTGTCTGTGCAGTGGACAGATACGCAGGGACAAAGTGAGGTTCTGACAAACGTAAAGAACGTCCGTCTCTGTAAATATGTCGGCCATTGAATGGGTCTGTGGTGAAGCTGGACAGCAGGCACTTAGCTGGAATCATGTCAAACATGGACAAAGGAGACCTGTGAGAGGCTGCGAGCGAAGGTGTTGGCCCTGAAAAAGTGACACGAGGCAAGCAACAGGTTACCTACAGTCACAGGTAGGTATGAAACTCTAGAACTAGAAACTAGTGTGTGTTGATCAAACCTCTGGAGACTTTACAGGAGACAAAAGACTGTCGAGGGCAGTGATGGTGATGGTGATGGTGATGATGACGTGTGGATTGTGTGAAATTTGGAGGAAGAGGAAGTAGAGCACGTAGGTGCAGCAGCTGTGAAGAACATCTCCGCTGTCCTGAGTGAAGCCGAGACAAACAAATCGCCATCATACATTTTCCTGAAGGCTGAAGCCCTGTGGGAGATGTTCAGGCCTGCGCAGTAGTCAGAACACTTGACCATATGTTCTCTGTACCTGCACAGACACATTCAGGAAGGATGAGCATCCACAGTTCACTCTACCTGCAGGTGACACTGCTGTGCAGGCGTTTGGATGCGAACCTTCTCTTCCCCCACGATGGAGGTTCGGTGCCCCCACGTCTTCCTGACATTCATCCTAAAACACACAAAATCAGGACAAAACACCAAAACATGAGAAGAAATTGTTCAGCTATCGCAAGCAGAGGCAGCACAAAACGTCACAATGTGAATCAGTAGTGAGTTGAATGACATATGATAGTGCTGGTGACCATTAGGACATTTTAGATTAGATATGTTACTGACACCAGAGTAACTCAAACACATCATGATGGGGAAATTCAAGTACTGTCATGATACCTAAACCAAAAATACCCTTAAGGCCTTTAGTGTATCTGTACTGTATATGCAGCTGCTTTACACACCCATTATTTTACCAGCTGTTCATGTTAACTTTGACAGTGTATCGATCAGGATTACTTTACACTCACTCGTTTAGATGACAGGACATAAGAGATATTTCAGGGTTGGTTGTGCTAAAGTGATTGTGTCAGTGAAACAACAGATGATGACAAAAAAAATGTATATTTTTCAAGGCGTATATTCAAATTCACTCATTCATAATCTTGAATACATAAAGGTTCAAGGTTGAGCGTTTTCTGTGTGTGCTGTGAGAGGACGCGATCATTTTTACCTTTACAGGCCCGCCGCCCTGCCACAGGGTCACCTGACCGATCTCCCCGGGGTGACTGGTGACTACAGAGGGCACGGTGTTTCTCACTGGACCATTCACCTTCACAAGCAAAGGGATGTTTACAGCAGTAGGAAATCTTCTCTGACCGCTGACATCACTCCCTTACCTGCCACTTCCTCCTGCGTTGTCTAACAGGCTTCTCTTGGACACCGTCTTTAGCTTCATTCTCATTGGGCAGGTTTGTCTCCTACAAAGACCAACCACTGGTTGTGAGACATGTTTCAAGTTAATAATACATGACTCCTAACTGGGCTGTGTAGTCTCATACTATGTGTTTGCTGCTGCTCTGCAGGGCCATTTTTGTCTGTGTGTTCCTCCCGACTCTCTCTGGTTGCAGCCTGTTTCTCTCTCTACGGCTCCTCAAGCATTTTTTCTTCTTCTTCACTGGGGTTTGCTGCGGAGGAGAGCAGCAGCGCTGACAGATCATGTGATACGAATGTGGTAATAACATCACACATATATAACATGTTAAAGTTCCACACCTCTGGATGGACCGTCTGAGGCTGGTTCAACAAATGAGCCGGAAGCCCATCAGAATCAGAACTATTTGAACCGCTGGTGCTGTTTAAGCAAGAACACAATCTTCACATTCAAGCTGAATGAGAAAAACACCTTTAAATCACAGCATGTGGTCACATCAGAATGTGTTTATGAGTCCTAAACTCAGTAAAAAGTGATGTTTATTATTGTATTTCCTGATAATATTATTATTATATTTCTCAATCATCAAGGTGTGTCATTGTAAAAAAGTTGCAATAACTCTAAAAACCTGGTTTCGAAATCGGAGACAGAGATTTTACAGTCCGATTCATTGCCGATCCTTTCTCTGGCCTCCTTTCTCAACAGTGCTGCCAGCTCTGTTAGACAGTAAGTGATCTGAAACACACACACACACACACACACACACACACACACACACACACACACACACACACACACATCAAGATCTCTTCTCTCGTCCATTTTGCCTCAAAACCTGCCATTTTGTCTCTCACCTTTGATGAATCAGGATCAAAATAGTCAAGCAAAGTGTCACAAAAATAAAAGCCAAGTGACTTCAGGTCTCGGGTGGTAAAATGTGTTCCTTTCCTGTCACCTGATTCAAACAGACGATAACTTGTCACACACAAGAAACACAGGCATTAATACGCTAACACACTCCATAAACTCACCCAGGGTGGAGCCTCCAAAGGTGGCCTCCATAGTGTAGCTGTTCCTGATGCCAAGTCTCCACATGGCGATCCGTCCTGTTCCCTCTTTGCCCTTCTGCACCCGGAATTTACAGCTCTTGAAGGAGAACTAGGGGTAAACGATGATTTCATTGTGTCTCTGCTACATAGTGTAGGCGTTATCATTGCAGCAGGAACAGAGGATGTCACCTTGTTGCCGGCATTTTTGCTCATCATTAGTGGGAAGACTCTCTCGTCAAGCTTGAGGGAAGCACCGCCGCGGCTGTTACAGCCATACATGAAGACGTTGTTTTTGCGATTGTGGCCGTGAAAGTCGCAGTAGAGAACGACATCAGTCTCAGCCATCAGCCTGGCAGTAGATGAGGGTTTGTCAATATAGTCCATGTACTTATGTAGGTGAGAAAGAGCATGCTAATAGAAACATGGGTCATGTTTAGGAAGCTACAGATAAATGACAAATAGCCCTATTGAAGTCTGAAAATGTACCTTTAAACATAACAATGTTTGGGCTTTTGAAAATTAATTAAGAATAACATTTCTTCTATGTTATTAACTGCTTATGTGTGCATAGCACTACTCTTCACATGTGCGTAACAAGCAAATACTTGATTGTTCTCTTTGCAGTGTCTGAGATACGCAAATTCCTTATGAAACCATAGTTTGTCTTTGTGCCTTCATCCAAGCTACATTGTTGTTTCACTCAGGTTTAATGAGCTCCTCCCAGTTTGATCACCTACACCAAGGAGGTAAATGTCTTGAAGCGGTTTGTCTCTCTGTTAGAGGGCTTACAAACTCTGGAGTAGCCGGCTGGGCCGATGTGCAACCCATTCCACTGCAGGAGTGTGGAATAAAGTCTGTCGAATGACCAACAGGAAGACAGAGATGGATGTGTTGAATCAAAAGTGGCGTTACTAAGTTCCTTGACACAATCTTGCATCTTTGCCTTTGTCTGGTTATGCTGATTTCAACTGCAAGCCGACTGGTTAGATGATAGTCTTCTCAGAGTGGGAAAGTCATTCACATGACTTGCACGCATTCACGTCTTTTTTTATTTGGCCAATTATTCCATTTCCTGATACTTGATTTTACCTCTTTGTTAGCAAATCAACAAAGGTAACTTGTTGAGCTCCTGTCACTTCCTCCAGGCAGATCCAACTCCCCCAGTTCACTTGTATCTAGAAATCCCATGTGCACTTCCTCATAAGCAGCTCTTATAACAGAAAAACCCACCACTTAAAGCCTCAGTCCAAAATAGCAGAAAATCTTGGGCACTGGCGTTGCAATACAACAACCATTTCGCTTTCACGTCTGTCAGTGACAGCTCTTTGATCAGACTTGCCTTGTGTCGTGTTTTACTTCCTGTGTGTTGATCAGCTGTGTGTGATGAGTTAATCAGCCCTGGTCCAAGAGTCTCTAAACCTGCCGACACCTGTTCATCATCTCATGAGTTATGCTGTATTCTTGGCTTGTTGTTTTGTTTAGTTTTAGCTGCCTGCTCTGCTATGAAACCTCTCTCAGCAGCGGAACTCCAGTTTCCCGTCTTACCTCTCCACCATCTTTCTTGTGTACCATACACAAGGAAAGGAATCTTTCAGCAATGTCTTGTAACTTCTATTGAGATCCCTGCCAGCTAGGGAACAGCGGTAGTTGCCCACCACCACACCATCTGGGTTCAGCATCGGCACCACCTGCAGCATCAGAGAGGGATAACAACAACACAGGGCATGTTTGACAGCAGGACACACCCTATAACACCCTATGATTTATGGTGTGAAGCAAACAGCTTCCTTACCTTAAAAACAAAAGTTTCCCGGAGTAGCTGAGCATCATCTGAGTCCCCCAGCAGGAAGTCAAGGAACCCCTCCATCATCCAGGACCCATTGGTTTCTCCGGGGTGAACTCGGGCCGTCACCACCACAGCTTTCTTGCTCTTTCCCTCTAATTTGCTGTCCCCCCGGGATGTTATGGTCACCACGTAAACTGCGTTCCCGGCAAGGCTGTGACACAGCACCCGCACCTTACAGTAGGACACCACTGCTGGGTTGGAGAAGACGCGCCTCAAGTAGCACTGCAGGCGTGAGTACGTGTAGGGGTAGCAGTGGGCCAGGTAGCACGTGTCTGAGTCATGAGGGAACTGGAGGGTCCACGTCAGCGAGTACAGGGTGATAACTTCGCTGCTGTCCTTCGTATTCTAGAAAGAGATAGTGATGGAGCACTTAGGGAAGAATCTGAGAATTTTTCCTGGAGGTGTAATTATCTAAGGGACACATATTCTAATGTTAGACAGAACGGAGGAGATTCTTAGACCCACTCCAGGAACCAGGTAGCTACTGCCTTAGTACAGAGACACTCTCACCATTACTGAGCAACTAAGTTGGGAGTTTTGGAGAAAATGTGGTCAAGACTTCTGTAGTACCTAGAGGGGAGAATACACACATATCCAAACCTGCAAGGACAACTGATGAGCTGAGAACAAGAAAAACAAAAGAACAAACATCACATCATGATTCCACTGAGCACTGGTGCCCTGCAGTGGGACTCTTTTTTTTCTGCAGTGCTCTATAAATCTGTGGCAAAACTACTTAGAATAGAGGTGCAAATGATAAAAAAAGGAGAGTTACACATTTACGTCTACCAAAAAGGTCTTGCTTTCAGTTGTGTTTATGTGTGTGTGTGTGTGTGTGTGTGTTAGCAGGAAAATAGCAGCTCCCTACATTTTTTACATGATTTAACTTATAGATTTTGTAATTTATTAGAACTATTGCCTGTTTGTGTAAAACACTGTAATATGTAGAAGTGGAATGTGGTTAAAACCATTTTATCTGTAGCCACTTCAGGAACTCGTATCAAAAAAGACTGGCTGAGATTTAAGAAAAAGAAAAAAGAAAAAAAGGACTTAATGAAAACTTACAAACGAAATCCTACTCAAAATAATCACTGTGGTAAAAGAAAGTCAAAAAAAAAGTCTGATGACCACTAGGCCTCTCACCAAGCTAACGAGTGCCACCGCCCACATCTACGTGACCCCAACTCACAAAAATCAGCAACAAATGAAGCGCAATGTCATGGCAGAATACCATCACAAACCTTATTATTACTAAAATTCATTATAAACTCATCTACGGCTCCAACAGCATCAATCACGGGACATTGGTGACAGCAGCACTTTGTGTTGCTGAGAAAGGTCATTCAGGTTCATTCCTTCATTAAGCAGATGCCCTCCTTCCCTTGCTCTGGGCTACAGAGGCTCATTTCTTGCACATAAAAATAACCTCCTACACCACAGGACTGGACAGGATTATATATTACGGGAAAAATGTACTTTAACCTGCATTACCCTGCAGTGATGACTGAACGCTCACTGAGATGGATTACACGTTTATGTCAACATGAACAAACTATATAGGCCCTAGAGGAAGGGGCTGACTTTTAACCTTTTAAGAAAACAAAACTGTATGAAGTGCCCCTTTAGATTTTTTTGAAACTGTTAGTGTTGACCACTTACCTGACAACACTTGCGATAGTATCGAATATTGGAGCCAGCACGTTGCCATCCAACATCTCTCTCTGTAGCATCTCTCTCAGAGTAGAAGAGGGGTCTCATGCCCTGCGAGTACAAGCTGCTGCTCTTCATCAGGTTAACAATAGTGAAGCGGTACGTCACGCTGGCCTTCATGTTTCGGACCCTGAAGTAAAACCACTGTGTGTGCTTTGTGGTGTACAAGTCTGTACGTAGGGTGAGCTCATAGTCATAGGCGCCCCTAAAAGAGAGAGGGGGGGGGGGGGGGGGCGAGCTGAAGTAAGAACAATGTTGTGCAGGACTCTTCAACCACGTGTGACGCAGGGACCACTATCTTTTTACCACAATTTTTTTTAACCCTTAAAGTCAGTTTGGCTTTTCTATGTGTTGAAGTATTTGCATGAATTCTTTATTTAAAAAAACAAAAAACAAAACCTCAGTTGACAATAAAATGTGCTTGAAAAAAATGTTCAAGCTTGGGAGGGGCACACTGTATGAGTAAAAATGATATGAATCAAAAGTGTAGACTTGAAGTCTCCTTCAAAAAACTCCAGGACACACAATAGGATTCCTGCAGAATTAAAATACCTTTAACTAAAATGTCGTAGCAATTATTCTTGCATTCTCAGGGGAAAGAGAAGAAAGCGTGCTTTTCTTGCAATTTACATTTTGGATTGAGATCATTGGTGTAATTCACTTGCGGTACCTAAGAAAGATCTGTATGTGACCATCGCAGAAAAAGGGCAGCACCCCTACGTCAATAGTGACGAGACTCACACTTGTACAGCCTTCTGAAGGTTCCCACTTTCGAATCGTGACTCAAATTCAAGTGTGTGGTTGGTGTGATTGATGTCAAAAGACGTGGCACTTTTAATGGGCCCCCTTGATCCTCCAACATGAGAGTAGGTGAAACAGGGACACTTGGTGGCTTCAGAGAGAAAGAACAAGGGAGACATTGAATACTAAATAATGATCAGTCAAAAGCACAGTTCAAAAGAGCACAGCAAGGTTTATATGAAAAGAAGCTTCATATTAGCCCAACACAAACAGGGGCAAAGTTACCATGGTCAATGCAGTACACTACTTTCCTCCTTTCCTCTCCATCCGGCATCAGTGCCCTCTCGTGTTCTGTGGGATGGTAGAAGGGCTCCGGTTCTGGGGGGTCCCACTCTAAAACATAACAAGCAGGACAAGAGAGGAGCATTCTCAGTTTTCAAAAGAAGGATTTACTCTTAATGTTAACACATGAGAATATGAACTGGATCACATTACCTATGTGATGGATAGGATCACTGATGACCTCACACTCAACAGGCCAGCGGGGGCGGGATATAGAGGGGAAGTTAACCAAGTCCAACGGTGCCCTGAGACTCAAGAAAGGTCGACGTCCATTGAAGTCTATGAGCAGCTGCCGGGTGCGAAGTGTCTGACTCAGGTTAATGGACACTGAGAGGACACATGAATCACCCCAATTAACTCTTGGATCACGCTCCGGTGCTTCCCATAGTACACTACGGATATACATTTCTCATCAGGACAGCCTCTTCACCTCCTTTACCTTTGTTAATTTTAGACCCGTGATCACCCTGAACCTGATTGCTTTAATGAGCTCAGCAACAAAAGAGCGCTTTTAATAAGTAACGACCTAGCGTCAGGGATGAAGTGCTACATCTCCCACCTTAAATGTATCTTGCTGTGCATGGTGGTAAGTGACACAACAAAATGGAGTCAAGTGATTTATAAATACATGCACTCCAAACACACTAATATAAATGTGGCCTTACGCCGCCTCCTCCCTGCGACGTCCTCTTCTTTCTCCTCGCTGTTGGAGTCATTGCTGTCAGGTTTGTCCAACTGGTAGTTCGTCCACCAGTTCCTGATTGCAGAGATGGCCATGCTTGATAGCTGCTCTGTTAAACTGGAAAAAAGTAAGTCAGTAATTGAAGTGTATTGTAGAGCGTCTCTGGTGTTAACCATAAACACAGACAAGACACAGAAATGTGTGAATGAATATTCTTTTTTTAACAGAACTTATGAATCAGCGACACTAATTATCTTGTGGTATTTCATATCTCCTAAAGGAATGATGATACATTCTGTTTGTAGTCACACATGTCAGTATTATTTTGTTAAGCAGAACTAAACCAGTCAACAAAGACAGACACTTGTCCTCAAGCTCACACACACATTGCTGAAGGTCGGTTCTCTCACTGGCATCTGACTGCAACTCTGTTCAAAACATACAGTCGAAAAAGTTGCTCACTGACAATAAAACACTTCCCAAAGGGATGGTGTTGTGTCGCATTATCCCCCCCCCCCGGACGTCAGAGTTAGAATTAAGGTGCAGGATGAGGTAATGGGAAACATATCGACGGGGAAGCAGAATTCAACACAACACCAGCGTCAGCTCATGGAAGCTAGCTAATTAGCTCAGACACGAGCTTCTAACATGTTCGTCTTCCATAAAATATTTCTGTGCTATTTTGTTATAAAGCCAGCAGTCCTCAGTAGAGCGAGCTCATACTGCCGCCTCCGTAAATCATGACAACTTTTCTTAAGTTGAAAATTTTCTCATTATTTCAGTCTAACCGCAAACACATGTAACGTTATCATTCAAAACTGCATCTACGCCTGACAGGCACTTACCTCGCTTACATTTTAATTGCACAGATAATCCTTGAGAAAAATAGTTTTAGAATTTAGGATGAGAAGAAAACCTTGAGCCGCTTGCGATAGCTGCGGGGTCTCACGAGAGGCGAAATGTTGCTAAGCAACCGAACGTCAACACCACAAAACGGTTGCCGCGGAGACGGCGAGCCACTGATAAAACTTAAATAGGTACATTTTTTAAACAGAAAATGTCAAATATATAATGATTCGTATCCATTTGGAGTCACGACATTTAATCTATTACGGAAAAATCGCAATTTACCATTACATTATTCAAATGCCTGACTCGTTTAATCTTGATTTAGAGAAGCAAACCCTCATTAGAGGCAACAATATTAAAGGAGAAAATGATTTTGGAAAAACGGTTTAATAATTTTTTACAAAATGTACACATTCAGAGACATACCCTCCCCCTCCAAAACATGGCTTATCCAATTATACATTTTATGTACATAGTTGTAAAAAAAATTAAAAGAAACAATCCGTCCAAACTGCGGCGGTCATCTAAAAGAGCTATACAGGTTTATGAAGTATTTCCGGTAAACTCAAGACATTTGGCACATTTACATTAGCCAGAGGCTACAAAAACAGAAAGAGGACATTCAAACCCTTCTGTTGAATGGCCTGCCATGTAAGGGCCTCGAAATGTCTCCATTGTGAATACAGAAAATAGTGATGTCCACAAACCACTAACCAAAACTTGTCTAGGAAGAAGGAAGATTATGGAAATAGTTGAAAAAGAGTTTTGTTTTTTTTTTTAAAAACACTGATTGAGCTGCCCGTGCCAGATGTTACGTGCTATTCATCATCTTCCTTTTCTTCAGTCGCTCCCTCCAGTCATCAGGAAGTGCCTCAAAGTTGGCGTTCTTTGAAGCTTTGCCCCTGGAGAGTAAAGTTAGTCAGTTAGAAGAGTTACTTTATTGATGCCCAGCGGGAAAGTCAAAAGGGGGATGGGACGTACGTCATGAGCTGCTGTTGCTTCCACTCCTCGATGCTCTTTTTGTTAAGTAGGTCCCTGTCTTCATCACTGGAGCTGCTCTTCTCCTCCTCCTCCAACTCTTTCTGGATACTCTGCCATTTCTTCACCAGAGAGGGCATTTTGGTCTTCCCCTTCTTCAAACACGGAAGCACGACAAGAGTGTCAAATGGGAAAAATACACTGCGGGTTCTTTAAACCATAGAATACACACAGAGAGACTTTAAACCACTAACCTTGTCCTTTTTAGGTTTCTTGGTCTTGTCTGTGGTCAAAACCTTAGGTGCAGGAGGTTCAAAAGGTGGCTGAGGTGGCGGCAGGGGTGGCTGGGGGGGCAGAGCGGGGATTGGTGGGACAGGCGGTTCAGAAGGGACCAAAGGGGCAGTGACAGCCGGAACACCCCAGTAGGCGGTTGCTGCCATTAAGGGGGCTACAGAGAAAGGCAAATCTTACTATTAGTCAGCTCCCAATGAGATGCTTCAAAAACTACATTTCTGAGTGTGAAAGGAACTAAATGTTTCATTCCATCGCGTTGCTGTGCAAGTGAGCGGCGATCAGACCTGCTGACTTACCCAGGGAACACATTATTCTATCAGCCACAGCGATCTCCTTGCGTCCTTGTGTTCATGAGTGACAGTTGGAATGTGAGCTGCTGGACTGACATCAACTTCAGCTCAGTTTAAGGAAGTTAATCTTTCTTGGGGTTTTTTGGTTGTTTTTTTTACAGTAGGGGTGGACACCCCAACTGTCCGGTCACATTGACTGTATGTGCCTCACATAGACCTGAAACATGTGAGGCACCAGCTTGTGGAGTTCAACTACAAAGCAACTTCAACAGCAGCAGTTTTTGGATGTCACATCAAATCTGAAGTTCTCCGATTTTCACCGATGACCGACTCCCTTCCTCACATAATGTTCAAAGATGCTGGCATGTCATCTCAGTCGAGAACCCACAATCATATGTCATCTTTTTAAAAATGGAGAAAAGCAAGGACAATTTGTCACCACGGTAAAAAAAAAAACCTTTTTTACCTGCACTGGCAACAGGCTGCGTGTAGAGAATGGGACTGCTGCCAATAGTTATGGTCTTACTCAGCTGACCAGCTTTACGTTTCTGACCCTTCCCCAGTGGACCTGAAGACTCCAAAACCTGCTCCAACCACAAGAAATACAAGTTTAAATCTTCTAGTTTTACGCACAAGCCCCGATTAAAGGGTGCAAATATCAACAGGACGCTATTCAAAAGAAGAACATATTTCCATACCTTCATGCTAGCAATGCCCGGAGCAAGAGACGGCCACTCGCTGCCATCTTCTTCAGTTCCAGGAGCTGGGGGCTCCCCATCATTATTGTCATCATCATCATCCATCTCCATCTCCACCTCCATGATCTCTCCATCACTGTCAGGAGGGGGAGGAGGTGGGGGTGGTGAGCCTGGGGGGAGAGGTGGAGGAGGGGGGTAGTCGGAAGGCGGAGGCGGGGTGTCAGGAAGAGGGGGCTGAGATGGTGTCCAGAATGATGATGATGCACTGGGCTGAGCAGGTGCCGGTGGGGCAGCAGGGGCACATGCAGACAATCCTGTGTTTTCAAAAAGAAAAAATTTGCACTGAATTGGACGGCACAGCAATATTGACTTGGTATCTTCTTAGAAATCCTTGCTTCAAGCCGTCTGCAGACCTGCGTTAGTGGTGTACTCACCTGTGATCCCGCCAGTAGATGCAGATGATGTTTTGGTGTCCCCTTGGCTGGAAGACAGTGTGTGAGACGCTTGGTTTCCTTTCAGGTCCGTTTCCTTCTCTTCTGATGGGAATTCCCACTGGGACGCACTTGTCAGGTCGTTGACATAAAAATACCGCCTGTGCTCTCTAAAGAGTGGGACAACAGAGATAGACGACAAGAGTCTCAACGACTGGCCTCGCAACTGGCTGGCTGGCATGAGACCCTGGGACAGTGGGCAATGGCAAGGGAGTGGACATAAGAGCCACAGGAAAGGGCGAGTGAGTTGGTATGGACAGCGACTTTCGCTATCCAAAAGAAGGGCCCAATTCAAAGAGTGATTATGGATGTGGATAGGGAACCCACCTTGCTCTCTAAAGCAATTAAAGCAAAACAAATCATCTCTGGGTCCTGAATGAAGCATTCAGCAGCTCACACCATGGTTGTCACATATGTTCTGTTTTAGACAACCATTCCCTCCTAGACACAGGAAGACGCCAGGGGGGCAGGGCGCGGAGGGAAGCACCATCATCAACAACCATAGGTCAGAAAATTACAAGCACACAGTCAACTTGTTGTAGATCAGAGATTTCTCTCAATCAAGAAAATAAAAAAAAACAAAACAGGAAAACATGAAATAGAGTTGGTCTGACCTGCTGGATTCCCGTCATTGCTCCATCTTCACCTTTTATGTGATGCGTGACACTCGTGGCTTCCAGGGCATCATCTGTCTGCATTGCATTCTGGGGGCTGTAGTCCTGTAAAGTGCAAAGCTCTCCCACGCAACCAACCTTCCTACTTTACCTCCCCTCAAAATCAGTCTACAAATGCCCTCGTGACCAAGAGCTTTAGAGTCTGACATGGGGACAGGGATTCCTCTGTGTTGCAGGTCTATTTAACGGGAAGGAGGCTGGCCCTGAGAGGATGTGCCCTTATCACTACGTGATAGGCAGAAAGCTAGGACTGCATCACGGAAACCTGAAGAGTCTGTTTTGTATTATGGTCCGCTCGCACTGGTTAAGCTTCTCCTCAAGTCATGTTACACAGTCTGCAACCTCAGGACTGAGGGGCGTGCAGTCACATGGTAAGATTTTTGGGGGACGAGGGAGTTTAGAGGTGTGAAAGGTAAGGAGCGCGTACCTGTCCCAGTGGCAGGACCAGCCTTTAGGGGTGGCGTTAAGTTCGTAATATTTTATGTGTTCAGCAGCTTCCTGCAGCCTGCGGCGGAGATAGACCCCATTCAGTGCGCCTTCCCTCCAGTCAGCAATCCGTGTCTGGAAGAGAAGGATGGGACAGAAGAATGTGATAAGACAAAGGGAGGACATGATGCTAACACATGCTGAGTCATTATAGTAAGCTCAGCAAACGATACTTTGGAATGGATTATAATGAAAGTTTTAATTATTTAAGGACTACCAAATGGCTATGTACAAGATGATGTGACAGAAAATGACCCATGAAATATTTTTAAACTGTAGCACTGACAGTGAACTCCTCACCTCGGTTTGTAGCAGAAGCAATTGAAAGTTTGAGATCGCCTTTTTGTTTATGCCCAGGAACTCCATTTTGCTAGTTAAGGTGTTAGCCAACTCTCCAATCTGAAACTGCATTTATCAACCATTAAGATATAAAGTCTTACAATGCAGATCTGCACAGTTAGGACTGCTTCTATGGTGACATGTTACCTTGAGCTCAGGTGTTTCGATTTCTTCTTTTGCTGGAGCTTTTGAACCTGGTTTCTCCTCAGAATCCTCCACGTCCCTGTCCTCTCCTTCAGGAACACTCTCTTGGACTTTTGAAAGTGCTAAAGGAAGCAACAGAACTGTTTAAGTATGCAAGCGTTTCACACAACCTTTACCTTAACAAACATGTTGACAACTCACTGGTCTGTGCGCTCTCCTGAAGGTCTGAGCTCCGGCTGGTAGAGTCCGGACTGGGAACGGTGGGGAAGGCAGTTTTCCAGACTTTCTTCTTTAGTGCTCCTCGAGAACCCGAAGCTTCTTGGCTTGCCTCAGAGCAAGGGCTGGAGCCCCCTGCACTTCCATCTCCATCCTCCAGTGCCCGTAGCTCAGCCTAGGAAGTCAGAGTTAGGTTATAGTGCTGTCTACACAGAACCAACTTGAAAACAATTTCTGGTATTTTTACCTTTTTCCGCTCTAGAGCCAGTTCCAGCTCCACTGTGTCTTCCTCCGTTTCCTCCTCAATGTCCGAGCCTTCTCCTGGATGCTTTTTTGTGCAGAGATCTTTCTCAACAGTTGGGATTGAGTCTGAGTCCCGTGCAGGAGTAGCGGGAGATCCTGGAGGGCGAACAGCCTCCCCATCAGAGTCCCCACTATTCGCAGTCTCATCCAAACCTTTAAGCAGCCTTTTTCTCCATTTCTCCTCGGCGTCTTTCACTTCAGTGGGGATTAAAGGACCGAGCAGAGATTCAGCCACTCCACGGCGCTCCTCCTCTTCATTTGTGAGGCCTACGACACTCTCTATGACCTCCTATCACAAAAAAAAGGGGGGGGAATTATGACACAAAATAATATGACGATAATAAGCATGATGTGAAACAAGAATTACAACACCCTTGAATCAATTCAACTCAATTAACATCTGGCTGAAACTTGCCTTGACTTTACTCTCTTTAGTTGATGTTGGGGCAGCAGCCGATGTAACATTTTCATCCGTGTAATAACTGGCATGGCCTGTCCCATTGCCATTGACACTGGCACTACAAAGGAACATAAAACACAGATGTTCTGTTACTTTGGCCTACATTTCTATACCAAAGACAACACAAGGACAAATAAAAACATGTGAACTTGTGAGCCTGTCGCAGTCAATAACTCCTACCTGTTGGCAAACTGAGCCATGCTTTGCATCTGATCAGCTAGATAGTGAGGCAGCTCCCAGGACACCTCATTAGTTGTTGTGTTCCAGTAGTAATAGCAGCCAGAGTTCTCGTCCCACACCTCCTGCCAGTCCCCCATTTCCACGCCCACTGGAAGAAAAGCATATAGTACAAACAAGATGATTTAGAACCACTCCCAGGATATTTCAGGCAGAATAGAAAACATTACTGAAGGGTATCATGAGGTGATGTCAATAACAAATACTACTGCAGTAACAAAAACCTTAACGTAGCAGTAAATACTGAGAAGCATCAACTACCACATATTAAAGCTGCACAATACTGCATCACTCATGACACAAAATTAGAAATCATCCCTATGATAGGGGTGTTTAACGTAAATAACATGCAACTATAGAGATATTTTAATGAAGCCTGTCAGTATTTGTTCATTACATTTTAAATAGTAATTCTTAGTGAATCGTGATGTATTGTGATAGAGTTTAATATATAGATAAATCGATAGAGATGTATAATCTGTTTAGTCCACCTTTAACTGATAACTGATTAATCTGCTTAACTCATTTTTCCAAACAAACTGCCAAACATTTGCTGGTTCACGCTTCACAAATATATGGATTTTCTGCTTTTGGGTAAACTGAATAACCAATAATAGTTTTTGACTCTTAAGTCAAACGTTTGAAGACGTTACCTTGGGCTGGAGAAAAATAAACCATACAGTATTTTTCTATATTTTGATACACTTAATAATCAGATAGTTAATTATGAAAATATGTATGAGTTGCAACTTTATGTAGTCCAAAAATAAACTCAATATCTCACCAAAACAAGTGTAAAATGACTCTAATAATCAAAATTGATTACTACTCTATTCTTCAGAATATTATCAAAAAGGTGTGAGGGGGCAATGTCAACAGTTTAAGTTTGAACTAAAAAATATTTTATATTTACAAAAGCAAGTGGAGGTGGGTTAAAAATGTCTATATACCGATATTTTATCGATATACATTTGTAGGAAAGATAATCGATACATAAATCCCAGTATCGATCTTTTAAAATGTATTACATTTTACCAGTTTATTTTTTTTGTTTGTTTGTCCCTTTAGTCTCGCGTGATTTAGTGCGTAGTGCAACGTTATTGCAGTCAGATTATCAGATCTCGCGAGATCCAGGCCATGTGCCTCCGATCAGAGAGCAACAAGATGGCGGAAGTGCAACTTTAATCTCCGGCAAATTTAAGTGCCCATGTCTGGCAGCACTTCGGCTTTAAGAGGCAAGAAAACTGCACCCAACTTGACAAAAATAATGCTGTGCGCAAAATGTGCAAAGTAGAGGTTAAGTACAACGGAAATACAACTGCCATTTTACTTGGCATCACCAAGAGTCAACAACCAGGAAACTACAAGTTACTGCAACAACCCTCGCTGGAGAAAGCATTTGGGATGAAGTTTCCATCCACGCCTCCATGTGCAGAGAACATCACTTCGGCTCTGGCAATCTTTATCTGCAAGGATCTCTACTGTGTGGTAGAAAATGTAGGCTTCAGACACCTCGTCCAGACACTGGAACCACGCTATGTGCTACTGACACGGAAACAACTGAGTCAGGTCACAATCTCAAAGATGTTAAAAACAACGTCGCAACTGCAATGAAATCGGCAGAGAGAGTTGTCATCACTTGCGACAGGTGGACAAGCAGAGCTCCAGATTCCTACTTGACAATCACCTCTCATTACACTGACAGTAACTGGTCCTTCATGTCCCACGTTTTACAAACGCGGGCGATTGAAGCTCGCCACACCGCGAGTCATCTTGCTGAGCTGTTTGTGGAAGTCTAAGTTGCCCTTTTGTTTTAAATGACGGTCATATTTTTAAATAAAAAGTGCATGATGTTGTATAACTATTATTTAATGGTCAGTTCTCAATGTAAATATTAATATTTAATTATGCAGCAAGTTAGAGGGTTACTTTTACAATTTAATTTACAGCACTAGTCCTTTGAGAATCTCTTTCATTACCAAAGCAAAATTGGTATTGTAACTAAAATATCGTATCGTATATTGTATCAAATCGTTTCGAAAATCGTATCGACTTGGGACCTAGAGTATCGAAATCGTATCATATCGGGAGGTCAGTGGTGATACCCAGCTCTAAAAGCAAGACAGCAATTTGAATCCAAAAGCAGAAAACTACTAACAGTTTCATAACAAAAACCAGAATAATTACGACGCAAGTGTTTTGTTCTTGCACAGAAGCTGAAGAGGTTCTTTTAAGAGTTTTTGCAAAACAAGTACATCTTAAACACAGTGCACACAGTTACCTCCAGCTAATGAGTACTGAGTATTGTACTCAAATTCTGTGCTTTGTTGTCCTTCACTGGCCCCTGGCTGCTGAGCACTGGTCTCAGGTTTGGGGGGAATATTTGCTGGGACTGAAGGAGGATTCGTTGCATCGTCTGAACTTGGCTGAGTTGTGATTGCATCTATTTCCTGTAGATACAAAATAGCGAAAAATGACTCCGTTATCATTCTGAAAACAAAAATGCGTTCTTAGTTTGGATTAATTCCATTGTTGTTTTGGTGCATTAAAACTGGTCTGACAACATTATTTAATGTGGCATCACAGTGCATATCAGTGTGAATGTGAATCTGCTGCAGGTAGATGCCAATTGGTGTGTTATGAAAGTCCCAAAACAACACAGTTTGATGTTGTTGGATGGAACATTTAACAGACTGCTTTACTTTTAACCTTCATCTGTATAAAAAGAACTCCTAACTGTGGACATTGCACCTCTTTTGCAGCTTAGGCCATGGTGCGGTAATGCAGTATTAGGTGGGGGGGTATCAGAGTATGTGCCCATGGTATTGGACCAAATATCAGTATCAGTACATCCCTACTTACAGACAGGTAAATGTTAGTAATTCCCTTCTGCTGACATCTGTGGTGAACCTCTTACAACAATCTCTAAAGCCATAAACAATTACCAGTTGCAAGAGGTACACAATTGATAAAAAAATAATTCAAATGAAGCTCACTGACATCAATGTGATTTCCTAATCTAGATTAAAGCAGATGACAAAGGCACTCTACTTACCGCCATGAAATTGGCTAGTGTACTGTCAATGTCTGCTGACTGATTATGTTGAGGTTTTGTAGTTGAGCTCTGGGAGTCTCCAGCATCCTCTTCATCACTGTCTTCATATGCTCCAAGCAAGGACAAGCCCTCTACAGGCAGAAAGACAGGCATTTAGTTCAATCTAACAATATTTTATCTGACTAGCAAAATTACATGTGTAATAGAAACAGGGTGAGTACAGAAAGACAAAAAAATAACACCTGTGGCCTTCACGGAGGGGGCCTTCATGTTGACGTGTCTTTCTCTCAAAAATCGCTGTCCTTCACCATCCTGCTCATCTGCGAAAACAATAGCAAGGAGGTTAACGTCAGGCTACTGGTTTGCAGCAAGCTAGGGCTAACGTTACAATAGCGGCCAGCTAACATTCATTACCGGCAGCTAACGTCAAAAACTTCAACACAAAAGAACACACATAAGTCACATCCAAGACATTAATTCCACCTGTCTCCCTAGTCAAATCATTTGTCAAAGCCCGTGCAGGCCAAACTACAAACGCTATGTTGTATCGGCTAGCCATTGGTTTAGCACGTTAGCCGTTAGCTGTCGTGAAAACCCACCTTATGCTATGCTATAGCCATTTCCTAACTTCAGTAACAGCGATATCCATGTAAGCGAACGACTCTATAAGCAGCGGTGGATAAGTATTGTTCGGTTTAGAGTTTTTGGCGAATTCTTCCCACCTCGAGCATATAGCATTTAGCTAGTCATTCGCAATACCGCGTTAGAAAAATACCGTCTGATCCCGAGAGTGCTTCTTCCCTCTCTCCAGTATTCCCACTACGGAGCCCGGGGGGAGAAAGCTGAAGAATCGTTCTCCGTCCGACTGCTCCTGTGAGGCGAGTTTTCTTCCTCATCATTGTATGTTAGTGTGGGGGGCCTGCTCCTCTCGCTGCCGTCGTCTTCTCTGTGATGCGGGTGCCGCTTCAGGCTAGCATAAAGGAAGGTGGAGTTAACTTATCAACTTCCGGGGCATAGGGTCGTGTTTGTGCAGCAGCAGGCTTAATCGAGTGCCACCTAAATGGCTAATGAGCTTAGACTGCCTCTGAATAAGTAGCCTCAGAACATCAACGTCAGGAACCTACGTTTTTTCCGACTTACTTTCGTGGAATTACCAAGCTTGTGAACCAAAGCAGCTGCTAACGGCTAACATGTACAAGCTATGGAGCGTTAGCTGAGCAGACTTGGCATGGGGAAGTGAAGAGAAGCAATTACACAGTTTCGGAGAGGAACCGCCCATCGATGTATGAACATAAGGACCCACCGCGGGAGCAGCAGCCCACAGAGCCCCGCGGAGGACCAGCTGCCCAAACCAGGACCAGGAGCACGGTGCGTCCCGGACCTGACACTATGGGGGCTACGATGGGACCGTCAGTCCTGCATTGGCTGCATGACGTAGCAGCTGTGACTCTCCTCAAAGCTCGGAGGACTTTATTTCAGGCTGCTGTCCTTTTGTGTGTCCTGGTTCTGCTTCTGTGGGTGTCCATCTTTCTCTACGGTAGTTTCTACTATTCCTACATGCCCACCGTCAGCTTCTCTACACCTGTGCACTTTTACTACACTTCTGATTGTGATGCCTCTGAGTCAGCACTTTGTTCATTCCCCACGGCCAACATCTCCTTCATGAAGACCGAGCGGGACCTGGTGATGGCATACGGTCAGCCTTATCGAATATCTCTAGAGTTAGAGATGCCTGAGTCTCCAGTGAATGAACAGCTGGGCATGTTTATGGTCAAGATGTTATGCTATACTAAAGGTGGAAAGCCAGTGTCATCAGTTGGAAGATCAACAATGTTGCATTACCGCTCCAGCCTTCTGCAGGCCCTGAATACTTTTGCCTTCTCTCCTTTCCTTCTGACCGGGATGGCCGAGCAGAAGCAGCTCATAGAGGTTGAGCTGTTCTCTAACTACAAGACAAACAGTTATCAACCTACTGTTGGTGCGGTCATTGAGGTCCAATCCAAACGTGTGCAGATCTACTCATCTCAGCTTCGCATCCATGCTTACTTCACTGGTATACGTTATGTTCTGTACAACTTCCCCCTCACATCTGCAGTGGTCGGTGTGGCCACCAACTTTGCCTTCCTCGGTGTAATTGTGCTTTTCAGCTATCTGCAGTTCATTTGGGGTGGGCTCTGGCCTCCAGATCAGGTGCGAGTTCGAGTTATGATGGGAGACAACACCCGCATCCAGCAGAGAAGAGAGGAGGCTCGCAAGCGTATGGAAAAGGAAAACTCTCAGAAGGAACTTGATGCTCCAAAAGTGATTGGACCGAAGAGTGAGGCATCTGATCTCCACTCCAATGACACGGTGGCAGAGTTTTCATCAAAGAAGCCCTCAGTGATCTCAGATGCCCCTGGGGCTGATGTGTCAGATACCAAGAAGGAAGGGTCCCATGACTCTAAACTTCCAGAGAAGGACAGTTCAGATGTTGTGGTGGGTGGAGGCCTGCTGTCTGACCAGGGCGAGACAGCTCTCCGCCAGAGATCTACTCCAGGGAAGAGCCTGTGATTCATAAAGCTGCATGCACTTAGAGTACCTCTAGTACTGCATATCCTATGGTGTTGCAGACCCACTGTTTGAGGTGATATAAATACAGATGCATGAGAAAATAGTACACATTGTTTTTGCTAACAAACCACAGCTTATTTCCCGTCTTGGGTTGATAATTGTTTCCTTATTGTGAGCATCTTATTTTGTGCAGTTTTGATGATTCCCACTGGTGACGGCACAACATTCCTGCTCTGGTTTGTCCCGCCAGTATTCCTGTTAGGTATCAGCCAACACACACTTTACGATAACCTGCCTATATTTCAATGCCTCTGTGTCTGTTGTGTCACAGCCGACCTAAAATAGTGGCGGTGGACAGACCAGTTTAAAACGTTAGAAGATTTGTTTGTTTTTTGGTGTTTTTGAATCCAGCTGGCATGTACTTGAAACATATAGCGTGGATCACATCCCATCAGAAGAGGCCCAACAGAAGAAGCCTTGTGATACCGTACTTTCTCTCAGAGGCTCTTTGAGAGAGATTGGATTTGGAGGATTGTCTGAAAATACTGTCTTTGTTTTTTTTTTAAGTTCGTAGAAAGGCCCTGCCTAAGGGCTTTTCATTGAACGAAATAAGATGTTCAGTCTTAGATGCAGTGGGTAATGCAACGACTGGAACACATATGCCTCGTTCAGACTGCAAAAAACTTGGATAAGATCATTTCCTGTTTACACAGTAAATTGAAGAGATACGGTTGGTTGTGTCAGGAGACATTGCCAACCACTCAAGAGACACAAACTAAAGGAATTCAATATCCATGAAAAAAAAAACGGGTTGTGAGTGACACAAATGACATGTTTAAATCCTATTTTTCTCTATAAATCTGATGTAATTCAGAGTCGACACCTCTGTCAGATGCGATTTGGAAAACCTTATCTTATTCTTGGTTGTCCAAAATGTCTATAATCAATCTGGATTCACTAAAAACCTGATTTGAGTTGGCCTGGGTTAAAGCTCCAGTGTTTTTATCAAAGTTGAGCCCATTCATGGTGGTATCTGTTACAGTGCAGTTTAATATTGTGTAGCAATTATATTTATTGTTTTGTCATCACAGAAAGGTACCAGCGTGTTTTAGATGTGTAATTTAAGTGATTTAGGCCTGCTAGCTAAAAAATATCTGCATTTAAAATGACAGGGTAGGACAGCAAGTGGAGTAGTGACTATGGAGGCTGATTGGTCGAACAAATGAGGTGAAGGTGCAGGCTCCGCCCCCAGTGTTGGACTTAAGTTTATGAAAGGGTTTTGCAAGTTTTATGGATTTTGTACCAAAAGATATTGTTAAATGTGCTGCACTGTTATCTTGTTTTCTGTCTGGCGGAATGTCTGTGTGTAAAAAGTTACATGATAATACTCAATAAAAAGCTAACACACGCACATACACAGAGTGTTGCCATTCTTTATTGTTTAAGATTTAAATATGTCAGGTCAGAATATCCAAAAATTGTGTTGTTAGGACTTAACAAAGATTTTATGAAGTCAGTCTTCATATTGGATCAGATTTTGTGATTTCAATCGGATAGTAAGACTTCCTGTAAAAGCTTGACTTACTATGGAGAAACTCGCTGCTTCCATCATGCAGAAGAAAATGCGGGAGCGTCTTCCTGGAACATTTTACGAGAATATTTGCATATATAAAGTGCCACTCCCAGACTTGGCATAAACACTTAAATGTTTTCAATACACCAAAAAGAATTTGGAGCATGACCAGTGAGGGTTTTTGCATTTGTGTTCTTTACAGTCCAACAGAATCAGCGAGTGGATTATACTTGGATGTAAAGTTTAAAAATGTTCGAATGATAAACAGCTGTAAGTCTCGCTGAAGGTTCAGACTGAAGAGGGGAGGCTAAATAAGCCCTCATAAATTCACTTATTAATCTCGTCTCAAGGCGGCACGGTGGTGCAGTGGTCAGTGCTGTCACCTCACAGCAAGAAGGTTCCGGGTTGGAGCCCCGGCTTGAACACGGGATCTTTCTGTGTGAGTCTGCATGTTCTCCCTGTTCCTGTGTGGGTTCTCTCTGGTACTCCAGCTTCCTCCCACAGTCCAAAGACATCAAGAGAGGACGAGGCTGATTCATACTCTAAATTGACCGTAGGTGTGACTGTGAGTGTGAATGGTTGTCTGTCTCTATGTGTTGGTCCTGTGATGGACTGGTGACCTGTCCAGGGTGAACCCCGCCTCTTGCCCGTAGCCGCTGGGATAGGCTCCAGCCCCCCCCCATGACCCTTAACAGGAATAAACGGAAGACAATGGATGGATGGATGGAATGAACCTTGTCTCAGAAGAAACTATATTTAGTCTTATTCACAGGAGATTTTACCGGTAAATGAAGAAAGTTCAAAGCTGCTTCAAATCAGAAACTCACAGCAATGATACTCAGGCCCATTAGTGGTCTTTAGTCAAAGCCACAGCCCCCATCTATCTGATGAATTATGCATCAGTCTGCATAACGAAGTGCTCCAGTTGGCTCAAACCATCCATCATTCGTATTAAGAGCTCACTGTATTTTTAGGTGCACATGTGAGTTTTCTGCAACAAGTTTTTCATCTTCCTCTTTGTCTCAATGCTCATCCTCATGCAAAAAACTCAACGTATAACAATCATGGCTGGGTGCTCATGCTGCTAATTTATTTTGTTCATCTGTTGACATGGAGAGTACCTTAAACAGAACACTGTACGATACTGCCAAAACGAGAAAATCCTGCATATTCAATTTATCATTGAAGATTAATTAAGGATAAGAATATTTCAATATTTTTTTCTCATGCAAAACATCACAAGTATTTATGAGTAATGTTTTTTTGTCTCAAGTACTCATTATAATCACATAATATCAGTAGTGAAACATTATATAGTTCAGTATTCAAATTTCTCAGTTTATTAGCTAACAATCGCTGTGTGTCTTTCAGCTCATGTCACTTTGCCTTATAAGGATCAAGTACAACACACCACTTGGGGGTTCAAGTGTCTTGCATGAGTGGCGTCCCGTCCCGCCAGGCCTCACCGCAGCTGAAGGTCACTTTGTTCCGTGACCTTACGTGTTTTGCTCCTCCTCAGGCTGCACCTCAATGACCTCGACTGTAGACTCGCTCGCTACTTTTGACCCGTCATCTTCCTGCTCATTGTCTGAGCAGTCTGCCCAGCGCCCGACCCTTCTGACTCCCTCTCCCACCACGGGGGCGTTAACACAGGGGTTATGGTCATAGATGACAAGTTTCAATCCGTGCATGTGGGCCAGACCCGGGAAGTGGTGTATTCTGTTTCGATCCACATCAATGACAGCGAGGAAGTGCATTTCCAGCAACACTGGTGGGAACTCTGCCAGCTCATTCCCAGCAAGCCAGATACTTCTCAGTTCTTCAAGACTGCTAAGTTCTCTGGGTAAACTCCGTATCTGGTTATAGCCAAGGTGCAGGGTCTTGAGATTGGGGAGCTCACAAATCACCTTAGGGAAAACAGTAAAGCAATTAGTCTCAAGCCACAGAGTACTAAGTTCCTTGAGCTCTCTCAGTTCCTTTGGAAGGTGGTAAAGCCGGTTGTTCCCCAGGTAAAGGGTGCTGAGCTGGGGCAATCTGCAAACAGCTGAAGGAAATTCCTCAAAGCAATTAAAGTCTAGGGCCAAGAGCTGCAGCTTCTTCAGGCCCTGCAGCTCAGCTGGTAAGCTGCTGAGGTTGTTGTCACTCAGGTAGAGCTTCACCAGTTCGTCAAAGGCACAGGCAGGAACAGGCAGCCGGCGCAACTGACGGCTGCTCAAATCCAGGGTCCGATCAAGTGGCATCTCCTTCAGGTCCCCCACCAGGAAGCGTTGACAGCGCTCTGAGGGAATGAAGGCAATGACACCTCGCATAGCATTCCCCATTTTTCAATCTCTCCGCGGGAATTCAGTGCCCGACAAGGCAAGTTGGCCTCCTCAAGTACATTTCATGGTGTGTGGTGTGACTCTATTGATCTTGACAATGTGTAAAAACAAAACACATTTGTTACAATGTCATTGATCTGACAATCAGTTGTCAACAAGGAGACAGGAACCATAATCAGCATGAGAACGAAAATAAAGAGAATATAAAAACACCTACTTTCCAGTGTCCCGCTGCTAGCATCCATGACTCTCAGCATCTCCTACAGTTAGCATTGTGTTTTTCCAACTTAATGAGCTGAAAACATATTCTATTCCCCGAGCAGATATCCCCCAGTGAAGTCCTCCCACTGTCTTTCAGTGGCTCGGAGCTTTGCCCCGACTGTCAAGGCGGTAGCAACCACGAGCTGTTCTCTCCTCCCCATTTGTGCCTAATGACTTTCGCCACTTCTTCTCTGAGATGACAGAGGTGGGTGAGAGAGGGAGAGAGAGACACAGGGAGGGGCAGGATGCCATGGATAAGCATAAGAAGTGTGTTCTGATGGAAGAGGCAGCAAAGGTCATTTACACTCAGGCAGTTCACTGTCTGAGCCAAACGAGTTGGAAAGTGACAAAGGATTTCCCACTGTTGTCAGGGAGCTAAGAAGATGTGACTTAAAGAAAAAAAATTCACATCTGAAACAACTGAAATGTTTCCATGGGGAAAAGTAAAGTAAATGTTTGCTGGAAGATTTGACTTGTCAGCACCACATTCTAGATGCCTGTGTGTTAAGGGGGCTTGTTTCTTTGTATTTTATGATTTTGTTCACTTTTTTTTTCACAAGTTTTATTCCAGAATGGTGAGAAGAGGCATTTCACCCCTGACTGTTTGAGGTGTGCTATCTTGCATACCTTTTATTAGAGCTATTTTCTGTTGAGATAAATGTGGGAAGGAATTTCATTTTTGTTATCAGAAGAGCCACTGGTTGCCCCTCCCCAATCTGTTTTTGTTCACTGACAGATTGTTTTTAGCGCTTGTCCCTCCCCTTATCCACCTACTGAACGGAGGCCACAGACAGCAGAGAAAGACCCGTTTTACTGCCGTTGACCTTTTTTATGACACTTAATTTTAGTATATCGTAACAGGAAAAACAAAGATAAAAATAAGTCTTCTGAGAGGGAGTTGATCAAATTCTTCATGTTATTTGTTTATTATCATTCCACACAGAGAAGCGGAAACCTCCGTTATTGATTTGTGTACAATAACCACACACTGTTGAGCCTAAAATACACAAATAAAGCCAACTGGTGTTTGCATACAAGCTAATCATTCCAGGCACCTGTATTTAAGTATTATCTGACTTGAACACTAATAGCAGCAGGCCTCTGTGACGCCTCTCAGTGTCTAAACCCTCCGTGCACTGTATACGATGAGAGGTTTGGTGCGTGGAATATCGATTGAACATAAATTCATCTAAATACAAGTGCACGTATGAACTGAATTTAAGGTCTTAAAACGGTTTAGCCAAAGATCGAAAGAGGATCTAACTTAACACTTATTATTTAGACAAACTAAAGCTTCTTTGGTAATCCAGTTCTTATGGCAGCTGGAGTCAAGTGAGATTAAAACCTTAGGCCTATTGCAAACGGTGAAATCAATTAAGTGTCCATTATTGCAATCTTATTCTCTCATTTTAACACAAAAAACATCAACTTCAGTGCTGATTCTGCCAGCGGGAGCGGTGGAGCAAACGAACACCAGCCAGGTTGAGTTTTGTGTACGGAAGTGTTCTGCAGGTTGTAAGGTCAGAGGGTAAAGGCTATTCCTCTTTCGGTCGAGAACACAGCCATCTTGGATCTAACGAAGAGAAGGGAAATTGATGCGGTGAGGTTATTGGGCTTAAATTTTTATCTAACCAAAACGGTTTGCTACACATTTAACCCGTCCGAAAGAGCGACTAGTCTCGCTGTTTCTCCATGTTTCCATATTGACCGGTTCTTTAGCATTTAGCTTCTGCTGATTCGCTGCTGGTCCGGCTGCTGCTGCTGCTGCTGCTGCTGCTGCTGCAAGCGGAGCGTCAACTGAGCCGAGAGAACAGGCAGTTGTCTGGGGGTGCAATAGGCTTAGAGGGCCAAAGTCATGCTTGGTAGTGACTACAGCACGCCAGTGTCACTAAGGTTAAATAAAAAAAGGAAATATTATGAGAAAGCTGCATTAACGTGACTTGTTTCCGCGAAGAGAGGTTAAGCTAGCTAAGCTACTGAAGAGTGATTACAAGTAGCTAGCCTGCTGACGTTCACAGGCTAGTCAACACTGCTGCAGCTAGCTAGCTTGTTAGCATTGTCTCTGTTGTTTTTGTCTTTAAAGTGTGTCTTGAAGTACTTGTAATGTAGTTAAACACATTATTGTACGAGAAAGCAGTAAGTTGACTAACCGCTGTAGTGAATTTGATTGTGTTGTTTTATTTTTGTGACTCAACTTTATCTTCGTGGTCACGAACAGCTCCAAACTTCATTTTAAAACTTTTAGATGCTAAATTTTACATTTTTAGCACTAGATATTGATTTAACGATGCAGTAATATTTTCACAAGACAAACATTGGTTCTTCAATGTGTCCTTTAATGTGATTTGTGTGTGTTGTGCTCTCAAATATTAACTATGTTTGTTGTACTGCATTTTAACAATTTCAGAAGAAATTTAAAGAGGACAATGGGGACTGAGTAATCATTGAAATGTTAGGACACATCTTTTGTTGTTGTGAGGTGCCCTACTGAAGTTCATTGTTTGTTAACATTTATTCAACAAGGGTTTGTCTTTCTGCAGGTGACAAAAGGCATGTTTGGTTCTAGAAAGAAATTTGTAGAGTTCGTTGAGGTAGTGGACAACGACTTTACTGATGAAAGCATGTACTACAACCAGCCGTCGATGTTCCCACATCGGTCGGACAAAGATGTGAGTTTTAGTTCCTGTATCAACACTCCTTCTCCGATTACGTTAAAGAAACCCTAACGAGAGACATTTACTACCTGTCTTGTGTCCTGTTCTTAAATATTTCTATTTAGATGCTGTCCTCTCCCTCGCCATCATCATCAGGTCAGCTGTCGCACTTTGGGGCGAGTTTGTACGGTCCACAAAGTGCGTTTTCTCGACATCACGTTTAGATATGTAACATTTGCAGGCATTTCTTGAACGTTCATTTTTACTTGTTCTTCTATGCAGGTACACTTGGCTTTTCGGTAAGAGGCATGGGGAACAGTACACCTCAATTGAACCGAAATTTAACACAAGGCACCCAGCTACCAAGTCATATCACCCCCACAACTGGGGTCCCCTCCATGTCCCTCCACACCCCTCCATCACCAAGCAGGTACATGTGAAGTCACGTTTGTGTCATAGCAGGGTGGAACACCCGGATGTGCACTAAACTAAATATGATGATGTTTCAAAAGGGGGAGCTTGCCAATGAACACGAGGAACATGCTGAACCACTCTCAGGTCGGTCAAGGCATTGGTATGAGCGGCAGGACCAACAGTATGGGCAGCTCGGGGCTGGGCAGCCCCAACCGCAGCTCTCCCAGCATCATCTGTATGCCCAAACAACAACCAGCACGCCAGCCCTTCACTGTCAACAGGTACACTGATATAATCTTACATATTTGACTGGTCTTTGTTTTCACTCCACTTGTTATTTTCCACATTAAGGAAAGTTAATGTGATGAGGACAGCTTTTTCATTTTCTTTTGACTCTCCACCACCTCTGTAGCATGTCAGGATTTGGAATGAACCGCAATCAGGCTTTTGGGATGAACAACTCATTATCAAGTAACATCTTCAATGGCACAGGTGAGCGTGTTTTCATCTAGAGGTTCACACTTTGGATTTTTAGCAGTCCAACCTGTTGCTGCGTGGTGAATCATAATGTCTGCCTGCTCTATTATACACCCCCAAAAAGAAGAAAAAAAATTTTTTTTGCTAAGTACTGCAAAAATGACACAGATTTTAGTTATTACAGTTTATTTAATTTCAGAAATCATTGGTATTTTGAAAACTAATACACAGATGTTTCTTTTAGTATTTCTTGATGCTAGTTGAATTTTGTGTGTGTCAATTGGGAAATACACTTTTCAAAATGATCAGGAATTTGTGTGCCTTTTTCTTTGTAACCAAGCAAGCAGAATCACGATACCATTTGTTTAGTATATGGCTGTTTGGAATTATCACCAAATCATTTAGCACTAGTGTAAAGACTTGTGGGGGGATAACTGATAGAGAAGGTTACGGTTCACCGTTATTGAAGGAGGGGTGAGCTGCTTTCTGATGAAACAGTTTTAAAAGTTTTCTTTACTCTCCTGTTGCTGCAGACGGGAGTGAAAACGTTACGGGTTTGGATTTATCGGACTTCCCCGCGCTAGCAGACAGGAGTCGGAGAGAAGGGACAGGAAACCCAACACCGGTGCTCAACCCGTTGTCTGGAAGGGCTCCTTATGGTAGGCCATTAGACTGCAGAATGTCTCTTTGTGTTGCACACATTAACCAGAAGGATTGGAAAGGAAAGCTCAGCTTGTTGACTGGAGTCTGTGTATGAACGGGAACATTTACATACTCTGATCAGCGGCACATCTGTGTGTTCCTGGCGCTTGTGATGTGGCGCTGGGGCACCATGTGTGAACCGTTCAGCTCCACGAGCCTCAAGGTGTGTTGACGCATCCCAGACACCTCACAGATATCTAAATATCGGGATCATCGCAGGAAGGACTTGGTGTAATTATAGGAAGTTTGCTTGTCTATTTGCAAGAAAACAATGCTTTCTAGGTTGGTGGCTCACCGCAAATCAGAACACATCTTTGATAGATTGCCTTTTTTTTCTGGAGAGGAGATAGCATCTTATTCATGTGGATTCTGTCGCTCAGAATATTGTTGGAGGTCAGACTGGCTGGTCTCCTGGTTGTTCAACATGTGATGTGTTGCTGCTCAGTCGTGTGTAAACCGGGGACGCTCGTCTCTTCCTGACTGATAGCAGATGCACATGAACCTACAAGATTGTTGATCCGCTCTGGGGTTCGTCTGCTCTCAGACAGGTGACTGTGAGGCTTACAGCAGCCGAGACCTGATTGGACCGTACCAATGTCCATACGATGTAGGGATGGATCTCACTAAGATGGCCAGTCACAGAACAAAATCATTTTTGTAACTGTTGAACCAATCATATGAATGGTGTGTTGACTTTGGAAGTTGTGTAATAGGAAGTTGAATTAAGTCACTAGAAACAAGAATGTCTGATGGTCTTGGTGTATGTTGATGTTTTGCTAATGGCGTCTCTGTTTTATCCATCATCATCATCCTGCTTATCATCATTGTCAAGTTGGCATGGTAACAAAGCCATCAACTGAACAAACACAGGATTTCTCAATCCACAACGAGGACTTCCCTGCACTGCCTGGCCCAAACTATAAAGACCCCACGTTGAACAACGATGACAACAAGACTGTGAGTCGACGTGATTGTGCATGCAGGCTTCCAGTCAGAGACGATCGTTTCCAGTTGATTTACGCATTTACACATTTTCATTTTAGAACTTGAACTCCACAAACAAGAACACATCCAATGCAGATGGGCCCAAGTTCCCAGGAGACAAGACGGCTTCAGCACAGAACAACAACCAGAAGAAGGGGATCCAGGTGTTGCCCGATGGTGAGACCTCTCAGCCAATCGTATCGCTCCAATTCCACTGAGACATCCCTTCCTAATCACACATCTTGGGTGAGACAGTTGGGCTCCCTACACTGCATTTGGGGTGATTACACAGACCACCATCATTTGTGCGTTTGTGACATTAAAGACTAATTGGCTTGGTTTGCTCTCACACGAGCACTCAAACTGTTAGAATTGTGGAGGTAATGTATTAACAGGATTTACTGTAGGCCGCTGCTTTGTTCTCAGCAGTGTGTTGAACTCTTCTGGCTGCAGGCCGGGTGACGAACATTCCCTCAGGAATGGTGACGGACCAATTTGGCATGATCGGCCTGTTGACGTTTATCCGGGCGGCTGAGACCGATCCGGGGATGGTCCATCTGGCGCTAGGAAGTGACCTCACCACACTGGGACTCAATTTAAACTCACCTGAGTAAGACAACTACTCTAAATGATGCTTCAACTGAAAACTGCGGCCTTATTTCGTTGCAATAATTCAGCTTGTCTCTGCAATCATGCAACAAATTAATATAAAATATGAAAAAGGTCACGTGCTACTTTTGTAATATTTAGCTTTTTCTTTTTGAAGTGACGTTATATTCCTTTCCTGACAGAAACCTTTACCCCAAGTTCGCCTCTCCGTGGGCCTCAGCACCGTGCCGACCGCAAGACATCGGTAAGTGTGTGAGTGAAGTTGTGTGTGTGTGTGTGAGAGAGAGAGAGGATGTTTGTATTGATCCACTGTAAAGATCTGTCAGTCAGGGCCAGTTCTAAAGACAGCCTGTGTGATGACGGACAGGAGGTGCAGGTTTTTAGAGGAGTAGCGGGGACACCACCAGATTAGTCTTCACATGGCTGTACAGTCGGCTTGAAAATCAATTCAAACATTTGCTTTATCTCATCAACGGTTTTTCCATCCACACTGCATGAGATCTGCTTGACTATTAAAATGTCCAAAAACAAGGCCAATATGCAAAATACTTGTGCAGCTTTAAAACTGAGTAGAACACGCAAGAGGAACGTCCCCTCTGGCATCTATGAGAGAAAATGATGACAGCCCTCTCTGGACCAAAGTGTCCTCTTAATAAGAAATCAAGAAGTTTTCTTACTTTTGATGTTTTCTACAAAGACAATGAAAAATATTCCAGAGATATCAACATCACCTTTATTTGTCTTATTTGTCAGACTTCCACGTTCCATCGGAGTACTTAACCAACATCCACATAAGGGACAAGGTAACTGTCAGCATGAGAACAGAAACCGTGCCATCACGTAGCGCCGCCGTCGTAGCCACTGTCCTGCTCACCTTGTTGTCCCCCCCCTCCAGTTGGCTGCTATCAAGCTGGCTCGCTATGGGGAAGACTTGTTGTTCTACCTGTACTACATGAACGGAGGAGACTTGCTACAGCTTCTGGCAGCAGTAGAGCTGTGAGTACTTCAACTCTTCATGAAGTTTTTCTTTTTGGAAGGAACTTTCTGACTCACGAGCTGCTAGTCAGTATGTGTGAGGATGTTGTTTTTTTTAGGACAAATGGAAAGGTCACAGTCTTGCTTCTGTTTTTTAGCTTTAACCGGGACTGGCGGTACCACAAAGAGGAGCGGGTTTGGATCACGCGGGCGCCTGGCATGGAACCCACCCTGAAGACCAACACCTATGAGAGGGGAACTTATTACTTTTTTGATTGTCTTAACTGGAGGAAAGTAGCCAAGGTGAGACTCTGGTGCTCGTGTCCATTGTTGCTGGGCTCCGTCGTGGGTCAGGTGATCTCTCATTCTAAATGTGTGTGTTTGCATGTAGGAGTTTCATCTGGAGTACGACAAGCTGGAAGAGAGGCCTCATGTGCCCACGACCTTCAACTACAACCCAGCCCAGCAGGCCTTCTAAGGCCCTACCTGTCCAAAAGGCTCCGGCTGTTCCTGCACATGATGCTGTTGTCCAGGGAGGGCGCTGTGGTTCACAGCTTGGTTTTTATTCCTCGAGGATTTGGCTGTTTTGACTGCAGGCGGGAGGGGGAGGGGAGGGGGCCTTGCCACCATCGCAGCTGCCCTGCCTTTCTAAATTACATGCTGCCCAAAAAACACCAACACTTGTTCCGTTTTTATTCTCTCTGTTCCTCCTGTTTTTTTTTTTTTCTGTCTTGTTTTGAGCAGGGTCTGTGTTATGTTTACGTCTCTGATTCTGAAGCCTGTTTCCTCCCAAGATGGAGGACTGACCTTGTGACACAGGACAGTGATGGAACAAGGATTACGCCTCAAGTGTCACCATCAGAAAAAGAAGGCGGGGAAAGCAAAGTTAACATCCTCAGACGCCAGTGAAAGGGTGAAAGAAATGCAATGTTTATTGTTGCACTATATTTAGTAATAAAAGAACACAAAATTTGTTTGTGCTTTTTTATGTGAACACTCCCTTACATTTTTTTCCTTCTAGTTTCCTTTGGGCCGAGGGGGGTGTACGTGCTACTTCTCCTCAGGCCGGTCCCCTTTCACCCTCTTTCTTTTACTTCTGTTTCCGTTGATTCCTCTACTTTTTCATTTGCACCAACAAACTTCTCGGTCTCATTCCCTGTTTCCTGTCATTGTCTGTCTCTCTGAGTTTTGTGCAAGTTGAACTTGGACACAGATCTAGTGGACTACTTTGGTCCCTCCACAAATGTGGGCAAATCCTCGCAGAGGCTAAACACCGACACGATGATGCTCCACTGCAACCGAAACACTTTCCAGTCTTTGTTACAATTTTGTAGGAAATGTGTACATTTTGTTTCTTTGCATCACATAATTAGTATATGTATTTACAAATGTGTATATATGATTGCTATATATATATATATGTACGTGTATATATATATATATGACATCTATTTTGGAAGAAATTTTGCCCTGCCTTGTGCCTCGTTTTTATGAGGTGAGCATGGATGCAATACGTGGACGTAACAGGACTTTTCTGGATCTGCTGGACAGGGTGTCATGTGACACTTTGGGCACTTACATCAAAATAATAGTTAAAATGACATGTAAGGAAATGCCTGATTCTCAGCCAAAACAATCAAACACGATCACAACTCGGGTTTTGAGTATGGAGCAAAGGAAATGACATCTTTCAGTTCAAGCTGTTTGAACAGCAGGATTTCATAGGAAAAAGAAAAATGACTGTGGAGAAAAAAAAATCCAGACCTTTCTTGTATTTTCTGAAGCGGAATGCTTCTTTTCTTTGTATTAAAGCAGAAAAGGCTTTCCTGAAACTGTGTGTGTATGTGTGTGTGTGTGAGTCTTGTTTATGGGTCTACCAAGTTCAATCCTATCCTCAATTTACAGCTAAATACTGGAAATGGCAGAAGCAAAAGTACACATTCCTCAAAAAATACTGGAATACAAAAAGTAAAACATGGCAATAAAGATTTAGCCTACATACTACTGTAAAAGTAGTGGACTGTTGAATGACAGAATGTTCACTTAAGTTCTTTTTTTAACTCTTAAAATATGACACAAACTGGATATTTAAAATTGTCCAATGAGGCACTTCTTAAGGTACTTTTTGTCTGTCGTGCATTCGAACCAAAATAAGCCTATTAATAAAATGCAATGAGACGGATAGAAATTTAACATGTTCAGAAAAAAGGAGTGAAGTACAGATCCCTTAAAATACACTCAATATTTGTCCTTTGCAATTTCTCAAGTGTGGATTTTTAACAGTTTGAGGGTTTCCAGTTCACTCAATAAGGCCACAAGCTCTCTTTTGAAAGTGCAATTTTTATTACAGATTTCTTCAAGCAAATAAATTCATGGAATGTATCGTGACCGCCTGTTAACACGTACTGGCAACATAAATCTGGGTGGAGGCCTCTCTAGCTCCGCCCTCACCACCACCACTGAGGAACCTGTCAGCGAGGCCCTTGACCCCTGCTGCTCCAGCACAGATGACTGGTTGTACAGATCTGCTTCCAGGTAAGAATGTGTGTGTGAATGTGATGAGAGCTTCAATCTCGGTCAACCTCCTCTGACTTAATTAAAGTAAAAAGAAAGAAAATCAGATCAGCTGTTTAAAATCAACTGATACACATCCAGAGGAAGAACACTTCCTGCTGGGTTGTCTGGTTTAAAGTGTTAATTCTACATAATTTTGGGATCAATTAAGAAAATCTACAGTTTAAAAAAGGCACATTCACCTTCATTTGTGTTGACGGGTCAACATAAAGTTTACGGGAAAAAAATTATGGCACACAGACAGAAAACATCCATGAGTAGTTTGCTACTGTGCAGAGGCATCAAGAGCAGAGCTGCCATGATGGGCCGCCAACAATCATGAGTAAGTTAGAAATCAAACAAACGCAAGTTAGTCAAAGTTAAATCTGATGAGCAATGGACACTCATGCAGGTGAGGCTTCTACTGTAGAAAAATAACCGTCTATCCACCATGTGACCGCTTCAGTCGGCGGCAGCTTGTGTTAATGCTACAGTTACATCAATGTCGGTGGAATGAAAAAGACACTTGAGAACACATTCCCTCACATGTCTTAAATCTTCTCCACGCTCTTAACGATCCAACATGTGCTCGCTGATGTCACGGGGGTCATTTGGATGCAGAATCCAGGGGGGTGGAGCCATCTGAAGATCCTCCTGCTTTGGAAGCGTCTTCAGTTGAAAATACAAAAAAAAAAAAAACAGTCGTGAGATTTCCCGAAGGCTCGAGGAGGACAGGCTTCATTTACAAAAAGGTTTTCAATGAAACATCATGCAGGACGGGCCGGGTGCGCTGCAGACTTGTCACAATCATCACACGCTAACCAACCTTTCTCTTTCTTCTCCTGACTCTCCTCAGCTGCAGTCTTGTCAGCTCTGAAGAAGATCCGGGCACTGCTTAAGGAGAAGTGAAGCAGCTCAAACTCCTGGAGAAGATCAGAAAGTACGGTTCAACATCCTCCGTAACAATCACACTTTGTCCTTTCAAGTTGCTCCTGGACGTGTACCTGCAGGCAGACGTCCAGCCTCTTCTGAGTGAGGTTCATAGTCTGCAGCAGCTTCTCATCCTGGCTGGCAGACTGCACGTTCTGCTCCTTCACCACTGCATTGATCTCCTTCTTGTACTTGTCTCGGACAGCCTGGAACCAGTGCAGGGAGTCAAACTCCAGATATTGATCCAGCAGCTTCAGAATGTACGCCACACCTGAGAGAGAGTTACGGTGGGGAGAGGAAGAGGAGGTGTACAGGGTTTGGTTAATGTGAGCGGTGCAGTATTGAGTGTATGCAGCTATTTATCACTGAAGTCCACTTGCCCATAGCAAATCCATCATCTGTGAAAGCTGCTCCACTTTTGTTCTTTTTGTTCAGTTTTTCTTTACAGCTGATGGAATGCTCCACAAAATTCACCGTCTAAGGAACAACAGGAATTGTGAGTATAGTATATCATATTATATATATACATATATATATACACACATATATATACATACATACATATACACATATACATATACATACATATATATATACATATACACATATATACATACATATATATACATATATACACATATATATACATATACACACACATATATATACATACACATATACATATATATATATACATATACACACACACACACATATATATATATATATATATACATATACACACACACACACACATATATATATATACATATACACACACACACACACATATATATATACATATACACACACACACACACACACATATATATATATATATATATATATATATATATATATATATATATATATATATATATATATATATGCACTCATTACGACTACTAGTAGTAGTTATCTCTTTATTCATCTGTCACATTTCTACACACCTGGTGAAATCAAATGTTACCATGGGCCGAATTTAGCCCTCAGGCCCCATTTTGGGGCGGCCCTGATTTAAAAACTACAGAAACACAATCACTGATCATAAACTACTTTTAAGAACTTCATATAAGCCAAGAAAACTTTGTGCAGAGAAAACCAGCCACTGTGTAACGGAACAAGCTTGGCTTACAGAGGGTCTGGAGTTTATTCAAGTCAAGTCTGAGCGTCTAGTCTTAGGTAGACAGGTTGGACTTGATCCCTGGGTTTAACAGAGTACTTCTGACAAGCAAGAGGAGACTGGACCAGTAAGAGGGAGTACAAGTGGTACAAGTAAAACAAATGAAAAGTTCTGACACTGACCAGAGGAGGTACGATCATGTAGAAGTTCCTCAGGTGCATGTTCTTAGCACTGCGAAACTCTTGTGCAAACACTGCCACCAGCATCTTGAAGTACTCTGTCCCCTCAGCAGAGTTGCTCGTTAGATCTCCCAAAACGGAGTCAAGCACACTGGGAATGACAGACAATGTCATGGCGGTACAGAAAGAAATATTGAGCCTTATTCATGACGTCCTCTTGAAAAAGGCCCAGTGTTTCCTCTACATTTGTCTGTGACACCCCCTGTGGGTGTCGAAACAGAAAAACTGAAAGTAAGCTTAAACATAACTAACTCTTATAAGTGCTACCTGGCAGCTCTTTGCGTCTCCTCTGAGAGCCCCTCCTCTTTCACCAGCTCTTCAAAGTTGACTATATCCTCCAGGTCAGGGACGAATCTGGACGTACAAAATGAAGAATCTGGTCAAATCAGCCTGACTTCAGTCGCTCTCAGAGTGAATCAGCTCAAGGCTGTGAGAGCTGAACTCTTGACCACAGCTCTCTGTTTACCTGATAGCGCTGCTGCAACAGTGGAGTCCTCCAGAGCGGATCATGCGCACATACCCCATAGCATTACCTTGAATCAAATGTTAAAATGCTGTTAGCTGACGTTTTCCTGTAACTGCACTTCCTAAAACTGTATGCTCAGATCACGTCTCACCAATCTGGCTGATGAGCTGTCTGAACTGATCCAGGTAACTCTGACCATCAGGAGTGATGCCCAGCTTCCTGATGCCACGGTTAAACTTCTCTGCTCGGTCAAATGGGTACTACAACAAAAACAGTCCCATCAACAAGGATGTTATTACGGAGGGACTGTGTAGCTGAGGGATGAACACAAATGTAGAAAAGCTCTTGTTTTTTTTGTAACTACGGCACCTTCCATCATTGGTGCTCAGCAAATTCTCAGGTTCTGGCTGATGTCATGACCATTTGCATTTCCTACCTTCTGATCAGACTGGTCCTTTGTTTCTCTGAAGAAGCGAATGTCCTTGATGAGTCTGGATTTGATGTGTTCGTCATACATGAACTGACTGAAGATGTAAAACTTCTTACGCAGGAACTGGTATGTGAAATTCACCTGATGAAAGCAGAGAGAAGTGAACGTGAGCAGATGTCCTAGACGACCTCGGACGCACGCCATTACTGCCAACTCACCGTGGTGTTCATGATGCCCGTGCCGTGGGTGCGGATGGAGTTGGCGATGTGTCGGATGTTGATGGTGTTCAAGTGTTTGTTGTTACTCGCCTTCTCGATGAAGATCTGTTAGAAAACAATTATTTTATTGAATCTGTGCAGGATGGACATGGAATAATCGATAAAACATGGAGGTTACCTGGTTGTTGAGGTTATAGAGGTAGCGTGAGACAAAAACATGGATGTTCCTCATGATCTCCAGAACGTCCAAACCCTGATGAATATACACAGATGATAGACCGTTTGACTATTTAGCACCTACTATTAGAACCAGTATTTAAGATGACAGTCATGTGGACCTGCTCCAGGGTCTGGCTGGGCAGGTGGGCCTCCGTCATGGTGAGGCCGTAGCGCTGTGTGGCAAGGTTTCTCATCTCGCTGTAGGTGGCCCAGTCGTGAAGAGCAACAGTAGTCAGGTTGTAGAAAGTTTTATCCAGGTAGTGGGTCACATAGGCTGCAAGGACATTTAAAAATGTAAGTCTTACAGCTCCAGCAGATGGCAGCACTGAGAAACAAGCTCCAACAACATTAAATCTTTCTCATCTGGTGGTTCCCGACTCACTCAGAATACATCAAATCCAGTCTAATCCAGTCTGAGAAAACGGCATGTTCTCAAAATATCTGCGCACCTTTGATGTGAATGAAACGGTTGAAGAATCGGATGGGCTTAAGTGAGAAGAAGTGGGCCAAGTCCTTCATGCCGACTTTGAAAGGGTTCCTGTCATCCAGCTTCAGGTGAGTGTGAACAGAGAGACGCAAGTCCTTCTCAATCTCCTTACACAGCTTGTCCAGCAGGTGCTGCACCACAAACAAGGAGGTTGAAGAGGTGAATGCTGCAAAAACAACCTTCAACACCACGCTGTAGACTTTCGTCTCACCTCATTGAAAACGTCCATTATCTCCTTGTCATAGCTCTCCAGCAGCTGGTCATATGACTCCATGTGTTTGGTGTGCAGCATGGCGGGCACACTGTCCCTCAGGGCACTGAACATGTACTGCTCCCACCAAGCACAACAATTGGCACAAGAGGAAGTCACAGTTAAAAACAAACCAGACACAGTAATGCTGGGGGTCCATTCTACTCACATGTATACGTGCCGCGTCAACTGCATTGTCGTAGACATCATCGAGGTAGATGGGAAACACCGCGCGATGCCAGTACAGGAAACTACAGTCACACTGAAGCTTGACCCTGAGAAGGAAAAGACAACTGAACCGAATCCAGAGCTACGTCAAAGACAGTGTCGCAATGAAGGAAGCAGTTGGACCGCCAGCTCCAACCAAAATGTTCTAATTTGGTTTACTAACTACAGTGTAAGCACGTAGCATGTTTCCTATTTCATCCAGTAACAGAGCCTTGTTACCAAGCAGCATCCAGTACTTTTTTCTCTGTTTACACTTTGCTTTGTTTAGTTTTTATGTATTTTTGGGTTTGTTTTGTATTTAAATGAAACTGTATGAGCTCTCCAGCAACCATCTTGTACTTCAAAAACTGACCAAATATAAAACAAGCGGTGCCTTCGGCCTGTGACTAGATGAATAAATATTTTGCAAAACATTATTTCCATTTGTTTTTGTGGTTTCAAATTTAAAATATGGCCTGTGGCATGCAATGGCCTTCAACGCTTCTTAAGTGGTTTGAGTTCTAATTCAGTGAGGCTGCAGAAGTTTGTTTACTCTTGAGCAAGTGACACGAGGGCTGTTTGATGAGTGTGTAGAGTGACTATTTGAAGCTGTGGGATGACAGTGTGTCGCATGTCATCTGCATCCTCCCCTACCTCTCACTCAACTCACTAATCAGGTCCAGCTTCTTCAGCACCAGCTGCAGTGGAAGCAGCTCCTCATCTTTGAAGGTTTTCTATGAGTAAGCACGAGGTTTTGATATCAGCTCCGTTTCATCAAACGAAAAGGGGAAACTAAATCTGTCAGGACTACTTTTGATGCTGACTCGTCCTAACATACCAGCTGGGTGCCAACACAGAGTGCTAGAGACACCACAAGGCGTCGCTCCTTTGTGCTCGGTCCACTGAGAACGTTCTCTGCCAGGACCAAAGACGACAGCACATCCAGCCGCTGCTCACTGTACTTCTTGTCAGAGATCACCCTTTTCTGCAGGAGGTCAAACCCAGCAAGACATACAAGATAAAGACAACCACACGCCCACTGGACTCATTACTGGTATTTGTTGTACCTTGGCGATGCCAATGGCATTGAGGGCCTGAGACTGCAGCTGCTGTGTGATGTGAGAGACGGAGTCTGCTACCACCATGGAGCGCCTGTGAAACGTGTGCTCTACAGCCTGAGGGGAGAGTAATATGTTAGATTTACTGACTCCAGCCCTCAAATACACACCCGAATAAAATATGGAAACACACCTTCAGCAATTCAACCAGGCGACACAGAGCTTTGACTGAGGTCTTGGTCATGGGCCGCTGCATTGACATGTACATGTTCATGGTGGTCTTGATGATGGTGCTGATGCTGTATGCATACAGGATGCCCTGTGAAGGTAAGAAAACACAGAGGGAACTGAGGAAGAAGTCATGGACTGAAGATGTCCAAACACTCATCTGCGCATCACCTTCCTTCCTCACAAGTATTAACTGCTACAAATCAAAGGCCTGTTCATTTCTATTCATCATTATTATATATCTTTTTTCAAAGGAGAAAAATATGCGGGCAGCAGGGTGGTGCAGTGGTCAGCACTGCCTCCTCACAGCAAGAAGGTTCTGGGTTCGAGTCCCAGCTCAAGCACGGGATCTTTCTGTGTGGAGTCTGCATGTTCTCCCTGTTCCTGTGTGGGTTCTCTCTGGTACTCCAGCTTCCTCCCACAGTCCAAAGACATCAAGAGAGGACGAGGCTGATTGATACTCTAAATTGACTGTAGGTGTGGCTGTGAGTGTGAATGGTTGTCTGTCTCTATGTGTTAATCCTGAGATGGACTGGTGACCTGTCCAGGGTGAACCCCGCCTCTCACCTGAAAGCTGCTGGGATAGGCTCCAGCCCCCCTGCGACCCTTAACAGGATAAGTGGTGGAAAATGGATGGAGAAATCTGTGCCTTAAATGATGATAGATGCAACTGTACACCTTTGCCATCTACGCTATATTTCATTACAATTAGTTGTAGTTGTTCCATCATCCTGGGGACAGGTTATGACTTTCTGACTGGCTCATCAAACACACTGACCCCTGCTACCCTCCTCTGTTGCTATGCAACAACTACACGGGGATGATGCAGGGTCAGTGTATTCGTCTATAATGAATGAGTAACTGTACTCAAATAAACCTGTAAATTACTTGGTATTTTTGAAATTTTCAACCCTGACTGGCTTAATTTCGGACCCCCAAAACTTCTCTAGGCTTGGAAATTGCCATTTTCAGGTTCCACCAATTTTGCCGTTTTTTTTAGGACTGTATGAACCATGGGTTCCAGAATAAGTCTGGTGGCATATAAAGAGCACAATATTGACACGTTTATAAGTTTAAAAATCTGATTTTCAAAATGGGGGACCTTAATATTAGCAATTTAAACCTGATACCAGGTCAGAGGTATTTTGTCAATGAACTATTGGTAGAGTATAATGTAGATAAATAAAGTATATTGCAAAACATGTCACACACGTCCTACTAGAAAAAAAATTGCAAAATGTTTGTGTCTATGCTGGATGCAGATTTGGGAGGCACTGCAGAGACACCTTCATGGTAGTGAACCAGGCAGACTGAATAAACCATGTATACTTGGAGAATATTTCTGGATTAAAATGTATGTGATGAGCTGCTCTTTCAGTTCTTACCTGTACAAACACATTACACCTGCTGTTGAGGTCATCTGCCAACTTATCGCTTTTATGCTCCTTACACAAGATGGACTCCATTTTCATCATCCAGGAAGTAACAAACACATAATAGGACTGGACATCCCTGAGGACAACCAGACAATCCCAATCTCAAATTAAAAAACTGGTATTTACCCTCCACCCCTTCAAACCAGACAGCGAATTAAAACACTACTGACTTGGTGAGAGTCTGAGCTCGCTGCTGCAGGTAGGTGTCTCTGTGTGCTCTGAGGGCCTGAACACTCTTCTTATCCAGCAGTTTGGCTGCTGCTGGAACCTTAGCGATCAGGAAGATGTCAGGAAACCAGATGATGTTAGCAATTAGGGTGACAGCAGGAACCTGGAAGAGCATCCAGACACAAACACACATGAGGAAGCTGTGGACACAGATCAATGTGAAGTCATAGAGGCGGAACATCGCATTACCTTTTTACAGACGTCTAGCAGTGATTTGTAGAGCTTTTTATCGACACTCCTGAAAATGTGAAAGTGAAGCACGAAGAGGCCACAGACGCCGGCGTATTTGTCTCTCTGGTCAATCTCTGAAGGTTCACCTGGAACAGATGTAAAGAACTTTGAAATTGAAACAAAGAATAGTCAAATGTGAAACTAATCCATCCCAGGAAGAGGAACACACCGATCTTAGACTCAACATGGGTGAATATGCTACGTATGTTGAAGGCAAACTCCTCCGCGAAGGCACTGTTTTTGGCAACAGCAACTCCTTCCCCAGGATCATCGAATCTCTGCTCCACACATGCCTGTCACACAAAAATGCGTTGGCGTTTACGATCCCACAACCCGACCTGCATGTAGAATCAACCAGAGAACAAGAATTCTACCAAATAACAAAGGACAAGAGAAACTAGATCACCTGCAGTATCATGCCGTCAAGCAGCTGTCCCTCAAGCTTGAGCAGGAGCTTCTCGAACGGTTTCAGTTTCTCTTCAGGAATGGAAAATTTTCCAGGATTATGGTGCACAGATTTCAATAACCTACAACAGAAGGATATTTATTCAAAAACATTTTCATGGGTTTGGTTGTTTTAGTTGTGTTTGATATTACAACAAAACTAGTCCATGATATGACTCCTTTTCCGATGAATGAGTAGCCTGTCTGTTTTTCCCCTCAAGTGCTTGTTCTACATCACAAATTCAGCGTAACGCCACAAGTCAACTGCTCCAATGGATCTGCTGTGTCTCTCTGGATCACAGGTCGGTGCTAGTGTCAGTGTCAGGGTCTTCATATGAGACACTTCAGTGAGTAAATGTGCGGTTTTATTTTGTGGCATCACTCAGCAGCACCAGATAAACATCTATGAATACTGCAGAGTCTTATGACCCGGGGAATGAATGTGGATACAGTACATCTTTTCCCACACATGGCAAAAACCAGATGATAGTGGGCGTTTGTCCCGTGTGGAAAGGTTATTCATGTGATATGACGTTCGTGCAGTTAAATTCTAGAAAGATGTTGTCACATTCATCTGCATGTGGAAAATATCCCTGCTTAAATGTGAGTTGATGACGTGTACAAACAAGCATGAATAGGAACATCTGTAACTAAGGGGTTGGGTCTTAGATGTGTAGGGAGTCTTAATAAAAGTAATTAAACGCTGAAACAAATCACTGACTTCACATACTTTATTGTTAAGAGGGATAACACAGAACAGAAAGTAACAAAGTTTTACTAAACTGTACTGAAAAAGAGGTTTTTAGGTTTTAAATTCATTTATATTCTATTACTTGTGATTCCAAGTGAAACAAATATTGTGGAGAGTGTAATCAAAGACAAGTTTAACCGAGCTAGCAACTCTGACTGGTTTGGTCTTCCAAGTTTTAATTTAAAAATTTTAAAGAAACACAGCAACTTTTGGGGAAATACACTTATTGTCCATTAATTTTAGAGCCAGACAAGCAGACAGATACAATTCTCTACTGTCTGTGTGCGTTACAGACCCCCACCAGAACGCTGACCGTGAAGCAGCTTAGCTAGTAAGCTTAGTTGCTAGTTTAGAAGGCGCCTGGAGCTCCATAATGCACATAGAGAAGAGAGGATATCTGTCTGCCTATATGGCTCTAAAATTGATGGACAGTAAGTGTGTTTCCCAAAAATTTGCATTTTCTTTGGACAGATTTGGGTTTTCATCAGTACTAAAGAAAATATTGCATTTGTGTACCTTTTATACATCTTCCAGTGATCTTTTAGTGTGCCGTGATTTTCCATAATTTCATCCAGCGTTAGCAGCACCACCAACAATTCTCCGAGGTGTTCATACACAATCTACAGATGGAAAGAAAATACATGTTTAGAGAGAGAGAAAGAGACTAAATAAATAACATTGGTGAAATGTCGAAATGCACCTGGAAGTGGACACCCGACGACTCGATGATTTTGGTTGCAGCCCTAAGACGCGAGAGGAGAAATGTGTTGGTTTATTGCTTCTATATGACACTCGGCACTGCAGATCTGGTCGGTAAATTCGAGCATTCTCCTAATAAGTTTGTAAACAAGGAACATTTTAATTCTTATTAGAGAGAAAAAAAAATTGCCCTTCAAGCTGCGATGTCAGGAAACACGTATACAAACAAAAACCTCCTACTTCCCACAGGTGAGGAGGTAATCCTGCATAAATCCACATCTCATTTTATCCCTTTTCTGGATGGAGGCCCAACTTAAGTGTAATGCTGACGGCTTCTGTTTCTTCCTACTTGTTGCTGTTGTAGAGGGCAGCCAGCTGATGAATAATGTTGACAACCACTTCATAACATCTGGACACGAAGCAGGACAGATCCTATGAAGAAGAAAAATGAGACAAGCCATCAGTGTCATCACAGGTCAAACAGACACCGGAAGCGACGTAGCAAGGGAGGGTGGCGACTGCTGACCTGGAGGAAGGAGATGAATCTGCCCATCTGAATTTGAGATTCTCCTTCAACGACGGAGCTGTCGGACACTGAAACAGAAATACACTCATTTCATACTCTCATTTTTAACAATAACAGCAGCTGGGTTCAGGCAAAGTACCAATGGCTGATTTATTACCTCCCTCTCCGTAGTACAATAGGCCATTATAGAACTTGGTTTCTGCCTGACAGGAGACATGAACTGAGTCAGATCACGCGTGTCCTGACATCTGAGAGTCTGTTTGAATATAGTCACGACAAAACACCACACAAAATAATCTCACCTCACAACAAGGCTTACCTCATACTTGAGCTTCTTTACTTCACTACACAGTGCAGCATATACGGTGATGACCTTGTTCAAAACCTGCATTTTCACAGCGATTAATAAAAGATTGATATGTTTGCGGGTATGAGATTAGAACAAAAACTGTCTTTACTTACCTTATTGTCTGTTTTAATTAACTCCAATAAAGAAGACTGCTCATATGGCAGAAGCTGAAAGAGGGAAGGGGGAATTGGGAAAGACATTACACAAGTTTAAATTGTTTCAGACTGGTGTATGTTTGTTGTATTTTGTACCTTCAGGGCGATGGGGTCCAGAGTAAAGTCCCACACATCGCCAATGGAGTCATCCAGAGCCTCCTCGATGCCCCTCAGCTGCGAGGTGTACTCCTCCAGAAACTTACTGTAGTTCTTCAGTTGAACCTCTGTGTGTATTTCTGAAAGTATAAATATAGTATATCCTAAACAATACGGAAAAGCTGCTGCCTTTACATTCAAATTGAAATCTCAGACTTGCAGGCTGACAACTACTGATGAGAACTGTTTATCTGATGAAGGTCGAGTGCTGAAATGTCACAAACAGATATTGTATTGCGAGTTACAGTTTGCGGAAGCCCTCTTTTTTTTGCAACTCTGAAATCTCTCTATGTTGGTACAGGCTAACAGAACCGGTTGCTGCTCTTCTCTGTTCAGTCAGAGTTGACATAAGAAAAATGTCATTCTCCTGCAGTTCACATTACTCATGGAACGTCAGAAAAACACCTTAAAATGTAGATTCACTACAATAGTGTTTTTCTCAGATTGTGTTTTAACGAACTGTAAAAGCCTTAAACTCCACGCCCCTCCAGCCACGGGGCTCCGCTCAGCTCACCGGCTGCTGGCACTAGTTTTACATTGAATGGACAGACATGAGTTGGGATAATCATCTTCTTCTCAGGCAGAATCTATCAAATTTTGAAGTTTTCAGCTTTGAGTACTTTACCAAAGAAGTTAGCTACTTCTTCACCAAATGTCAGAAGCATTTTACTACTTTAACTGCCTGACTGACAATTAAAATCACTACAACCATAGTTACTGGGGGAGATTAATGAGCATAAATGAGTAAGAGTAGATATGCACACCGACAGTATAGTTGATTGAATTATTTGACATCATCACGTTTGGTCTATATGTACTGACTAATTATTAAACAAAAGCGTTGACCAGTTGGACTATTATATCAAATATCAATTGCATTTTTCTGAGAAGAAGTTGTGTTTTATGTGGTATTATTTAGTAATAATGGTGTGTTTACCTGTGGTAATACTCAGGCTAGTTACACAAGGTGAAACTATTATACTGAAAGAAAATGTACAACTTACAACATTTTGACCAAAATTACAAGTGAAATATACGTAAACTGATACTAAATCGCCATCACAGGCTGATTTGAAACGTAAAGTAGACAACATGAGCGGTCCAGTGAGCCAACCTGCGGGCTCATAGATCAATACATCATATATATCAATATTTATATACACATAGATACATATTAAAGCCGTTAACGCTATATGTAATTCAGATTCACAAAAACAGTGAAGTCATCCAATTTTAGAACATCTTTGATCGCATGAATTGTGCGTATTTCAGTACCAGAGGTTCTCCTGTCAAACTGAACAGCTGTTTGTGATGGATGGTGGTGGTGACGTTTAATTGCAGCAAGTTAGCTAACTTGGCACACTAACATACATATTTATTTTTAAAGAATACATTTTTAGTTAACCCTCCTTGAGCTGCTGGTTGTTGAATTTAAGTAACTACCAAGTAAATAGTAAACCTGCTGTCGTTCATTTGATGCAAAAGTGTTTGCAGTTGACAGGAAAAGTTGATCCATTCCAGCAAATACACGGAGCCTCTTTGGCAATGTTTGCTAGCAACGTTAGCTACGATGGTATGCTAATGACGTCAACGTTAAGGGTGAAGACAATAACTTACTCTGCGAGCCGTCGTCAAAACGGTCAAATTCCCAGTCAGGTGCGATGCTTTCAACAGCCATAATCCCAGAAACGGTCCGTCAAAACACAGAATAACGTTAGTGACATGAGTTACGTGGGCCCGTGATGGGTCTCATGATTTTGTGAATGGTTGCTAGTGCTCATGGGAAAGGAAGTCCAGAGGAGCTCTCATGCTAGATAGTTAGAAAGATAGATAGATAGATAGATAGATAGATAGATAGATAGATAGATAGATAGATAGATAGATCAATAACTGCGCTAAGTATAAGATTTGGGGCAATCAGACAAAGAATTAATTACATTTTTGTGATTAATTTATCAAAATTAATAATATATACAAATGCTGGCTATGAAAGGTTTTTACATATTGCAGTTGTGAATTTTATTGTGAATAAACGAATGGATCAACTTTACGTGCGTGGGATCAACATGCAGACACAGCATATTGCTGGCCTGATTCCTCTCCACTTCCAAGCTAAATCCATGCATGAGGTCAAGGGTGCAATTAGTAGCTTTTGTGTATTTGAGTGTTGTTTTTTTGTATGACCAGTTCATTGGCATTGATTGAACATTTAGCCAACATTAATAATTAGAATAAATGATTATTTTTGAGGGGTGGCACGGTGGTGTAGTGGTCAGCACTGTTGCCTAACAGTGAGAAGGTTACGGGTTTGAGCTCCGGCGTGGGAACAGGATCTTTCTGTGTGGAGTCTGCATGTTCTCCCTGTTCCTGTGTGGGTTCTCTCTGGTACTCCAGCTTCCTCCCACAGTCCAAAGACATCAAGAGGGGATGAGGCTGATTGATACTCTAAATTGACTGTAGGTGTGACTGTGAGTGTGAATGGTTGTCTGTCTCTATGTGTTGGTCCTGTGATGGACTGGAGAGCTGTCCAGGGTGAACCCCGCCTCTTCAGCAATTTGGAGTATTGGGTAATTTTTAGTACCAGTGATCCACTAATGAAGGCTGTGCTTTTCATTGAAAGACACGATTTTTGTTGCCGTGCTTCATGTCTATACAAAGCCAGCACATTTTAAAGTTCTTTGGTGACAAAAAAAAAATGGCTAAAACATGGAACTTAACACATGAAAAACACTTGAAGATACAGATTCACCGCCAGGAGGTATACAGCTGCTGCCTGGTAGCCAGGAAGTGCAGATGCAGTCTTTCAGCAGTTGGATACTCTGCAGAAATACAGACAGAATGAGGATGACATCCCAGGACCTTCAGCAGCAGTGGTCAAACCAAACTGGTGGTGGAGGTTTTTGTTGTGTGATCAAGTATCAAAGAAAGTTCCTTAAATGTGGTTGTAGTTCTGTCCAAGTGACAGTATTTGACGTAATTCACACAGAAATAAAAGTAATCTTTGGGTTCAATTCATGTGTTCAACATGAAATGGATCTCACTGAGAGAGTGAAGGAGTACATGGAACAACTCGAATAGGAGCGACTGGAGAGAGACAGAAAAGAATTGGAGCAATATGAGAGTGATGAGGAGATAGAGGGAATTGAGAGAGAGAGGGAGGAGGAGATGCAACTCCAGAGAGAGAGGGAGGAACTGGAGCAGTTCGAGAGAGATGAGGAGGAGATCGAGAGAATGGAAAGAGAGATGGAGGAGATGGAGTGACTCCTGAGAGAGAGGGAGGAACTGGAACAGTTCGAGAGAGATGAGGAGGAGGTAGAACGGATTGAGAGAGAGAGGGAGGAACTGGAGCAGTTTGAGAGAGATGAAGAGGAGGTAGAATGAATGGAGAGAGAGAGGGAGGGGAGATGGAGAGACTCCAACCAGAGAGGCAGGATTTGGAGCATTTTAAAAGAGCTGAGGAGGAGCTTGAGAGACTGGAATGAGAGGAGGAGGAATTGGAACAAACTGAGGAAGAGATTAACACACTGGATTTAGAGAGGGAGAAACTGGAGCAGTTCGAGAGAGATGAGGAGGAGGTAGAACGAATGGAGAGAGAGAGGGAGGAGATGGAGCGACTCCAGAGAGAGAGGGAGGAACTGGAGCAGTTCGAGAGAGATGAAGAGGAGGTAGAACGGATTGAGAGAGAGAGGGAGGAGATGGAGTGACTCCAGAGAGAGAGGGGGGAATTGGTGCAGTTCGAGAGAGATGAAGAGGAGGTAGAACGGATTGAGAGAGAGAGGGAGGAGATGGAGTGACTCCAGAGAGAGAGGGGGGAATTGGTGCAGTTCGAGAGAGATGAAGAGGAGGTAGAACGAATGGAGAGAGAGAGGGAGGAGATGGAGCGACTCCAGAGAGAGAGGGAGGAATTGGTGCAGTTCGAGAGAGATGAAGAGGAGGTAGAACGGATTGAGAGAGAGAGGGAGGAACTGGAGCATTTTAAGAGAGATGAGGAGGAGATTGAGAGACTGGAATGAGAGGAGGAGGAATTGGAACATAATGAGGAGGAGATTAACACACTGGAAATAGAGAGGGAAGAACTGGAGCAATTTAAATTGGATGAAGAGGAGATAGAGAGGGAGAGAAAGAGAGGGAGGAGATGGAGTGACTCCAGAAGGAGAAGGAGGAATTGGAGCAATCTGAGCGTGATGAGGGGGAGATGGAGTGACTCCAGAGAGAGGAAGGAGATGTAGCAACTCCAGAAAGAGAGGGAGGAATTGAAGAAGAAGAATGTATAAGAATGAATACAGTTTGCACAAGAATAAGATGATTGTTGTTGTTACGTTATCTTAAGATTTACATGCGTGTTGCAAGCAGAGGGAGGAACTGGAGCAATTTGAGAGGGATGAGGATCAAATAGAACGAATTGAGAGAGAGAGGGAGGGGAGATGAGAGACTCCAGACTGAGGGGCAGAATTTGGAGCATTTTAAGAGAGCTGAGGAGGAGATTGAGAGACTGGAATGAGAGAGGGAAGAACTGGAGCAATTTAAGTTGGATGAGGAGATAGAGAGGGAGGAGATGGAAAGAAAGAGAAGGAGGAATTGGAGCAATCTGAGAGCCATGAGGGGGAGATGTTCCATAAATTTACATACAAAATTAATTATGTTATTAAATACATGGCAGCTTTCCAACTGTCCAACTGCTCTGGCTGTGTGAAAGGGAGCGTTACTTTAAAATACATGGACAACGCATCTCCACACAAGAACTGGCAGCAATTGGAAGAAGATTCTGTGGTCAAATGAGTCCAGTTTCCAGCTTTATCTTCCTCTTGCTCATGTGAGGGTAAGCAGAAAGCCAGGCGAAGCATAGTCTCCAGCATGAACGATACCTCCTGCCAAGCATGGTGGAGGCAGTAGTTTGGGGATGCATGAGTGCTGCTGGTGTTGGTCGTCTCACTGTCTGTGATGGCACATTGAACTCAGCAAAATATTGTGCCATTCTTGAAACCTGTATGCTCCCTTCTGCATGTGCACTGTTCCACTGACATCTAAACTGGATGTTTCAACAAGATAATGCCCCTTGCCACACATCCAGGGCCAGCAGAACTTGGCTTCAGGAGCACAGTATACAGGTCTTTGAGAGTCCAACTCACTCCCCAGACATGAACCCCACTGAAAAAAGTCTGCCTCTAAGTCAGGGGCACAGCTTGTCAACAGGCAAGGTAGGCAACTGCTTGGGGTCCCGAGCCAACAGGAGGCCCCCGAGAGCTGGTCTCAGCACGCTTGCCGGTGGGACAAATCAAGCGAGAATTTCGTCCATAGAGACTGAATGATGGATTAGGTGATTTTGCTTGCTCCTGTCCTGTTGTACAAACAGTACATGTATGCTAAGCCCGTATAAACAGTGGATCCATGTTCACAAGAGTTCATAGAATCCACACTTTTTTTTTAAACCCCAGATAAGTGCGGTAACCTTAACGTTTTGGTTCCCTTAGCAACAAAGCTAACGTTCAGTGGTCAAGGCAGCTGCAGTGAACGAACAGACACACAGTTATAGTGATAATGAGAAAGGTTGTCTCATCGCAGTAAAGTAACGTGATACATACTTATCTAACCGACATGATGAGCACGTTTACTTTTCTTGGGGCCCCCACAGACTCCAGAATCGTTTAAACCAAAGAATTTAGAAGAATTAAAAGCAGTAACTCAAGAAGAATGGGACAACATGACCCCTCAATAGTGTGAAAGGTTCCCGGGGAACACGCCAGCCAGGATTAGAGCTCGACTGTGTGCTATTGGCAGGACTACGAAATATTAATTTGATGATGTGGTGTTTATTTATTTTTGTTCAAGTTAGAACACATTCTCTGAGAACTGACATATTGAAACTGGCAAGAATTTAGTTTTGTTAGTTTTTCTTGTAAACAGTGAACAAAAACATATCATTTGTATTTGCTTGTGTCTGTCCAATGCAGAGTATTTTCGTCTCACCGTGTAATAAGTAAAATTATTCTGCAAAAACTCTTTTCCCTGAAATATGTGTTATGCGTGGCAAAGGGGTTCATCTTGTTTGAATTTATCAAAAAAAGATTATTTATTTAACCATCTGTGGCATACTGAAAACGAGACATGCTATTTGTATTATGGTGAATGGAACGAGCGAAATTCTTGATAATCTTAGGAATAGCAAACGTATAACTGCAAATAGTTACGTGTTTAACATTTCCTTCTGTTTTGCTTTATAAACTTGGACAGGGTTAGGGTTAGGGTTCAGTGCAGTTTGATCAATATTTTGAAAAATTAAAACATCATTACGTCTTTGGGACACTGACACAACTTGAATGGGAGTCCGATTAACCCTCATGCCTCTCAAAGCGTTTATGCATGCTTCGTAGCATTTCTACCAGGACTTCTCAGTGTGATTGATCATGCAGCCTCTGCATGTCCAATACTGTTAAACAAATTGAAAAAAAGGACCGAATGGATACTGACTCACTAACCAATAAGTAGCGAGTTCCATCTCTGTGTATTACTTAACGTGAGCACAGATTTTACTCTGAGGAAAGACGTTTGTACTCTCCAGTTCCACTCTGAAAAGGGGTATATTTTTTGTAAATGCCTTTTGATTTGTGAGTTATGATTTAATGTTCTTTTTAGACATAGTTAGACTTATAGGTAGGAGATCTTGTTAGTATGTGTCATTGATTATGTAGAGATGATTAATTATAGGTATCAGCTTTTAAAATATCATTGTCTCAAGGTTATAGATTGTGAATTTTATTGATTTGGTGTCAAACAGAACTACTTTTTTTTTTTTGAAAGCTATGTGGCAGATAGAAAAATCAAATTTGAATGTTTCTGACTCGCGATGACCCCCCTGTTAACCACAAGGCCATCACGTGCATGGCTTTCTCCAGTGGGTTATTAAGATAGCCTGGGTCAACAGTTTGATAAGTCCTCTCCAATAAACCACACAGATTAAAAGTGCTAGTTCACTCTTTATGGTAATTGAAGTAGGAAAAATTGGGAAATCAAAGTACAATTTCACAATTCAGTCAATTTAATTCAAATGCAATTCAACAGAAGGTCATAGCTTTGAAGGTAGGTTAGCTTAACCAGCACATTAGCCTACATATGCTCCTATATGGTGGCTTTAAAGGTATAGGTTTACAAATTAGTGTCAACTTAAATATCACTTCTAGGCTGGACCACTGCAACTTTCTCCTGTCAGGATGTCCTAAATACTCTCTAGAGAGTCTCCAGCTGGTCCAGAACGCTGCAGCGAGGGTTTTGACAGGAGTTAAGAAGAGAGAACACATCTCTCCCACTTTAGCTTCTCTCCACTGGCTTCCTGCAGGATCTAAAATCGACTTCAAAGTCCTTCTGCTAACTTATAAGGCTCTCAATGATAAAGCTCCATCCTATTTGAAAGAGCTCATTAGTCCCTACTGTCCCACCAGAGCACTCCACTCCCAGAATGCAGGTCTTTTAGTGATTCCCAGTATCTGTAAAAACAGACTGGGAGGTAGAGCCTTTAGTTACCGGGCTCCTCTACTATGGAACCAGCTCTCTCCATGGGTCAGAGAGGCAGACACTCTAACTACGTTTAAGTCCAGGCTTAAGACTTTCCTCTATGACAGAGCCTTCAGTTAGGACTGGTTCAGGTAGCTCTGAACCATTGATAGCTATGCTGCTACAGGCTTAGACTGCTGGGGGACACATCAGGTTACATGGAGCCCTCCCCTCCTCCTCGCACATTTTTGGAACTGTCATTACCATTACTTGTTGCACTTTGTAGTTTGGCCTTGGTGTCTCGCAGTCTCTCTGTGTTTCCACAGATCCACCGGAGCTCCATCTCTCTGCTCCAACCGCCGCCTGCATCGCCCTTCCTACCCCCCCCCCCTTTTATTTCCCTGCTGTTACACCGGCCTGGGCTCCCCTCCCATGAACCAGTCTGCCATCCAGTCCCCCATCAAGCTGGCTTGCTCTCCCTGCCACACCCCCCCCCTCCCCCACCACCACAAGCTTCCTTCTTCAGCTGTTATTAACATTTCCGTGTTTCCCACATTTTGTATTGTAAACTGTTTTCTTGTCTGTAACAACATCTACTGCACATCGGTCCGTCCTGGGTGAGGGATCCCTCCTCTGTTGCTCACCCTGAGGTTTCTCAGATTTTTCCCTGTTAAAAGGGTTTTCTATGCAGTTTTTCCTCAGTTGATGTGAGGGTCTAAGGGCAGAGGATGTTGTTATGATGCCATGTGAAGCCCTTTGAGACAAACTGTTTGTGAAAACGGGCTCTACAAATAAAATTGCCTTGCCTTAAATATTCATATTCATCCTTCCGAACAGCTTATTCCTATGAAGGGTCGCGGGGGGGGGGGGGGGGGGGGGCTGGAGCCTATCCCAGCGAGTGGCTGGGTTCACCCTGGACAGGTCACCAGTCCATCACAGCACAAACACAGACAGACAACCATTCACACTCACAGCCACACCTACGGTCAATTTAGAGTAACAATCAGCCTCGTCCCCTCTTGATGTCTTTGGACTGTGGGAGGAAGCTGGAGTACCAGAGAGAACCCACACAGGAACAAGGAGAACATGCAGACTCCACACAGAAAGATCCTGTGCTGGAGCTGGGACTTGAACCCAAAACCTTCTTACTGTGAGGCGACAGTGCTGACCACTGCACCACCGAGCCGCCCGTTCATAATCACAATAAAAAATATGATGCCTTCAAAGGCCAACTTGATGTTCAGGAATGAACAAATATATGCCTAAAACCTGTGAGTGTGAACTGCCCTTCTTTAATGTAGAATGATAATGTCCAATGCTTATGACGTCATCAAACGATTCCCTAAACAAAAAATACTACCAAAGTCCATCAGTAGATGGCAGACAAGGAATATAATTTTTTAAAAATTTAATTGCCATTAAACAGAACAAGCGTTGTAACTATTCCACTGTACCAGTTCTAAGGGGGAATTGGTACAACCACACACTCACACATTACTGTATCTAGTATTGTGTTAACCATTCAAGACAGGAGCAAATGTAAATGACCCATCATGAGAAGGAGCAAGATACTGTTGTTCATGAACACACTTTGGATATTCAGCCAAATCAATTCATTTCAATATCCAAATAGGGAGAGCAGGAAATAACATGGAACACTGATCTGCCAAAAAAGAATTCCTGCTGTTCTCTAACTTTCAAAACAACATGTAAAAAGTCCCAATGGCAGGACAAAAAAAAAAAACAGCCCATGTTTAAGCATAACGGTAACATGTACATTTCCCTGATGCAATGCGACCTATATGTTTAAAAGGAAAAAGGAGCCAGCAAAAAACAGTCCAGTTAGGATAACAGTACAACAGATTGGGCAAATAACTCACAATTAAGTGAAAAAAATTCAGGACAGCAAGCAATTCAAGAAGAGGAAAAGTAGCAAGGGCTGTACATAAAGGAGTAAGCCAACTGTACCGCAGGAGAGTGAGAAATAGCCCTTTGGCAGAAATGATAGCAGGAAATATCACAAAACCATTAAATCGGAATTGAGCAAAGCGAAGCAACTGGATGATGACGTCTATGGAAATGTCTGTGACACAAAGCATCGTGAAAGAGAGCGATATCAAATTCCAGGGGATGCCAGGATACATCCCACATTTCCAGGTCGATCCATTTGCTATACATATGTACACAGAGACTGGAGTTAGCATTCTTGTCCAGCACCTCAGAAGAAAGGCCCATCTGACCTTACACCTTGATGCCACGGGGAATGTTGTTGTAAGGTGCCAGGTCAGAATAGAAGAGTCCTCTATTATGACTCTAACTGGTGGTGAAAATGCACCCCTACTGCTCGTGTGCGAAATGCTGACAAATGGGCATTCCATTCCCCCCAGTAACCTTTTGGTTGATGCAGTTGGTCAGAAAACTGCCGCAACACACCAAATTGAGGGTGGACCAAGTAGAGACAGATGACAGCTGGGCGTCTTCTCCAGAATGTTTTGATGGCCTTAAACAGAGGAAGCCTCGTCAGCTACCTTGACAGCCGATGCCGAGACCTCAGAGGAGAACCCCTATCACTGCCCAGCAATGTGTTGTGTTGCTAAAAATAACGGCTTGTGTCACCATCTCAATGCAAAAACTCTCCCATTTATTCTCCCAACTCCTAACCCCCAACAGACCACACTACGGTGGCCTCTCAGTGTCAAAAAGGCAATGTAAAACAGGTAGTCAAACGAGAACTGTATACATGCATGTGAACGCACCACAATGATTGAAGCTCTTTTTGAGAATCATTGAGGGATTTTCCCTCTCTGGAGTGGATTGTTGAGTGAGATATGCCTCTGACAAGAAGGATAACTGTTTTGGGTCTGCCAAAACCAGGGAGACCAACAGCCATGTTGAGCAAGGGTTTGGCATTGTGAAACACTTCATACTGCTACATGATGTTATCATCTGCCCTGGAGTCAGTTAAAGCCACCACCGTCTGGGTTCCAGTTGGCAGGTACAGGTGGAGATGAAACAGAGGTTGGGTTGGGGAAGAGGTGGTTTCCCTGGTCTGGCTCATCAGTATTCCCCTGGCTACTGGTGGAGCCTACTCTTTTGCCAGACAGGTCTGAGTAAAGGAGCCCGACTTACCACAATACAGGCAGAAATTCCCCTTTTATTCACCTTGACCACTCTTGAGGGGTCCAACTCAGCTGCATCTGTTCCTCTGGGAGGTGAACAAGGGAAGCATTCTGGATCCGCTGCTGAACTGGGAGCACTGGATGGACCGTGGCTCCTTTGCAAACTCTGTGTCTCTCCCGGAATCACTTGTCAATCCGTCCCACCAGTCACTTCATCCAGGTCCTCTGGGAGGTCCATATTAATCCGTCCTGGAGTTCCTCTGACAGACCCTCCAGGAAGACGGCCGACAAGGCAGTGGGATTCCATCGGCTCTTGGCTGCCAGCATTTGCAACGTCACGACATATTCTCTGAAAGTTCGTTCTCCCTGTCTCAGCTTTGCCAGAGCACGGGCTGCCTTCCTTCCAGGTAGTTGGTACTGGACGTTGGCCTTGAGTATGATGGAGATGAGCCAAAGGAGCAATGCTCCCAGCTGTATCCTCTCCATTTGTCCTCCCATTATCTCAACTATGCTGGGATCTCCATGTTCCTGAGCGTAGCCAACACAGACTGGTTTGCCTCAACATACACACACCTTTGTTTGATTCAAAACGTTTTGATACAACATCTGCACAGTCTGGCAACATATGTCATTAATGCAGAATTGACCAATCAAGGACAAATGCCAGAGCGTCAAGGCCATTTCTTAAAGAATGTAATATAACCTGGCAAGAGGGAGTTTGTTCTCACTGGGTTTCCATGGAAGCTAGCACTGAGCTCTTCCAGCACTGGGCTTTGCTGCACAGGTAATTCTGCCATTAAGAGAGAAGAAACCACTCACAGATTTAAAGAATAGCCTTTTGGTCTTTTATCTCCTGAAGCCGTGCTAAGACAAAAGGTCCGGGGTGAGTCCATCCAGGAGGGTGAGTTCGAGCAAGTACCACTGTGAAGGCTGGGAAGGAGCAGCTAATCTCTGAGCCCTGGCTCCACTTGGAAGTGGCCCAGGCTTCTGCTCTTCCAGACAGGTGGGAGATGACGAAAGCAATCCTGGCTCTATCTGTGGGGTACAGATGAGGTTGGAGTTCAAAGTGGAAGTCGCGCTGTGTGAGGAGAGGATGGAGGAGGAGGGCATGGCTGGCTGGGAGCTGTGACAATATGCTCCATCATACTGCAACATCCCTGCTCGTGAAGCTCAGTAAAATAACATGAAGGCCTGTTTGTCCTGTGGGCAAAACAGGAGAAAATACTCGATTCTGGTAAAAACAACAACATCAACAACAACAAAAAAACAATAGAAAATATCCAAAATATCATTTGGAACCCAATTTTTAGTGTAAGATTTGATACTGTGATAGCAGTGGAATCAAAAAAATTCCATTTATAATCAGTAAAATTGGACTTTTTTATTGCTCAGAGGGTGCACAAAAAAATAAATTCATAGAGGTGGATAAAGGCTGATGTTGCTAATAACCGTCACGTCTCAAGCCACCTTGATCTAATGGACCCCCCCCCCCCCCTTAATATAAGCTAGACAGTCATATAGAGAGGATGTTTCTTTGTCCAGTAAAGATCCAGGCAGATATTCAATTACACACAAAACATTGATCGTCACAGGTGACTGTGGACCAGGCTGAATCATGGCTGTGTCACAGAGAACTCGTGGGATCTGTCGCGACCGGCCAGGCAGGACTTGGAACCATTCCAACAACCCACTACAAAAAGCTTGAGGGCAAGGAAAGGTGGCGCCGGGTCAACACAAAGTGAGGGCTGGGGTTGAAGAGCAGCGTGCCAGTCAGTGGGTGGGATTCAGGCGACAGGGTACATGGACCGGATGAGAAGAAGCTGTGGACAGAAAGATCTCATGGCCTTGGTTGTGGAGGGCTGAACCCTACCGCATCAAATTCCTCATTCAGTCTGTCTATGACGTCCTGCCCAGCACACTGAACCTCTTCTGTTGGGGCAAGGTTGAAACTCTGGCAGGTCGTCTTGTTGGAACTGACAGTGCCCTGGGAGGAGGGCATGGAGGAAGCCAGTGAGAGGAAGAAAGAGCAACAGGTGGAGCTGGTGGAGGAGTGTTGCAGACAGGGGTGGTGTGCATGATGCTTGCCCATTGAGGTTGGGGGAAGGGGCTTCATAGGAAAGTCACTCTGCAAGGCCTACAGCCTTCTGGGCAAAACAGGGGCACGCAAGAGTAGAGCCATCAGTATAGCTTCTGAGGCTGCAGAGAGAGCCTCACCATGGCTGTGGATCCAGAGGGATAAGCAGTGGGGGACACTTCTTGGATACAGGCCAAGAACTTATCACTTTTGGTCAGGTTGCCTGGGCGAGGGGTTCTGAAGCTGAAAGACTCAAAACACCCTGTGACCCCAGGTACTATCACCGATGATGTGTCCAAGAAACTGCATCACAAGATTTTAACAACCATGCATGTCCCTCATGTAAATGACGTGACTTGTCTCTGACGCGTCCCTCCGTGTGCATGGGTGTGATAGTCCTGTGGAATTGGACATTGTGAATATTATTTTTTGTCACTTTCCTCTGAAGTTCTGCTTTCCGTGGCTGACAAAACAACTAAGCAGGGGTGGAGCACCACATCCTGGACCCGTTCACACAAGCACTCTCAGAGGCCCTGGATTTTTTATTTCAGGATTTTCGTCTGCCAGCGGAGCCTAGTCAGGCTTACCTTTGCCCCAAATAATGTGCCCCCGTCATTCATTGTTGTAAGAACATGTTAGAGTTGGAAACAACTTTCATGGCGTAATGCCTGCAGCGCCATTCAGCTAAAGTTGACCATTAGCTTGGAGGCTGTTGTTTTGGGTCTGGTGACACAGATAAAAATAGTTGAACTTGATATTCATCTTTATCACAAGCTTGTTTTCTCTGCTGCTACTTACTAGCTAACTGGCTACTGCCCAGTGTAACGTATTCAGACAGCTGATTGAAGAGACAGGTCAAAGCAACATAACATACCCACATTATTAATTTGGGAAAGATCCAAAAATAATAAATGCATAAAATGAGTCATTCAGCTCTAATTAGGGGAGATACATTTGTGGCACAAAAATATATCGACACAAAGAAAGAATGATTGGATGGCGAAGTTATAGCCTGAAGATTTGGCTTCACCACAGCTGTCTTATCTTTGATCTGAGTGAGGAAAGAGGATCAATTCCAAAAAAACAAACATAAAGCAAATAAGAACAGGCAATCATTCATATGCTCATGGATGTATTTTAATAAAAATAATTCTGTAAAATTAAACAGAATACAATATTTCTTTGTTTTAACATGTTTCCAGTACATAGTTTTTTTTTTCAATTATCATTTTTCATTTTTTTATATTGTTTTGAAGGTTTTAAAAGTCATGCTAAGTAGAGGGTAACTCATTTCACAATTTTTTTTTTATTCTTCATTTTTTTTCCTAAAACTCAAAACGCAAAAACATGAAATTAAAATCATGTAGAAGTCAATTGTGCACAGCTTGTTTGCAATGCCTGAACACTGTCTCCATCCTCCCCAGAAGAAGTCTGTGTGATTCATTAAAAATAAGAACAGAACTCTCCTTTCTAAAATCACTGCTGATCAGATCAGTGTGTGTGTGTGTGTGTGTGTGTGTGTGTGTGAAGGGGGTAGAGGAAGAGTGTGCAATAACAGCACTGAGACATAGCCCAGGCTCAAACACAAAGGACCGCTGGGAGAGGTTGTTCTTTCACTTACTCACGGTTGTGTAACGTTTGTGTAACAGAAGTCCCGTACAGGTATAGTGGCGGAGGTTAATGTGTGTACTACATGTGTTTGTAGTTATTAGACTGGTTCCTATTATAATGGTTGTGTGTATAAAAACAACTTGGTAATTTGCAGTTATTAGATTGGTTCCTATTATAGCAGTTGTGTGTATAAAAAAACAGCCTGGTAATACATGTGACCACATACCCTATAGTGAACCCCACAATGTAAACACACCAGAGTTATTATTATTATTGTTATTATGCAATACTGAAACTCTACCATGAATAGAAATATACACTTTAGAGTGGATCCATGCGCCATTGGCCAGGGTTACAAGAAAGAAAACAACAAAATATTGCAGGTGAAGTTCAGTCATGTTTGTTCCACTGAGCAAATGGGAATTGGATGCAGATGGAGAATTCTGCCAAGAACTTCTGTTAAGATGCTACAACAGACTTGTGTAGAAGTGGACGTGCCTCAATCACACACCAACAAAAATGCAAGATTGCCCCCCTGAGGTAGGTTTTTTTGTTGTTGTTGTTGTTGTTGTTGAAATAAATAAAAAAATCTTTTGCCCTAAATGGGAGGAGAACCATTGTCCTATATCCTGAAGCACTGTGAAAACAGTTTGTCTGGTTACATTTGAGCTACTTATAGATGAAAACATAAACCAAGAATAACTTCTCTGGGGTTTTTTTTTGTGTGTGTGGCATGAATAAAGTTAGGTCTCATTTTCTGAAAGAGGTGCAAAGTCAGGGTAAAATGCTAAATAAAGACATTCTGAAATACATCATATTCTTTAAATGGAAACAAGGAACCATTTGGTTTTTGCATTGTTCTTCTTTTCATTATAAATCAGTCACTTTCATTTTGTAACTAATCAAGGCAGCAGAGTTTTCACACGACTAACAGCTGACAGCAGGCTCAGCTCACTTCTGCTGTCCATTCAACCAGGTTCCTCACACTGACACCATGACTTGTTTGTTGAAAAATAATAATTAATAGAATCCTTTGGGACCTGTGTCACTATTTTTTCTAAATGGGACAACAGTCCTGTTTTCGTTATAAACCAAATTGAAACATCGTGTTCAGGACTTGGCTGATTCAGTATAAATATATTGTTGTCAAGGCTACAGGGAGCAAAAAAAAAAAAAAAAAAAAAAAAAATATATGTGTGTGTGTGTGTGTGTATAAATGAACAAAAATCTAGGAGTGCTTTAAACTAGTCCTTTTTGTTTTTCCTCTCCGGGTAGAACATTTTTAAAACATGTCTTGAGTTAAAAAGCTTTTCATTGCCAGCTTTCTGGAATATCTGTCTTAACTGAACCCCGATGCTCATCCATCAGCAATGAGATGTGACCTGTGGGTGCACACACATGAATGCACATCCAAGTGTATATTTCAGGGCTCAGTCTGTTTCAACTCTGCATCTTTTATTGAATATGATCCAATAACATTTGGATAAAATAACCTACAATTGTGGGGTGTCACCGTGGTAACAAGCTGTGGGTATTGTGGTCTGTAATGGTGAACAATAACAACAACAACATGAGTGAAATACTGATTGTAGGGAATCAAAGTCCACCCATGAAAAACAAATAGGGGGGGGGGGGGATTACAAGTTCCTTTGTCCAAGATGAGCACAACAAACTGACAAAAATGAACTAAAAAGGCTAGATAAACAGAATAATAATTAATAATCTTTAAATAGTGTCACACGTTTCTTTATTTGATAATACTAAATTAAAAGGAAGCTTTCCTCTCCTGCTCTTCTCTGTGTTGCTGGCTCAGTCTGAACCATCAGCAAAACACACCAATCACACGCATGCTCTTCCCTCTGTTGCCGTGACAACCACCTGCTGGGCATGCCTTCTCTCAGTGCTACTTAACGTTAACCTGTGGAGAGATGGGAAAACATCTGAATATAATGTTTTGGTATCATCCCTTTGTAAGAGAGAATAGATTGTGTTGTGTAGACAGTATTTTCCACTGTGTTACTTTCCAGATACTGTATATGACATGAGAAGTATCTTTACCTCCAACATGGTCTCAGCATTAGTAGAACTGCTGTGTACTCACCTGGACCTAGGCTAGTGCAAAAAGTTGTCTACCCTGGCAAAGCAGCAGGAACCGGACCGGACCCGGGCCATGAGCTGCACACACTCTGTGGCCTGGCCCAACGCCAACATCAGAGGAGGCTGCTTGGGCAGATTTTGGGACTCTGAAGCAGAAAAACATGATAGTGTCAGGTACGACATCGACGGTGAGTGTATTTGTGTGTATTTGTATACTTTACCTATGTTCAGGAACTTTTAGCTTTTTCCTATTTTATTTGGGCTAAAATTTATATGAACTGCTACTGATCATGTTTCTCTACTCCAGTAGTACCACGACCATTTCCCACCTCTTCTTTTTTGCCCACAGACAGAATCACAAATTGCATTTGGGTGTCAGAGTTATTTAAATAATGACAGTCACATTCAACATGTGCACTAGAGGCAGAATATAACTACAAAGGAAAGTCAATTAAAAAACCAAAACAATACAGCCTTAGGGTTTTACTGGCCTTACTTTAACCAAGTTTTCATTATTACTATTATGCAAAATGTATGTAAACGATAAGTCACATCACTGTTACAGGCAGAAGAATGTTAAAAGTCTTCGGTTGTTATTTACTCTTTTTCACACAACAATGTGACCACCCTCAAAAATTATCTCACGCCCCCCCATTGAGAATCCTTGCTCTGATCGACTTTTCCCTGGTGTTCTTCTTGACAATGAATATTTTGATTAAGTTGTGGGCTTCCACGGATAACAATAAGATGTAGAGATTTTTGTGTAAAAAACAACAACAACAACAACAACAACAACAAAAATCTAAAATAGATCCTGCATGTAACTGTCGACTGTTGTTTCCAAGGTTTGGAATAAACTCTGAAACTCAGCTTTTAATTGGAGTTAATAATCAACTGAATCAGATCATGTGATACGATAGAAAGCTCCAGAGCAGCTGTTTAAATGCCCTGGGGATGAGATGTTTTCCTCCATTGGTTGTTAAACTAGGTTGTTACTCTAAGTTTTAATCTATCACAAGTCATCATGGAAGTTGACCCGTCATATCCATGACATCCTCCAAAATGTGAGATTATTATTGAATGGGGAAGAACGAGTGTGTCCTCCATAAAACAATAGTTATATGTTTAAATTTTACATACTGCATGTTCTGGATAACTTGAATAAAATATCAATTACAGATAGACCAAAAACGTTGTTCATATTCACCATCATCACATCCCATGATGGAAAGACGGCAGTAATCTACTTCTGAGACGAATCATCGCGCTCGTTTGAAGACATCCTTCATATCTAAGCACCAGCCAGTGTGTGTGTGTCTAGTTACCCAGTATGGCACTGTTGAGTGCGGAGCAGAGAGATTCTCTCTGTGTGGGGTCTAACTGCTGGCCCACGGGGCAGTTCCACGGGTCTGAGTAGGCTAGCAGACTGAAAGCGTCCTGCAAAGACACACAGGAGGAAGCAGAGTAAATATAACACAGCCTGAAAACACTGCAGACCATCTGAAGCTCCTCTGACTGCACCAACCCTGACTGACCCCCCACTCATATACAACTTATATTACACCTCCTGGGATAAAGTGAAAGCAATTCAGGGCAGTTGAGGCGACACCCACCTTAGAGAAGTCGATGCCATAAAAGTTTTTTTTTAATTTGAGAATCAGAGTTTGAAGATTACGGCTGGGGCAAACAGTTCAACTAGAAGCTGGAGTCACTATAAAGCTCTCTAACGCTGAGAGGAAATGAGCAGATGATTCTCTGTAGGTTCATCACAATGAACAACACCTCTGACATTACGTCGTGTCACTGACTTAGTATTATTGGACTGATTATAGGCGCTAGAGCTGATCCAGTCCCAGCACTTGTCTCAGACATGACTCTGATACAAGTCTCTGCACCAGAATCTCTTAGACCTGAAACAAGAGCCTGCTGATTCAGTTAGCTCTGACTAATATTACACACAGGAAATCAATTCTTCACTCGTCTATACTGCTGTGTTTCCACTCGCAACTTGAGTCGGACCAATATACCGGCTGATCGTCTGACTATCTACCCATCACGGGCCTTTCACAGATATATCGTATCAGCATGCTTTCATATAAGTGCCAATATTAAAAAAAAAACTTTTCTTTTTAAATGCAGAAAACAATGATTGGTGATTTATCAATGTTATGTGTCTAGAATGTACGTGCCTCTGATTGTTAATTTTACTCTATTTAAATGGTCACATTTGGCAAAGTCAAATATTTGTGGAAGAAATAACCCTTCTGAGTACTTTTACATACTCATATCAGGAAAAAACTGGTTCACAATGAACATAGAAGGGCTCTATTTTCAGTCCAGCACAAAATTCCCTGTATCGGTTCCATATATCAGTAATCAGTGACTTCTGCTGCTCCAACATCGACATCAGCCTCAAAAATCTGTTACTGATCGGGCCTTATTTGCAACGACTATGTTAGAACTGTGACAAAAAATTGATACAGACAGAACGAACTACATGACAGCTATATACCAATATTTTACAAGGTAGAATCCCAGCAATAAAAGACGAGCCAGGTCATACCATGATGATGACATCGCATCACAAACACACAGGGTTGTTTAAACAAATCGCATGCAATCAATATATTTTTACACAGGTATGCGATTGAGTATCAGAAAAGATATTGGAACATTTGGCATTAGTTCATGTCCATGTTTCTAATGTAGTCATTGCAAAATTGCACCTTTTTTGTATATTTTATGTCATTTTCTATTTAAAAAAAAAACCATGTGGAGAGAATAAAAATTTGGAATAAATCTCTAAATATCTCATACCGGTGCACAGATGAAGACGCATGTAAATGAATGCAGTGGAAATAGATTCAGCGCATAAACGATGACAAATTGTCCTTCAATCGTGTGTAAACAGAACTCATAAAAGCAGACAGCACAGTTGTGCTGAACTCGTTTTTTTTTTAATCCATCCTTTTGTTTGGCGCTCTCTTATCTACATCATCTCACTGCATCCTCTTCTTCTCCAGTGTGAGACGGCGGAATTCACCTACTTCTTACAAACACAGCCCTAATATTCAAATAGTGGAGAGAAATGCAGATGCATTGCCCAAATTCTCACAATATGGTAAAATTACTGATGCATTTAGATGAAAACCCGACTGGAGACACAATAGTCCTTTTGAAGAACTTTAATCATTTCAATGCAGCTTCTTTTGTTCTCAGAGTTTCTTCTTAGAGATGATGAGACACAGCAGACAGAGACAGCCAAAGTAATTCCATCCCTCTCAAGTGTAAAGATGAACCGGAGCAAAACTGACCCACTGCTCATCAGCCAGTCGAAACTTTATCTGCTCCAGTTGCTGCAGCAGGACAGATTACAACGCTACGACCAGGATTTTAACTCCTGCCAACAGGAGAAATCTGGCACTGCAGTTCTGGCATAGCTTTAATCTGTTGTAGCACAGATGTGTACTGAGCTCAGGCATGTGTGTTTCTGCAGTTATGTGTGTGTACCTGTAACATCTTCTTGTGTGTGGTGTTTTTGCCGTACTCGCGGCACAATTGTTCGTTGAGTGCCTGCAGTTCCCGTCCAAACTGTATCATCTTCTCTGTGGCGGCTTGGTTCCCTCCACAAAGCTGTCTACTACTTCTGTATCCCTCATCTACTGGGGACACACACACACACACACACACACACGCACGAGTAAGCATAGATCTTAATTGGTGTTGGACATAAGATATAGGAAATACAGGCAGAAAGACAAGCAAAACGGCAAGTGGTGAGGAATTCAGCCATGCATGTGTGTGTGTGTGTGTGTGTTTGTATATACCTGTGACCCCATTGCCGATGCTGTTGTCATCTGGCTGAAGAATCTCTTCATGTTTGTACGTGCCATTCATGATCCGTGCTGATGAGCCCTCAACAACTCCATTAGTATAGTGCTCTGCTTCGATCTCCATCTCACTGTCACTACACACACACACACACACACACACACACACACACACACACACACACACACACAGGCAGTTTATTTGTCGGTTAACTCTGAACTTATACATACGACATAATTTAAAGAAACCATGACTAACAATGACACTGAGCTGATAAAGTAGTGCACAGGTCCTCATCACTTCCCAACTCTAATCTCTTCTGATGATTTAATTTTAGATGTTTGCATCCTCTGCAGTACTGCTGCATCCCAGAGAGCATCTCAGATCCATCCATGAAAAAGGATTTACAGTTTTCTATTACCTCTTCAATAGAAAGTACACAACATCCTAGCAGGAGCTGCTCGTAGCTACATGCTGTCCTTAATTACTGACTGGAGCTCCATTGAAATGGACAAGCTGTAATCCTGGAAAAGGTCAAAGGTTCGAATGATGTTGAGCGTTTCCTCCTCCCAACAAGATCATGTGAGTGGTAACTCTATAAAGACACATTGTCACTTTAACAATGATGTCATGGTGTACTGATACTTTACACATACTTACACACACTTATACAACGTTAAAAACAGTTGCTTACACATTTAGACCACAGTAGCAAAACTACAAACCACTGGAGGTCAGCAAAAACTCTATGCTGCTGGTCATGTGCTCTTTAACAACTTCCATCCATCCATCCATTTTCTTCTGATTATTCCTATTAAGGGTCGCGGGGGGGGGGGGGGGGGGGGGGCTGCAGCCTATCCCAGCAGCTTTCAGGTGAGAGGTGGGGTTCACCCTGGACAGGTCACCAGTCCATCACAGGGCCAACACATAGAGACACTCACAGTCACGCCTACAGTCAATTTAGAGTATCAATCAGCCTCGTCCCCTCTTGATGTCTTTGGACTGTGGGAGGAAGCTGGAGTACCAGAGAGAACCCACACAGGAACAGGGAGAACATGCAGACTCACACAGAAAGATCCCGTGCCCGAGCTGGGACTTGAACCCGGAACCTTCTTGCTATGAGGCGGCAGTGCTGACCACTGCACCACTGTGCAGCCCTCTTTAACAACTTACAAATGTGTGAAAAAAACATTGCGGACATAACAGTCCTCTTCACATCCATAGTTTACATCATATGATTACAACTGGGGCTCCAGTAACTGTGCTAGTCACTCTGCTGAGAAACAAAACACAACAGATGAACCAAATGGAAGTGAAATGTCTTTTCTGTTGCCATTAACAAATTGATCTGATTTCTGTCCATAACTGATCCAAATAAATGAAAACTAGGATGTACTGTGGCCTCGTAGACGCTGACGATGTTGTCATTCGACAAGGGTTGAGACAAATGTTGTCTGGAGGAACGGTGTTTCAAAGGGTGTTTGAGGTTTGAGGAGATTTTATGTATGATTCTTAATTTATTTTAAACTATTTCATGGAAAATGTATGTGTTGACAATGTTCCAAAACAAAGCGCATCTTCTCATGCTGGTATTGAAGGTACAGTACTATCACTCACAATGAGACCTGAAATGTTGTGGTGTAGGAGAAATGCAAATGGAGGCATGTAGCTAATCAAACAGGCGCTTATGTCACCCTGCTGTATGTGAGGATATTAGCCAAAGCACAATTAGTTTAATAGCGTCAAGCAACAATTGGATTTGACATTCAGGATGGTTAAAACACATTTTACATCCCGCTCACGGACAACATCAAGGAGCCTGGCTGTCTGACGTCATGCTCCCTACCTGGTTTCCTGGGTGCTGTTGGTGCTGAGGGGCTGGCTCTTGGTGGAGTCAGAGGAGTTGGACTCAGAGTAGTTGATGGAGGAAGGGGAGGAGGAGGTGGAGGATGAGGCCGAAGAGGATGCGCTGGGGTATTTCAGGCTGCCGCTAACGGTGCTGCTGTGGCTCTTGGACTTTTTGGAGGGGGTCACCCCGTTACTGCAGGTAGGACTGTCTACTCCTGAGTGACAGAGATCTGCTGTTGTTTTGTGTGTCATGCTGCAGGTCAGAGAGGACAAACATTCAAACTATGTGTACCTGCGGTGTGTATGTGTGTGTTTCCAGCTCCGTGGTGAGGGCTGAGGCTTGGGGAGCCAGGGTAACTGTCCTGGGACTTGGGGGAGCGAATGGTCAAGCAGCGAACCTCGCTGTCTGTACCGTTCACCATCTCCACAAACTGACGACACCTGGAGGGCAGGGCATACTGGTGTTACTGGGACTTACCCGGATGCCATCAAGAAGTTTTTAATCCTTTTCTGCACTTGATCCTCATCTCTAAACCCTGCCAACTTACTTCAACATGAATAGTAGGTTGGGGTTGTGTTCTAACAGGCCGGGATAAAGTTGCTGAGTGGCTTCTATGGCTTCACCCACACGTCCTGCCAGCACCAGTTTTTGTATTCCTGTTAAGACAATGAACACAAGGGGCTATTTACAGTTCACTGTTGAAGAGTAATAATATTTACATTTTTTAGGCATGAATACTTTAAAAGTTACCGCTAAGATAAGCTATACCCATATCTCAATGTTTTGGTTTTCTTGTCACACTCAAGAGTTTACTGCTTTTGTCTGAGAGAACGTGCCATTTATATAATATCAGCATTCAAAGGATAAAAGGAGCTGATACTACGGGGGGCGAGGCTTGTTCACTCACTCTGTCTGTTCTTTATAGATGTCTGGTCCTCTTGTATCATGGTCTCTGTGGCTCTGGCAAAAGCTGTAGCAGTAGCACAGTACCCATGATGGACCAGGTAGCTGGATACCATACTGGAAACAAAACAGACGCAATAAAACTCAATTATTAAATGCAAAATAAATGTCGTTTGTGACAAGCCTTTGTATTCTTTACTGTTAAAAAGATTTTAAAAAATAGTCTTTAACTTCCCCCTACAGTTTGCCAAACTCAATGTTTAGGAGCAGAAACATACAAACCATATTATTATGACCGCAAACTCTGCTAACTTCTCATTGGTTAAGTTAGTTTTAATTCAGTAAAATGAGCCCTAGCTGTTCCTGAAGCATTAGAGTGTGACACTTACTTCTGTAGGACGGCTTGCCACTCCCCCAGCCTCTCTCCTATGGGGAAGCGAGCGATCATGCCGTGGATCTTGGCTCTCCATTCACTCATGTAGTCCTCAATGTCGAAGACAAATGGCTGCTGGCCAAAGTTTGCGTCTACAATCTCACCCGGAGTTTGAAGCCCCACTGTGGGGTACAAGTTGGGCTAGTCGGAACAGAAGAAAGATAACCAGTCAAGACGGGAGTTCTTTAATTCTAAAATGAGTCTATATGAAGTATAATCCTCCTGAACAGAGAGTTTCATTAATAATGGACAAATGCAGACATTTAGCAATCGTAGCAAGTTGCAGTTGTGAGACGAAGATAAACTGCGGCAACTCAAAAGAGCTTAATAAGTCAGCTCACTAGAAAAAGTTGCTACCTTAACTCTCATTTGCAAGATTTTTTTTGTTAATTTATCACCCTATGAAATGCTGTTTGACATTTGTTCACTCCATTTGCTCCAACTTTTGATCTCCTGTTCTATTCTTATAACCTATTTAGCTATTTAGTTCCTGTTCTGTACAGAAAAAAGTTACTGTTACTGTTAGCCAACAGCCAACAACAGCTTGATTTAAGTATGGAGCAGCAAGGACAGTCTGTTCCGCGTTGCAGGGTTTGGTCTGTATATAAAAATATTATTTGAAATTATACACATATTCAAGGAGGGTTTTAATGGTTGCCCAGCTGCTGCACAGCTAGAGTGAGAATGCAATCAAGGTAAATGTCCATAAAAGTGCAGCACTTCAGTGTCCTGACAAGAGCAGACAGTCCCTGGATTACTAAATTGGCATATTAAGGATGAGGTGGGGGTACTTACAGGGAGGTCTGTGAATGCTACACCTGAGAGGAAAGAAGAACAGTTTGACTTCATATACTTGACACATCCAAGCTAATGTTGAGTATGAGCAATAATCAACCTCCTCACCAACCTAAACTGATGCCATTTTTGGTGTAAAAGCAAGTGTTGTTGATGAGGTTAACACAGCAGCCGATCACGTCACCAGTGGTGAATGTTGGGCCGTATGGTTGGCCAGTCCCGGAGGAGCAGAATGAGTGTCCGTCATCTCCATGGTAACCGTATGAGTGCTTGTCCCATCCTAAAATAGTTCAAGGATTAGGATTGTTTCTTATTTTATACTTGACCCCTGGGAGAAACAACAGTTAGGTTAAGTCAGCAGCATTGTGGCATTGATTTTCCATTATTGTCATTTCAAAGAGCACGCACTTCCCACTTAAACTTATACAACGTTAAAAACAGTTGCTAGAGCCACTTGAGCACCTGAGGTGAAGTGATTAGCTCGAGGTCACAGCAGTTGCTACTGAACAAGGGGAGACAGATGCTCATTCACTTCTGCTGCTCACATTCTCCCACCTGACTACAACTGCCTGCAGAGCATCTCATGAAAATTCACACGCACACACTTTCATGTCCTTATGACATGCAGTGCAGTGCACCAACTGACCAGCAGGGGGATCTCTTCTATGTAAAGAAACTGGCGAGTCACTGCCACCTAAACAGCAGCACAGGAGGCTGATACAGGAGAGGAGACATGTCATGATAGGCTCATTAAACTCTCAAATTTCCTGTTCCTGTTGATATGAGACATCATGTCCATGTAACTATGATTTATTTTTCCCAACCAGATCGTTTGCTGATAAAATTATTCTATACCTTAACCAGTATATTGAATAACATTTTTTTTTTAACTTTTAATACCCAATAACACCTTTCTGGAAAAACAAAACAAAACAAACATTAAGAATGAATATAAATACAGCAATTCCTACCTCTTAGATATACAGCATGCTGTCCTCATATAATCCTCTAGGGATTGTTTTACAGTTGCTCTTGAAGTGTGCACATGTAAAGGTTAATTGAGGTCACACTATAAGTAGGGTTTATGTGATCAAATTTATCTTACGGTTCTCAGCAACTCGATCTTTGTGGTACCATACGGGAATCTCTGATTTTACGATGAAAAGTACACATCACATCACACTGATGTATAACAAGGAGGGGTACTCATCCTGTGGAGACAGCTGTGAATTGTCCTTCTGTGGCTCTGAGGGAGCTCATCAGCCCACAGCGCACAATAAACGTTCATGTGTCAGAAGATGCTGTCGTCAGAATGTGTTGTTCTCTTATACATTCTTTACAGTTGCATGTTTGTTCCCTGCGTCCCTGTCGTGGATGCGACGGCTATAGTGTGATGTAAGCTTTACTCAAATAAACAAACAAAAGAACTGGAAAGGGACATTCTGTGATGACTCATAGGCTTGGCATGTTAAATGAAAACCAGTGATAAAAGCTGCTTACAGAGTCAGTTCAAATAACTACAATATTCTTTCATACTCATAGTGGGAACTTACTGGTTCATGTCCGCTGAACACGTCACCGCAGGATAAAAACAGGCGTAATTCATGAAATAACATAAAGGCTCTCTTCCATTTAGCAGAGCCAAGGTCCTGGTACGATACAGGCGGGCTCACTGGAGTAGCTGTGGGACCTGATTCATTTGATCAGTTACACCTGTGTTTTCTGTCTTTTTGTTTGGAGCTGAAAATTGTAATTTGGATGTGTATTCTACAAGCAGAAAAAAAAAAACCCACACTGGTCTGTTTACTTGTGATGACAAATCTTCCATTGCTTTAAGGGCATAGCGCAGGTGATGTCAGCAGGGTGTGTACCAGTCAGGGAGAAGTGATCAATTTAATTCTGAATGGTATTTCTTTTGAACATTTTCTTTTTGAATCTGTCTCTATCAAGTTCCCTAAATTGATGGAAGTAAATAGCCAGAAAATGATTTTTGTGTATCATTTCTTTCCGGAAAGGATTCCATCACACAGTGTTATTACCATGGGAGCCGTGAAACCTACTGGAAATTGCTAGAAAAAGATACGTTACGCTCGGAAAGAACCACAAAGCAAGAAATTTGAGTAATCACCCCAAGGCTAAAATTGAAGCTCAAAAATTTTACTTTGCTTAGCATTTAGTTAAAGAGCGGAGACGTTTGAGTGAAACTTAAGATCTAGCAGTTTTCAAGTAAACAAGTCCCATGATAGTACCTTTGGCACTGTGAATGCCAACTAGCCATCTTGTCTCTACAGTGACTTGGAGGATTCTTCTAGCGTGGTTGACATCATAGTTTGTAGTAGTTCTACACTGATCCAGTTCTGCAGGAGGACCTCTTCCTGTGTTGACAAGCATTCTGCTCTAGCTTGCTGCTGCTCTGTCAGTGTCTCTCCTCAATCACTGGTTGTCAGATACTGCCAAAAAGCAAAGCGGGGTTTTGCGAAAGTAGGTCGTGGGTGAGCTGACATATCAAATGTGTACTCATATGTCTATCTCGGAGTACATTATGAAGTACTAACATAAGCCAAACATGTGTGTTTGTGTTTTGCACTATTTACATAGGTTGTTTCTTTTTACTTAGGTGCATACTGATGTGTTTCTTTATCAGTCCTTTTGTGTATATACTTGTGTGTATGTGAGTGTGTATGTGTATAGTGAGGTATTAGATTAATCTGCTGACAGGGATATTGCCTCTAAAGCCAGGCTCACTGCTCCAACATGCTAATGAAATGGGCAGGCCTCCACAGCGGGATCAGACACAGAGGTCAGCAGTAGAGAACATTGTACTATTAAGAGGGACACACACACACACACACACACACACACACACACACACACACACACACACACACACACACACACACACAGTACACTAGCACACACATGTACAGATGGACATAAAAGCATGCACAGCTAGATGCACTGAGGCATAGACATTGATACGCTCACAAACATAACCAGTCAGTCCAGGACACACAGATAAATCCAGGACACACACACACAAACACGCGTCTGCGCATGCACACACGCACACACGCACAGATTCAGTCAGAGTTAAGGCAATCAACAGTAATCTGTCTACCAGAGCTACTGTCCATCTGCAATGGAATCCTGGCAACCAAAAATATTTTCATAACTAGTGTCAGGGCAGGTTTGGAAAACAAGTCCATCAGTGCAACCTTGTTCCACGCGGTTCCTCCCTTTGTCTGACACGTGAATCATGAAGAATGATTGTCTGTGAGAGTGTTTGTGTGAGTGTGTATCTAGAGTCTGCTGAACCGTCCACCCTGATGTCCACAGCATTCCACAAACCTCTGCCACTGCACAGATCTTGACTGGTCAATAAGCAGGTCAAACAGCCCCAGAATGAGCTGGAAAACCCCACAATGTGATTGGTCAGAGCTGAGGAGCCGTCTGATTGGTCAGGAGGGAATTAAGTAAAAGTCTGGGCTGCTATATGGCCATGACTTAGCTGAGCCATTCACAAGTGTCTTTGTATAGGTGTGTGTGTGTGCGCGTGTGTGTGTGTATGCGTGGTATGAGAGAAAATGTCAGTGTGAAGAAGAGACACAAAGACAAAACAGGAAGAGGAAATGGAAAGTAGATCAGTGGGAGGAAAAAATAAATGTTTATGTGTAAGCAGAGAAAGGTTTGGATAAAAGGCAGCACCTGAGTACTGACGGCGGATGTAGCGGGCATCCAGTTTCATTCAAACATACAAATAAAGAAACAGTGAATGAGTGTGTTGTGGTGGTGTTGTAGTTAATTTGGGGCAGGAGTAGTGTTGTGAATGATGATGACGACAGATGGATGTAAGATGGAGAGGAACAGAACAAACAAGGTGTTTGAATGAGTGAAAGTACAGACGTAGGTGACAACACTGACAGCAGGAGTGTGTAGGGTTGTTCTACTGACTGGATGTAAATAGTGGATTCAGTCTGACAGCTCTAGTATGAACATGTTGAGACGTGCCACTGAGCAGTCAGACGCAGCAGCTACACAGGATGTCGATTTGGGTTTGCCTTCTAAAACTGGCACTCCAATTTGTAATTATAGATTGTTCACTTTGTTCTAGATTCTGTTGGTGGCTTGTGCCTTAGCCAACAGCAAAATTGACAAGTATATTACAGGTACCAGAGACTTCGATCTGTTGTTAGGTTTTTTCTTGTTTCACGTCTCAGTGATGTTAAGTTTAAAGTAAAATAACTCCTGACAATGGCTGACTAATCCGAGCCAATAGGGTCTAAGAGCTGGATTAATCAAGTCATCGGACCATTTCAGGGTCAAGGCCCTGGTCGCTCATCAGTTGGACTGTGCAAACTGGACGGTGTTTAACCAAAACTGAAGACTGCTGCAGGATGTTTTTCTTCTTAGCTTGCCAAGGAATCAGTCCAATAAGTGGCTGAAAGTCTATAAGGAATCCCTGAAGCATGTGTTTTTGGCAGTCTCACACACACACACACACACACACACACACACACACACACACACACACACACACACACACACACACACACAAAATTAAATGTTGAATAACCTTGGGATTCCGTATTTCAGCCCATCTCACTGATTGCTGCAAACCACAGGCTTTCCTGTAGTTCTATTATCTGTGATTCCACCCACCAACTGTACCACCCGACTGTATTTACAGCATCAGATATGGAGCGGTGATGGATCAGTCGCACGTTACTCACCAGGCAGCCTGTTCATGTTGACTCCTTGTGCAGATAAGCCGATACCCATGTACCTGCAAACAACAAGAGAGGAAACTTGACATACAGATGTCATACAAAAGCACGCGTCCACATTCAACCATACTTGAAACTGACTTCCTAAGGCTTGATTTTCATGTGGAGACCTTTTTACATGTTAACCAAAAATTTCCTCAAATTAAGCTCAAAAGCATAATTTGCAGGATGTAGTAAAAGTAACATGAGTATGTCATCTCTGATGTCATTTTACATCTAAAAAGGTGCAGACTATATCAGAGTACTGCCTCTAAAACGTGATCTATGTTTAAACTTGTATTTTTTACTTCAGTGCTGATGTAGTGCGCATCTCATACGGTACTTGGCAGCTTACAGAGTCAAGTCAAATCAAAAGAATGAATCAAACATGAGGCAGAGTCCTCAATTAGTCGTACATAGAAAGAGGTATTGTCACTTTTGGAAATGTTTCGGCTCTCCTTCATTTATGCTGATCCCACTTGAAATCATAGCAGCGCATTAGTGGTCTGAGTCACACGGGCGAATTTGTGTAGTTTCCTGCTTTGTTCTGAATTACATCAAGGCTTCAAGAGCAGAGCAAGTCACAAAATCGACAAAATCTATGAACTGGAAGACGTTCTGATGAAGTTGTCACATAAGTTGCAGACAGAGAGAGAAACAATATAATTTCCGCTGCATGGACACAGATTCCATTATGCAGTCTACCCTCTTGAAATGCTGCTCCAGCAATAGAAACAAGATATTCTACACCTTTCACTGTATCTCATTAGAGGTGAATGTTGGATACACTCTTTGCCCACCCCCCCCCCCCCCCACGCCCACCCCCCAAAAAAAGAAATTCTGGGTTTTTCATTTGAGAGGCTTGACTCATCAATCTGACATTTCACAAACTTAATTCACCGAAGTGGCTGATAAACACCGTTTCATAACCTCAGCAAGAGACATTTTTTATAGTCTACTTAAGCTGCCTTTCCACTGCGTGCTACTTGCAATTTTGTATTCTCGGAACTACTTATTGAAATGCCGTAAAATTAATATTTTCAATGTCAACTTCCAGAGCAACTCAGCCCAGCGCACTAAGCTGACGAAGACTTTTTCTCAGGTGGACCAGGGTTGGAGTGGATAGAAGATAGACTGTCCCAGGAGCAGTAACACTGACCCATAACATCAATATTAAACCAACTGATATTGGAACCACACAGAGAATTTTAATTTAGTAGCCTAAAGTAAGTGGAGCGGGCTGTGAGGATGATCGTGAGAATTACGATATTAATTCAAGGTTTTGCTTGCAATGATCTTTTGGCTAATCTAGAAGCTAACAGAGCCAAATCCCTGGATAAAGTGATCAGTGCTAGATAGCTACTGATACGTTCACGTCAGCAAACATTAGGCCAAGACAAAGGTAATACAGGCAACAAGGCCCTTTTGAAATTTTTCGACAAGGGGACTAATGGAAATGTCTTTGGGAGAATGCACAGTTAGAGCACAGAAAATGCATGAAATTTGTTTAATTACATTTTGCCGGGGAGAACCCTCAAACACCCTGTAATGGATGGATATAAACTTGAACGGGGTAACTTTAGAGTACCTTCAAGACAGTAAAAATACCCCCCCCCCAAAAAAAAAATTCCACACACAGCTAAAACTTGTGGTTGTTGTTAGTTGGGTTTACACACATTTTTTTGTCATTCTGACTGAAATCATTCTTATGAAAGGTTTAGGATCAACTGTCAGATCTTTCATCCAGTCAGCACAGTTGTTGCAGTTACTGTGTAGGTTCTAATGTTGTCAAAAATATTGATTTATTGATTAAATATCGATTTTGAAAAGTAAAAACGGTACTAAATGACTTTTCAATAGTATCGATACTCTACCTGCCTCCTTGGTTTATACATGCGCCGCCGCCATCACTCACACACACATACACACACACACACACACACACACACACACACACACACACACACACACACACACACGCACACACACACACACACACACACACACACAGAGCGCTACCCTGGAGCAAGCCATCGTGCAGCAGCCCCTCCCCTCCTGCCTCGCTCACACAAACACCGCTGGCTATATTTTTTTTGTTCGTGTCGTCGCTCTACGTGTGTAAGCTGCCATGAGATGGCATCTGCAGGACCTTCGCAACCAGTTTTAATAAATAAACAAAACAGCAGAAGTGCTGTTTGGAGGTTCTTTGGATTTTAGTCAGATGAACAAGGACAGCCAAAGAACAGCAGCCAGCCCATTTGCAAGAGATGCAACAGAACTGTGCCGACAAGAGGAGTGAACACGACAAATGTAGCAAAGCACCTCCAAGAATGACACCTGGACCTGTATAGATTTAGAGGTATAGAGGTTGGTAACAGTAGACCTTGAAGTATGTGTTGCCTAGAGTTATCACATCTTTCGGTGTTTACTTTGACATGTTGTCTTGTTAGTGAGCGGTAGCTAAAGCTAATTGACAGTAGGTGACATATATTAAAACTTATTTGCATACTGTTAATGTGTAAAGAGTAACTTGTAAAAGTTCTCTACCTCAAGAATAAAGTTCTTTATTTTTCTTTAAATAAAAAACATTTTTGCACTAAATTCTGAGTGGTTGCTTTGTATCGAAAATCGAATCAAATATCAATGTTTTTCAAAATATTGTATCGAAGTGTGACATCCAGTATCGTGACAACACCAGTAGGTTCATAACTGTGTTGCCAGGCTGATATTAGTTGAATGCAAGTTAGCGAAGCTGCGTTGAAAGGTCAGTTTACTAGAGATGCTGTAAGCTTCGAAGTAATCCGAGCCAACAACAAAAGCACAGTCTCCCATTCATGTGATTCATGCTCAAAACCCACATCCAGCCCATGGTCTGTGACGTTTGAGAGTGATCATCTAAAATGTTGCCTGGGTTGTTACAGGAATCAGAGTTTTCCAGTTATTTCTATCCTGGCTTCTTTCAGTTTCTTATGGAAATTTTAGAAAAATTCACTATTCACTATATTCACTATACTTTGCTCTTGTCAAGTCATCCAATAAAGGGCAGCACAGTGGTGCAGTGGTTAGCAAGAAGGTTCCAGGTTCTGGGTTCGAGAACTGGATCTTCCTGTGTGAGTCTGCATGTTCTCCCTGTTCCTGTGTGGGTTCTCTCTGGTACTCCAGCTTCCTCCCACAGTCCAAAGACATCAAGAGGGGACGAGGCTGATTGATACTCTAAATTGACCGTAGGTGTGACTGTGAGTGTGAATGGTTGTTTGTCTCTATGTGTTGGCCCTGAGATGGACTGGTGACCTGTCCAGGGTGAACCCAGTCTCTCGCCTGTAGCTGCTGGGATAGGCTCCAGCCCCCCCGCGACCCTTAACAGGATAAGCTGTATAGAAAGTGGATGGATGGATGGATGGATAGTCATCCAATAACATTTAGGGCTCCTAAAGTTTCAAAAACAAATTCTTAGTAGACTTCCAGTTGAGCATGGAGGCCAAAATTTGACAAATGAATGTCTCTATGCGCGGACATCAAGATGGAGGACATGGGCAGAAAGAACACAGCCAGGAATAAAACAGCTCAGGCTCAACTGTTTCCACACAACAATATTTACATTGACCGATCTACGAAAGACCTATACCTCCCCTCTGCAACAAAGTGAAACTTCAATCAGGCTGGGCATTTTTGTTCAAAATGAAGTGTTTATATTGAGGATTTTTAAACCATTTGGGCTTGATAACAATCACAGTACTAGGGTCACTGTTGGGCTGCATATTTAGCTTCTTATAGCTCCAGAATTCTCCTTGACTCATTCAGAAACATTCTCAGTGCAGAACCAGCATGGAGTAGAGAGAGAGTAGCCTGAACCGGAAGCTGAGACTTCACAGAGTTCAATTCACAGGATACAATCATAGTACATTTGCAGTAGTGCTGACAGTGAAGTATTTCTATGCCTCTGCTTACCCATCACGACCTTTGCTGACAATCTTGACTTCAAAATAGTAGATCCCACAGGCAGCAGGAATTGGGTGCATGGCCCGTACTGATGCTGCGTCCTTGTGGTTCTTGCCATGGCCTGCAAGGAAAGAAATACGAGACCTACATGAAGAATAAAGACTAATGTCTTCTGTGGCACTTTTATGTATTTTCAAAATGCCTCGTGAAGGTTTGGGGTTGAGTTCCACTGGAGCTAAGCCAACCACTAAGTGACTTTAGCCAGCTAATTTATTATTAAACCAGCAAAATTGAGCTTTAGGGTATCACTGGCCTGATGACTGTTGATTTTCTACAGAAGCTGACAGAGCACTACATACCACTTATGCAAAGAGGTCATTCACAACCCGGTAGAGAAGGAGCTATATTTATGCACTTCACTTCCTATGTTGTGACATTACATGACAAACATATGGCATTGGGTGTCTGAGAGTATTCAAAACGGTTGCGTGAGTGAATGAAACATTTAATTACAACTTGAAGTGTCTGCACACTCAGCTGTCGCGGTGGAAATGGCTGAAAAGAAAAAATGTCGTTTTTTTTTTTTCCATTATGATTTCTCTGAATTTTAAATTAACCACCCGCCATATATTGAACCGGCGAGTTTACTGGCTTTTCATGATTGCCTCATTTGATTATGACACCAACAAGTTCAAGATTTAATCTGACCAGCGGTGGAAGAGGGGCTGCCGCTGGAGCAGAATCTGAGGGCCACTTGCTGGATTTGTGAGAACATTCTGATGTTGATGATTCCTTTTGATTATTTTCTAGAGACTGAGATTGAGACTTACAATTATATTGATTTTGGCCAGTGTGTAGAAAAATATGTCAGAGAACCTGATAAACAATCAGTCACATATTCTGTGTGTGTAAAGATAATAAATCTTCAGTCTGTGGAGAAGATGTAAACAAGCAGGTCATAGGGCTCATGTTACGCATCTGGACCAGTTAGATTTCAGCACAACAATCATTATTGTCTGTCATTCCTTCCTCAGTTGGCTGCTTATGCAATCCCCTGGGTCAGAGAGAGAGGGGGGGGGGGGAGAGAGAGAGAGAGAGAGAGAGAGAGAGAGAGAGAGAGAGAGAGAGAGAGAGAGAGAAAGAGAGAGAGAGAGAGAGCGAGCGACTACCGTGTTTAGGCCATGCGTTGTATAACTGCTATTTAGCCTCTACAGTATGCATGCACATCTCTGGTGGGTCACCAGTGATTGAGATCAACTGTGTTCATACATAACAAGTCATCAGTTCTGTGTGTGTCAACCTGGCAAATTAATTTTAGAGAAGAAAAAAATTAACTGAGTTTCTGAACAATCTGTTTTTCATAGAAATGATTTGTCATCATCACGTTTTGCCGAGCTGTTTAAATGGAGCAAACGTCATCGTAAATTTGTCCCTAAGTATAAGTTATCATTACCATGATGCGGTTCATATACTGTGCAAATTGGTGAAGCTCTTGAATTAGGTTAAAAAAGAATTATACAAAACAACAGCAAGGGAAAAACAATAATGCTGTTGGACGCTGCAAAATTGTCTGCACGTCATGAATCCCGCTCTGTGAATTCGCTGATTTATCCAATTTCTAAAAAAGAACCGCATCAACGTTGGGCATATATACACAAACGATGAGCCAAGCAAGCAGGTTCACTCACTGGTATACAGACGCCCGACCTGGGTCACTAACAGCGCTGCAGGTGCACTAGAGTGATGGGTGAGAGGAGAGGCAGCCAGGATGGTATCTGAATGAACTGAGAGCTTTAGAAGTTGGTATTTACTATTTCACTGTGCTGACGCATCGCAGTGCTGGGAAGGAGGGCGTAAGAGAGAGTGAAGGGCAGAGGGATGTTCGTTTAAGAACATTTCTAGCACTTAAAATAAACTTGACTTTATCAAATAAATGATCAAATATTTATTCTGTTCATGGCTTTTCACAAGAATGATGTGTTTTCCTAATTTATGTACATAAGCCACCAAAATGGTACTTTGGCTTAATCCTGGGATGATGTGCCCTCTATGGGATTGCATATTGAGAACCTGGTGGAGGTTGTGTTTGGTTTTGATTTTTAAAAATAGAGCGCGCTCCAATTTAGCAGCGGTGGTAAAACTTGTTAAGTCCTCGTTCTTGAGTATTCGATGGCAAAATTACTTCCATACATCCATACACAGTTCTCTATTCTTAGTATCTAACTCATAATCATATACATGCATCACTGAGAACTTCATGATTTAGTTTCTGAAGCTAACAGCTAAATGGCGGTCAGGTGTGTGGGTAGCTGTGCAGAGCGATAGCGTGATAGCTCCCCTCTTGCTTGTGTAACCTGTTAATTGTTCTACAGGTTACACAAGATTTACACCCAACTCACAAGAATGACTCTTCAATATTCTGCATGCCAGTTATGGTATAACATCAGAACACTGATGACTCCAGGCTCTGATGTAAATAAATACTCTGCTACTCATCAGAGCAAATGTTTTTCATAAAACGTCTTTGTACTCTGTAAAAATTGTAACTTGCCTGTCTTTTACACACCTTTATTTTGGAACTCCTCCATCTGCTTTTGTCTTGCTAATGGCATATGGGAGGATATCCTGGCCAGGATTCTCCTCGAGAGAGAGCTTTTCAATCTCGATGAGGCCTCCTGTATCAATATCCCCGCAGTAAATTAAGCGGTAAGGTAAAAACGCTCTCCGGAACAACTCAAAATATTTGTAGGGGTAACAAGAAAAGTGACCAGCATTATTATTAACTTTCATTCCTCCTGTTCCACAAATCCGCTCTTGTAACAGGGCATGTTATTACATGTTATTCCTGTCACCATCTGCACGTGTGTACGTGTGTAGGACTGCCAAGTTTGATGGTTGCGGTAACATTCATGCGCGTCTATTTTTAACTCCCCTCGTGAAAACGAGCACTCAGCAAGCCAGCAAGTCACTTTATAACCGAACAGATAGGTAGGAGAACAAGATAGCGATCACAACCATATTAACTTCTGTAAAAACAAACCAGAGAAAGGTTGGCACAGTTTAGTAGGACAAACCATCATATACTCGTACACCCCTCACCCACCTAATCGCTATGACTTCACTGTCCTCTGTGGAAACAGCAGTGGCTTTGTGGGGTCAAATATTTTAGCTGTTAAGTGACATAGAAACCCTCCACCAGAGGCCATAGGTCAAAGGTTAATGTCTTGTTTAGGGTTACAGTAGTACATCAGTTTTAAGGTGCAGCACAGTATCAACACTGACAGTTAGGTTGTGTATGTTCACTGCTGTCTGAAATCTCATCTACACAAGCACATCTCCTCTCCTGCAAATAACTCCATAAACTGTCTCAATTCGCAGTTTGTTCAACCAAAACCAACCTCAGTTGTCCTCCCTTTAGGGGTCATTGTAATGGATTCTATAATTCTGTATGGCATGAAACTGTTACACTGTAATACCATCTGAGACCATCCTTCTGTTAAAAGCTCATGCTGCTGCAACCCTTGTCCTGTCCCACAGCATGATGAAGCCTCGACTGCTGACCAGGAAAGTCAGTGACCCACCTGAGGTTCTATTCTTGATGACAGTCATCTGTTCATCGGTTCATGGCAGCAGGTACAACAAGAACAAAAGCACAACAAAAGCCTCCACGGCTCTTTACAAGAGGAGGACACATCACCAAAGGAACGATTTGTTCATGACACTGATGAGGATGAGAGATTCTGGAAGAACTAGAGGACATAAATTTGACTGTCACAGTGGGAATGTTCCGCTGCCAAGAATGGATACCACCGAAGAAGTACAAATGGGTTGAAGAGGGAATAACAGAGGAGATCAGTGGTGTCGAGAATTAAAGCTCAATATGACTGACTTCATTAGGCATCTTCTCACACCTGCTACACTCCTGCATAAAACGAATAGTAGGAAGAAAGACAAGGCACAATGATTTTTAACCTTTTAAATCCACACATCGTCTAAGCTAACTGATGTTCAGCATCAACAACATCAGACTTTACACAGTTCTGGACAACATCGGTCTCCTTCAGACAGAACATCTGTAACAGAACATCTAGAAAGAACCCTCTTTACCACCGGTTGAGTGTACAAAAACTATCATTGGGCGACATCTTGCTGAAAACCATATTCACTTTTCTGCACTGTGTACACCCTGACGGTATTCATGTCATAAATTTCTCAATAATGACCAGCTTCAACTAAAGCACAGGCATAAGTAGCCACGGCAAGTGAACCCTGGTCGCAAATTCAATTCTGAAAAAGCCTTCATTTTTAACAGTGACCCTGTGAGGCTGTACTTTGGCATCATTGCACTTTTAGCTAAAAGCCATGATTAGCATGCAAGCATGCTTGTGACTACTATGGGGCGATGTGACTAATGGGCTTGTACCTTTTCCTAAATGTATTGAAATCTAAGTTAGTTTCTGTTTCCAGATTCCTATATGTCTGACAACTGATAGGCGGCAGGAACTCAAACACACCTGGCTTCTATTTCTAGGATTTAGCAGGTCTTGAATGAGGCTTTTTGAATTTGCTCTCTGCACTGCTCACATAGTTTGACTCATGGTGTCAAAGTGGAACAGTGCTTCATGGACTGGTGTCCCAGAAGGTTGCAGAGGGATTATGGCCGATACGATGAGCAATTAGGTCCTTGTATAACTGGACCAAAAGCTTTGTCTTCATCCTTGGCACTTAATCAAGCACAATGTCAATAGATGAAGTCCAACGAGGTTTTTGCTTTGTCATCTATTCTGTTTGAAATCGTCAAGGACAGGGTTTTAAGGCTTAGCCAGGGACTGGAGGATGTCCAGTTGTCTTTGGTAACCTTAACATGACATGTCACATTTTTGCAGATGCTCTAGTTCGGTTAGCAACCTACGTCACTTGGGGAGGTTTGCCGGTGATTTTGGGTGAGGGACAGAAGTTACATGGTACATACCAGGAAAGGATGAATTGTCTTCAGTAGTTTTGGAAAGAAACATGGCCACTGGTAAAGATTTAATGCTGCATTATTTATGCACTAGCATGTTTTTGTTTACACTACTGATCTAGCAAAAGCACTCCCTTTGCAGCTCTGTTTTGGTCTCCACCACCTCCACAATGTTCACTGGGTAGTCCTAGGACAGGTACAGGAGCAGAGCGGCTTCACAAAGCGGACAACAAATAATGCCAGCATGTTTAGTGTCTCGTTTATGTATAATGAGGCTGAACAGTTAACTAGCCATCGAACCTGATATTATTGCTCTTGAATATTTGTTTGGTGGCAATGTTTAATGAGATAAAATGTACAAACCTCCATGTCTTGTGTTATCTTTCTGCTTTGATAATGGAACAATATTCCGTCACTGATTCTTTTCCTTCAAAAAAGATCTTATAAATGCATGTGACGCAGTAGACAAAAATATCAACTTAATGCCAGCTTGTATTCAAGGGAACCTATTATGCTAATTTTCAGCTCTATATTTGTATTATGGGACTCCTCAGACTGACTCAGTTCAAAAAGATCCTCATTTATTGCCTTCCCCTTCTATTGAATTCTTCGTCTTTTCCTAGATGTCAGAGGTCAAGTGGGAAGTAAACAAAAGAACTTAAGACACTTGGAGAATAACAGAGTGAAAATGCAACAAACTGGAGTAGAAAAGAGACCGAAGGACAAAATAGCTTGATGATGCTGATGCAAGGTGTTCTAAGGAACTGTACTATTTAATGACACCAGTGCAGCACAAAATCCTGCTAGCTGTGAGACAGCATCAACAATTCAAGCTGCAAGCCTCAAATGAAGAGGAAGAAGCTTCAGAATCAACCAAGGACTAAGATGGTGCAAAAACACCTCGGGGCACTTTCTGTGATGGCAACTGAGAGAAAATCAGGGGATTATTAACTTAGTTCGTGACCTGACTTTGTCTCACCAACAAACTCCTGTGAGATCTGGCAGCGCGTCTCTTCTGTCTTGGTGTCGAACAGAAGATTTGGTTTCATGGCAGTGCTGCTAACATTGTTTTGCAACCCAATTAAGAGAATTTTAAAAGGGTTTATGAAAGAAACTGAGGCGTAACTGGCTTTCATTCATCCACTCACAGTTAACAACACTTCCAAAAAAGGTGTGGGAATGATGAGAGAGGCAACTGCACAAAAAAGGTATACAATTTCAGAGCAATGGAGCAACTAGGATCTTTTACTAAGGAGCCATTCTTGGTGGCAATTCAAATTGTGTGTGTGCTTTACACCAGTATACACACGATAGGGTGTATGTGGGTGTAAATATAGGAATTTGAGGAACAGTAGCTGTCTGTCCATTTATCTGTGACTAAGAACTGATAAAGGAAAAACAGATCTATGTCAGCATCAAAATAAAGCCAATTAGATCAGCATGCTATAGTTTAAAAAAACAAAAAAACAAACATCAATTAGTTTATAGGCTCTAGGTCCCAATCCTTGATTGTATTCTTTATGGAAATATCAGATAAATCAATCTGTGTCAGTGCATTACAGGACAAGGTAGACACTGCAGGCTTGAAGTTGAAAAACTGGCACATTGGTCAAAATAGCATCCAAACCACAAGGGTGAGGGGAGAGAGCAGGAACGAGAGCCACCAGGAGGAGAGAGAATATCATACACACTCCATGATCAGCCTATTTATGTCATCCCTGAACAATTATGCAGAGTCACTTAATCAAGGCACTTTTTGTCGACATTATGACTCAACTTCTCCCCGTGTGAAACATGTTTGTTTTCAACCCATTTTGAGGGAATAGAATGCAAGTGCATGGTAAATAAGGGCACTATCAGGAACCAACAGCAGCATCAGATGAAATGATGCATGGTTTGCATCAAATTCACTGCTTTTTAACACAAACACTGATTATTCAATCTGACCATAGTTCCCATTGACAAGGGCTGCATGATATAATCTGTGGATTATATCTGGCTCTCCTGCCTGTGAGACTAGATTTGAACAAAGAGGCCTGGGCTGCTATTCACAAGCAGAGTAACCCTTTCCATGGAGTTACACAGCCTGTCTGCTTAACATCATCTTCTGCATGTTTCACTGATGTAAACAGCCAGTTGATTCCAAAGTGGCCTTTTAGTAGTGGCTATTAGTAGCCTGAGCTAACTGGCCTGCTCCTGGGGGCTGCTCTGACAGCAGTCTAAAAACTATGATCCACAGAGAGATCAGCTTTTTTTTTTTTAATATAGATGCTACATGTGTAGAATACTGCACCAGACGACATTGGCTAAAATTGTATCCATCCAGGAAGGTGTTAAACTCTAGCACCCGAAGAGCAACGTTGCTGTTATGGTGAAAATGCCAGAGGTCTGACGATAACACATACTCAGAGAGATCGGTGCAAGTGGCCTAATATCAGCGCAGAGGCCTCCGCCGTCCCTGCAGCTGTTGAAAACGAGCTGACTCCCGGTCGGAGGTTAGCGGTTATGAGACTGTTATGGTTAGGGCACACGGCTGGAGTTGCACCGTTTGTTTCCAGTCAGGGCCAGGCTGGAAAATGATTCACGATTTTTGGAATAGATTTCTAGAACACGGTCACTGAAGTCACGCGAGAAAACAAAACAAAGCCATTTTATTCCACTTTAGTCCTTTGATGTTTTAAAAATATTAAATTCAATGCTAACTTGTTGAAGGTTAATGTATCCATCTTTTAGTTCCGTTATCCTTCTGTTTACAACAAATTATGAATCACAAGGAAAAGCTGGGCTCGCTAATGTTAGCAAGTTAGCCACTAGGCTCACTACTGTACTTGCAATAGACAGAGCTTGCTGTTAGCTAGCTTCTGTTTGTTAAATACCATTAGTTAGCTTACTAGCAGGCTGCTGCTATTGCCTCATTCCAGTACTAACTCTGGAGTGCGTCAGATACACTGACAGGTTACAGCAAACAAATAACGACGTAAACGGAAAATAAAGAAACGAAGGCCGTGTTGTTAAATCTAAGTGTTGTTGTAGTAAAAGCAACGGTCGGGTGAACGAGTTCACTGTCATCCATTTGGGCATTCCTATGCTCATTTATGAGACAAAGCAAGGTTACAGTACAGGAGAGGAGAGGCAGCTCAGACTAGATTTACCAGGACTACAAACACACTCTCTCTCACACACACATACATACATAATCGCCTACTGCGTGTGTGTGTGTGTGTGAGTGAGAGAGAGCGAGAGAGAGAGCGAGAGACCCCCATCCGTTAACAACACGGTGACAGATTTGAGCTCGGACCCTCTGCTGTTGTAACTACTTGTCCAGACACATCAGGACTAGGCCAGCTCTCTAACCTTTGTAATGGACCCGCAGATTGTTCTGTGACAGCCCAATGTAGCTGTATTTATCCTTGGGGCTCCATGATCGGGGTAAAGGGGTCTCTTCCTCGTTCACAGCCGGGTAGAGCCGTTTCAGCCTCTCGTTCAGCTCGTGCTCCTGGTAGTTAAAAACAGGATCTCCTAACGGCAGGCTTCCCGCTCCAAGCTCTGCCATGATTTTGACTTCTGTTTTGTAGCTTACTCTTCGTTTCTTCCTTTGCAAAGTCCCGTGTCACTCCGCTGGAGCTGTAGGCTGAGAGTGAGAGGGACAGAGGGGAGAAAATAGCAGCGGTGTGACATCCCCGGATAAGCAGCAGCAGAATGTACTGTAGGCTGGAACAGTGACGTGTGGGTACTGTAGTCTTGCAATGCGCTCATTTTTATGTTAATGTCTCTAGAAATGACTACACCGCTCTACTTCCCATACGCTGTTCAGGGTCCCCACAGAGGAAAATGTCTAGGAAATGTAGTTTTTCGACATCTGTTACATTTATCCACTTTTACACTATTATACATATATTGTTGTTAGCATTTTATCGGCCCGACGAAGACAGTAGTACTTATGACAGACTAATACAAAGAATAGTAACCCTTAACTATTTGGATAGAAATATGCCAATTCTTTCAGGCATTTGTCGAGCCATTACTCTTAATTTTCGCATTTTTTTTCTTATCGCCTATAATTTATTCACTTACAAATAATTGAAAGTTGCTGGGCGATGTTTATTATGTAGGCCAGAAGTTTATTTTGCTTATATTTGCAATTAGCAGGCTTGACTGCCTATTCACATTTCACGAGATTTTCTCCTGGTTGAAAAATAAGATTCGTTTTCTCAATGTCCTTTTTTAAAATTTAAGAATATTTATCACCATTTAAAAAAAGAGTTCGGCGCGCCTTGGTCGACTATGTAAGGGTCTTCCTGCGTTGCCATGGAAACCCATCGACAATTCTGCTGTGCTGTTTGTGGCTAACGGTTCTAAACTCGAGTACTTCAAACGAATTAATACGTTTAAAATAACTACTTATATTTTATAATTTTACTGGAGATGTCACCAAAAACAACTAAAAAATCGCCATCTTTAGCACCGCCTCAAAAACAAAGGCAAGTGATTGAAAGTTTGACTTGAACAAAATTATCACGTCCAACATGTAGTTATAACTATATATGACTGAACCAAAAATGTTTAAATTAATCTTTTTCATTTTAGAGCAACTGACCATGACCTACAAGATTACACTCAGACATCATCTGAAAATGAAGAGGCAGAAAGTGCTGGTGGTGTTTCTGTCCAACCAGCAAGAAATGTATGCAAGGAGTCAAATTTGTCAGAATTTGTCACTTGTAATACACTATTTTCAAATTCAAAGTGTGTGTGTTGTTTGTGTGTGTGTTAACAAAGCTTTGCTGGCTCAGGAAGGGCACTGGCTTCATTTATGCAAGCCCAGGAAGAAAGCCCCCACTCCTGATGCACTTGGAGAAGTATCTGAACAACGAGCTGCATATCATCACCCCTCATGAACCAGACTACCAGGAGCTGAGACTACAGGTGATGTAGTTTATATTCACCTGACACCAGAACATGTAGGGATATGTTTGAAGCCACAATGCCTCATTTAATTCAATTGCATTTTGACCTCAGCAATGAGTCCAAAAAAAAAGTCATACATTTTTTTTCTTTTTGGATACTCACATCTCCTGCTCTTACCACAGGTCTTCCGGGATGTCTTCGGTTGTTTCATCCAAGAGTTCAAAACCTATCAGCCCCTTCTATCTGCTATCAAAAAGGAATATGACAACACTTTGGGTCAGTAGCCATACGAGTAAGATGCTTTGGTCATTTGCATGTCCTATAAGGATTAATAGTAGTATAGCACTCTATAAAATAAGAGGAACAAAAAGAGGGAGCAACTTATTGAAAGAATCAGTAATAATGGAGGATAATCATATCTTTAATGGGAACGTGCTGTATTTTGTTTATGTTTACTTAAGAGCCAGTTGATTGTCAACATTTTACAGAGCAAATGTTATTTTCAAGTTTAACAGAGCAAGCGCAATGTGGACAAATGTTCAAAGCCTCAAAAAATTCTCTCAATAAATCCTTTTATCCAAAAATTTGCATCCCTGTGGTAAATTAGTCATCAGCTTGAGTCATATTTTGATATATTTAGAAAAGGAACCAGAAAAACCTAAGACATCGTAACATCATAAATGGGTAGAAACGTTAGAAAGTACCAGAGTGCAAACTGTATTCAAGGTTATGTCATTTCTAAATACGCTAACTATGAAAATAAAAAAAAATCAATGAAATATGTTCTCTAAATAATTCAATATTTTTTTTCTATTTTGGCATCTGAAATGTATAATTCTACATTGAAAAGCTCTTTTAATGTAAATATAGTAACCCAATAGAGACAAAATGGTGATGAGCTATTGAAAGCTTCTTAAACTCTTTCCTTAATTAATGGATATTTGTTGATAATCTTACATGCAAACAAAAACAAGGCAGAAAGCTAAACACAATCTGTTGTCAGTCAGCTGAAATACACTTCAGAGATGGTGCTTCATGTTACAAAAATCACAAAAGTTTGACAAGTTAGCTTTGTGCATGTTTCTTTATAAAATGTTATTTGGTGTTGCATGCGGGAGGATAGAGAGTTTATTGTTTGTTTCGTTGTCAAATCTGCACCTTGATCCAAAATACTCATGACTCATGTTTTGTATTGAACTGCAGATTTTGATTGTTTAGATAAATTATTATTCTGTATGAATCAGAAAGTCAGTCTCTAAATTGTTAACCTTAATAGCAAGTGTATGGCACTTTTTCTCAGGGACTGATTGACATTTAATGTAGACTTAACTAAAATTGAGTTGAAGAATCTCATACAAGATCTGCTGCAGTCTGATATTGGATGACTGTTGTGTGTTCAGCCTATCAGCAGGATCGTATCCGAGAGCTGGAACCACTGCGATCCCATCTGAGGCTTGCGACAGAGGAATGTGACAGGAAGATTGAAGCTTGCTGGGCAGAGGAGAAGATGGAGATTGGAGCCTTAAAAAGGGAGAAACAGCAGCTGCAGAAAGAGATTGCAGCTATGAGGGAGAAAGAGAAGACCATGCAGGCAGTGGTACATGATGTGAAGTGTGACTTTTAAAGCACTATCCTTCATTTTGGGCCTTTTTTGGACATACGACAAACGTACATCTGACTCTCTTCCATTCTGCTGCAGGTAGACAGGCTGCAATCAGAGTTATCTGACCAGTATCTGCTGTACCGGGAGGAACGTGATGCTCGCAAACTGCTGATCTGGCAGCTCAATGACCTAACAGGCTCGGTGAAGGAGGAGGAGCATCCTCCAGATGAGAGAATAGGTGGGCCCAGGCTGATTGTTTATCATACTGTTTCTTCTACCCACTGTCTCATGATCTCTGGTTAAGGTTCTATACCATTCTGTCACAATAGTGGGTAGAAAAGTTGCTACATCCTTAAAAAGTTATTTTATTTCCATGATAGGAGAAATAATTATTTCAAAAAGATCTAGCAAAGAAAATGATCATCCATTTCATGAAAGAGAAAGATCCGGACCCTGTGGAGCTGCGTCTGGCTCTGAGGGTGTGCCGGGAAGACCTGACCAAAGCCCAGGAGGAGCTCAGCAGGGTGAAGGCAGAGTACTGGAATGTGGTTCCTCGACGTGATTGGGACACAATGGAAAAAACCCACAAACAGACCGTGCTGCAGGTAGCTAATAACAGTCACACATACGACTCATACCGACTCACTTGAACATATACATAAACAGATTTAATCATGAAGCACTTTCATCATAGTTTGCTGTTTGTTTTTCCTCTGTGGTGTCCAGTTGGAGACACTGCGGGGTGACTTTGATCAGTTAAAGAGCGAGTATGATGCCATGCTAGAGCTCTTTAAACAAGGCACGCAGGTTGAGACGCACGATTCCAACACTCTTCAGGTACAGTATACATGATGGTGAATTTAATATTAAAGGTGATCATATATGAATGCATGTGTGAATGTATAGGGCAGAGCTGCTGAGGATGGCATCCTATCTAAAGTCAGAGCAGGAAATAGATGAACTTCTAGCCTCAGCTCATAGTGAACCAGACAGCCGTAGTGACATCATCTCCTCCCAGAGAATCCACAGTGTGGTCACGTACCAGCAGGGGTTTTACTATCTTGAGTGTGTTTTTATTGTCTGATCCCCAGTTTACATTTGCAGCTATTTTAAGATCTTGGTGCTCATTGCTCATCCAGTGAAACCCTTGAATTAAGATATTCCATGATTACAATGTAGAATACTTTATTTCTTATATCGTATCTACTGTTCAGTTCTAAAATTTGACTCTCTGTTCTTTGTTTTCTTTTCTTTTCTGTTTTTACATGGATCAGCTTATTGAATCCGGTGAGGCTGTCCAACCTCCAGTGAGGCAGGAATTAGAAGATAAACCACTTGGTGACTGACAGCTTGCTGTTTGATTGAATGTTTATTCAAATGGTAGGCCAATTTGTCATAACCCAATTATAACTTTCATCTGAGTAAATAACCAAATAAACATTTTTGAGCTTATCCTCGTAAAATTTTGTCATAAGTGGTGGTCCATTATATTGTAAGATGATTCAAACCAGCTCAATAACAAAGATGAAGTTACATTCATTTTTGTGTTACAAAATGGAATATTATGATCTTTGTAAAGGCAGTGTTTATGGTAGAGCTGTCTAATGAATCACATTAGATAATACAATTAAAGCTACAACCTAAAACCTAAATTACCGGTGAGTGTATATGTGTGCATGCTTCTGTCTTGGCCTGTGCATATCTCATTTGAAGGAAAACAAACTAAATATCACAAGTGTGTGTTCAAGGATCCAAATAAAGACTCGTGAGGGAGCAGATGGTTCACTTGATAAACAAAAAAACAAATAAAAAACTTGTACTCGGTCTCAAGTATTCAATATGTGAAGTTCAAAAAAGAAAAAAATCAGCATCAGTCTATGCAGGATTATGATTTAAGGCTTGTTTTCACGGGCGGCACGGTGGTGCAGTGGTCAGCACTGTCGCCTCACAGCAAGAAGGTTCCAGCCTCGAGCACTGGATCTGTGTGGAGTCTGCATGTTCTCCCTGTTCCTGTGTGGGTTCTGTCTGGTACTCCAGCTTCCTCCCACAGTCCAAAGACATCAAGAGAGGACGAGGCTGATTGATACTCTAAATTGACTGTAGGTGTGACTGTGAGTGTGAATGGTTGTCTGTCTCTATGTGTTGGTCCTGTGATGGACTGGTGACCTGTCCAGGGTGAACCCCGCCTCTGGCCTGAAGGCTGCTAGGATAGACTCCAGCCACCCGTGACCCTAAACAGGATAAGCAGTAGAAAATGGATGGATGGATGGCTTGTTTTCACTTTAGGTTACTTGAGGTTTGCCTCATACTGAGATCGGAGCAAACACAGCGTTATCATGGTGATTGTAGTTGTCCTACAGAGGGAGTCTGGGAGCTTGAGCTCACCACTGTAGCCAAGTGTTGGCTCATGGGGGAATTCATGGACCTAAATGTATTAAGAACTTGGTCTAGACCTGCTCTAAATGATGGATTTAGACATGCAGATGGTGCACCTGATGTAGTTATATCAATTTACATCCTTGTGCACCATCATTCGTATCAAAGACGCAATTATAGGTAATGGAGATCCTAATTTAATTAATCAAATTAGATTGTCCTAATCTCATAAAATATCTCAACGATATTCTAAATGGGAAACCTAGGTTATACTCACTCATTGACATATGTAAACGTGACGTGCACACATAATTAAAAAATAACACTAGCAAGGACACCTGAACCATGCCCTCAGAAGAGACACAGCAGGTGAGACCATTGTATATGTTTAGAAATAGAGATATGTCTGCTTTTTTCATATATGGCAGTATGATGTTTTGGAGAAATTACTAAATATGAGCCAAGATACCAAAAATAGCTGGATCCAGATTTAGATCGGGATAACTTAATATTTGATACAGACTTCACTGAGCCAAGGAGGTATCTCTGGTACATTTCTTTGAAAAAAATCTATCCATGGATTTTTGCTAAATTCTGCTAAAAAGCAAAAAAACAAGGACAAAAACCCTTAACCAATTGCAGAACCTCTAACATGGGTCAGTCAGTCCTCAGAACTACAAAACACACACACATGCATATGCCTCATATTACACAGTGCCTCAGAGGTTACTTTAATTCATATATAAGTAAATACTAAGTATATATTAATCTCATATACTGTCACTGGGCTGATAAAGTATCTGCGAATCGTCATAATATAATCAGTTTATATTCAAAACCACCCAAAAACACTGTCATCTAACTAGACCCCAATTCCCACAATCCAACGGGTCAGTTACGGTTTAATTTGCGTGCCCACGTACGGGAGCAGATACCGCACTGTGCAATCGTACAGCCGGCCTCGGTGGTTAGAGGTAAGTTTCTATTAGTTATTTTTATGAAACCTCTTGAAGGAATAGTGAATGGAAAGGTGTGGAAACAAAAAGTGGTAGTTGAGTCTGACGTTTAAAGTAGTTTTAGCTAGTATGAATTTTCCAATTGGCCGTCCCTGCCCCGGCAGGCGCTAACGTCGGGCACGCCTATGTAGGGTAACGTTAGCTGCTCCGGGTTCCAGCGCTGTGTGCGCGGGCCCGGACGGAGGAGGTATCAACACTTGGAGGAGACGGGGTATTTTTAGCAACCATTCAAAGAGCCAAAGCTAACAAACCACTCAGTCAGCACCCGCTTGGAAAAATAAGTTATATGACGTCTAACAGTACCTGATGGAGAAGAACCGTCGCTACATTCACTGTCTTTGACAACAGTGACTGAGGGAACCTTAGCAAACAAGGCAGCCTACAAGCTAATAGTAGCTAGTTAGCAGCTAGCAGCTAGATTTAACCAGCTATAAATAGACAATTCCATTTACTAACGTTACAAATCTGCCTCATTTTGTACTCCTTCTGGCCACCTAGTTACTTGGGCCTAGGACTATTTCGTCCCCTCGGTGTGTATGGTATGTTGGTACGACTTGACTGCTAAATTCCGGACCTCTCAGGTTGTTCTAGTAACACAGTGTATCGTCATGTAGAAGCACGTGACCTGCGTGCTGTCAGTGTCACCAGAGCGTTGGCATCAGTGTGGCGAGTCTGGCCATACATGCCTGAACCAGTTGGAGAGGAGCAGGTTTCTCTTTAACTCTGTTTTATTACTCGTCAGATTTATAGATAATACATAATATTAACTAAACTGTGTTGGGGAAAAAAAAAAACGTTATTTTGATTGTGCATTGTGTGACGTGTATGGGATCACGCTGGGAGAACATTCAATCGTTGATTGAAGTGTAAAGTTCCATTTTCCCATTTCTGATCCATTTGACCTCCATCTGTCTGGTCTGTCTGTCTCTCCAGTGTGTGTTGCAGGGTGTGTCAGGATGGTGGACCAGCCCCAGCCTCTGTGGGAGCAGATAGGATCCAGCTTTGTGCAGCACTACTACCAGGTGTTTGACACGGACAGATCACAGCTTGGATGCATATATGTGAGTGTGACAGAACTAAGCTTTTGTTAAATTTGGAGACATCTTAGTATGACTTTGATTTGTAAGTATGAAGTCAATTTTTTTCAATGAAATGAACTTGCTACCTGCAAATTTGAGGCAGTTTCCCTAAATCTTGGCTTCTTCACATTAGTAATTCATTGTAGATACAAGTCATTAACAACTCATAATGCAGATCTATTTTCTGTCATTGAAAATTTTGCTTAAAAAATGTACATTGTTTTAATGAGTCAACGTAAATTGGGTCTTTCAACTGTACAGTTAAAATAATGCAAGTAAACCACTTGATTTTTTTAGGCAAGTAAAACGAAATAATGCTGCTCAATTTTACTGTGTATCCATACTTCAATTTGAACCACAGTCCTGCATTTTATTAATTCATTTTATTTTTATTTATAATATCACAGATTACTGCAGTTGTTGTAAATCAGTGTAGTCGCTTGCTTGTAATTGTGATTTTAAAAAGGACAATTTTTGTGAGGTGTTAATGGGATTTACCCATTCAAACCTATTTTGCCATTGAGAGTTTAGCCCAGCTTTAGGACTTGAGTAAGAACAAAATGTGCAATAAAGTATTGTCTTTGGTTGATTGAAGGTTGAACGATCAAATTGTTTCAAACTATGACCTTCTGAATGTTGGGATTTACTGCACTTTACTGCGTGAACTGACTCTTACTGTTTGATGCCTTTGGACAAACCTGCATAGTTGGGATCCTGTTGGAAAACATGAGATCAGCTGTGGCTGAAAACAATAGTTGCACCCTAAAACAATATTCTCAGAAGATCAGATTTTACAATGTCAGCCATTGTCATAGTCTAGCTTTTTTTTAGTCTGGGAGGGCTTCTGGGCAGCAATATTTGTTTGACACACTTTTATCTGTGATACAATACTCTGCAACTCATCTTTATCCCCTAATTCTCTCTTTCTCTCTGTCTGTTTTGTACCACACAGATTGATGCGTCATGCCTTAGCTGGGAGGGGCAGCATTACCATGGAAAAGTAGCAATTGTTGAAAAACTCACTGTAAGTTTGTTTGCTTACTTATTGCTATATAAAGGGGTAACATGCAACAGGTGCTAGATGCCACCACCTTTGTGGGCTCAAGTGACAGGGAAATGCCATCACACACTCCAGTATATTGCGCTCTGTTTTTGAAGAGCATTTAGAATAAAGGTGTAATAGGAGGTGCAACTAGTCAACTGTTCAGCTGTTGGACACAAACTTATTTTAGTATCAGTCCAATAAATTATTTTGAACATGCCAAAGCATTACCACATCTAATAATTTCTCCTGTCAACATAATAACCTCTAGTGACCAATGTTCCACCCATCATGAGAATAGTTCCAACCGTATTATGGGAAACTTCAGTGAATGCTGTTCTTTCTGGATTTATTTTTCTGTTAGTCTGTAGTAATCTCCCTCTCATTTCTGTGTGTGTGTGTGTGTGTGTGTGTATGTGTGTGTGTCAGAGTCTTGATTTCACAAAAATAGCGCATAGTATAACAGCGCAGGACCACCAGCCAACCCCAGACAACTGCATCTTGAGTATGGTTGTAGGACAGCTAAAAGTAAGTAGACCTCTTATTTTCGAGTCTTTGTTTGAAAAACCCAGATCACAGCATAGTTTATACTGGCTGTTTTACAATCAGATCCTCACACAGTGAAAGAAACACAAGTAAGGTACCTGTGTTACAAAAAATGATCTCATCAGAATCTAGTAACTGTGTTTTATTTATTAGAATGGTATTGTGCACTGGTGTAAGCTGTGCAGTGTGTTTCTCCATTTTCACTTAAAAGGGGAAAATGGTTTTCCATGTGTACCCAAGCACTCAGGTTCTTGACATTTCCTTAAAAAAGGCCTTTCAGTTTCTGTTTCTGACGGCTCAATATATATTTATATCATACAATAAAGTCCATCAATGCCAGGCATGTGTAGAGAGTCTTGAATTTTTCTCTGCTTATGAGGCAGCAAAATAGTTTTGTATTTGGGTAAAAGTGGAAGGAGACATATTAACGCTGTTTTGTTTTTGTTACAGGTCTAAATTTATGATATTGCTAATGTGTGTTTTTCAATAAATTCTATTTTTGAAGTCTTTGCTGTAGTTTTAAATGGACATGATTAACCTTTTAACAGCAGTGAAAAGGAGAGTCATTGTGGAAGTAACAGCCATTTAAACTGATAAGCTCTTGCAGGTAAAGGACACAGCTGTCATGTTCAGGTCATTTGAGGGGGACTTGGGTGGTTATCAGTGTGGGATGCTCGAAATGCAAATGTTCGTGCAATGCAGATGCTTGACATTTTTCCTCTGCTGAAATTTGTTGACTCTGCCAACAATATAGGCTAAGTTACAGGGCTACAGGACAATGCTAGTCTAATCTCCTCCCAGTCAAACAATCTCTGCTGCAGTTGCATCTCCTAAGTTAGCAGTTGGCTTTATAACTTCATTACAATCCCACTAACCACTGCCCTATTTCTCCTGTGTCTCATCTGCAACTGTGTTACACACGTACGTACTTCACAGTGAGCACAGCATGTAGGCGAACAAGCTAACCGACAGTGCCGGTGCTAAAGTTAGGAGTTTTGTTTGCTTTCACATATTGCACGTTGAAGAGGTAAACCAATAAGAATTACTCTAACTTAACTGTGAACCCAAAATCAGTAAAGGTACAAAAATATGCGCCGTTCAGGAAGTGTGGTGGCCATTTGAAGTGTTTTGTTTGACCCCGGATATGAAACATTTGTACAAAACAAGTATTTGTAGAACCTCACAGTGCCTTTTCTTTTATCATAATCTACAACCAGGTTGTGAGTCCTTTACACAACACACATAGTGACACTGACCCCTCCAGCTTTACCTTGTTTTACATTAACTCTTGTTTAAATTCTCCAATCCTCTCCAAAGTTATAGCTGTTTTTATGATTGCTTAAATAAAAGATAGATGCTCAGTCGCTTGCTTGCTGAGTCTGGTAAAAAAACAATAGCGGTAAATTTGAGGGAAACGGCCAGCTTATTAAGGTTGTTTCTGTGTTTGCTATCTAGCTGCTGCAGTCAGAATCTCCAGAATGTGGTTGAACTTTTCACATGAAGGATCATGAAAAAAAAGTGTTAAAACGGCAGCCTTAAATTTGTGACTTGAGGGGCAAGTAATAATAACACACTCTCCTTCAATCATTAATCAAACAAAAATAATAGAGGTCAAGTGATGGATCGCGTGTTGGAATCTTTGAGTCTTTTTTTTTTGTTTTTGTTTTTTTTTTGTCTGTCGGGATTTTTTCATCCTATCCACTTGTCAACAGTTTGATATCACTGCTTTCAGATAGAAATGGTAGGGGTTTGCAAATGTTTTGTGGTAAGAAATGCAAGCTAAATTCTTCATGATGCTGTCAATTAGTTTGGTAGCTAATGTCTCACATAGTTTTAAGGTTAATTTTTCATGTGTGTAGCCATCAACTCCAAGATGAGATATCTCTGATCATGTTTTTTTTTTTTTTTCCTCTCAGACTTTACACCGAAGGAATAGCATTTGTTTCCTCACTGGTTGAGTTGTACTATCACAACTAGTATTCTAACTTTAAATGTAAAACTGATCAAAACAGCTACTGTACTGCTGACTTTGAACTCCTGTTTGTGATTGTGTGTGTGTGTTGTGTGTGTGTTTGCAGGCGGATGAAGATCCTATCATGGGTTTTCATCAGTGTTTCATCCTGAAGCACATTAATGATTCATGGGTGTGCACCAATGACATGTTCAGGCTGGCCATTCACAACTTTGCCTAACACCCTTCTCCACTCTGGTGGGCAGGGGCGGCTGAAGTGAAGGGCGTTGTGTGATGAGGTATGGAGGGCGGGGAGGGAGAAGTCAAGGCTGGAGAGAACACTCATCCCTCCCTCCTGCTATCTCATCTACGCCTGTTTGACAAACGAGCAAACACCGGATTCTAGATGTCAATCACTGAACCTCATCTAGGTGGGATTTCTGACCACCCCAGCCAGCAGACATGCTGGAAATGTTGTTTTTTTTTTTTTTTTTTTTAAATTACTGAGAGCCGGCTGACCAATCAGACACCCCTGTCTACTACTCCGCTGACGTGCATGATGCTGGGAGCCCCCGTAACAGCAACTACTTTCACGGCACCAGGAAGACAAAACAGCTGACGGACGCCATTGCTCATACTCCACACATCTGTCCACCATCTTTACCTAATCTCTAGCTTTTTCTGCTCTGTTGGTGATACGACTATCAACTCTGTTCTGTTAGCACTGTCGCTCTGACTGATTTGTTGATCTGTCTTCAGATTCTGAGTCTGCTTCCTCAATTCCAACTTCTTCTATTGTAATTTGTTTTTAGATGCCACCAGTCTGTTTACTTAAGCTTGCCTTAGTGTGTGTATAACTGAGTTTTATCTTCCTTTACGCAATTCTTAACATTGTCATTATCATTCTCATGTTAGGTTTTGCATTTGCAATCCAAAGAAACACAAAGGACATAAAGTTTGATGTTGCTGTGTGATTGGCTCTGATCTTACATATTCATTCTGTGTTTCGCTTTCTCTCTCACATACACACATCTGGCAATTAACATGGACTACAGCCACGATTCACAATAAACCTGGACTTTTTCTTTATGGTGTGGACTTTTCTCTCCATACAGAGCCTTCTCAAATTTTATTCATCGTATTTTCATGTCTTGGGAAGCCTTACCCCAGATTTGTTAAAGTACAAGTTTTGTAAGTAACGGGAACTGAACTACACAAGATGAGCTAGAAAGCTAAAAATTAACTTTTGAAGTGGCGAGTGTGTCGAGCAAACATAATAGGGTCTTCGCCTGAAGTACCTTCAGGCTCAGGCCCTAAAAATACCTGCAGTCAAATGACATTAAGTTTATCACTCAGTAGACATATAATCATCCACAATTATATACAGCTTAGTCAAAGTTTTCCAAATTTTTCAAAAAGGAATTCCATACTGTGAGGCTTAGAAATTCTTTTTTTCTTCATTGAAAGCTTTGCTGGTAGCAGGTTTGGCACTGGCAGTGTGACTCAGGTAGAGTGGCTGTCTAACAACCCAAGAGTCGCTGGTTTGATCCTCACTTCCCCTGATGACCATGTCCAAGTATCCTTGAGCAAGATACTGAGCCCCAAATGGCTCCTTATGGCCCTGTGACAGACTGGCGATCTGTCACGGGTGAACCCCGCCTCTCGGCCAATGTCAACTGGCTCCAGCAGCCCATCCCCCGTGACCCTTAACAGATAACCCATATAGAAAAATGGCTATATTTGGTTACAGCTAACGTGAATGTCATATTAAAAAGCCAGATTTAGGCTTTGTTAAATTTTCTGAAATCTTTAATTGTCCCCTAAGTATGAATGAACTAATATACATAATGTACTAAGACAAAAGCCTTCACCTGGAGATGTTAAAGTAAAACCAACCTTCTCATTAAAATAATAATTTGTTGAACAAAAATAATTGATTAAATGTCAAACTTAAATTTTTTGAAGACATCTCATTTGAATTATTTCATTAAGTTCCACAAATGTAATGGAACTATATCTTAAGATGTCTGTTGGATTTAAGGGTCCGATCTTTACCACCAGTGGGGTCTCAGTGAGGAGCATTTTGGCATCAAAATGTAACTGTTTGTTTCTCTATTCAGATACCAGAGTATTTTCAAGCAATGTATTGGCATGTGTGTACAATTTGTATTGAATCTAGTCAAAATTGTTTCTGTTTAAAATATAATTATCCATAAAATATTTCACATTTTATCCATACATAAGCAATGTAGATGTCTCTTGGTGCCTAGACACATCGTGGTTATAAGTCTGGGTAATGAAGCTGCTGAAAGAATTGCCATGAAGCAACGATACATTCATGAAAAAGAAAGTAAAATTTCTTGACCGCTGTTGTGAACTGTGACTTTTCAATGAAGTAATAGCTAAGTAGATATTAGCTGAAATTAAAGGACGTAGGAACCAATGATCTGACACACATACGAGTCGGAATTTATGCGACGGACATACCGGAAGTTTGAACGGTTGCTCCTGGTGAACGAAGTGGCCATTGACAGTGTCGCATTAAACAAGAATTAAATATCTCCCCCTGAATTTGCCCAGTCTCCCCCTTCCCTCACCTATGGCGTCCAATCCTAATATCGATATTGAGGGTGCGACCAAACATCTTCGGGACATCCTGAAACTGGAACGTCCCGCCAACAACAACGGTAAGTTTGACCGGGAGCGGCGGCGCTAGTTTAGGCCGCAGAAGCTAATGGAACTGCGGCTAGCAAGATTGTTACCAAGCTAATGTGAATTGGGTTGGCGCATCTCTATAAAATGCTAACCTAACCTAAGTAAAGTTGTCTCAGTAGAGGTTTTGCCACCAAGCTAGCGAAATTCATGCTGTCTTGTTGAAATGTAAATTAGAAGTGAAAGGACATCAATTTCCGCATAGGAACAGGGTTAAGTTCACAATTTTGCAGCTATCTGCGTCGAAGGGCTCTGGTACCTGGAGTTAGCTACGTTACAAATGTCTGTCTGCGCGTGTCTTAGACTCTTGCTCTATATTTTAAAGCTGCTGCCAAGATACGAAAGTGTCTTTTTTCGAAATTACTTCAGGAGTAACGTTACTTGCTCCAAAGCTTTAAGAAGAGGCTTGACTATCCGTAAAATGCGTAGGAGGATTACATTCTGTCTTAAAACTTGATACTTTCATTTCAAGTTCGTTTCTGCAACTTTCATACTGGTAACGGTTTGATAGGAAAGGCACACACCTGTCGGAATGACCGAGATTATTATCGTAGCAGAGATGACACGACCGGGCTTGTGGATTTTGGAGAAAACACGAACGTCCTCAATTGTAGTAATATCTTCCTGCTCCTTTGCCAATTTTACCTTTGTAACATTTTAAACATTTCAAGATAAATGGCATTCTATTTCCTGTACCCAGTGTAGAAACTGACTCAACATGTTTAAAAAGTGAGCTCTTCAGACAGTGGTGGGACAAGCCTGTCCTCTGCTTGTTTTGTTTTTGTTTTTATTCATTACCCAAAAATCTTGACTTGACAGTTCTTGAATTGAAAATGTCCCAAGCACGCTCTCAAAGTTGATTGGACATGAAATACATTTTATTACAAACTCGTGTTGCTTTGTATGGATTTCCTACATAATACTTATGAAATTTAACACAGCTGTAATGTCACTGTGAGAAGGGACAATTAATATTATTAAAATCTTGCTTACACTATTTTCCTTAGAGTAAAAGTATATCAATAGATGTTCAGAACTTCAGTTTGTTACTCTGTCCAAATATTGACATATATCATAACTTTTTGTTGATTATTGTAATGACTGAAATGTTTATGATATAATCGAACTAAATGCTGATGTGTGTTTCTGTGGCATATTCTTATCTATCAAAGAATAACCTGTATAATTTAGATCCACTGCTGAGGTGCTGGATAAACATTTGATTTATCCACATTTCCCTTGGACCAATCCAACAGAGTAGGGATTTAGATATATGAAATACAACTTAAATACAACTTAAAGCATCCTGTTTTGTACAAAATATACATAAATAAATAGATAAATGTGCTCAAAAATATTTTGAGATAAAAGTCATATTCATAGAATTGTTAGTTTCTTATGCTGTTACCATACCTTCTGCATGCATTCTCTCTTTCCTCAGACTCACAGTCAGATGACGGTCAAAGAAAGCTATCTTTTAATGGAGAGTTGAATGGGTTATTAGGAGCAGCAGGTCTTCTCGGAGGCACTGATCTGTCAACCATGTCTGAATCTAGCAGACCCATCTCCACGGACATCAGCATCGCTCAGGAGAGGCAGATAATGTGAGTTGCTTTCTTAGAATCTAGGGTTGTTGGGAATCATGGAGCATGCCATAAGTTACTCTGACTTTGGTTCACAGTTTCATAGGGGTCTGGTCTGTCACATGGTCTGAAATCCAGCTTATCAAGCTACTGGAGTGTGTTCATTCTTCTCACATGTTATTGTGGCTTTACCCTCTTAGAGGACTCTATCTAATGTTGGTTAAAACCCTGAATATACTTCTGAAAACTTATTTTGTAACATAAATAGAGGTGCTTCTTTTCTCTTTGAATTGAGCTCATTTGAATGTCTAGTGACTTTATTTGGAACCTTTGAGTTCTTGGTCAAATTCATGTTGTAAATCAAGTAATGTATTGTGGTTTTAGACGGCTTTCCGGGGACGATGGATCTACCTGTATCCCCATCACCTCCAATAATGTGGAGATCGTGGCGAGTCAAGCCTCCAGCATCGACAGCAAGACTCGAGGGAGCAACAAGGTAAGAATACAAGTAACCCTGCTCCGTGAGTTTTTCATCTTATTAAGAACCGCTATGTTTGTTGAGTGATTGACTTCAAAGACTTTCTCTTCCTGCTGTGTCCACATCCACCACAAAGCCTTAGCTCATCGCAGTGGCCCACTTTCTTCGTTGGTTGATTCAGACATAAAGGAGTTTTAAGACAGTAACATCCTAAATATATTCCCGATCTGCTCCTTGCGCATACATTTGGTGACATCAATGACCGTGCATTTTTTTTAAACGCTGTAACTGTATTGATGAATGATTTGTTTTGTTTTGTTTTTTTGTCTGTTCAGGTGAAGATTCAACCTGTAGCCAAGTACGACTGGGAACACAAGTATCATTATGGCCGACTGATAGCTGTGTCCAATTCCTTCCTGGCCTATGCCATCAGAGGTGAGAGTCATGGACTAAACAAGTGTTTCCACTAGTAGATGACACCAATATCTGAGCTTTGGGTGTCAGCAGTACCAAATATAATCAACCATTTAATTTTTTTTACAAGAAGAAAATAATTGAATGAAAACTGTTGAATCATGGTGCAGTCTAAATTTTAATTAGCCTGAATGCATGATTCCTTTTTTCTAAAATTTATGTTAAAGATAACCTTGTCAGATGTTATGATAATGTTAACAGTCACTCAGATAAATTGCTCTTTTTCTTTACAATAATCATCTTTTTCCTCAGGAGCCAACAACCATGCTATGATTCGTGTCTTGAGTGTGAGTTTTTCGGAGCGGTCCCTGCTAAAGGGCTTCACTGGGGCTGTCACAGATCTGGCTTTTGCCCACCTCGACTCCTCCCTGTTGGGTTGTGTAGATGAAGCTGGCAACCTGATGGTTTGGCAGCTTACATGCGCTGGCAACGCGATACTGTATCCTGATACAAGGGGACTTATGAAAGGAGTTTCAGCGGTGATGTGCAGGTTGACATGTGTCTTTTCTGAGGACGGATGAATGCCTCTGCTGGTTTATTGAATTGGACACATACCCTGTGATATCCCAACCCGTTGCGACATAGTAATCTTTTAGAAACTTAAATGAAAAACAAAAGAAGATGTCTTTCCCTTAACCCACCCTTCCCACAGAGATCAGATTGTGGTTCACATTCGACGACCCGAGGATACGCCGCTGAACTCACATCGGCGTCTCATCTGGTGCCCGTTCATCCTGGATGACAATGAGGAGAACCAGGATGACACCAGCCAGACCTTAGCCCTTCTGCATGAAGACAGGGTAATGGTTTTACACACACGCACACACACAAAAATCGGTTAGATTCAAAGACCAGACTCAAATCACTCCCGATATAAATTGGAAGTTTGAGTGAGGCCAGGAGTCAACCATTTGTGGTGCTTTGAGCTAACCAGTCGTGTCAGCATCCTTATCAACATGCTTGTCCTGCAGACATTAAAATTAATAGTCATCAGAGTTTGTGTAGAGTATTAGAAAAATTTATAGTGCATTTTTGTCAAGCCACTAGATAACATTGTGAATGTTTTTTAAGTATTAAAAAAAATCCCAAACACAAAAACTTTGGGTGTATATATATACTGTATGTGTATATATGTGTGTATATATATGTGCGTGTTTATATATGTGTGTGTGTATATATATTTTTTGTATATATATGTATATTTATGTATTTGTATTTATATATTTGTGTATATATACTGTATTTGTATTTATATATGTGTATATTTGTATTTGCATATGTATATATGTGTGTGTGTATGTATGTGTATATATGTGTGTGTGTGTATGTATATGTATATATGTATATATGTATATGTGTATATATGTATATATGTATATCTGTGTATGTATATATGTATATGTATATATATGTATGTATACACACACACACACACACACACACTATTATCCAATGACAATTTTTATATTTTGTCCTCTTATAGGCTGAAGTGTGGGACCTCGAAGTCTTGAGAGCTAACAACAACAGTTGGCCCGTTAATTCCACAGATCTCAAAGAAGGCCTCATCACAGTCAAGGGATACTCCCAGGTAGGAGTCCAGATAAATACAACTGAACAGGAAGTTGTCATCTTAATGGCACACCATGTCCCACCTGTGCGGGGTAATTTCAGCCATGGCCAGTCACACCGCTGAGTGATCCACTCCACCTCCACTGAGCTCCGCCTTCCCTGTTGTGTGTTACACTGTGTTTGAACGCAGCTGAATTATATGGCAGGTCTTATCTTCAAATGCTTGTGGTCAGATCACAGCGCGAGCATGAAGCAGTGTTTGGTCCATTTCCTTTTTATTCGGATGATAAAGTAATTGCATTTTAGTTTTAGGGTCTTCCAAGTGAGGCGATGGCCTTAAACTCAATTTATTATCAACTTCGTAAACATTTTTCTGATTTGTTCCAGACTTCAGTCACTAAAATCAAGTCTCCAGCAAATCATGATGGTTTTTTTCTTTTGAGAATTATATCAAATTTAGAATGAAACACTCTGAAACGTGGGGAATGCTGTAGTAGGGCATGGATGCCTTATGACTGACAGATCTCTAGCCAGGTGTAACCAAATCGGGGAAGGTGCCTCACCAGAGCTCCTGTTCAGATATGACCATATCACCTTCAGTCTGGCTGAGGATGAGTTTACAGTTGTGCAACAGTGTAGTGTCTGCATATTCTGAAAGCTGTTTTTTTATCACTCCAGCGAGTCAGTGAAGGTGCCCTCTCTCCAGATGGAACCGTGTTAGCCACTGCCAGCTATGATGGGTACATCAAGTTTTGGCAGATATACATTGAAGGAGGGCAGGACAAGCCAAGGTAAGGATGGTGGAGGACTTTAAAATGAATGTTGTTCATTCAAAATGAAGGGAACCCAAAATGTCTGAATGCCATAAAATATGATATCCATGATCTTCTTTGTCTCACTGACCTTTTCTCTGTCTCCCTCTCTCCTATTGGCTGTTTAGATGTCTTCATGAATTGCGGCCTCATGGAGGACGTCCCCTCTCCTGCCTACTTTTCTGTGACAACCACAAGAGGCAGGACCCCGAGTGAGTAGCTGGGAAAGCATGGCCTGCATATATGGGAACATGATTGTACTAATGACATGTGTTTCACGTTCAGATACATTACAATGTTGTACTCTTCTCCTCTGTCACCCTCCTCCTATGTTTCTCCATAGGGTTCCTTTCTGGAGGTTTCTGATAACCGGAGCGGATCAGAACCAGGAGTTGAAGATGTGGTGCACCGTCTCCTGGACCTGTTTACAGACCATCAGGTTATTTCTTTGCAATGTCTTTATTACTTTTAATAATGCTCACGTCTCTCCCCCTTGTGCTGTGTTCCTGGACACAACTTTGTCGCAACAAGCCATAGTTGTTCATTTTTAAATATTTCATATTTGTTTAGCATGTGACCTGTAGACATTGTATTACTATTTTGTTTCGTGATAATGATTTAAAAAAAAAAAAAAAAAAAGGATAGAGCTGAATTAAAACAAACTTGCTATCGCCCCTGCTTGGTAATGAAAATCATACACAGTCCAGTTAAGATGCCAAGTCTAGGTTAGACGTCAGTATGTGTGGGGGGAGATTATTTTTGCTTTCTGATTTACAGATATAGTTGAGCAGCATCTACTTTTAAGATTTTAATGATGGATTGGTGTTTATTCTCAGGTTCTCTCCTGATCCATTCAACTCATCAGTACTGCCAAGTCTGAAGGCTAGTCTGGACCTCTCGGCTGAATATCTCATCCTAACAGATGTGCAGAGGAAGGTCAGCACAATATTTTTAGTCACGCAGTTGAAAGAATCCTTATTTTTTCTTATGAATGATACTGCTCAAGTACATAGATGAAAACTACTTTGAAGGTTGAAGTTCCCTTCCAGACATGTTTTGCGACAATTTAAAAAAATCCTGTGGCATTAAAGTGTGTCCACGCACCAAGATAGAAGGATACATATGCATACATTTCCACAAATTTATAAAACCCGTACATGCTCGGTTTTGTTTTCTAAATCTCAGTGTAATTTTTGGCACATGTCCACTCCCACAGTCGACAATAAATGGAGGTTGACCCGACCCAAATTGGCCGATTCCCAGATGAACCATTGTGTCTATGATTCCTGTAACATGTCAACCAAAAGGACAACACAATAAAAACTACAATTTTACTGAGTGTGAAATTAAAACCATGGTGGGGAAGGTCAAGAGAAAGATAACAGATTTTAGTGCAAAAGAGCAACAAAAGTCATTGTTTCTGTTTGGCACCGGACCCTGGACAAAATGTAGAAAAAGTGGTTTGAAGTCAAGCCTCTTCACTGTTTTGGCCTCGCCAGGTTCTCTATGTGATGGAGCTGCGGCAGGATCTGGAGAATGGCAAGGCCAGCTTCACAGCCGTATCTGAGTTCCTCCTCACCCACCCTGTGCTTAGCTTTGGGGTGCGAGATGTCACCCAGAGCCGTTTGCGACACACTGAGGTGCTTCCTGCAGAGGAGGAGACGGAGAGCATGTCAACAGGTGTGCATTTGCACCAGTACACACATGCTTGAAACCAAAGCAAATGACTGTTTAATCCCTGTTGTTCACATTTTCATGATCCCCCGTCCTCACATTTTTTTGTGTTTAATTAATTTTTTTTCCAGAGGGCACCCAAGGACCCACAGAATCCAAGTCTGGCATCCAGATTAAACTGTACTGTGTCCACACCAAGTGAGTTCTGTCCACCGTTTGTGTTGATTAATTCTAAAAATTAGACTTTGTTTACCTTGATTCAGCCATACTGAGTAGTTTGATGTTTGTTCTGGTGACATATCAGGTACTGGCCATTATTGCTGATTTTTATTTTTTTTTTAATGTACAATTTAGAATCTCTCCTATTCATCTTTCAGGAGTCTTCAGGATGTTCAGATCTGGTTCCAGCCCAATACGGCTCCCAGTTCAGTTATCCTCCCTCATCCTGACACCCAAGATGGTTTTGGTAAGTGTTATTGTTCTCTCACCGCTGAATGTGGAAATAAGCAAACAATGAGCTGGTTTGCTGAAGCATCTCATGTGTTGTGTTTTATTTCACATCATTTTTTTGCTGCCCATACAAAAAAAAAATATACTGTTAATTTACGCAGCACAAAAAGTATAAAATGACAAAAGTAAATGTTAATTGTGTGAAGTTATCAAGAAGACAGTTCAAGTAATGCCGCACAGATTAAATAATTGTCACACTGAATCTATCCGTCAGGGTTTTCAGATCACCTGACAGACCAGAGCTCTGATAAGGATTCAGGAAGTGGCTCCCAGACTGACCTGAGGAAGATTCCGTCACTTCCTGCTCCCACTGACTTCCTGTCAAACTCAGCCACTGGCAGTGGAACGATGCCAAAGCTAATGACTCCTGACGCCTTCATGACACCAAGCACTTCGGTACAAAGTAACGCTTGCACTGGGATAACACTAGGGATGCCGTGGCACCAAAAATTTGACAGTTGGTTCCATTAGTACTGAATTTACTCTATTTTTGATAAGTTTCAATACAGGCAGCACAGTGGTGCAGTGGTTAGCACTGTCGCCTCACAGCAAGAAGGTTCTGGGTTTGAGTCCTGGCTCGGGCATGGGATCTTTCTGTGTGAGTCTCCATGTTCTCCCTGTTCCTGTGTGGGTTCTCTCTGGTACTCCAGCTTCCTCCCACTGTCCAAAGACATCAAGAGAGGACGAGGCTGATTGATACTCTAAATTGACTGTAGGTGTGACTGTGTGTGTGAATGGTTGTCTGTCTCTATGTGTTGGCCCTGAGATGGACTGGAGGCCTCTAGCCCGAAAGCCGCTGGGTTAGGCTCCAGCCCCCTGCGACCCTTAACAGGATAAGAGTTAGAAAATGGATGGATGGATGGATGGAGTTTCAATACAGCAGTGAAATCAATAGATATTAGAACGAACCTCCTGCTGCTCACACAGTTTTTCTTAGAGGAGGTGGTGTCACCAAAATGAGGCGTAAACATTGGTTTGAAAGCCGGTCTTCATCTGTAAAGTCCCTACCACTGGATTAGCCGTTAGCTTCAAGGTGACCCGCTTCAACTTGAGCAGTTTGCATGCACTTGGAACTTGGTTTGGGTCTGGGAGTTGTAGCTTTTCTTTAACAACAGTACACCTTAACTGTACACAGTACTTAACTGTGCAGTATATCTCGTTTTCACAAACAGTTTGTCTCAAAGGGCTTTACATGGCATCATAACAACATCCTCTGCCTTTAGACCCTCACATCAACTGAGGAAAAACTGCATAGAAATCCCTTTTAACAGGGAAAAATCTGACTACTCGCAAGCTTTTTGTTCGTTTGGTCTTGAAGTAGGTTTTGTTTGTTTTAACCCTGTGTGTAAAGTTACAAGGAGGTGAATCGTCCCCCTGTTAACATTATTGTCCTTTCTCAACAGTGTTATTTTTTATGTCCCCCTTCAGGTACCTGCATCTCCTGGTAGCAGTGCCAGCAGTCTGACCATAGTAACAGCCATCAGCAGCAACTCTGACTCAGCTAGCAGGTGGTTTCAACATTTTCCTGTTGAGAAGAGCGATTTGGACATTGAGTTTGGTGTTACAGGATAGTTCTGCCACACAGACTGAAACATTCTGAATGTTAAGAATGGTGTAGAAAGTTTTACCGATGACAACAGCTGAAGTTCCTTTCATATGGTGTTTTTATCAAAAGACTAAACGAACGGTTTATACTTTCCATACTGGGTCCCGAAATGTGCTGTTTTGTATTCTGATCCTGTATCTACATATCTACAATACAGTATCTCTTTGTTCCTTTGTGCAGAGCTTTAGACGATGTCAGTCAGAGTCCTAGCAGAACTGATAACAGCACCAGTAGTCTGGCACTGTCTGCCTCCACCAGCAGCCCGAGAGCTGCTTCTGCTGTACTGTTACCAGGGCTGGATAACCTACAGGTGGGACCTGAAGCACCCTTTGACCTCTACCAGCCTCTCTACCTGTGTAAGTGCTCAACTGTCTCCAACACTGTTTTTTCTCTTCATCTCTAGGCTCTGGCATCCCCTACCGGTACTCTCGCTCTCGACAGCCCGGGACAGGTTCTAGATTCTCCCCTCCTTCCACCACTCGCCTCCCCAACAAGGGCCCGCTCTCCTGACGTGATCTCCTCAGCCTCCACAGCCATGTCCCAGGACATGCCAGAGATTGCATCCCAGACCCTGCAGCTTCAGCGCAATCTGGTGTCCAGCTTGGAGCCCATACCTCTTTCTGCTCTCCAGACTGACAGCATGGCCTCTGCTGCCTCTGCCCTGCACCTGCTCACCTCACCACGCACAGCCAACAACAACAGGTATGCTGGTGGCAACGGTAAAAAAAATATTCAAAAATCAGCTCCTGCTGTCTCTAGTGGTCGGGTTTGGAAAGACGATGTAGTGACATAAATTTACCCAACCCACAAGCTAGTGCTAAATGAATGATATTTGGGTATTTTTTGTAACAGCCTGTTACCCCTCGAACTTGGAGGAGCAGATGGACCAGTTGGAGGGTCAGTCGAATCTGAGCCCAGACTTAGTCACACCCCATCTCTACTAGAGACTGCCCTGTCACAGGAGAATCCGGGGTTAGGAGGAGGCTCTACAGATGGCGGTGTTAGCCACACGCCCTGGCCCGCTGCACCAGACATCACCAGGGAGACGAGGAACAGTCTCAGGGACAACGGTCTTGGAGACTGGTAAGAAATCTCATACATAAATACAATAATTTGAATGCATAAATTTATGGAAGCCCAAGCTGTTCTAAGGTAATAATAATGCTAATTATAATAAGAAATAAGAATTCTGAGTTTGACAAATAGCAGTTACAATGAGCAGTTTAGGATGTTGTGTGGGTTTGGGATATTTGCTGATATTTGGACAGTTTAAATTTCTATATTGGACAGTTGAATGAATAATTCTTAAGGCCTCATCACCTTGAAGCATTATTTGATAGGTATGCACTTGTCATTGCTGGTATGATATATGTGTCACATGGCTGCTGTGCTATAGCTCAAGAGACGAGTCGAAGGACAGACTCCTGAGCTCACCTTACCCTCGACGTTCATATCACCTCACTCAGAATGACAGTCAGGACCCCAGTGCTGAGCAGAGGTAACATGTACTCTCTATCTACATGTTTACGCAGATGGGCAGTACTTATCAGATACACAATAACATTTTATTTATCCTTTTTTTTGTCATTTGACGTAAGATCAACAACAGTAACTGTTTAGTCTCAGTGTTTTTGTCCAATTGCGTCTTATTTGACTCAGTGACCCTGATGATGAGGTTGCTAGCTTGGCATCGTCGTCTGGGAATTGTGGCAGTCGCTCCTCACACCGACTACCTGTTAAGGACTGGAAGATGTCACCGAGAGGCTCGCCGAAACAAAAGAGGAAGTCCAAGAAAGACGACAGGTATGTTGATGCGCACGCACATCAAGATTAGAAATGGAGTTGTATTAAAACGATCTTGTAGTGTGTCCTGTTAGACAGTCGGTGGTGTCTTTATCATGAAAAGTCAATGTAAGGGAGTGACCACATATGATATTTAGGACCTTTAGAGCCACTTTAGTGTTCCCATTTTTTAAGTTGCATTTCGTCCGTTATGTCCTTTAACCTTTAGAATGAAAAGCCTCTGACATGTTGATTGGGTTTTAGTGTATTCCACATTGTTTTCTGTAAAGGGACCAGTCATACTAATTCACATTCTCTCTTCTCTCTCTGTAGTGAATCCTCTCATTCAAGGCGAATGGACCCTGGTCAGGTAAAATAGTCACAAAAAGCACAATTGGCCAGAGTGAGTCAGGCTAGGTATGAAAATATTTGATTCACTCTTCTCTCTCCCAAATTTGCTACTTTTACTAAACATGAATCTACTTAACTCACTGTTAAACTCAGATACTTTCAGTAAAATGTCAAATGTCAGTCAAATTAGTTGAGAAGTAAATCTGGTTTAACTGTGGGTTGCATGAATTTGATATGCATCCAATAAGTAATCGCTTAAATTAAGCGTAAGGAATATATTTTGTGTATTTCATTGGTAAATCTCCTATTTTTTTTGTCTTTTTCACCATGTGCCAATTTGATTCTTGAGTCACACTTAAATGTACTACCTTGTTTCACATTCCAAGGAGCAGGGTGAAGTTGTTTGATGTGTGCATTGTCTGAGCAGTTGCTTCTTTGTGTGTCGTCGTCCCGTCCCGTCCTGTCCCGTCCCGTCCTGTCCCGTCCCGTCCTGTCCTGTCCTCCCCCCCACACACACACACACTTACTTCTCACTTCTCCACACGCTGCAACAGATGAATACCGAGGTGCCGGAAGAGTTGTTGATGCTCCTGTGTAACCAGCAGAGGGAGTTGTCTGAGCTGCGTGGACAGATTGAAGCCATGCAGAGCTCCATTATGGCCCAGGTGGAGCATGTTCTGACCAACCACCAGGAACAAGAACGTATCTTTCAGTACTACACATTTATTTGGCATCAAACTTGAAAAGAAAACCTGAGCCCACTGCTCTTCAGGCTTAGTAAACAACTGTGACAAAGCGACTCAGTAGTTCTAATCAATCTGGACAAAATGTGAAAAGGCTTTGAGGTGAGTGGAGCACCTGATGTCTCCTGGATCATCTCCAGTAAGCATTACAGTAGAGGATGGTCTCTTACTTTGAGTGTCGGCATTAGTTTCTGGAGTTAAGGATGTCCCATCTACGGCATTTTCTTGAGAGCCTTGACTTTCGCTGACCTCAGAGCGAAGACTAGAGCGCGTTCTGGCAGAGAGTCAGAATCATCAGCAGCAGCTTCAGGAGCAGCTCAGCCAGCAGCTCAGCCACACCCTCTGCTCGTCCCTCACCAACAGGATGGACAAAGTGATACGAGAGGAAATGAAGAAAACGGTTCCTCCAAGTAAGGAACACTCCCTTTCAGTAGTGCTGGCAGAATATCATGTATGTAAAATTAATCATCAAATTGGAAAAAAAAGGGACATTTGAACATGAAAATTAATATTTGACTGTTAAACAGCACAAGTGTGTCCTCACCACTGTTCTGAATGCATTGAATCTGTATGACAGCAGTCGCTTTGATTGATTTAAAAAAAAAAAAATTTTTTTTTTTTAGGTCAAATCAAACAACTTAACTCCAGTGGACACTGAACTCTGCTGCAGTCGTTTGCATGAGCAATTCAATCCCAGTTCCTTTTAGACATACTTGAGATTTTGTGTAACCTTATGGATGTACAAATGTGACCTGTGTGAATTTCGAAATCTAACATATCAATCAGAATTTGTTCTCCGATCTTACTCTTGCAGACTGTGTGTGTGTGTGTGTGTGTGTGTGTGTGTGTGTGTGTGTGTGAGAGAGAGAGACTTTATAAAATATTTCATATTGCTAAAATTTTCTGGATTGAATTTCCAGTTGATACAGTTTTAATGAATTTGAATGATAGCAGTCCATGTAGCTCATGATAAGTTAACCTCCTACAGCTACTGAGCACTTCTGTCTTTTTAACCAAAGTCTACATCCCTGGCTGCCCATAGTACAATTCTGCTAGTTTTTATGTCGGGTAATATGAGGGCAGGGATAGCATCGGCACTAAAATTTACTGTAACCTTATGGCCATGTCCTGGGTCTGTTTTGGTGCTGATGCAGCATCTTTGATTTAATTTGGCTGTAAATTCCCATCCTGCTGGGCCATGATAGTTTAATGTATATCAGGACTAATTACTTTTCCTAACTTTGTCTTGTTTTACTTTACCAATCCCCTTTTTTCTTTATTTCACTTTATTTTGTTTTGCAGCACAGGAATCAATGGACAAACAAATGTTCCATGCAATAAATCGCTGTTATTTTGAATAAAGGTTAAACAACTTAAAGTAGCAGCTGAAGTGGGTCGGGACGTAGCAGGCTTTGGGGAGATGTTCTCTCACTGTAACCCTCCTGCCTCTAGTTTGATGCTAAGATGTTATTATTTTACCTTTTATACCAATTTTTCTTGCTAAATCTTTTCCATTTCTAGCAATTTCTAAGAGTCTGGAGCCAGTGACAGGTCAACTTAGCAACACAATTTCAGCAAAAATGACTGCTGTGGAGGTCACCCTAAAGGATAATGTAATCAAGGTGGCCAAATCCAAGGTAAGTAGTGTTATTTCCTGTGCTGTATCCATCGGTTTTTCACACATCGTCATTAGGTCATTTCATTCTCATGTTTGTTTCCTGTTTCTCTAGAATATAACGGATGCAATGGGTCGAGCAGCAGCTGAAGCGATGCAGGGGCCCATCCAGGCAGCCTACAAAGACGCCTTCCAGAGCGTTGTGCTGCCGGTGTTTGAGAGAGGCTGCCAGTCCATGTTTCAACAAATCAACGACAGCTTCAAACAGGGAACACAAGAATGTAAGGCTGCCTTGATCAGTTCCTTATATGGAAGGAGCAACTGTTATCACCATGATTGAAGTCCAGTTAACCATCTGTGTTACCATTAGACATCACTGTCCCTCTAAGTTTTTATGACGCATCATCGATTTGCTTTCGTATCATGTTCAGCATATTCGAACTGAATTGGTAATTGTCTGACAACAGTCGGCTCATTATGCCTTTCAGAGACCAACAACAGGATGAGCATTGAACACTTTGAAGGAGAGGTGTATTGCCTTTGAAAGTTCCTCTTTGACTCAGATACAGTATCATACTACAGGACCCAACTGAGAGAATGTTTAAAAAAAAAAAAGATGCATTTGCACACCAGGAATTAAACAAAGGCTGTTGGTATGCGTTAGTGCTTCAGTGTTGTGTTCTCATCTCTGTATGGGCACATTGTTTCCTCCTAATTGGTAAATTCCTTTTGTAATCTGGGCTGTAATGCAGTGTATTATGAACCTGGGCCAATATAAACTGCAATTGGAGTTAGTGGACTAGTTGGCAGTGGCGTTAAACTACAAGGTGGAGATTCCAGTCCTGGTATGAAGTGAACCATATCAGGATATGAGGTCTCACTCATATCACACAGCAGTAGTGTGTTGGCTTTGAAATAACAGCAGAGTTATTTGAAATGCCCTCGTCTAATGTATGTATAACTAGCCAGACTGACCAATCCATTACGGACATTTTGGGTTATTTTTATTTAGTGAATTTCTTCATTTCACGAACCCCTTTCCCTCTCTCTCTTTTCGCCCTACCCCCAAACACATCTCTAGCACGGAAATGATTACAAGCCCTTTAATCATTTCTGCCAAAGCTCAGGGACACCTTTTGCAAAGATTTCTTTTTTACACTCAGCCATAGCGCTACTGTGTTGTTGAGCAGTCCTTCTTATTCTGAGGTTGTGCTCATGTGCACCTCTAGACTCTGTGTTTTTGAAATTTTCCAAGGCCGTTATAATGTGGTCAGAGACGGGACACGCAGTTTTCCATCGGTAAACAGGGAGATTACAAGACCTCTCAGCGTGTGTTTGTTTCTTGTGAATTTTAATTCGGTCAATAACCAACTTCAGGGTTCATGGGTTTGTACTGAAATATTGACTTTGTTTTGATACATTGAAGTGCGGCGACCACAACATTAATGTACAGTGATGCGTCCTGCTTTATTCTTCCGGATTTGATATTTTTGGGCAGCTAGTGAACACAGGAATAGTTGCAAAGAAACAACTGTAGATCATTTAACGGTAGTGTGAGTACAATTACATGGAAGCAGTTTGGTGGTCAAAATGATTCCAGGAAGAGCACCACAACCACAACCACACTTGAAAAATGCAAATTTTGTGGTCACAATAATTAATAGTTAATTGTTTGCTTTGCGCAAGAAAGAAAATCATAATTTACAGAAAAGAGAGGCGAAGATGGTTGACACATAGGATAATATTGTTTGTAAATGGCCTTGACCACTTTCAAAAAGATTGGTCTTACTTTGGAGTAATTTACAAGTCTTTAGAGACAGCACATTGCTCAGTATCATCCAGATGGAACAGACATTAATTTGAAACTTGGAGTCAGAATGCAGTGGTCCTGAAACACAGTAGTTCAGTTATGACGACGGATTAATTTCACATGTTAGTTCATGGATACAGTTTTTTTTTCTATCGTTGCTTAAAAAGCAAGTGTTTTCACACTTTTCTTCCTAAGTAATGTTACGCAGGAAACAACACATACAGTTCTAGAAAGGCATAAATCAACATTTGTAAATCAAAGCTAGTTTTGGTATTGCTGTGCTGACCAATCAGACTTGAAGTTCCATCTGGATGATATACTCTCCTAAAAATGAGATTCCATCTCTCTGCAGGATTCCCACACATTCTACAGTGTGTTTGAGTCATTGTGAATATCACAAGTATTAGTCAGTGAACCTTTGAATCTATTTATGTTGAGAACTGTGTTTCTGTCTACCTTCTTCCCTTCAGACATCCAACAGCTGGAGACCCACACAAAAAACAGAAAGCAGAGGGAGCAGGAGACACGCGACCCCATGATTGACCAGCTCCAGCAGATGATCGACAGCTTCCAAAGCTCAACTGATCAGCTGGTGAACAGCATTTCGGCTAATGTCCGCGCTGAGATCCACAGCCAGATCCAGATGATGGTGGGAAAGTAGGTGTCCAAGCTGTGGCAGTGTTGGCAACTTGCGTTTGGAAAGCTATGTCACTCTGAACAGAATCTGCAGGCTTCTCTGTGTCCGCATCAGCTGCGTAACTGCATTTACCTTTATACTAACGCTCCAAACATAAGCTCATGCTGTGAAGGGTCATTCTACACTGACTCTTAGCAACAGTTGTTTTTGTTGTTGTTGTTGTTGTTGTTGTTGTCGTTGTCGTTGTTGTTGTTGTTGTTGTTTTTAAGCGCTACTAAGATAAACACTGATTGACCTGACAATATAGCTTGACATTGCAAGCAGACATATTGAATACACAATAAGCATATTAGCAGATGGCTTTGCCGGTGATCCTGGCATTCACTGTCTACTGAGTAGGTATGTAATGGGTTGGTGAGTAAAAACAAGCAAAGCTTAATCCTGGGGCTAATGTAAGACTATAAATTCGATCGAGTCTCTTGCTCCCTCTGCAATTAATTTTATGTTCTCTAGAGTTTATAGATTTTTCAGGGGTGGAGCAGAGAGAAAGCAGCTGGCCAACTTTATTAAAACATCCAAATCTCAACAAAGAAATTAAAATGCCAAACTCCGATAATAGCTTGTTTAAGTACAGCATGTCAAAAATGTCCGCAGAGATTAGGTTGTATTAACACTCCAAATGTATTATTGTAGCACAAGGTGTATGGAGGTTGTTATGTCTCTAGACTAAGCCAGCCTCCTTCGTGCAGAATACTTGGAGTGCTGTGATATGGAGGATAACCCTCGGCTTGCCCTCTTTTGCTGCTCCCTCCCCAGTTTGCAGGACTCTATTCTTAGCCATGTGCAGCGTATTGTCAAAGGGGAGGTGAGCCTGGCGATGAAGGAGCAGCAGGCAGTGGTGACCTCCAGCATCATGCAGGCGATGAGGTCAGCAGCCGGCACACCTGTCCCCACAGCACATCTGGACTACCAGACGCAGCAAGCTAACATCCTGCAGCTCCTCCAGCAGGGACAGCTCAACCAGGCTTTCCAGCAGGTAACACACACACACACATACATACACACACACACACACACACACACACACACACACACTCTACTCTAATTCTGCACATATACACAGGGCCCAATTTAATTCTATGCCTCACTTATTCAGTGGCCGACTTGCTGCCACACGTAACATTAGTTGTTGCCATGGGAACATCTTGTAGGTTGTTTTTTTTTTTTTAGATGGAGAGGTTTACACACAGATCAACATTTCAGCATTACACAGATATGTAAAACGAGTAGCTGACTGAATAATCTCAAAGCACAACAAACAATTTGCCAGTTTTGCAGCAAGGTCTTTCATCTTAATTATAAATCCCAGACTTGCTTTGCAATTGTGCTTAATAAACATTTAGTGGTGTGATGTCTCTTCACTTTTCTGTCAACCTTTGAGGAGATGAAGAGCAGGAACAGGAGAGGGAGCGGGGGACTGGTGGAGAGAGGGAGACTGGTGCAGGAGGACAGGAAACATGACAAAATAACAACAACAGCAGTCCACAGGCGCCTGTAATTAAATGTGTGCAGGTTATATTTAGATATATCAATATACTAAGTTCTCAAACAAATAATTTGCGATGAATTCCGTGGCTGTCTTTGGTGTCTCAGCTAACGCAGCCGTAACATACATACATATATAAATATATATATTTATATAATATATATATTTATTATAATATATTATATTATATATATTATAATATATATTATGTTATATATATATCATAATATATATATATATATATATTTAAAAAAAATATATATAATATAATATAAAATATAGGTGAATCTTTACACCTCCTGAAAATACTGATGATGGAGGTGGTTAGTTTGAGTAGGCCATTTATTGAAACAAAGTATTAGTAATAAAATGATCTAAGATTACTTAAAAAGATGAAACCTAAATAGACTTGAGCGATATTCTCAAGATGAGAGGGCCTAGGTGTACCTAATAAATTGGCAAGGGGGTCTATAGATTTTGATGTCCTCTAGATCTCTCAACATAGAAGCCACTTTAACATGCTCAAGAGGAAGTAGCTTGAAACCTTGTCTGGCTTTATTCTCTGTGTTACTTTGTAGCTAATAGTTACTGCACTTAGATATTACGACTGAGAATGTCTAAGATTCATGAAAGTATATGATTCGCTTGCTTTCTCCCCAGGCTCTGTCAGCAACTGATCTGAACTTGGTCTTGTACGTGTGTGAGACCATCGACTCTCAGCAGGTGTTTGGCCAACCCCCCTGCCCTCTCAGCCAGCCCGTGCTACTGTCGTTAATCCAGCAGCTTTCCTGCAGCCTCACCACCCGCTCTGAGCTCAAAATAAGGTGAGGAAACAATCTCCTCACTCCTCTTCAGAGAAAACCCCAAATAGGTTGTTTTCATGTTTGATTGACCCAGTTAGAACTTCATAATTAAAGCCAAGTCATGTTGCGCTTAACCTACTCATCCCTTTTATTATGAGAGCCCGTGAGATGAAGCATCCGGCCTTCCACATAATGACAATTAAGTAGGATCACAGTATAATTACCAAGGATTGTGTTAACTTGCACTCTGCTGTGTGAGCAGTCTGAAGGGAACACTTGACAATCTAGTTTCACTCAAATGTCACCAGCAAACATTGTGGCTGATGTCTTCTTTGCCAGTGTAATCCATCTCTTCCGGAATATTTCACTGATTGAAAGCTGTTTTAAAAGTTACACAATTGTTTCTTACTATGGAGTCAGTGAAAGACCACGGATATCCTGCCAGTCACATGACAATGCCACAGATGTCAGAGGTCAAGAGGTGGAGGACAGTTGTTGCAGTCGTGTCACTTGGGATTTACTGGAGTAAAATCTACAAATTAAATAACACAGGAGAGGTTTGCCCTTTTTCACGTGTGTTTCGTTACAGAATGACCTGTGTAACAAACATCAATATTTACCATCACTGTTACTTGTCTTTAATTTTCACCTTTCTAAACCGTGCATTTATTTACCGAGACTTCTTAAATGTTTCGTAGATGTTCTCACTAAACCTTCCTTTGGATTGCATTACCCCCTCCTCCATGCTAACTGGGTCCTGCACCTCCCTCCCTCAGTCAGTCATAAACTCAGTCTTTGCCGAGACTTTTGCTCTCCATCTCATCTCCATCATATGTGCATTATTGCTCGTCTCCTGAGCGCTGAACGGTGCTAAACTGCTGACCCCATCACCCGGCTCCGTCTGTAGCTGTGCTCCATGGCTGTCTGGGGAACTGGGTAATCCTGTGAATAGCATCACAATTTTTTATGCTCGTACTGTTAGTTCAATGCCCTTGTAGCGTTTAATTGTGGTAATCACATTCACACTAAGATCTTCTCCTGTTCTGTTCCAGTCTTGCACAGGTTCTGCTGGGTTTTGCACAGGTTCTGCTGGCTTGTTACTGTCGTTTCTGACGTGCGTGTTAATTTGTGCCATCGCAGTGCTCGTCTGAATCTCAGTGTCCTTTAACTTCTTTTGTAGCCTCTTCCTGTGGCAGAGTGAAATCTCTTTACAGCCTTGCTCAGAGTCCAGACACCTGTCTGGTTTTTGCATTTACATGCAGTATATGGCCCTCTGGGGCCTCGGTGTCATCTGAAGAGACGGACGGAGGAATGAGGGCGGGGTTAGCTGCAAAGCTTTAATAGCACAGTAATAGAGGATTGTAGCAGTGGTTCCAGTTTTACAGTTAAAATATCTTAAATCTCCTAGACTGTGATGTGTTTAATAGATTAATTTGTATCAGCCGTGCAGGAACAAAGCGTCAGTGACAGTTGGTATTAATGTTAGAAAAATGTCACAAATCATGCGCAGTTTATGCTGCATCGAGGTTACCGGCCAGAGCAGCTACTGGCACTATTTACAGACAACTTACACGTGTCAGTGTGATACTGACGTCAATCTATGAGCAACCAAGGGGAACAAAATCATCCGCCAGCAGACTCAATGTTCCTGTACCTTCTAAAAGCTCATGTTTGGATCAGATTCCCTGTGCGCTGTTTTAACATCCAGGTTCTTGGCAGTGATATTAAATGTAAGGCTGTATCCTTCAGAGGCTGCAGTCTATGACCCCAAATGTTGGTCCCAGGACTTGACATTCAGACAAACTACTATCATCATATCTTATACAAATATTTCCATTGCTCCTGTCTTGAATCCTTAAAAAGCTACCGCACATTTACCAGAATCCAGAATCCCGGAGAAACTCATGGATTCCTCCACAAATTTTACATGAAATCTATAGCAACCGATTGTCTAAACTGAGACTTCAGTCAGGTAAAACGCAGCATGTGACTTGGGATGAAATGAATGGTCACTTGAATTGACAGTAAAGCTCTTGGACAGTCTAACCCACCAGATGTCTGACTATTAATGGTGGAGGGAAATGCAGGTTGGCAGTCGCGAGAGGAGAGGACGCAGGTGAAAGCAGCACAACTCCATTTCTGCAGATGTTTGAGTGAAAGCACAAGGTGCACATTAATAGAGTGGGCCGGCAGCCAGAACGCCCATCAAGGACGGCGCTTGACATTGAAGCCTAAATGAATGTAGCCTTGTGCTTTGGAGTTTCAAACCTCTTTCTTTCATTCCTCTATTTCACATCATTTTCTTGCCCATTGAACAAATAACAGATGGCCTCGTGTGCTGTTTCCCTGAGCCCTCTTCTTGCTCAAGACTTGGGACTGTAACTTTAGCTTAAAATTTTGTTTGCTGCTGTGTAATACCAACTGAAATTTTACCATTAATATGACCTCCCTCTGTTCCCCGTGCAGTTACCTGGAGGACGCAGTGATGAACCTGGACCACAGCGACCATCTGATCAGAGACCACATGGTCTCTGTGTTATCCCAGGTCAGATCCAAGCTCTCTGCCTTCCTGCAACAGGACCCCCACAGCCCGCTCAGCAAGAGGGCGCGGCGCCTGATGATGATGATGCAAGGACTCTACAACCACTAGACTGTCATTTCAAGGCTGATACACAAGCATTATCTTCTCGTATATCCTGATCGCCAGTCCATTTTGTTACGTTTTCACAAATTTTGTCGAGGACTAGCTGATCCCCTTAACACCAGGACAAGTTCACCCCACTTGGAGCAGTTTTTGGGCGGGGGGGCGTGCGTGTGTGTGAAATAATAGAAGATGGTGTTGCTTAGCACTCAGGAGCCTCAGGAGACACAAGAGCAACAGGATTTAGGAGATATAGTGGTATTTTATTGGCTGTAGAAGTAAACGGCAGCCCCCAGAGTTTGAGACCTCAAGAGGAGGGTTTCCTCCAACCCCCCCCCCCTTTCCCCCTTTCCATTTCCTCCCATTCCTCCTTCTCTACCTGCACACTAAAACTACTTTTGTTGCTCTTTTGCCCCAAGAATGTTCAGCTGGCCAACAAGACCAAACATTGCTGTTCCTTTAGTTTTACTGAACCCCTCCGGAGCAGAAGTCTGGTGTGTGACCTTTTGGGATACTGAACATGCTGCGATGCAGAGGCTCATCCCATGAAGGAGCAAAAAGTTCGCTAAAAGAAGACACACGCCTCCAAATGCTGCCTTTTGTCTCGGTAACGTTTTTGCCAACTTGGAGTTCGGTTGCGGCAGGATTCCTACGTCGAATTTGTTTTGTTTTACTAGTGAGCTAATCATGGCAGCCAAAAATGTGTAACATTCAGAGCCATTTAGGTGACTGGTGACTTATTTACGTTCAGTTATTTCTAAATAGTTTTGGAGTTAACATCCCAGCCAGGTCACAGCTGTGATCTGAAGAGGGTCAATTATGGTTTTAATGGAAGTCTGTTGTGGATGTACCGGGGAGGAAAAGCATATCTTACATATTCTTTCTCTGGCCCTCTTTACAAATCATTCCAATGAGGCATCCCGAAGGATACAACTAAAGTTAAAGAACAAGAAATAACCACAAAAAAAATAAATAGATAAAATTAAGAGAATCTAAATTTGAGCTATCAAAAGCCCAGCATTGAGGGTGGCAGCCGTCCATGTGTGACTACTCCTCCATGTTTTCTTCTCTACGTTGGTCCCTTTTTATGTAAACATTAGTATTTGTACAACGTGTATACTTGTTTAAGAATTCTCAAACTAGTGATAAAACCTAATAATGCTTCTTGACATATTTGTTAGTGATATTATTTTATCAGGATATTGCTATGCATGTTTGAAAACTTAATGTGCAGTTACTTCTCATGGGCTCTAGGAGGCAGCACTTAGTCAAACTGCAGATATCATCACCACCCAGCTCTCATTCTTTTAGCTGACCATGTAGAGCCTGTCTTTAGGTTGGAAACACTCTAAGCTCATGTTTGAACGTGACACCATTGTTTAATCACAGGGTCATCCGAGCTACGCTGACCTGAAAATAAACCTTCTGTTCTTTGGAATCTGTTAAGTTGGATTTGTCTAGCAAGTGCCTTACTCTATTTTATGGTTTACTTGGACATGTAATCCCATTTGGGCCTTTAGACAACCCTGAATATTCGAGCATTACTCCATAGTTTCCTCCAAGTTTGCTAAAGTTCTTTAAGCATTTATGTCATTCAAAGGCAATTTGTGGTTGCATCTAAAGTTGGACTCAAACAGCACAGCAGAGAAGAGCCTGTATATTTAGTTTTGAAACATCTGACGATTGATCTGGACAGGTATTTGAATGTTCATTTCTGCGTGTGTGTGTGTGCGCGCACGTGTGTGTGTGTGTGTGTGTGTGTGTGTGTGTGTGAAAAAGAGAGAAGTACTATTTTGACTACTACCAGTTTGACCTCTCAGACCTGCGTTGTTGTTGTCAGAGGACAGTTTGACTCCTGCTTCAGCCTAAATGGGAGCGATGTGTGAGAAACATTTTTCCTCCCTCCGTTGTGTTCATTTCCCTCTGCTTGAATGGTTATGTTGTATCTTTTACAGTTTCTTTTACCCAAAACATTTTGGAATAAAAAAAAAAGACTTGTTCAATTCATGATTTGTGACGGTTCTTATTTGTATGTAGGCAGTTATAAAACGGGGCAGATGGAAAGATGTAATGGCTGGGAAACGTCTGACCTCATTCCAGGTTTAATCAAAGAAACGAATCATCCTGTGGAGACTTGGAGCCTTGCTAATGGGCCCTTCAGTAGCGCGACAGTCACTTACTGCCCACTGCATTTTGGTGGAAACGCTCACTCTGGCATAAGTCAGATATTTCACAAAAATAACCTGATAAAACTGGAACATTGAAACGATGTAACCAGGGGCTGATTGTGTCACTCGTTACTGAAAAACACATTGGAAACGTGTAAAGTGACATTTGTCTTTAGTTCCAAAACACGTGGAAAAGCCCGTAAGTCATTTACTTAATGTATTGCTTCCTCATCATAAATAGCTTATGAGCAAAGAAGACGTAGGGAAAATTGGAGGTTATACATATAACCACTCCTCCCTGAAGGAGGGAAACAGGATACAGCACATCAGTAGGGGAGACCCCCTCCCCCACACAAACTGTTGTGCATTGATGGGGCCAGCAGAGAAAGAAACCTCACTGCTTGTTGATCTCTAACACCTGAATAAAAAGATTAAATGGCGGCGTTAAACGCTGCCCACAGTCAACAACACCAAGGTTTTCTCTATGGATGCATAAAGTGGCTTCTGGCAAATTCCCCTTGACCTCGGTAGCCAGACGCTGACTACCGTCATCAAAGTGATGGACAGGTTCCACTCCTGATGCTTGACGTTTGGAATTTCATCGGCCCCGAAAATTGGCTGATGTGCGACCTGTTAAATGATGACAAGTGAGTTGTTTTGGTGATGGCCGACATCCTTGTGTTTGGATAAGCCAAGAGGAACAGAACCATCACCTGAATGAAGTCTTGAGGACCATCAAGCAGTTCCAGGTTAAAACTAAACGACAAAGTGTCATTTTGGCAGGTTGGGAACACCTTACTTTGGACTTACTAGGTGAAGGCCATCGTGCACATGCCAAGTGAGCAACTGAGGCAAATACTCAGATCTTATCAACTCCCTGGTAAATTCCTCCCCGGTCTCTCTCAAACACAATGCGCCACAGACCAGTACAAAAACCACACCAGAGGGTTGCCAGGCAAAATCCAAGTGCAAGAACTACAAAAAAGCCAAAGCTTGTTCACATCAGCAGCAACACATGTCTATTATGACTCCGACTGTCAGACAGTGGTCAGTGCAGATGCAGCAGCCACCGGGGGGGCCATTCTGCTGCGAGACCATGATGGAAGGTGGAGGCCAGTTGCTTCATTCTCACACCTTCTGACAGAGACCAAAAACAATGTTCTCAGACAGAGAAGGCATGTTTGTCTGCACTGAGCTTGTGAGCGTCGATCAAGGCTGAGGTGGTACCGTTAGTCTCCCACTCCCAGCAGCTGGTTATGCTCCCCTTCCTTGTTGCCTCGGATTTTTGGGTCTCCATCTGAGACGCTACCTCAAGCAGCCAGGAATGGCTCTTAACTGGATTGCACACCATGTGATCCTCCTCCTTGCATTCTCAGTCAGGGGGAGGATGTCATCCCTGAACCCCCCCATGTCGGGTCTATCCTGCTCTCATGGTCTGAACTGTCAGGTCCAGCTACACGGATGTCAGGGTGACTTCAGCCAACACTTGGTTTCTGTGACCGGCAGTTTCCCGCCTCCTTTGATTGGCATGCCACACTGTCATGGGTCATGAGTAGCCTACTGTCTTGTACTTAGCTAGCAAGTGCAGCCCTAGAATGCAACATGCTCAGACACACCCAGTATGCCTCATGGGAAACCACCTGGACGTGTGCAAGGACGGTACTTGGGCTTCATAGCACCACCTGCTTTGCTTTGATCTTCTTAATTGGAGCCGGAACCCTCATGAGTTAGCCTGCTCAAGTGGACAGACAAAGCCAAACAGGTGGAATCGCATCTCTTAGCAAGGCTGAATAGAATTTGAGGCTCGGTAGCCAGCTAGCAGGGAGAAAACTCATCTCTAGTTGGACAGACGAGTTGCTCCCAAGACTTCCGCAGACTTCAGGTTAAACAAGGTGGGGCACAATTAGACTGAGGAGATGAGACTGGAAGGGGGACTTGATGCTGTACACACACACACACACACACACACACACACACACACACACACACATATATGTATAATTCATATTTTTTAGATGTAGACATAATGTTTAGATCCACACAGAATGTTGTTGTTGTTACCAACCGCTGTTCCTAATCTCTGAGATGTACACGATGTGTGTGTGTGTGTGTGTGTGTGTGTGTTTTACCCACTCTTCCACTTGAATAGAGTCAACTTGGGTGTCACTCCCAGTTCCAACCTTTGGGTTTCAAGGTAAATCCAGCGCAGCATCAGCCTCGGGGCAGTGCGGCACTTCCTCTGACTGCAATCATCTCATTAGGCTTGACAGGCATGTTAGAAAAACTTTTCTTAGCTTGTTCTTGTGAAGATGCCATCCCCATATTTATGAGTTGAACCAGCAACATGGCTGATATGACTAATAACTCTCAGAACAATGCCAGTATGTTTAAAGAATGACCAATATACATACACCAATACTATCAGGCGTCCCTCTTATTTGTTTTAATTTTGACGTACAACTTGTGTATTTCACATTAAAGTAACACAAGTGAAATCAGGTTACTGAAAGGAGTGTGAATCCAAATGTGTAACCAACGGATAAAGTCGGACTCTCTGGATGTGATGAAGTTTATGGTTCAAAACATAAAAAGCCCTTGAAGTTTGGAGATGGGATGTTTGATAACTTATTCCCTCAAGATACAAAATGTATCATAATGCCCCCCCCCCCCCACACACACACATACACGCGAATGTGGTGGCCTTTCATTAATGTATGGAGTAACTGAGCTCATTAGCTGATGATTTATTAATTTGGCAACAGGATTTAATTAGTTCACACATTAGCTCAGCATTACTAAATGATGTGTGTGGCTCATGATTAAACAGTGTTTTTTTTTCTTTCCCGCCCCGTTCATCTCGTGACACTAAACCGCATATTTAAACACTCCTCTCAGAGACGACAAATTACAAAAACTTTGTTACCGCTCGAGTAGATTTCTCCTACTCTTTGCTTGAGCGTTTATTTTCCTGACGCAGTTTTATTTGTCGCACTAATATCTGTGTTTCATGTGATGAATATTGTTGGCATGTTTCAGCTTTACTTCAGTGAGGGATGACGTGTATGTTTTGAGCCTGACTTTAAACTAAGCCTAAATACAGCCTGGCTGAGCAGCAGCCATGTTGGCGAAAAGATCCACTGCATACCTGACCGGTTGTCTTAAAAAAAAAAAAAAAAAAAAAAAAAAAAATTCAATGCGTTGGTCTGTTTTTCACTGTTAAAATACAATAAAAATGAAATATGCCAATAGGTTCTTTACAACTTACTTTTTATATTTTCGAGTACTAAAGAGCCTGTAGTTCTTTACTTTTAAATCGGTTGAATCAGTACTTCTACTTTTATATGTTTTTTTCTTGAGTATCTGTACTTCTGCTCGAGTAATACGCGTGCACTTTTTCCACCTCTGAGTACCCTGCTGTTGTAGGCAGCATGACAACAAAACAATACTGCATAATTCAATTATTACAATGATGCAGTATTTTTTCTGCAGAATAGATCATTTTACTTTTGAATATTTCTTTTGCTGTCAAACGCTCAACTATCCAGTCATCTACCCAGGCAGCTGAAGACCCTCCTCCTCCTCCTCGGACGCGCCCTCCCCATCAGGAGGAGCGCACCGTGGTTCCTCTCTCTCACATACACACACACGCACACACACACACGCACACACACACACACGCACACACAGAGACAGACAGGAGTAGAGAGCTGCAACGAAGACAACAGGAGGAGCAGGGAGACACTTTCACCAGCGCCGAGGAGCGGGCCAACACCGGCAGCAGCATCTATCCTGTCCCGAACAAAACCAAATATCTTGGGGGAATCCCAGCGCAACCCTGAGAGTCCTGAGTCCGGAGGACAGACTGTCGGGCCAGCATGGCATCCCTGATGAACTCCGCATGCCTCCTCTTCCTGCCTGTTGCTCTTATTCTGAGTAAGTACTGAGAATGATACCAGTAAGTTATATTTTTGTGCAATACACAACTTCCCCTGCAGTTGGGATTCATTTGTAGTAGTAGTAGTTTGGGCTGCGTGTCAGCGCGCGTAACTGAGACGAGAACTCGCTCAGTCTTGTTCGACGTAGCCCAGATGAAGAGGACTTGGGTCTCGGTGCAGGAAGTTGAAGTGTCCCGCTGCTGCAGGACGGATACGAGAAACCGCAAACCCTGCGTGTGCTTGTGCGGTGGCTTGATACGGGACCCTCTGCGTAACGAGCTGCTGTCATCGTGATTTGCCTGCGCCTCTCCTGCTCTGTTGCACATCGCAAACAGATGCTGCTGACTCATAACTTGCGTGAAATTTTACATCCCGCCGCTCACGCATTCGATCCAGCCAATTCACACCATGAAAGCCTGTAATCTCTAACGTGAAACTCCTGCTATTCATTCCCCATGAAACTTAGTTGAAGTTCATTCATGTATTTTTGTAGATAAAAAAACTAACTAAGATGGGATCATCTGTAGTATCTCATCTACTTTAAAGTACAGTGTCCTCAAAATCATCATCATCATCATCATCATCATCATCATCATCATCATCATCATCATCCTCCTCAGTGACCATCATGAGTGATCATCATCCTCTGGCTGATGTCAGAGCAATGAAGGTGAGGGGGTGGATGAGGCTCCCATGGGAGTGTAACACGGTGGGGCTAAAAAAAAAAAAAAAAAAACAAAGTCCCACCGATGGAGATAAAAGATGAATGTACGGCATCTGCCCCCCTCCTCTGCTCAGCCGAGTCTCCTGAGACCCCCGTTCAGCCGGCATGTGAAGCTGAGCGGGAAAACCTCCTCTCTGCTTATCATCTGTCCGTCGTTTCACTGCAGCAGGGGAAGACTCTGTAATATTAATATTATAATTCTTTGTTCCTATCAAACTGTGTGTGTGTGTGTGTGAGCTTCTTTAAATAATAATTTGACGATCATATCTCGCACTTTCGTAGACACTAAAATATTGCCTTTTCAATATATGTATATAGTCTATATTTAGCTCCAAATGAACATTCTTCTGAGCGTTATTTATCGCTGCCTTTATCACTATGGCTCTTCACAAGACCTTTGTGCCATGCAGGAGCACCGGTGTAACAATTAGTCTTCTGGTCTCCACGGAAGCATTTCACCATCTCCGTGCAACATTCTGCTGACGCAAGAGGGAAACATTTTTGTCGGATATTTCAAAGAATTAAGAATATGTGGTGATTCCGAGAAGTTTAGAAATGTAGTCTGCTCAGTTTTAACAGATGCAGATAAGGGCTGGTCTGGACTGCAGTGTGTTTCAAACGAGTTGCTTTCGCTCTGGTTGCAGATGATCAGAGTCTCTAGAAATGAAGAAAAGGACATGAACAAAAAGTCACCATTTTTCCAGAGGACTAGCAGGAAAAGCTCCATCAGGTCGGAACAGTAAGATGAATAACGGTTGATTTCCATGTCGCCGCTTCACTTCCAGGGTACTTGTGTTGTTCATGGCGATACAGTGAGATGCACGATTATTCAACTTTTTTTCCCCCCTTTGATGACAAACAAATCAGCACTGGTTACGTTGTAAATACAAATGTTGTCCTGAAGCCCAGACATAAGTTAGCATCGACGTTTTACCGGTCCCCTCGTATCAAAGTCATTGGGGTTTTGGTCAAATGCCTGAATAAGATTGAAAGATATTTTAATGTTTTGTTCTGGCTGCTGCTGCTGCTGCTGCTGGAGGAGGCTACAGACCTGAAGAGGCTCAAGCTGCCCCCCTCAGCTCCACCTGCTCACGTCCCCGTCTGTCCACCAGTCTCTTCTCTTTATCTCTGTCCCTCTCTTTCCTCTTGTATATCTGTCTTCCTCCATTATCTGTCTTTGTCTCTGCCCCGCTGTCCTGCTCTCTTTCCCCCCAACCGGTCAAAGCAGAAGGCCGTCCCCATTGAGCCTGGATCTGCTCGACGTTCCTGCCTGTTAAAAGGAAGGTTTTCATCACCGCTGTAGCAGGATGTGTTTGCTGATGGAGAATTGTTGGGTGTAGATTCATTGAAGGAGTGAGGTACCAGACCTGCTCTACCTGTAAAGTGTCATGAGAGAACTTTTGTTGTGATTTGGCGCTACACAAATAAAATTGACTTGATTCGACCACAACATTCTTCAGTAAACACTCGCTCGTGAACTGCAGAGTGTTCACGTGTTGTGACACAGCGTTCGCTTACGAGGTGGCAAAACAAGTCTCCAGATGTCGTTGCGGATATTGATTATCAGCACGCCCAAAAAAACGAGAGTGACAAAGCTAGTTTTGGTAATGTTAGCATAATGCTAGCTTCGCCCGGGTGATTGTCGGGGATTTGTACCAATGTACAAAAAGCACAATAAAATAGGCCATTCTAGAAGTAGATTAATCAACATCAGGACTAAAGCAGTCCAAGATGATGATTAACGTCATAGTAACCTTAGACGTGGCAAATGCAGGTTTTGTTACTTTTGTAATTAGTTGGCCAGCTGTCGTTATGCAAAGCAATGCTAATGCTAGCACTTGATACTATGAAAGCATTACCAGTATTTTCATGCAACTCTGTAAGAAAGAAAAGGCATTTTTCCAAAATTATTTGGAAGTAATTCGGTTACCAGGAGGGAACAGTTGCTAAAACGCCAATCATTGTCATGTCTGCTGCGTCTCTGACGGAGGAGACGAACATTTCCTTTTCTGAACTGCTGCTGGTACCACTAGAATTCAGATGTCATGAAATGCTGAAATGAACTTCTCCTGAACCTACACAACATTTATGCAGTAGTTTAAAAGTTTTATCTCGGTAAATCTTTCTAAAATACAAGTAACATCTTGAATAAATGTGAATATTTTAGTGAGAGACAACCTTGGTGCAAGTCTTTGCTCTCATGTTCTGACTCACATTGGCTCTTCACTCAGTTTTTTTTTTCCTCATGCTGGGAAAATGCTGTGTAAGTCTATTTTTACAATAAGCACTGACAGTGCCCATCAATAATGGTCATGTTTATTTAGTATCTTCATCTGCAATTCCATACAGTATAAAGCAAATTCTCATGAACTGCAGTGTCAGCAGTATTTGATCTGAAATGTGGTTTTAATGGAGGCCTTGAGCCCAAAAGGAATCAAGACCTGGGAAATATCTGACTGCAGGTTATTGAGAGACAGTCTCAACTGTCAGAGGGTCAAATAAAGTCAAATATGTGGTCCTTCAACGTTGTAACATTTATATTTAAACAAGATTGATCATACGAACAAAGAAGGAGTCAGTCGTCAGTTGGCAACGTTTTACAATAAGTGTATATTAATAACCGTTACATCATCTCTCGCACTTGGCTCAGAGGAGACACAAAATATTACACATTTCAGCGGTGAATTGATTGATATGGTACAAAAAAACTCCCCCAAAAAATAGGTTAGTTAAGATCAAATGTAACCTCAAAGGCACCTGTTATACTGGAAATCCTGAGCGTCAGCCTTCAGTCCCCTCACTCATGTCTCAGCTCATCAGCCTGGTGGTATCAGAGGCGGAGACAGAAGGAGAGACCCCCTCAGCGTTCAGGTCTCCTCTCGGCATCACCAGAGCCTCAAAAATCACGTTAAAATCAGTCCAAAGGCGAGAGGGAGATTATATTCTGCTTTTTAATTGTTCTCCTTGGGAAACACTTCCTAACCTCCCCTCCCTCTCTCTCCCAGTTCCCCCTCAGTGGGTCGACTGCAGCGTTACTGAGATGCTTTTGTTTTTAAACTGCAGCACCGACACACGAAGTGGAAGATTCCTCATTAAAATAGTTATAAAGGTCCAGTTGAAAAGTGCTCTCACTCGCCCCCCTCCCTCCTGCACACACACTTCAAACACGCACTGTGTCCACCAGGCAGCACACTTCTTCCAAACCCCCCTCATTCTCTTCTTCTACCCTCCCTCACCACCTCCGCATCTCCCCTCTTCTCTGTCTCGTCTCTGCAGTCATTTTTTTTATCTGCACTCCATCCCTCCTCTTTTTTTATTCAAAACCTGCTCTATCTCTCATATCTACACCTCTGCTTCTTTCATCATCACCTCGCTTTTTCCCCTTCTCCATCCCGTCTTCATCTTTTTCATCAGGGATTCACAAATATTGATAAATCTGATAGTGAAAATCCTACTTCACTTGTTTCAAAGCAAAGCTAACTCATTTCCAGGAACCGGAGTTTTGATGGGATGAGATGCATCTCATGGGCAGCACTGTTTGATTGACATTGGTTCTCATTAGATTACAAGAGCGAAAACATGCTGGAAATCATTGCAAAGATAGATTGAAAATAGGAAAGTGGTTCAGACATTTGCTCTCCCACATGCACCTCCCTTGAAGACTGTTTTATGGGCAAATTTGCAAGATTGGCCACCGGAAAGAACGCTACCTCATTACGTCTTCTTTTACCTAAAGATTCCATCGCCCACCATCTCCATTACCAACAGCAACCTGACGGGCTCAGTCACTGAGATCAATACATTAACATGATTGAGAAAGTTGATATATGTGTGTAGTCCGACCCAAACTGGACTATAAACATTGAACGTTACTCTGAATGGCGCATCCACTTATTCCTGTTAAGGGTTGTGGGGGGGCGGGAGCCTATCCCAGCAGCCTTTGGGTGAGAGGCAGGGTTCACCCTGGACAGGTCACCAGTCCATCACAGGACCAACACATAGAGACAGACAACCACACTCACAGTCACACCTACGGTCAATTTAGAGTATCAATCAGCCTCGTCCTCTCTTGATGTCTTTGGACTGTGGGAGGAAGCTGGAGTACCAGAGAGAACCCACACAGGAACAGGGAGAAAGACACACACAGAAAGACCCAGTGCTGGAGCCGGGGCTCGAACCCAGAACCTTCTTGCTGGGAGGCAACAGCACTAACCACTGCACCACCGTTCAGCCTGAATATACTACCATAGCAAATAATACACTGAAGAATTTATTTACTCAGGCGTGCACTTATGCTTCAGTCGAAGTGACATCAGGCATTCTGAATGTTCTGCAGCTCTTCAGCTGGAAACAATGCATAATGCAAACAATGCACAGTTGAGGTGACCGGGAGAGGGGAAGTTCATGTCTTCTCAGCATAAGGACTTGTCTGTTTTCTTCCACCGTTTGACACGGGTCAAACTACTTGGTGTGTCGCGCAAAAAGTGAACCAGAAGAAAGTCTGACTGTGACCAGCTGTTGAGGGGCTTAATACCACCCACGGTTCCAGGGCAACTTCCATCAGTAAATGGATTTATGTAATTGAGCTATAAGTAGGGGGGCGGCATGACTCAGGGGTTAGTGGCTTTGGTTTGATCTGCTATTCCCCCAGAGACTGTGTTGAAGTGTCTTTCAGCCAGATACTGAACCCCTAATTGCTCCTGATGAGCAGGTTGGTTGTCTCCTTGCGTGGCAACCTGCGCTATCAGCGTGAGTGTGAAAGAGGCCTCATTATAAAGCACTTAGGAGAACAGTGCCATCTAAGTGCAGTCCATTTATCATAACTATAGATGGACAGTAGCTGTGCATGAAAAGCCACTGAGTGACGAGACTTAGAGGGACGATGACCTGCATGTTGTGGTGCATCTCAGTGTCCAGAAGCTGATTGTGGATATCTTCAGTTGCAGACGCTGCAGCCACTCCCCTTCATCTATCAGGGGGTTTAAAGTGAAGTGGATCCCCCCCCCCCTTTTTTTTTTTTGGTTCACAAGTGGTTCACAATGAGAACATCTCTTGGATATCAAATGTCCGCTTCCTTATGAAGAAGGCCCAAGAACGCTTGAACTTCCTGCTCATTTATCTCTCTCAGAAAACCCTCCAACATCTAGCGCTACGCCATTACGAGCATCTCAGTTCTCAGCCACGCTGGCGCACAGCTTTGGCAGAGATCCCACCCACCAATGCGCCCCCCCAATTACTCTGCCTGCACTCATGCTGCATTCCATTCCATCTGATTTCTGAAGTTACACTTCAAATTTTGACTTACTAACATTACAGACTGCAAATAATTTATAGCCTCCTTAGAACGACACTCTTCTGCAGGGACACATGATCTCAACTCAAATTTTGTACGTATACAGGAAGTATAAATTTAAGCTAAGCTAGCACGTCCACGGATGGAAATGTTAGGTTGAGACTAATTTACAGTTAGTTTCAGACATCCATGTCTTCCTCGGGATCCTTCTGATCTAGGACCATTATACGGTCAACATGTATACGAGTCCAGTACTTTAGTTTATCCCACCATCTGTCCTTTGTGTGTTACTAATTGGCAAACCACAGTATGCTAGCATGCTATGCTTAAATGCTAAGCATTACTGTGTTCATGCAGACATTTATGAACAAGAGAAGAAAGTCAGTGTGTGCGTGCTCTTAAAATTGTTCACAAGAACTTAAATTGTCTGACGGCGGGCTTGAATCTTACACCATTATCGCTCATACACACAAGAGACTCACATGTAGAGAACACACACACACAAACACACACGCACGGGCACACAGGCACACATTTCCTCCAATTTATTTTCTGGTTTCTACAGTTCCTCCTTGATCTGCGGGAGTGTGTGTGTGAGTGTGTGTGTGCGTGTGTGTTTGTGTATGTGTGCACCAGAGTTCCTCTAACAAATACTAAGTAATGAAGTACCAGCAGAGCATGACTCTCTTCTCTTTATCCCCAAACTGTGCTGAGCATGAATATTCATACACACGCATGTACTGCTTAAAAATGCTCTCTCTCTCTCTCTCTCTCTCTCTCTCTCTCACACACACACACATACACACACACACACACACACACACACAGTGCCCTCTAATATAATCACTCTTAACTGAATCAATCCCCTGGTTGTAATGTGTGTATGTGTGTGTATTAATGTCTATGTTGGCATGTAGCTGTTGAAACTGAAAATTTATTCCAGGTGTTTGATGTTCCAATTAATTTGCATATATGCTGGTGTTAATTCATTCACCCAAACCCCCCTCTGCCTCTCCCACACCCACACACACTGCCTGCCCGCCCTGCACTGTGTACTGAGAGCATACAGGAAGGTTACCAGCGAGGAAGGAGACACTGGTCCAAGGTCAGCGTCGCTCTTAAAGATAGAAAGTAAGAAGCGTTATATGGAGCAAGAGAGAGAGGCACAACCTGAGGAAGAGAATGGTGAGGATTAGATAGGTGGGAAGTAGACATCAGCAGCCGGTTTTATCAAGCCTGCAAGTAAATAGAGTCATGACCAGAATCTCCACAGTTCAACACGATTTGAATCTAACAAAAGAGATCGTGCAAAATCACTCCATATTTTAAAACATGGACTAAAACCCACTCGAGGGCAACAGAGGCAGGAAAGAAGGGCAGTGCACGATGAAAAACCGCAGTTTTCTGAAGGACAAATAAGTTGCAAATCTACCTCCGCGCAGTTTTAGCTGAGGACGTATTAGATGTGCAGTGGGAGCCAAGACAAAGAGGCATGAAGCAACTGATGATGTCGTTTGGAGTCGGAATGTGATCAGGCATCTCTGTAAATGGGTAGAAAATGTGATAAAGCCTATTAGAGAAATAAATGGGCAGATTATAAAGCATCTTTAGATTGATAACCTTCTCATCTTCTCCCCGTCAGGCACAGAATTAACCAGCAGCAGAGGCGTTTCCTGGGGTGTAAAGGGTGGCACTTTGTCAGGGGTGGAGGTGGTCCACCCAGACAACAGCAACCTCAGCTGTGATGAATTAGACGAGCTGCTTCCAGTTTATGGAACTATCGAACACAAAAAAATTATTGCCGCCAAATATTTTAGCTTGCGTGCAAGGTTTTCTTTTCTTTTTTCTTTTTCTTTTTTTTTGCAAGCTCACAGGATAAAGCATCACATCAGGCTTCATTCAGAGACTCAGAGGTGGTTTAGGGGCAAGAAGAAGCAACTGTTGAAACCAACAATGGCGGCTCCTGAAGAGGACGCATCAGTCACTGGAGAGTATTTCTTCTGTGAAAGAAGTTTTCATTGACGGTTGTATAGATGGTTCATCTAGTCAAGCATGTCTTTTGAATGGATCTGTCCTTTCCTGAACTGCTTCTATGGTCTTGTCAAACAAACATCTAATGTGTCAGATTAGCACTCATTCAACTAAATTGCACTTAAAGAAGCAGATAAATATTCACTTTTGGAGATCGCAAAAGGAATCTTTCGACGATCTTAATAGCCCCAGAGGTTGAAAAAATCATAGTCAGCATGTAAGTATACTGAGGCGTGATTATGAAACACAAACAAACCTTGGTTTCTAAGCCAAATTTCTTCAGGGATGAATCCTGTTCCTCTCTCAAGGCGAGGAACCATTCCATTTTGGCAACATATTTAATTTTATTAGATCTTCATGAAGGCGCCTGATCAGTTTATCACTCGCCGTGGAGGTCTGGGCTCTGTGCGCTGCTGCTGCTGAGTTACATCTCTGTGTTTGCCAGCTTTTCTACTGTATGTTAATCTTGTCTCTTCGACGGTTCTTTGTGTATTTACATGTGTAAAAATCAAAATGGCTTGCATTTTCACTATATTCTGCTGTTGGTGGTCTCCAGAGTGAGAACAGAATTAGGCAAGAAAGCTTTTAAACACCCCCCGGAATCATGTACAGCGGAACTTGAATCGATCTGATTACCTTGGAGGAATTTAAGTCCATTTAGAGAATTGAGAATTCACTACTCGACGTGATTGCTCATAAACATTGAAGTGCTTTGAAAACACGTGTCCCTCTTGTTCAGGACAGTTTTCAATCTAAACCTTTTATTAATTAAAACTTAAACTGTAAGATAACCCTCCCCAGAGCTATCGTAGAACGTGCAAATATTCCAAGAGCTATCCCAGGAAAATATGAACTCGCTTCTGAGGTAGCTGGTGGTGACAAGCCTCCGGTAAAGGTGATGGCGAAGGGGAGGAGATGGAGGGGGTGCCCAGTCTACTTGAAATAAAAACATCCTAACAGCTCTAATGGACTCTTTGTGTATCAGCAGGCCTTTTGTGTAGGACATTAATTACAATTAGGCCCATTAGATCCTGACCCATCCTGCTGGGACAGTTCAATAACTAACAGTTCCCGGTGCTGTACCACATGCGTAAACATGCACCGAAACTCTGTTTGGAGACGCAAATTATTTAAGCTGCAGGTATTCAACCAGTAGGTGAGAATCTTGCGCAATATTATTTTGGCGGTTTTGCAAAGCTATTACAGACCTGCCTGCATCACATGAATATTTTTGATAAACATATCAGTTGATGGCCGGCACGGTGGAGCAGTGGTCAGCACTCTCGCCTCACAGCAAGAAGGTTCTGGGTTTGAGCCCCGGCTCGGGCAGAGGATCTTTCTGTGTGGAGTCTGCATGTTCTCCCTGTTCCTGTGTGGGTTCTCTCTGGTACTCCAGCTTCCTCCCACAGTCCAAAGACATCAAGAGGGGACGAGGCTGATTGATACTCTAAATTGACCGTAGGTGTGACTGTGAGTGTGAATGGTTGTCTGTCTCTATGTGTTGGTCCTGTGATGGACTGGTGACCTGTCCAGGGTGAACCCCTCCTCTAGCCTGTTGCTGCTGGGATAGGCTCCAGCCCCCCCACGACCCTAAACAGGAATAAGCGGAAGACAATGGATGGATTTCAATAGATACAAAATAACAAGAGGTGAAAGAGGCAACATACACGAAGAGTGATTTCGCAAAGCTGACACACAACATGATAGTAATTCACCTGAGATGATGCTGCTGGTATTTCTTGCCTTATCGTTCCTTTTTTTTTAGGCTAAACGAGGCATATCACACCTTGCTTCTGACTCCATAAGCACAAAACTGTAAATGAGAACAAAAATATACCTTTTCATCTCATTCTGAAAAAAAAACCAAGGCCCCCAATTGTTAAACCACTCTTAAGTGTTGTTTTGTATCCAGCCTTTGCGGCGTACCTCTGAATAGCTCTTCAGTCAGTTTAAAGTCATTTTTGAGTGTTCTTTGCGAGTTGACATTCTGCTGCAGTCGAGAGAGGAAGTTGTTTGAATAAAGTGCACAACCTGCAAGGATGTGAAGTGACGTTGCATTAAAAAAAGATGTGCATGTCTCCGCGGATGTGCACATATGCACGTCTGCACCTGCCCCCGTCTACCTGTGCGTGTGTGTGTTTGCATGCATGAACGCCTAACGTCTGTGGGAGAGAGACGAACGTGACATGGAGAGAGTCAAGGTTTGCAGAGATAGAACAGAGGGTGTTGAGACTTCCAGACCTAAAATGGAACCCTATCGACCACCAAGTTGGAGCCAGACAGGTGAAGCATGAGAAAATCAAGCCAACAGAAAAATCAAACCAAAGTCATCAAAGATGTGAAGGTGGGCAGTATTAGTCCGTCCACCTGAGCTGCTGACAGCTAAGTCGACATACACACGAAGGAGGTCACTAGTTAAACTTCAGGAACCCTAAAGAGTCTCATGGAGAAATCTGGTGAATTCAATTACTTTGCTGCTCCGCTGTGTCTGTTGATGTGGATTTCCCTTCATGTGCTTCATTCACAAAATATGATACAATACTATAAAGCACTGCATTATCCTCAGGTTCACATTTCATTTCCAAATCCGGATTCTGGCCTGCTCCAAATGACTTTGCCATTCATCCACTTTGCTCTCGCTTGTTTGTAACCTAACCGTCAGTGTATACTTGCTGTCGTAAAATGTTGATGCTCCCAGTGTGATGTGATGGCAGGTGTTTGATGTCACATTCAACAGCACTGTATATCCCGACTCTACCTGGAACTTCCTTCAGTGTCGTTGTTTAAATGGTCAAAGTTGCTCCCACACTAGAATTAGCAGCACAAACCACTGAACGGCTGGAAACCTGCAGATCTTTTTTATTTCACGTTTTTGCTCGATGCATCACGGCCAGCGTGCATCCTGACTAAGTCATATGATTAGCCCATCACGGAAATGATCGCATAGAAGCTTAGGTGTCTTTTATCAATACTTTTACACATTTCTGTAAAAGCGTATCTATCGTTTGTCACGCTGCGATGTCGGGCGCGAGCCTTCCTCTACCCAGCAGCAGCGCCCGCAGGCTGGTGCACAGCGGTGAGTTCTGTTTGCAACCCCTCACCTGAACTTTGCTCGTGTGGGAGTCCAGACTTCTCAGGAGGACGTCTGTTTGAGTGTTTAATATCAATGGTCAGGACCGTGGTCAAAATCAGAAAGTCTAGATTGAAAGCAGGTAGGAGTGAGAGTGTTGACCTCCACCAACACCAGTGTAAAATAAAGTAGGTTGTTTTGTTGTTGTTGTTGTTGTTGTTGTTGTTGTTGAATTCATTAAATTTAATGGGTTTGTCAAGGTTGTGGTCTGGAAATATACAAATCCAGATACATGAAGGATGCAGGATGTTTGGAACTTCCAATAAACAAAAAGAAACAGAACACTTGATGATGTGAGTGCATGTGGGGTGACAAAAGGATGCTGGTGCTGATGCAACAAGAAGCAGGTGTAAGAAAACCAGGGCAGGGAAGGAGCTGATTTGTTGTGAGACACAAAGAACAGAACTGTGACTGATGAGGACTAATGAACCTACAGGACACAGGTGACTCACTTCATAAAGGCAAGAAACACATAAAGACAGGAAATGAGAAGCAAACTAAGACACAGGGGGGAAGGACTTTCAAAATAAAACAGGAACCTCAAGAAACACAAAGATAATAACTACAAAAATTAAAGAGTTCTTGATGATGCAAACTTAAACAGTCCAAAACTAAATCAAGCTAATTTCGACATGGTGAGGGGAGCGTGACAGGTTTCCTCTTTGTCCCAGGCCACCTCCCTTCAACCAAGCTCAGCAAAAATTCTTGTAGCAGGTAGCAGGTAGTTTTTGCATAATCTTGCTGACAGCTGGAGGACAACCAAAACAAATGTGGACAGCTGTCATGAAAGGTCTCCTTTACCGCCTCCATAACACTCATCTGAAATCCCTGAAACTTCTCGTGGGCACGCAGACATTAAACCAAACTGTGTCGGTCGGGGATACCTCACTGAGGGAGATGGAGCACATTTACTCATGTGTCCAACTCTTCATTTTGGATGTGCTTTCTTTTCTCCTCCTTTCAATGTCCTTTAACAATTGTTATTGTTATCGAGAATCTCTCTTCTCCCTCGTTGGCTGTAGCCACAGTCCCCCTCGGAGCCCTTTGCATCATGTTTTGTGTAGCAGTTAAAACTTCAGCTCGACTTTGTGCTCTTTAGACTTGGCATGGGAAGTAACGCCTCCATCTTTGAACGTTGTCTTTTTCCACTTTTCAAAGTGAAGACTGATTTAGTGTTTGGAAGACCAAAGTCCCCGCAGCCATAACAAAAAGCAGTATCCTTGCTTTGAGACTATCCAATCCACTTGTGACGGAAAAGAATAACACAAGTCCTTCAAGTTTCTTTGTCCTTGGATACACTGGCCTGCTGCTCCAGGCTTTAGAACTGCAGAAGAACAGGGAGAAGTCATTAGGCTGCTCAATAGAACAACTGCGGTTGTACTATGTGAGTGCATTACCCTGTGTGTGCATACCTGGTCGCGGGCTCTGCTTACTGAGGGTCCACCTGTGTTGTTGTGTTGCTGATGCACACAAAGTCTTTCATCTGTCAGCTAAGATGATTTATGTCGTTAATTGTTCCTGGTTACATCTTCGTAGGTGAAAACCAGACAGTAGCAGTGCAGCAATGGTCGCAGTAACACATAGTTGATGTAGGGTACACCTGTGATGAGCATTATTCCCGACATCAAGGTGGTGACGACTCGTGTGTGTCAGTCAGGATATCGCAAATGCTAATGGAGGAATTTTGATGAAACATGGAGGAGGCACTTGTGATGAACATGATTAGCTTTAGGAGGTGATCCGATTCAAGTTGTAGATCCTTGATCCTGTCGACTGCTTTGGGCCTTCAGCAGGATGTAACTGTTAGCTGTAATTATTTTTGAACAGGTCAACATCTTCAAAAAGATTGTAATGAACATTGTTTAGGTCGTGTATTTAAAGCTCCTTGAGATGGTGCAGGATCCTTTTTCTGGATTGTGATCTTTTTTTCCGCAGTTGGGTAGAACATCTATGAATAGATTTTTTTATAATATGTTCATAATCTTCATCTGGGTAGCCTCTCTAAGCGCTTTCTTGTTATTTGTGCGGGTCTCTATAAATCCACATCCTTGAGCGAACACTGTGGCTCCTCTCCTCTCCTGCCTCTTCCGTCTCACGCCTCTCATTACTTCTTACCATACTGTCCAGTCTAGGAAGTATTCCTCATTGCTTGGTTGTACAAAATCCACATAAAGAGCCTCATGGGGAGTACGGACATTTGCATTACCTTTTGCATTTTATTGTCATCTCTCACACGATGAATATGAGACTCATCCAAGCCTGGTTTTATAAATGCAGCCATCTCTTGTCAGTAATGGGATATGTGACAAAAACTGAACAAAATCTTATTTCCTGTCAGCACTACAGCAAGTTGGCAGCCTTGGTTACTGTTTTACAATCGCCCTGGAGCTGCTCCATGCCTGAATATGACTTTTCCCAGGAAACTGACATGGTGTTTATCTCTTATGACTGAAATATTGCTAGTAAAATTTACAGGCTCACATCTTGTTCAGGTTGTTCATCCCAGCTAGAGGATGCTAACCAAACAACAGCCATTTAGAACACAGTCAGTTCATGCTTATGAAAAGCTCTGAGACCTTTCTGCTGAAGCTGCTGGGCGGTAGGATGTAGAAGAAGATGCTTTGAGTCTATTCCGTTGAATATGGTTGTTTGAAGAGAGTCACATGTATGTGGAGGAAACACATGGCTGTAAACACACACACACACACGCATGCAAATATGTGGATAAAGCGGCACAGAGACAGGCTCAGGTCTAATCACTCACTGCTCTGAAATGTAAATGTAGATGAAAATTAAAACATGTACATCATCAACACAATCACACAACCTCACCACAGTCACAGAATTTGTGTATTAATTTGTACCCACACAGACTCTCGTGGACATAGCAACTCATGACATATAGAACCACGGGGACAGGAAGCAGGGGACTAGATTTCCAAACTGGGTACATAACATGTGGGTATGTGTGTGTGTGTGTGTGTGTGTGTGTGTGTGTGTGTGTGTGTGTGGGTGTTCACCAAAGGGGATAGAGGTGAAGGCTCAGAGCCGAGGAACCGCAACAGATTGGAAACTTGCCTCAGTGACAAGAGGATTGAATGTTGAATCTCAAATCTACAACAGTTTCATTGTCAGTTGTCTAAAGCTCAAACAATTTAGGAGATTTTTCTTCTAATTGTGATAAATCCTACTGCAACATACCGGACGTGCTCACAGGTCTTTGACCTCAAGTCTCTTTCTTATGATGGTAATGAGTGCTTGTCTGCTGTTGGTGTCTTTAGGACACAGCATAGCTCTGGTATATAGGAAGAACTCCTAGCATGTTTTTCTATCGGCATCCTTGCTGATGCAATAGAAATCACTCAAGAAAAAAATGTGTTCAAGCCAATAACATACAGCATTTTCCCTTGTAGCAAGCACAGCTTCGGTGCATGATCCTTGCATTTTTGCACATTGCTACACACTTAAAGGTAATCTACTGATGTCATGTTAAGAGTGTGAAGCACAGTAAATGTGAAGCACAATACAACCCAAACTACAGTAAAAACACACAAAAAAACAAAACTTCACATTAATGATTTCTACCACCTCATCCATCACCTGGTTGAGCTCCGGTCGAAGGCTCTTCCTAGCCATAATTTCACCTTAAATGACATAATGAGTGACCTTGAATGGTTTTCACAGCCTGGCTCAAAACAACCAGAGGTTGGCAACTCGTGCACTACAACACACAGATTGTCAACACTCAGGTCTGTGGACTGGATGGATGATGACGTGTGGGCACAAGACGTAAATGAGACTGTGTTTGTTAGACCAACCGTTTTACTGCACAGTAAGACTGTTCAGGTCTGACATCTCAAGTCTTTTGAAGTCAAGTCTCCAAATGAGTCTCAAGTCACCGTGTGTGTGTGTGACTGAAGTGTAATTCAAGTCCACGTAGCAAATGCAAGTCCCAATCTTTGTTTTACACACACACACACACACACACACACACACACACACACACACACACACACACACACACACACACACACACACACACACACACTGTTTAATCATTCACATCAATAGCTGGAGTCATGAGAAACCGGATTGAAAGGATGCTCAGTGTGTCAGCCAGTGGGGTCACGCTGTTGCCATGTTAACCAAAGATCTCAGTTGTGTTTTTTGCTTTTTTACACAGCTGTTTTCTTCACACACCTTTATGTTCACCGCCTTGCTTCTTCCCTGACTGGATTTTGCTTGAAAAGTTGAACTATAGCTAAAACTTAATAAAATAAGATAAAGGTCCAACAGTAAAGCTTTTAATCATCTACATTTTAATGCAGGAATGTGATGCTGCTGTGTTTCTAATGTGTTGCACCACTTTAGCGGAAATCATGCCAGGTGAAAATGATAATTAGAGTTTAAACAGCATCGTAAAAACTGGAATGTAACTGCAGCAAAGGTCAAATCATGACCAGACCCGCTTTTGTACATCTGGTGAATCTGTGCTCAATATTTGACAATCTGACTTCAGGCGTCTTTGAATGTCAAGAATCTTCCAGAACCTTGAGATCTTCAACACAGGTTTGATATCTCAACTCATCTGAAATGGTTCGTTCCACTGAAGAGGAAGACGAAATGAAAATGAAGATACGTGATTGTGACTGCGTTTGTTTCGGCAACTAAAAAACAATGTTATTCAGCTTACAGCTCAACATAGCAAATGTATGAGTAGAATTATTCATATAACTATCAACCAATCAGTCAGATTACTGTAGCACCGACAGATTTAGGTTTAATACAACAATAAATCAATCAATCAATAAATCCATCCATCCATGAAGAGGGGACCTGAGCAGATACGTTAATTAATTTGAATATTTTGGAGATTGTAATTTTTGGTGCTGTTGAACTGTTCTGGCTCATACTGGGATCTGCTCCTATTATTTTGTTACCTTGATTTATATAAAAGCAATTGAAGAAATATTAAGTAGACCTGTCAGTGAAAGCCAGTAAGAGTACCGCAAATTACAACCTTCACATTTCAATTAAATAAACTCCGCCATTAAATAGATTCAATAATAAAAACGCAACATTATAATACTCATGAAAGAGGGATTTATTGCAGTGCTATTGTATTCTACTCAGTTGGAAATCTATTAGTGGTGTTAAGGATTTGGGTGGTCGATGAATGCTGCAGTATCATGAGTTATAATTGCACAGCCAATATATCAAAAATTACAATGATTTTAAAAGGAAATGTGGCATGAGCAGAGAATAAGAGTATTTGACAGGATTTATTGAGCGACATCGAATTTAATTGGTTCTTGCATTGCTCTGATTTTGTGCAATCTTCCTGATATACAGATCCGTATAAACAGATAAATAAACAAACAAAGGCACAGCAAACCTAACCTCCCTGGTGGAGGTAAGAGCCTAACAAACTCAAACACTGTAGCCGTTATAACTGAGATAGGGGTGCAATTATATCGGTTTTCTCTGAGGGGGATCCTAATGCGTCAGACTGTGTAATCCTCAGGTGGAACATGTTCTAAAAGGTTTTGTAATGACACGAATGATATCAGTGTAATGCCATCTTTCTAAACCTTATCATTCATAATTGAAAGCTGTGTTTGTGAACTCCTCTGTATATGAGTCCCAAGAGATGTTCTCTGTTTACACTCACTGCAAGTCAAAGTGTGTGTGTGTGTGTGTGTGCATCTCTGTGTCTCCACTGAAGGCTACACACAAACAGATATAAAATGTGTTTGCTTGCCGGTGTGTGTGTGTGTGTGTGTGTGTGTGTGTGTGTGTGTGTGTGTGTGTGTGTGTGTGTGTGTTCTCCCTTGTGTGTTGTGTGTCTGGGGATCGGGGTGCTAACAGTGATAAGTTACAGCAGCGGCTTCAGGTGCTGAAGTCAATAAAAGCTCATTAACTCAACAAGAGGGTCGGAGGCTCCGTCCACCACAATCTACCTCCCACTTTGTCTTCCTCATTGGGGAGTGAGGTGTGTATGAGGGCTGCTGTGTTTTTCTCTTTGTATGTATGTGTGTGTGCGTGTATGTGTGAGCTGCTAGATCAATGGAGCTACACGGTTCATTTACTCTGACTTTGGAGAGAGATGGAGGGAGGGAGGGAGGGAGGAAGTAGTAGTGGAGGAAACAGATGAAAGAGAACAACAACAATTACATGATCAATGGAAGCAGGGATTATGACTGAACTTGTCAAAATACTTTCAGTTCCTGCCAAACATTTTAAATTTGTCACTTTTCATTTGGTTTCAGTTCATTTTTAAACAGTCTGAGTAGAAAATTGAAACCTGCTAAGAAGCAGCATGCATAGGATAAAAAGAAAAGGTCCACAGGTGGAGCCATGTGGTACACCAAGAAACACTTTTTGGGAATTGGGAACTAACTGATAGTTTATAAGCTCTTAAGTCTTAATGGAGTACTATATATAGCAGGAGCTCCCAGAGAACAGACCATTAGATGATTATGTGAAAATATTTTAAGATGTAGATGTTGTGGTTTTGTATCGATTGATTTAATAGAGTAAGTGATCCTGAACCATCGACTCATAAACAGCAATGTTTTGTTTTTTTTGTTTTTTTTTACACTTGCCTCAAAATCTTCTACATCCTTACAGAGGTCCTTCAATTGGTGGTGGATGCTGTATTTAGCTTGTTACAGGCTACCAGTGCTTTTGTGTTAATTATTGTAAGGACATGCTTGCAGTCCAGGTTACTACTTGCCTTTTTTTTTTTTTTAATTGTGGATTATTATTTGGCCTATCAAAAATTGTAATGGGTTTGATTTTTTGCTTTGGAACGAAGTTTGTGAATTACACTCATGGTCTATTGAGGAAAACCCCTCTAACAGTGGGACTGTTCCATTTGGGTTCACCAGTTCCAGAGCTGTAAATAACAAATAAATGATGTATTTGATTTACAGTTACTGGAACACTTCTTACAAAAGCAGTGAACAGTTCAAACTGTACTTTGCTTTGTGTAATATCTTCTTAGACTGATTGCAGTGTGAGCAGAGTTAGATTTCTCAGTCTTACTCAGTCTTGGTCTGGACTGGTCAAGTCCATGTTCTCCTGGTTGTGTTTGATCTGGTGAGGTTGCACCTTATTGTGTCTGATTACCAGATGTCAGTTTAGGCCTCTGGAAGAACAGAAATCACTCTCTCTCCTGTTGATTTTGCTTTCTTGTCTCTGTCAGTCTCAGTGTTTTTTTCTGGGATTTGCAGCCTCTTTCTACTTGTGTTTGTCATTGCCAAGTCTTTCATTCTGCTCAATGTTAGTGTGTTTGTCCTTGTGTCCTGCTTCTGTGCTGCAATTCCCTCTCAAGTCTCGTCTCCTTCTCCACATTTACACACCCAACTCTCAACCACTTCTTTATTGCTTTACATAACAGGCGCTAACTAAACTGTTTTCTTAACGCATCAATCTTTCATCAGGGCTCCATTGTAGGCTCTTCTTAACAAGCTTTTAGACTGAATAATGTACCAACTGGTGGCCAGAGGCCTCTGCTGCTGTTGTGTGTACATGGAAGTGTGTATGTGTGTTTTCACATTGAGCACGAATCCTGGACCAGATTTATTTAAACGTCAGAGCAGCTCCAATGACTCGTCCCCATCACCCTCAAGGGATTGCAGGGTTAAGTGGCTTCCTCAAGGGCAGAACCAAAGGACATACAGGCAAATGAGGGAGCCACAGCAGGTATCCACTTTGTAAAAGACTTTGTAAAAGTTACGCGTGCGCGCGCGCACACACGCACACACACACACACACACACACACACACACACACACACACACACACACACTCAAACAGTATCCGCTGCTTCCCTACTTGTTCCCTTTGAGTGCAACAACTCCTTAAATTGAGTTGAATTTAAGGCCAGATCTGTCTAACTCAGTTCTGTTTCACCTGGAGTCATGTTGTTAATCATGTTGTGAAAATAGTGAGCGGAGAATTAGATCGTCTCTTGCTGGACTACTGCTTCAGTGCATCCGGAATACATAGAATAGGAAAGAAACAAAGTGCGAAAATTCCTGTGACTGACATTATTCACTCTCATAGTCAATGGATTGTCTCGTAGCTACCGCTGATCTATACTCTGTTAAATTAGGCATCGTATATGTCAGCCTTTAGTAAATGAATAGTCTGTTCCTCATGGGAAAAGGTCAGAAAGGTGGATGGCTTCTGTAATGACTAGAAAGGTCACAGCGACAAACGGGTGGCCAGCCTGGTTATACAGTGTTTAGTAAATGTTCCATTGATATAAATATTCCTAAATGTGGACTAAAAAACACCAGCTGGCACTGCTTCCACAGGCACACACAAAAGTAACATTAGTAATCTTTTACAGTAGTGTTGCTGTATGAACTCAAGTCCAATATTCTCTCTCCTTTTACATCCGTTTGGTCTCCATCAGCTCCTGAGGGAAATATCTTTCTCTTCATCTACGTTACTAAGTTAATCAGCAAATCGCTAACTTGCATTGGGTTTTCTGTGAGAAATCAGCTGCACAGAAAAGTGGAGAAACTCTGTAAGGTTGCAGAGTGTAAAAAAAACCCCATAATAAAGCAAGGCAAATGCCTTTTGTTTTGCATAATGCCTATCACATCCCATTTTACTGCACTTTGCTAGTGCATGCTGGAGCAGCACAATAGTTGGATGTTTGCAGCACATCTCTTTCTGATGAGATCAAATTTCACCAGTAGACAGCACACAGTAAACCATGTTCTTCTTTGCTCCCTCTGCCTCAGAATGGTGGGTTAGCTGAGGAGTGAGTTGCCTGAAGCGAGTGAGTATGAGGTGGACGGAGAGATTGACAGGCTTTTGGTGTAAGCTGTGACCTGGGTATTCTACTGGACTGAACAGGGAGCTGAGCCAAAGTGTAGTTTTCTGTTTTTCTACCATACAACCCTCACTGTGGTCCTGAACTGTAGAAAACAACCAGAAGAATCAGATTACTGATACAAATGAGTTTCCACAACCTGAGGGATGGGGTGAGTCCACAGTGGAACAGCTGCTCTTTCATGTTGAGGTAGTTGGGACATGTGATGTGTCCCTGTGGAGGCAGTTCAGCCATGTCTAACAGGAAGGATAATAGTAGCAGGGACATTTTCCCAGTTTATTATTGCCTGGTGTATGTGGTCAATTTCATAAAAAAAAACAAGTCCCTGACAGAAAAGTAGGAGAGGCAATTTAGATGCAAAATAATCAATTTCTTTCATGTGCAAATGTAAAATTGTGAAGAAACGTAGCTGTGCTGCAGGCTATGTTACTTTCCAGTGGCTACGGTGCTGTCACGGGGCTGCAAGACTTTCAGAGTCTGGTATAAACCAAGGATGCAGCGATCTGAGATCTATCTGGGGTATTGCTCCGATCAAATAGCTGTATCTCCTACTCTCACAATGGGGTCGATTTATTTAGCTCAATTCTACGTTATTGCACATCTATGTACTATGTCTTGTGTCAGCAGTGTGGCGAGTCATCTCAGTAACATTACATCTCCTGACAGTATTTTGAAGGGTTGTCTTTACGATATCTAAATCCTTCCAATGTTGTGCAGAGAGTAAACATCACTTTCCAACACCTCAAGATATGTGCTGGCGTTAGCTGCCAGCGCCAAGGGTTTTTCACTGCTTGGCAATGCAAATGCCTCCTGTGCTGTGGTCATGAGCTTGAGTCCAGCGTGGTACGGTGCTGGTCTACGTTACTGCAGCAAGAACCTCAAGCTAAATGCTGGAAATTCCTTCCATTTAAAGTTGAATTGCAATATTTCGAGAAAGTTGTTACAAGTGTTACGTTGTGGTTCAGGTCTGGTTAGGTCGAGGCATGAAACCCTCTTGGTAAAGGGAAGCTCATGGTTTGGGTTCAAGTAACCCAAGCCCAGGAATATGCTGTGATTTCTACTGCATTACGTTTTGTCTGCATGAGTATGAACAGTGAATGAGAGCAGCTTGATTTGCTACATTTTGTGGTACAATGTGCAAATCAAGTTTGATGTTGCCTACACACACATACAAGAATGATCTCAGGCGCTCACACACAGTGTGTGTACAGCTTATTATTTGAATTCTGGTATCAGGTGATGCTATGTATTGGAAGTGAAAAAGGCTGATTGTGCATCCCTCATTTAAACTTGCGGTGATAAATGGATGCATGGATGGAAATCATCACCATCCTCATCATTACCAAGATTAAATGATTTCACAACAACAACTGACATAAAAATCTGATCAAATGAAGGTTCAAGTTTCAGTATTTCTGTTGTAACAAGAGGTGCAAGTTGCTGTCCCGTGAACTAAATCTGTTCTCTGTAGCGACAGATGAGGTGCAGTGTATTCCGGAGTGTTATTTGTGCCGTTTCAGTGATTGGCTGTTATATAACACTCACATCATAATGCTGCATTTGTTTTAACTGTGCATAAGTTTGACACAAACTGAGGTAATTATTTTTGAAGCATAGCAACATTTGCATAAGCCTTGAGAAGAATCAGAAATACCACAGACAGAGGATTATAAACAAGGTAATTATCTCAGGAGAGAAAACAAAAATCCCACTTAAGTAAAGTGACTCCCCTCGCTCACGCGCGCACGCACACACACACACACACACACGAGGGTAGTGTATGAAACTTGCTGCACCAAATGAACTTCCCAGAGGTGGAACGAGTGTGCACGCATTTAACAAATGTCTTTGTACGCCATAAAACCACCGAGATGACAGAGTCAGGCAAGACAATTGAAAACAAAACGAGATGGTGACAAAGTTCCATCTAATTTGTTGGAGACACGCACAGAGGCAATGGGAAACGAGTGTGTTAAATAAAACACCGGCACTGACGTTAAAAGCTTTCTGCCAAAATGATTAGGCCCTCCACCCCCTGAAGTGCCACAGTCACTAAGGTGTGTGGGTGTGTGTGTGTCTGAGAGAGCGAGAGGGGGAGAGGATCCCCAACCAAACACATTCAGTACAGATGTGCGCGCGCGCACACACACACACACACACACACACCTACACACACACACACACACCTACACACACACACACACACACACACATTTTGAAAGGTGAACAGACAACAAACACGGTTTGTTTAAAGGTCTTCTTAATCACCCCTGGTGTTTCTCTGACTGGACTGAAACTGAAGCAGGAGTGTGCGTGTAGTCAGGAGGAGGCCTGCCTCTTTACTGTGGTGTGTACGGCAATATATGTATGTGTGTGTGTGTGTGTGTGTGTGTGTGTGTGTGTTTGTGTGCATGTGCTTGCACTGTGAGAGACCGTGAGGGAAATCACAGCGAACAATCACAGACACACAGCAGCGCCTGCTTTGTTTTCCAGGAGAGACTGACAGATATTCATTTCCATCCAAACTGTCTTTCACGACTTAACTATGTTCTTATTGTCTTTTGCTTTTTCTACACATTTTCTTTCAATACATTATAAATACGCCGATAAAACCCTCCTTCTCAAGGTGTCCTCTTCTCCATGACTACCAGCCCTTCTCTTTTCCACTTCACCAACCTTTCTTCTTTCCTTTCTTTCTTGCTCCACCGTCCCAACTTTCCCCTTGAGCCCCTGTTAACTTTCCTCCCATTTTTTTTGTCCTCTATTAAAATTCTTTCCAGCTTCCCCTCTCTCTCTCACACTTTCGGATTCTCAGATATGTGCATCAGTCGCTTCCACTCAGAGGACTGAGAGTGAGGTTGTACCCATCACAGTGTGTCTCCAGAGGAATTCACTTTACACATGTGCTGCAGCGGTTCAAGTTGAGCCTTATACATATTCATTCATGTAACTCTGCATGTTTCCAAAAATGCAGAAAGTCTGATCGGTTCCTCTCCAACTTTATTAGGATTCTTTACATGCCGAGTAGCCTAAAGAGATGATGCAGAGAGAGCACCTCTGGAGTTGCAGGGGAACTCACTCAAACTATTTCTTAATTGTCAGTTTTTATTTGTCATTTTGCTTACACTTATTAACATTTTCCATTTGCGAAGAAAAACTCACAAGAGACATCAGAAACAAGAGAGAAAGCTGAATGAAACGTCTAAAATAAGCAACAAAACGCAATGAACAGATTGAACATAAGGCTACTTACGGCCCACTCATATGTAATTTCTCTGTTGCTAAAACCTGCTAACCTAATGCTAACTTGCAACACTACATCATAGTCTGCCACAACAGCGAAGTGAGCTGTTCTCAAAATTCTGCCCCTGCACTTGTCTTTGGCAGTATCCCTTTACAGATTAGATTTTTTAAGCTGATATCCTATGTCCGTATTGTGAATCAGCAAAACTGCTTCACCCCCCCCCCCTGGAGATTTGTCCTTCACCTCAGAGCTGTTGAGACCTGCTGGCAGTTGGGGGAGATGTGCAGAAAAATCTTACATTTTGCACAAATCATCCTTACATGCACACACTGGTGGTGCATAAGCAGAGGATTATCACCACCCATCCGGATGAAGCGATTGTTCCTGGAGAAGTACTAACACATTCTTTTTGTAATATTTTAAAAACTAGAAAAAAAAATAATATCGATAATAAAAAACAAAACAAAACTAGAACGTGATTGCTGCTTTTCTAACCTAGTTGGAACAACGTGTGCAACACTGCACCGGTTGGGTGTAAGAATGTGTGTTTATCTGCTCGAGTGGCTGACTGAGACAGTTGATGTGCCAAAATCCACCAGTTTGAGTAACTTGACTCCCTCTGATCTGTTCAACTGTGTTAGCAGAGGTGCCTGCCTGTCTGGGCTTCAACCCACCTTAATCAGACTCTCGATGTTTGTTTGTCAGTGCGCAATATAGATTTGTCAGTCACTCAGAGTAATTGGCTATGCACCAGCAACTTAAAGCCAAGCAGAGCCCTATTACACTGCTCTTCCTCAGTAAATCCTCCACCAAAATGGGATTTTATCCAGCAGTGGATAACTGGATACACAGTTCTGGACTTTCTTGTTTTGACTGAATGGGTGACTAAATAAATGCATAAATGAATATGCGTATTAATTAAAAATGGACACATCCAGGCACATTAAAATTTGTTAGAGTGAGTGAGCAGGAGGGAAAAACAGAGCAGGACTTTCCTTTCTCTCACTCCAGCTCGGTGTTATCGATCTAAAAGGCACAGACATATACTGTATCACCTGGTGGAGACACACTACACCCATTAGCATCATACAGCCACCTGAGCACTAGCTACAGCACTCTGCCGCAGTCATTTCACTCTGTGGATGGACACAATCTCGGTGGGGCAGGTTTTACTCGTGGGCCACTGTGTATAAGTGTAGAGAAATTAAATGTTGCAGCTGTGGGCAGCTGAGAGACCAGCAGTGCTGCATTTGTAAATATAGTAATTTCATCTTTTCTGTGTGAAATGGACCGGAGACTCTTGTCATCATTAAGAGGCTGCTTCATTGAAAATTAATGGGTCTTCATGGAGAAATGAATCTTTAAGTCTTCACTAAACAGGGTGTCAATTAACAGCAGAGCAACATCAACTTAGCTGGATGAGAGTGGCTCAAAAACAAGGCAAAGACAGTGAGGCATGAATGGCGCAGTTGATGTCAGTCAGCAAACACAACCATGACTTCATGTGGGACATTTGTGGTGGTGGGTGCAGTGCCCATTGGTTGAGGGGCGGGGTCATGGGTTGTAAATGGACTCAATTTATATTGCGCTTTTCTACCTTAGCGGTACTCAAAGGGCTTTACAGTGTCGTCTCATTCACCCATTCTCTCACACACTGATGGTGGAGGCCACCATGCAAGACGCCAACCTACTCAGCAGGAGCAGTCATGAGTTCAGTAACTTGCTCAAGGACACTTTGACATGGTCACCGGGGTTGAGGATTGAACCAGCGACCCTTCGGTTGCTAGACGGCCACTCTACCCCTGAGCCATGCCGCTCACGGGTTGTGTGATACGCTGTGACAGATCAAAGTCATTTTGGCTGTCATCTCAGTCAAAGCATTGCAAGAGTTTTTGAAACTTTTCGTCTCTGCATCCCTCTGCAACAATGGTGGTGCTGTCAACCGGGGAGGAGACATCTTTGGTCGGATATACCGATGTCCTGTCGGTGTAACGGCAACTTGGTTCTGCACAGTGAGAATTGCTTTTTTAGAAAACCTATGTTGAGCTGAGGAGGATGTTGGACTGTGAAACCTATGAATACTATGTTATAGTATGTAGGGAGAGCGCAAGGTTCAATGTTATTTTAGAATTATTATAATTCAGAGTACTGTCATCAAGTCTACGTGAAAATGCGGAAGATCAACAGCATCACAACAATCATGAAAGTCTGTAGTTCATTCATTGTTGATATCAGTCACTGGATTTCCTCCCTGCTCAGCTCACACCAGCCGCCCAGTGTCCCCAACGTGATGGACGGTGATCAGTGTGGTAATGAACTAACCACAGAGGATTCCTGGCAGGATGCATCATGGGAACTGCCAGCCTGAATAAGGAAGTGCAACCAAATGCAATTTAGTTCTAGAATTCAGAGGTGGAGTGGCCGTTTAGCAATGAAGGGTCGCTGGTTCGATCCTCTCTTTCCCCGGTGATCATGTCCAAGTACCGCTGAGCAAGATACTGAGTCCCTAATTGCTCCTGATGGCCCTGCAACAGACTGGCGACCCATCCTGGGTGAACCCTGCCTCTCGCCCAATGTCAGCTGGGATAGGCTCAAGAACACCCCCCCCCCAACCCTTAACGGATAAGTGGTATAGAAAACGGATGGATGGATGGAATTCAGTACAAATGCACTTCAGTACTGTAAACCATATTTCTGTTGTATGTTTTCATATCACTATTTGCATCTACTGACTTAGTTTTGGCTCCTGAATTTGCGTGACAGCTTGTGAAGTTTAGGATGCCGACGAGGCAGCAATTAGCAATTAACTCCATGTCATCTTGTTTCTTCTGTGGTTGTGCAGCGATGTGAGCAGTTTTTCACAGCATCACTGCTTCTGGAAGAGTTGGTGTTCATAATTTGGGAGTGACAATGATATGAAACTAAATTTTTTAAAAAAGCATCTTGAATGTGTCATAGCATGTGCTGCTGCTAAAGCCAGCCTTCTGTTTTAGCTGGGAATGACCTCTTCTTTACAAACAGAAAAACAGTGTTTCAAGTTGTTGCCAGTGGAAAAGAGCAGAATTGACGAGGAGAGAGACGAGGACAAACCGCAGCGATGAAGACATCAGCTCTCTGTTACAGAACACACTGTCCGACAGCAGCCCATCAATTAGTTGCCTGTCAAGTTTGTTATACTCCAAGTCTAGAGATGCAGTGAGCTGCCCTCGACTACTCTGGACAGCAAACACACACTGTGTGTGTCTGCATATGTGATGAGACGTAGGGTTGTTTTAATCATCACTTAATCTGCAGTTTATTTCAGGACGGCTCACATCCTTGTATTTGAAGATCTGGGATCAGCAAATATTTAAAGGGATTCCTGAAATGATTATTTGATCAATCGAATATTTGGCCACTCAGTTTCTTGTAACTAACAAAACACTTAATTGTTCCAGCTCTAATGACATGGGTTGCGGAACATGACCAATGTTTTAATTGTGCCAGTGCGGTGATGCAGCTGTTTGGATCTAGTGGACTAAATGAAAAGTCTCAATTCCCTCAGGTTTCGAGGAGGTTTGAGTGTACACCTGTACGGAGTGGAATTGATTTTCTGAGGAAATGTTTCTGTGGAGCATGGAGGTACAACCACAACAGCATACAAAGTGGAAGTCCTGCTGACATGGCGTATTAACTGTAACCATAGTAACATTTAACAGACCAGTGATGGCCAATGGCTCACTGGAATGACTGTAATCTGACATTGCCTGGCATTTCAGTTGACATACTTGCCTCTTATAAGTGGGAACGGACTTTCATTGACATGCTAGTGCCCTAACACACCATCCTATCATGATGTTCCTGCGGAAATCATCTGAATCAGCACTTCAGCTTCGCCCTGATTATAGAATAGATTGTCTCTCTCGCTCATTAGCATGTGCGAAGGATTTAAGTGTCCCATGAGGAGATGTAGGAGAAGCAGCCGTATTTCACTGCAGGGTGAGTGTAGCCTGGGTGTTCTAGCTGCTCCGAGGATAAACTCCAGCTGTGACCTCACATGTGTGGTATATTGATGAATATTCAGCTCCAGTCGCAGGACACCAGTCAGCAGGGGACAAAACTGTTTCCTCTATCCTCCTGTTCTGTCCTTTACTTTCAGAAGTTAGTCCAGAGGTGGAGAACTGGAGAGAAAGCAAAGCTGTGCTAAGCCATAAGAGGAAAGAGAGAGAGAGGGAGAGAGAGGGAGAGAGAGGGAGAGAGAGAGATATGACTAATATCAGGAATAAAAGACACTTTTTAAACTTTTCTTTCAAATACTTCTGCTTATTGAGCACCTGCCCTGCAATGCAATGAAGGAAGAGAGAGATGAAAATACATGCTCCAATTTGAACAATTTACATCAACCAGAAGACCCACCCCCTGCCCCCCCCACACACACACACACGACCTCACTGCTATTAAAGCCAATTTAATCAGTGATCACAAGCCTGATCAGACTTAAAAGCTCTATGTAAACCCTGAGACTCATTTCGTTTCATCTCTTCATTAGAGGGAAAGAAGAGCACGCCTGCCTTGTTGGTATTAAACGTCTCACTCCTGCCAAGTATCCAACACACCGCACATATTGAGATCAGAACTGTGTCTAGATGCAGGCGCAGTGGCTTCCACAGAGTTGCGTTGCATGACTTGTTTGAACGCAGCATTGGCTGAGCTGTGCAGTAACAGGACACTCTTTCTGCTATTTGCTGCACTAACAGTATTTTCAAGATTGGAGGTTTGGTCTCAGCATTTGTTAATATTTGAGTACCCACTTCAGTTAGACTTAACGAGGGCGTCGAAGAGGAAAGCTGCTTGAGAATTAGATGAAATTTTTTCATTCTTTTTATGTGAATGTGACTGAAATTCCCTCAACTACAAATAGTCTTTCTTAGTGGAAAAGTAAACAAGTAAGCAAATGCTCACGTTACTCTGATGAAGGAGTATAAGGAAAGACATATCTACTGTCCACATGCAAACACACGCTTTGATTGTTCTGGAGGAAAGAGGGAGAGAAGGGATGAATTCAGCTATTGCATGGGCCCACACTATTTATTATATTTGATTCGATTTCTGTTATATAAAATATTGATGCATAGAGACTGCAAACCTCAACTAAGGCTGAAAACCCCCCGAATCTGATGGTGTTTTCACATCCAAGTTTGGTCAAACTCAGCTGGGTACCTTTGTGTTATCGTGCACGTCATTTTCAGAGGTAATAAATCTGTTTGTTCAGCCTCTTTCTCTGAGCTCATTTTAACATTCAAATGAGATTTGGACCATTTTCCTTCATGATGGTAAAAAAGAAAAAGGTGATTTATTGTGTTAGTCTGACTAGAAGTGAATATCTGAAGATGTTAGTCCGACTGAAGTTGATATTTCCTAAGTGGGATGAGCACACATTCTCGACGACCCAAATAGGTTTGGTGTTTCGTGCGTGTGCATATTTAATGTGGAAGTTGCTGGTACCGTCTTGGAGGGTGTATGGGAGGAAGACAACACATCTCCATTTTTCTAGCTTTGAATTTAAGTCCACTGTTTGACAGTTTTTGCTAACTTGTGATGCAAAACATGAACCAGAAGAAAATTGCAACCAGCTTAAAGCCTGGCGGACATCAACACACCAATTCTTTACCAGTTCTTGTACACTGACAGAGGTTAAACCCACCGACTGTCTCAAATCAGCTCATGAGAAACAGTTTTTGATTTTGATTTGATCTTAAAATGCTCTTTCTGTCTCTCACTGTGCTGGTCTGCTCCTCAGATAACATTCAGATCCAAATAGAACTTCTTTGACTCATGAATGAGTCCATGCAAAATATTAGACGTGTCTGAGCTCTAAAGCAGAAACTATTTACATTTCTGTCATCCTCTCAAAAAGATGATTTATTTTTGATGAAACAAAGAAAAGACTATTGCTAGCAGTAAAAGGTTACATTTCTTTTCATCCAGTATCCCTCTTATCCTGTTAAGGGTCGCGGGGGGCTGCAGCCTATCCTGGCGGCTTTCAGGCGAGAGGCGGGGTTCACCCTGGACAGGTCTCCAGTCCATCACAGGACCAACACATAGAGACAGACAACCATTCACACTCACAGTCACACCTACAGTCAATTTAGAGTATCAATCAGCCTCGTCCCCTCTTGATGTCTTTGGACTGTGGGAGGAAGCTGGAGTACCAGAGAGAACCCACACAGGAACAGGGAGAACATGGAGACTCACACAGAAAGATCCTGTGCTGGAGCCAGGACTTGAACCTTCTTGCTGTGAGGCGGCGGTGCTGACCACTGCACCACCGTGCCGCCCGCCACATATTCAAAATCAGAGAAAAAATCTCTGATTCCTGGTTGGAAATGATTCTGTTTGCCAGCAGTTGGTCAGTAATTGTCCTGTTCCCCTTGCGATTGACAGTCTCTGTAGATCATGAACATCAGCATCATGTTACACAACCAGAACACACTCTAGATAATGACACGCAAACAGATTTTCAAACAACCGTACCCATCATGCGACAGTTGTCTTGTAACCTCATGGCTTGTGTGAGCAGTCACGTGGCAAACTCCAGTCTTGGATATTTCTTGAACGCAAACACACATTTCTCCTCCATGATAATTAAATTACTTACCAAAAAAAAAATAAAAATAAAAAATTATAGCACCACAACGTTGACATTTCCCATGAATCTTTGCACTGCCAGCACAATTTAAGCTCCGCCCACGGTTGTCAGCTGAGGGCAGAAGAAGTTAGCAAGACATTCTGACAGCTGAATTTCTTTCAAACCCACACAAGTCTATGTACATCAAAGCTTAAACCTGTACTTTGTAGTTGTATGGACCAAATAGCCCACAATCTCTGGGAATTTTGTCTTTGTATTTTGTATGAAGTGTCAAATACAATCGATCTGTTGTTTTTCAGTTTATTAACTTCATTTTTCAAAGGAAAATAAAAGTCTGAAGGGTCTTTGCAAGAAGAGAAAAGATATAATAGCCTAAAGAAGCAAATGCAATATAACCACTTTTCATCCACAAATAAACAACATTTCCATTTGTAAAAGCTGTTTTTATGTTTGTTCAGTTTCAGTGAGTCGAGTCATTTACCCCTGTTGGTTTAAAACTGAGCTCTCTTATAATTAAAAATAAAAGGAAAAAAGAAAGCAGGCAAGAAATACATATACATTTTTCACCATGTGCCTTTACTGTTGCCTGTGTCTGTTGTTCTCCAGGATGCTGCTGTTAAAAAACAAAAACAAAAAAAACACTTGACAAGCTTTAATAATGATATTTTTTTTCTCCAAACCCACGTACGGTTAAACCTTGAACCTCATGTGAACGGCAGGAACACTCTCACCAGTAGAACCAGGAGAGCGCACGTGAAGGCTGTAAAGGTCTTTGTGTATCACGCACATTGAACATTTTGCGGAAGCGTGGGAGCGTGTCTTAATCACGAGGCCACCAGAGCACCCTGATCGCATTGTGATGGTGATGTGCCTGTGCAGCACAAATGTGTTATACAGCCTCACGATTTTCTCGGAAAATGTCAAACTGCAAATTGCAATGACCGTGAAAGCAGGAAAAATCGACGTACCTGTCCTTATTAAGTCGCCAAGTCCTATCACGCCATCAGTATCCTGTAGTGTAGTAGCTGGGGATTGACCTGCCATGTCTGGTGTACGTTAATATGATACAGGCTTGCTTCGATCGGCAGGTTAACAATATGAAATGATTAAAAGTTGATTATTCCCAGTCCATGCTCGAGATGCAGATGAAATGATTGACCCAGTCTCAGGTGGATTAAAAATGATCAGCAAGAATGCAGATGCAATGTAAATTAAATGAGACGTAATCCATAAAACCATAGTAATCGGTCGATGAGGTGAGATCAGGCCGGAGTCTGCTCCAGTAGTTATTGAAATACCAGCAGAAAAATAGCCTATTGATGCACGGCACCTATATTAAGGGCAAGGTTATTCTCAAAAACAACTTCTTTCATACTTGGTTATTTACCGGAAAATGGATGAACAAAGTCAGAAAAAGAGATTGTTAGGGAGAAGTACTTTCTCACCTCCGGTCACTGCATGAAGCAGGTGTGATTGTTGGAGTTGGAAATTAAGGTGGCACCTGACTTCCTGAGCTGCAAAGGCTTTCCGACCCCGGAACTTTTTGTTCCATAAAGACAAACATGACCGGATCGCCTGGACTAGACTGCAGATTGATTTAGAGCATTTTCAAAGGTGAGCGTCATGTTAGATGGAGTTTTTTTTTTCTTTTTTTACTCTCACATTGTAATCGCGTTAAAAAATGTTGCAACTTTTTCAGCCCGTGCTCGAAAAATCAGTCGAAGAGGAAAATAAGGTTCAAGTTGTTCTGGTGGTTTGACAGTCAGGTGGCTTCCTCTTGTGCAGGGTCTGATACTCCCTCTTGTTGCATCGCTGCGTTGAAACTTCTGTAAGATTTTTCTTGCAGGATGAAAACCATACAGATGAGCTGTGAGTCATCGAGCAACTGAGCAGTAATTTAAACCACTAAGCTGTCAGGTTTCGGTACCGGGGGGCTCGGTGCCAAGTCCTGATCTCAGGAATGAAGATCTTAAGTTAAGCAGAGCTTTTAAGGGAAGATCTTTGAAGGTGGATTCAAGTGAGTCGACATTAGGATCTTTTCACCTGATAAGAGGATGAGTGAAGCCCCCCCCACTCTTCTCTTCCTCTTGTTTTTATTCTGATGTTTAATGAATGAGTATAGTCTGTCTCACCCCCCCCCCCCCAAAAAAAAAAGCAAAACAAAACAAACTCCAGACATTAAAACTGCATCAAGTTCATGGTTTGGACTGAGACTTTCTCTCTTGGTTGGACCACTTTTTGCCTCTCAGTCTGAGGCAGCTTTCCCACCTGATATTAGGGTTTGGATTAAACTAAAAAAACAAAAAAACAAAAACAAAACAAGAAAATCCAAATCGAATAAGGAACGTTTGAAAACACCCCCAAAACTTTAACACTGTTTAAACTTGTCATCACGGTTTAGTCTCCTGAAACAGAGGTTTAAGAGTTCGCTGACGAGACTTGTCATCATCTCTAAAATATCCGGGGAAACCCCGGATGAAGACGAGGCAAAGCTCCGAGATCCTCGCGGCGACACAGCTCATCCCTTTTTCCTGTCGGGGAGACTCTGCAAGCATTATGGGGTTCACGTAGGGTGAAGCTTTTCTGTTCAGGGTGCAGTTTGCATGTGAACTAAGTGACAAATCTTGCACCACGGATTCTATATTCACATTTGAATATTTTATTTGTATGTTTGTCTTAAATTGTTTAGTTTCTCTATTTGTTCGTGCGTTATTGTTGTTGTTGTTGTTGTTGCTTTCACACTTGGTGGAGGTAGAAACAAGTTTCCACTCCGGAGGACATTAAATTTGTACTCTAATCTTTTCTACATGTGAGAATATGTAAATGAAAGGGATTTTCATCAGGAAAATGGAAGTGACTGGAGGATTAGAGCGGGAAGACAGCAGAAATATCCAAAAAGAATAAAACATGAGGGGGAATATTTTTCAATCAACCACCATGCTAGATTTCTAATCACTATTCATCTTTTTCTTAAGATTGTCACAAAACAATTTAGAAATTCTTCTCGGATAAAACTGCATGTAAAACATTCAAAGATCGATTTTCAACAGAGGAAAAACTTGCAGGGTTTCTGCACGCATTTGGGTTTATTTTCTCCGCCTCAGTGACATCAGAATAGCTCATGAGTTTATGAATAACACATTAATTTGAACTCTGTGAAACACTCTTTGTAGATGAAACATGAGCCTTAATTTAAACAGTTGTCATCTGACGAGAACGAAAGGAGTCCTGTGTGGGCGGAACTTCAAGCTTCAAAATAAGGCTTCAAATGACTGGAAAATAACATTGATGAAGAGCCCCCCCCCCCCCCCCCCCGCCCGTCTCTCTCCATCCTTTCATGTTAACAAGCATTGGACTTGCCCACTGAGACTCCCTGTGTACGTTCCCCCCTCCTCACAGGTTACACGCTCCTCCGAGTCAGTTACCTAAAGCTGCTCACTAATGACGGACCTGCTGATTGGACGCCTGTCGCTCTGTCTTTCACTGTCGTTTTTTTCTTCTTCTTGCTTTCATTTCCACTCCAGCATTAGCTCTTGTCCCCCCCCACCCCCAACCCCCCACAGAGATGGCAGGCACTGAAAACATCACACACACACACACACACACACACACACACACACACACACACACACACACACACCGAGGTGTTAATGGAAAGGTACTGTTGAGCCACAGCGATAAGTCACATGACTTGGACCAGTCTAATTATAAAATGTTCTCTTCACCTCCGGTCCCATGCACACACACACACACACACACACACACACACACACACACACACACACACACACACACACACACACACACACACTTATTTGTATATTTAATGTATGTGTATAACCACTGCTTCTCAGTGTATGCATATGCATACAGTTTTTACCCTCTTCTTGTTTGTTTAAGGAATTATGTGAGCAAACTCGCCTCTCACACACATTCATGCCTACATGTAGATGTAAGCAGTCTCAACAGGGTGTTGTTTCTCACGCAATGTGGTCCCTAAGCACCATCATCAGCTCCTACAGAAATGTTTTTGTAAGGAGCAACGTCATAGGAAGTCTCCATAGTAAAAGTTGCTATAGCATAACTCCCTTATAGTGTACGTGTGTGTGTGTGTGTGTGTGTGTGTGTGTGTGTGTGTGTGTGTGTGTTTGGAGGTTGGGGATGGGGATGAGTGTGTGTGTGTGTGTGTGTGTGTGTGTGTGTGTGTGCGTGTGTTTGGAGGGTGGGGATGGGGATGAGTGTGTGTGTGTGTGTGGGGGGGGGGGCAGCCACAGAAAGCTATGTGCATCATTCAGGGATGGATTGACACCTGAAGAAAAATAGCTGCAGGTCTAATCAATTTGAATGTGCTCTCCTGAGATCCTTCTCTATGGGTGTGTGTGTGTGTGTGTGTGTGTGTGTGTGTGTGTGTGTGTGTGTGTTTGTTTGTCAGGTGAGGAGACCAGCAGGCATCAGCAGCATTTCAGTCTAGTCAGCAGCGATCTTGCCAGCCTCTGCACGACCAAACTCATGAATAGATCAGTACACTGTGAGCCTATGTGTGTGTGTGTGTGTGTGTGTGTGTGTGTGTGTGTGTGTGTGTGTGGATACCATCTACTTTGTATTATCGTAAATACTATGGCGTTTTTTTTTTTTTTCATGTATCAGCCATATCAGTGAGGCCTGGATGCAGATTTGAAAATGGCGCATAGGGTGACTGGACTATGTGATCGTTAATGACAGCGGAGCAGAAACTACAGCACAAAGACTAAAGAGGGTAAAATAGCAGAAGTTCATTGAGACACTTTGACAGCCTCTGGCTCACTTTCAAACTGGCCTCACATTTCACTAATAGATGAGTGTGACCTCCAGTGCTGCTGCTTCCTATCAGCAAAGTGAACAAGCCTGATAAAGCTTGTGGACATCCTGGACCACATTTAACACACAACCACAAGATCCTCACTGGGTCACCAGTTCATAATCACACTTACATGATAATGTAAAATGACAGGAAAAGTTATCACACTCGTCTTGAGGGACCTCGTCCCTGAATTATTAATGTCACCTTTTCACTTCGTAAAACGAATCACCTTTGAATTCATTGTTAATCAACATCTTCTTACTGTAAATTCAGGAAATCCCTGTGTTTCTTTCTGTTTGTCTGTCAGTCTGAATGTTGATTTACTGTTGACCAACAGTTCATCCATTAGCTATCAAACGTGGCACGCGCCGTCCCGAGGGTCAGGGGTCAGAGATGACGGGCGGAGGACTGAGATGACAAGATTTTGATTTGCTTTGATGCTGTCTTCATGTGCGAGGAGATCAAAGTAATTCAATATCGAAGAAGAAAAGGTGACAGATCAGACAGAATTAGGGCTCTGACTGAAACCACAGAAGGACTAAGATCAGAACCAGAGGTGGATCAGGAAGCTCTGTATTGTAAGTAGGAGACTGGTGATCAAAGTCAGCTCATTGAGATCAAAGTCTGAGATTAAAGCTGCAGCCATTTTACCTTGGAACCAGAGGGTCAGAAGTGACGTCCCACCTGAGTTGACTACCAGCTCCTAAAAACTCTGGACTACTAATTCAAATACTACATCTGTTTTTTTCAAGTGCAGCCAGTTTTTTATTGTCATGTCTCACACGCACTCTTGGGAAAAAGGACATGTCATTGTCCACTGTCTCGTCTCCAATGACTTGCACTGTGATATCGAACACGTGACCAATTCGACTTGTGCGATTTGAAAAAATAAAACCGTAGTTTATCCTTTGTTTGGTTGTAAAATGTGTACCCACCTGATCCCTCCAGTCCTCCAGCAGTTGAAATCTCTCAGGTCTGACGAGGGCGAGGCTGCCTGAAGCCACTATAGTGTCAACCAGAGGGGACAAGAGTGCAAAGGACATAAAAAGAAAACCTAAAACAAAAGGTTTTCTCTGACTTTTATCCAGAGTGCTGTCATCTTTAATGAGCTATTTTAGTGTTTTTATTTGACTTTTAGTTTTTCCCTATCATCACCATTAAAATAATGTAGTATTTGGATGCCATTTTATGATCGTCTACATTCGTTTTGGATGTGATAATCCTGCAAGATTGTCTTTCTATATTAAATTAAATACGGCGGCTCAAATTGTGTCGGATGTTTGTGGAATCATCTCACATTTCTTGGGTGAATTTCAGGTTGGCTGGTGGATTTCAGAGAATGATGCAACTTGTTTGGCCGTGTTGGTCTTTTCAAATGCTCAAGTTATAGTAAATCAGACAGAAAGCTTACTTGTGTGGGAGTTCGATGTGATTAACAGGCAAACAAAAGTGACACTGACCTTTAAACTCATTTGACAACTTCACTCGAATGGCAGAAAACAAGTTTAATCAAATACATGATGGTCTGACCGGGTTCATCCATCTGTCAGATACATGGACCTTCGAACAAATAGCTCGACCCTTTCTACTAAGATGGCATAAACTTCCAATAAATAACACCTGTATTATATGAACATTTTAGAAATAATTGATTTCATTCGATTGAAGAGATTTGGGGTTGAAATCCTGTTCTAATTCTGTTTGAGATGCTCATTACTTTTGTATAGAATCCATCCATCCATTTTCTACTGCTTTATCCTGTTAAGGGGTGGGGGGTGGGGTGGGGCTGGAGCCTATCCCAGCAGCCTTCAGGTGAGAGGCAGGGTTCAAACCTGGACAGGTCTCCAGTCCATCACAGGACCAACACATAGAGACAGACAACCATTCACACTCACAGTCACACCTACGGTCAATTTAGAGTATCAATCAGCCTCGTCCCCTCTTGATGTCTTTGGACTGTGGGAGGAAGCTGGAGTACCAGAGAGAACCCACACAGGAACAGGGAGAACATGGAGACTACACACAGAAAGATCCTGTGATGGAGCCGGGACTTGAACCCAGAACCTTCTTGCTGTGAAGTGACAGTGCTGACCACTGCACCACCGTGCTGCCTTGTATCGACTCGGGTTGCTTAATTATTATTTTTTAAGTGCACATACTTGAACAGTCATCACACATCTCATATATTTTATGTCAGGTCAAGAGAAAGTAGAACCCAGACGAAATTAGAAAATCCCTTTCATAAGTAGAGATGAATTTGAAAGGCATTAGGGGGAAAATACGAGACGTCTGGCAGTGCTGGTAAAACACATCAAAGACATTAAGAGAGAAGAGCAGTTTTTATTGATATACTGTAGATAAATCTTAACAACTAGCAGAGAGACGTAAAGGTGTTACAATAAATAACCTTACACTGTCCAGTCACATTTTAAACTTGACTGATCTCAGAGATACATCACCACTTTGATTTGTTTTATTTTAATTTTAATTTAAAGATTTAAAAACACATAAAACATCGCACTCCCGAGCTAACTGAGGGAATCTGATTCACTTTATGAGAAATGTCTTTGACGCAGCTCATGTAATTAAGAATGTGTCCAGCAAGTGACTCACAGATACAACTGCCAATAGCTGAGGTTTTTTTTTTTTTTTTTTTTTACTGCGGACAAATGCTACTAGAATATTAAAATTAAGAGCAGAATGTGTTCTCTCACTATGTAGAACACAGCCGCTGTAGTTCTTTTTGAATCAGTCCCACATACACTGTCCTCGTGCTATAAATACTTGCCGAGCGCTCCAAATGTATTGTAGTGTATCCGATTGTTTCTGAAAATAGTCCTCAGCAGTGTGGACATGCGGCCCCGGCACAGTGGTGTCTGATGAACCTCCAAACAGATTTATGACTCAAACTGGAGGAGAATATCTCATATCTCACTGGTAACTGAGGCAATTCGCCCACAACAACACGAAAGCTTGTATTTTATAACAAAGGATTGTTTGGAGCCTAAAACTGTATTTCCCTGAGTCAGCACTTGTTCAATAACTTTTGAGAATGAAAAGTTTTCAAAATAATCATCAAAATTGATGCAGCAGTCCCCCCCCCCCAAAAAAAGTGTTTTGGTTCAAACCTTGCACCTACATACATCCAGAACTTTACTTCCACTAAGGCTTCATTAAGAATGTACAAGAAACTCCAGATTTGGTCAGTTTCCACCCTCGACTGACATTGACTCGGTGACATCACTCGAGGCGATCTGGATCCACACTAAGCCTCTTCACGTATGCAGTAAACAAACTTTGTTGTGTAAAATCAGCAATTTCCCTTTAATGCCAATTTATCCTACTAGGGGGGGCCTCGGGGCAAGAGTGAGTGGCTGGGCCCCCGTCAACCGCTACTCCTCCCCAGTGTGCATTCTCATGCTGAACATTTCTATGTTGTCTCTCTGCTAATATCATTAAACATAAAACAGGCTATAATAAGTTGTAATGAGCAGTAATTAATAGGTTATAAGGCTTCTATAAGACATGATATGCTTGACATGGTTTCATAAAACTGTAAATGTGTTAATAATTGAATTATGACAAGATGTCATTGTTCAACCTTTACTAAGCTTTTTGTGATTGTTGCTTTTTTGCTGTTGATACATGCATTGATACGCATTAATTAGCAGTTGACCCGATCCAAAGCTAAGGATGTCTGCTAATGTTAGCAAGTCTTTTATTATGCACTTCTTCACAGTTTGCTATGCTTTTTGCAGCTATTTATTTGTGTAGCTGTTTTTCAAGATTTCCTCAGTGGAAACAAATGGGCTGAGTGCCACAGGCAGGCTACAGAAATGTGAGGTGACAGACTGTAAAATAATGAGGAAAATATAGAATAATGTTGTCTTATCCTTTCAAAATTGTCATCCGTAGGATGCAACGAGATCGATGATCCCTGACATCAATACCCCTAAACAATTCTGCCAAACAAATACTATTTATCAGTGCAGTTCATCAGGCCCTTCAGAAAAATGCTTTTCTACACTTCTTCATCTCTTTTTATCCTCGTAATCTCTCTTTCTGATCGCAATCAAGTCTGCAAAGCCGGGAGATTCCTCTTGCTGTCTGTATCAGGCCGTCTCTCCACCCCTCTGCTCTCTCTCCTTCACTCCCTGGGCTCAGTCTTAGTTCAGATATCAAATATTAATCAAGGCAGGTTGAGAAGCAATTGATCAGCTGTCCCATCATTGATCTGCCTGCTTCCCTTAACGCTGATGGGTCTCATGAAGCAGGAGTTACACTTTCAACAAGCCGTTGAAGTTTTAACTATGTGGGTTTTTTCTGGTTCTTTCTGTCTCTTTTTATTCTTATGGCCATATTTCAGCCTCTTTTTGACCTCACATCTGTCTTTTTTCCACACCTTCCTCTGCTGTGCTATCTGAATTCGAGCGGTTGTCTGCAGCTCAGCCTCACTGGTGTTTAAGGAGTCCAGAGAGCACACATACTATATGGACTAACCTTGACATGTTGGTGCCTAATGGGAACAAAGGCCTGCAGCACCTTTGATTATATGGACCAAAATTATAAAAATCCACAGTTGGCGACATCTTGGACCCATTGAATGATTTTTTTTAAACCTGTTCACCCCCCCCCCCCCCACACACACACACACACATACACACACTCACTGGGGCATGCAGGGACATGGGTCACCAGAGAAGTACCAGATAGACCATTAGCCCGCCTTGATCCAGGACTCTCTCCCAAAAACGTTCAAGGAAGCATTTCACTCACACAAATCCAGAGATTTAAGTCTTGGGCTGTCATTTCTTTTACCAACAGAAAGTTTTTGCTCTGGAGGCTGTAGTTCTGGAAGACTCTCAGGAAGGATCAGGGGCAGATTTTCAGTGCTGGATGACACTGATGTAACACAGGGGTGATATTGTACACACTGATTCTCATCTTGGGTCAGTAGACTGGGTTTTTGAACAAGTACCTACAAACACCATCAGTCAGCCACATAGCATAGTTGGTGTTGGTTCAGTAAGCTCACTGACACTTCCTAGTGGTTAAACATGCATGTGAGGACTAAAATGGATCTACAGTTTATGCAGGACATAACCCATTGCTTCTGGTTCAGTTCTGTGGTATATAGCCTGCAGGATGCATTCACAGCTGTGACAGACAAAGACGAGGAGAGTTTATGTGCTTCTTAGCGCCGTAATCGTTGCTGGTAGCTAAACAGCTACTCTGGTTTACTGTTTGTTTTCCTCTCCCTATTTTGTTAATGTGAGATTAGTCGCTATGGTAATTCTTGCAACATTTGTCAATGGGCAAATCAGTCAGGATATGAAATTGTGCCTGCTAGGACCTTGATTATTAAATGCTGTGTAAACAAAGCCTCACATTTCCTCTAGATTTTACATGTTGTAAACCCCTGGACTTAAAGTTTAACTTGCATCCATGGTACTAATAGCATGCTAACATGCTAAATATAATGTTAGACAACAGCATGTCATCACGGGCATGTTGCATCCTGACCTTTTTTACTGATTCAGTCTGTACTATTTTATCTTATCTTCTGTTCCTGTCGTTAGAATACGGTTCGCTGAAGAGAACCATGAAGTCCACATGGTTATTCAACGGCACTGGTTTTGTCCTCTGGGAGTCCTCAACTGACTCCCTGCAATCTCCAAATAAATGAGAAGATGTTGAATCAAACCCTGCTAGTGGAGCATTTGTGAAGAAGCCAGAACAGACAGGACAAATGCTGCCAGTTGAACAGATGCGCTTCCCTGCCTTGATTTCCCAACTGTAAACCCCGAGCTGATTTCAGTTGGAGCAGCGGCTGGTGGAGACAATCATAGTGCAGTTTTCTGAAGGGGGGAGGACCATGGGACTGTCCTACTCATTTGTATTCGCTCAATATAATGGCAGAACATCCCAGAGTCTTGTCATCACAATAAGGTTGCCAGGTTTGGTTCCACAGAGAGCTGCGCTGTAACCAGACGCTGGTAAACAAATAAAGTGTTCTCCTTCAAGAGTTCCACCCATGAGGTTCTCACATAGAGGGTAAAGATATTGCCGATGACCGCCTCTGTTCAGGATAGGCCTGGAGGCTCCAGACAGGTGGTCAGATGATGGAGGTAACACAGCTAGCATCCGCTACTTCTCCCTAGTTGTCCGATACTGACCAGGGAACATGAGTGTTCAGTACAGAGTGGTATTTTGGACCATTAACTTGTTTCAGAACGAGCAGAGCTGCAAGAGTAAATGGAGTAGTGGCAGACTGACTGTAAAACATCTTCAGCTGATGTTGACTGAGGATCCTCATACAGCAGAAGGAGACAAACGTGTTGCCGAATCCTTTCAGAGCTGGTTGTGAGTTAGAGAATTCAAAAATGCCTCATTAATCCCCAAAATATCACCTCTGCTCATCAATCTATGTCGTGTTCATTCACCATTGGCCATTATTTGCCACCTCCCCCATCATCTACATCTCTTCTCCTCTCACATGTTCCTTCCTCTCCAACCATTTCCCTCCTCAGGTCTTCATTAAAACTTGATGGAGATCAGTGAGGCCAATAATCTTCGGGCTCTGTGAACAACCCTGCCTGAAATCAATAGGTTTCCAGAGGGAAAAAAAACACCACAAATAGAAAAGGAGGGGTGGGAGAAGCCTGCTTTATTAAATATTAAACAGTGTCTCTCTGGGGAGGGGAGGGAGAGTTGGCTTGATGCAGTGTCTGACCCAATTAGCATCTCCTGTTCACCTGCCAGCCTCCAGCTGTGGCTCCGCTCTGACTTTTACTCGTCACGACAAGCCTGCTCTGGGACAGTCACACTCTTCAGGAGTGTTATCCCCGCTGTCTTGTACACTAATCATGACATGAAGCGTCTGTGCCTGTCACACCCTTGAAGAGGACCACCTCAGCTTGGCGAAAGATCTGTCAGCAGCCGCTCTTAAATGATCTCACTCTTCTTGAGAGGCATGATGAGTTTCCTCTGGGACCAGACGTTCACCTCTGTTACCAGTCGGGAGGTTCAACTGAGACCTAGAAAACCTGGAGACGATTTGGGTGACGTTGTTTGATTCAGTCAAAGAAACTTATCAATCTAGACAGAAGAAGGAATTTTGAACATTTGTGAAATCCCTATAAATTTGTTGCAAATATAGAGTAGAAGTGGGTGTATTTACGAATTTTAAGGAGTACTGGATACAGTCCCATTCATTCCTCTTAATGTTGCTCAGTGGTGCATGAGGCACAAACTCAACATCAAGGTTTGAAGAAGAACATGAACACTTGAGACTTAAATCAGCCCAACTAGCTGACCCTACATTAAGCTGAAGAGGGATACAAATTTTTTTGAGGCTCTTCAAAACTTTCAAAATGTTTCTGGACCGAATGGATCAAAGTCTTTTGTAGCATAGATGTGTGGGACAAAGCAACGCAGTCTCACCCCCTATTCATCAAAGAACGACGTTCGGTCAAGTCCCCCTGCATCCGCAGGCAACATTGAGGGTACCCCCTCTGTGGACATCGTCAGATGTTGATGAAAAGGAGATTTTCCATGCAAACAAGAAGTGTTGCGGTGATAACCAGTCCCTAACCCTAATCCTAACAACTAGCCTTACCCTAACCCCAACCCTAACAACACTAAGAACAGTCGATAATTAGCAAATAGGACCAGACGGAAGAGGAAATTGTAAGACAGAGTCTGGCATCGCCAATAGAAATGGATGAGTTGTGGCGTCAACATGTGACGTAACGGAAAACCCCAGAAAAAAAAACACTCTGCGTCGGCTGTGGACACCAGGGGGACTTGACCAAATGTCTTTCTTTGTCGAATAGGGTGTGAAACTGTGTTGGCAAAGTGCATCAGTTCATCGGACATCTTACTTATAAATAAACTGTTTGGCCTCTGTGTAAAACCGGCTTCATCAGCCATCTCTTTATCCATCCGTGGGCTTCCAGCTGATCAGCAACGGGCCTGACTGACGGCAGCGAGACTGAAAACATTAGCTGACTGAACTTATTACAGGAGAGGTGAACTTGATATGATGCAATTGTAGTTCACTTCACTTCAGTCGTAGCGAGAGTGGAGGCTTTTATCATCTGTAGAAAACAGAAGGTTCTTGGTTTGATCATGCCATTGACCCACTGGACCCTTCACTGCTCCTGACGTTTTCACAATTATTGTGTATGAGTGGATGAATGAACACTAGAGGTCAGTTTACGCCTGTGTAGCTGGGATCAGGCTTTACATTTTCATGGTGGAAATTCCTGTTTTAGAGGAGAAATTGAAAAACTTCCAACAAGTGTAATTCTGTTGAAAAGCAGACTCATGAAACAATAAAGATTTTTATCTTTTTTCTGAACCCAGGACGGGTGGCTCGGTGGTGCAGTGGTTAGCACTGTCGCCTCAGAGCAAGAAGGTTTGGGGTTCGAGTCCCGGCTCGGGCACGGGATCTTCCTGTGTGGAGTCTGCATGTTCTCCCTGTTCCTGTATGGGTTCTCTCTGGTACTCCAGCTTCCACCCACAGTCCAAAGACATCAAGAGGGGACGAGGCTGATTGATACTCTAAATTGACTGTAGTTATGGCTGTGAGTGTCTCTATGTGTTGGCCCTGTGATGGACTGGTGACCTGTCCAGGGTGAACCCCACCTCTCACCTGAAGGCTGCTGGGATAGGCTCCAGCCCCCGCGACCCTTAACAGGATAAGCAGAAGAAAATGGATGGATGGATGAACCCAGGACACTAACAGCTTTCATTTAATGAGACCAGAAAAGGACGGTGATGCTGTATTTTGTAGTTAAAATGATTTTGACAGCATCACTGTGAGACGAATTGGTGTGATTAATCTGATTCACAGTTAATCCTCCAAACAAACCACAACTTTGATCCGCCATCATTCACCAACCAACGCTCAGCCTGTTTGTGGATTTAATTTCAGACGACACTTGAATCTGGACATAAACTTCCCTCTGGATTATTAAAGTTCTACCCTGTTTTAACTCATGCCAGTGGAGTGATTGATTATTGATGATAATTGATTGATAAAGATGAAGGGGTAATTATTGATAGATGTGTTTTCAAAAGTTTGATTTCAACTCTTCCTCACCTCTTTATCTCATGTATATGCAGTGGCAACTATTCAGACTTTGTATTTCAATAGGCTGGTAGTCATTGGTGTGCACTGGCCGTCATGAGACAGGAGCTTTGACATGAATGAGTAAAGAGATGAATTGCGAGAGAAGAAAGACAGGAATAAGCAACAGATGGCAAAAGAAAGCAGCTGCCAAAGCCTTTCACTGCACCTCTTTTCCCTCCTCCCTCTCCATTGCCCATCACCCAAATGAGGAGAAGGCGCAGAGATGGTGGGATAATACCTGTATGTATCAGCGGTAAAACATGTATTGAAGACAGGTTGGTGCCAATCATTTACTGAATATTTTTATTCCTTTTTGAGCCAGTTGACTCACAGCTGTGAGGAGAGTGACAGTCGATGATTTATTTACTGATTTACTGTCTCTCCTATGTCTGAAAACAACAGCTTTGAGGACGATGCGTTTTGATGTTGAATACTATTTTTCTGGTTCTGACCATATCCTGCATGAGAAGTAGACAGGGCCAGTGTGAAGCCACTCAGTGGTTGGTGTACTTCTGTTTGGATTCCTCAAGTTTGGCGTTTTGGATATTGCCTTTTTGTAGTGTAGGCGACCATATGTGGGAGACGAGTGGGAAAACACAACAACCTCTTAACGCTGCACTCTGTGTTGGTGGCACATATGTTAAAATAACGATGGCAGCTCAGTCCGGTTGCAGTCCAGCCCGTTTCATGGTTCGCTGCGGTTTGTAAACACATTTATTCAAATTGGTCCCCTCCTTCCAGACTCAACAGCACCAGAAATGTTTTCTTAGCCTTAACCAAATATTTCTGAAGCATGACATAGGAGTCGCTGCCGTGTTGGTCACCTGACACTATCTATTGGCATTCTTGCCATGATATTCCTATGGTTATACCCTGTTCATGGCTGGTGACCCCTCACCTGCCACTCAGCAAGGCCACACCCTTAAGTACTCCTTTATACAATTGAAACTGCTGAGCAGTCTATACGAAAGTAGACAATAACATTGTTTTTTACTTGGCTGCAAGCAGATGAATTTCAGCTACGGGGGGAGTCTGTGGGTGTAGTCCTCGAGTGGCTGGTCTTGGAACTGCAGTTCTGGTACTTCACCGTTGGCTTCACTGGAGGTTGGCACCTCATTCCGACACAGGAACGTGACATCCCAACAAATCAACAAGAAAACTGAAGATGAACGTGGTGATTGAAGGGTCTCGGGGTGGAAATAGACAAAATGACCAAAACAGCGTGTGTGTGTGTATAATCTTCTCTTTTCACAACACTTAACCACTTTTTGAATTCCTCTCAGGCCCCTGATTCAAATCCATTTACCTCTGCTTAAAAGATGAGGAAGGATCAGCCTAATCAAATGGCAGTGCCTTTCGTCCCAGAAGAGATGCACTCGTCTGCAGTGTGTACATGAAAGCCCAGTTCACTGTCATTTCCTCAGAAAATTGTGGTACGGTACTAAAATGAGGGAATGATTGCAAATCAAAATTTCAAAAACACATCAACCGTTTCGCTCGTTGTTTTTGAAGATTTTTGCCTCTTTAAATCTGACTCACCAAAAAGCTTTGGGCTTTGGTGAGTTGCTCTAAATCGCGATGCACCATCTAAATGACTTGTGAGATTGGCTTGCCAGAGGTGTGTATTTGTATGCACTTTAGTTGCTGACTTCAAAACTGAGCTCAGGGGTGAGGCGGCATCTTTCATTAAAAAGAAGGGGTGTTTTGAATGGACCAATAACTGTACTTTGGTTTGGCCTCATGTTTTTGATTTCCTCTCCGCAGCTGAACAAAGTTTTACACCCCAAATCAACTTAAAATTTTAAATAAAAAAAAAAATCTATCAATTGCAAAAAAAAAAAAAAAAAAGAGCTGTGTTTTAACCACTAGAGGGCAGTTGCCATACATACTGTAGATAATATGTAAAAAATCTAAAATTTCAGATTTCGATTTGCGTCAACCATGAACACGACTAAATATCCGTTGATGTTGGTGTTTACCTGCTGGTTTCGAGTTCCCGTCATTAATAATGTTAAAGAACATGTGTTTTCCATCCAAATTCCATCGTCACCATATATATATATATATATATGTATATATATATATATATATATATATATATATATATATATATGTATATATATATATATATGTATATATATATATATATATATATATATATATATATATATATATATATATATATATATATATATATATAAATCCTCTTCACGGTGCCAAAGTAGATTGTCATTCATGTCACTTCCTCCTCAAAACTTTGTACCTATTTAGAACTGACAATCACCTCCTTGTCCCACTTTTGCTCAAGCGTCCTGACAATTCCTATCGGCGCCTGACAAGATGCCATGGGGGATTCTTGACACAAGACATATTTGTTTTGTTATTTTTGAATATGGATGTTTGTTTGAAATATCGTTTGGGTTTCTGCATGAGGTTCAGAGACTCTGCATTTCTGTTTATACACAGAAGCACAACTGCAACATATTCGTTTTTGCAGCCATTTTCACTCGTTTTAGTATATTTACCTGCGTGATCTTCCAGTATTTACCAAAATAATTCATCTCTTGCACAGCTACAGAATGTCAAGATGATTTAAATACATTGGTGCTCCTCGTGGTGGTGTGAAGAAAAGGTCACTCCTAATACTCTAGATTTGTCACATAGCAAAGTCACAGATGTCACAAGTCAGCAGAGAGAAGACAGTTAGCATGCTGCAAGCAATCATGGACACTTAGCTGATTGCTGAAGCTCTGCAGTGTGTCACTGGCTTGACATACCAACAGTCTTTAGTGTGTTACCTTCATCATGCACATGGATGGCAGTGAGTTCAGTTTGGTGTCGGTGATGTAAATGCAAGCAGAGTGACCCAGGGTGCTGGTGAGGTCATGACTGGGGGCGGGGGTGTGGTAACACAAGTCATGGACATAGCTGCAGATCATCCAAGGGAACATGAAGGCACCAAGATGATGAGTTGTTGTGCGCTTTGTCCTTCATGCCCCTTTTCAGCAGAACAATGCCTTGCAGTGTATCCTTGCACGGTGGGACACATCGGTGTATGTAGTAGGAAACTGTCTCTTTTTGTATGCTGTAGAATCATTTAAAACATCTGTTAACTTCAAGCGTGTTCCAAGCTAGTTTGAGTGAATAGTTCAGACAAGACTGTGCGTGTTGTGCGGAACACAATCTGATAACTGAATATAAATATGGATTTTTTTATGCTGTTGTATTCCTGGTCAAAGAGCCTTGTGCTGTCTCATCTCTGATGTGAGCAATCGATCAGCAGCAGAATTTAAACACTGAAAGTCTGAACAGGGAGAGGATTGAGGAGGCTGACGGAGGCTCTGTGGATATGATAGATCATTCTCAACCTCTCAGTCCATCATAGAAACAAACAACTGCTCCGGCAGCAGCGTCAGTCCCTGCACTCATGCTCCTTTTTTAAATTTCGACACTTAACAAAAAAACATAGATTTATTGTCAACTGCTGCATTGATATTTCCACTCAGAATGACTCGCTGTTCAACTCTATCATCACTTCTCCTTTTCTGTGTGGTTCTTTGTGTGTGTGTGTGTGTGTGTGTGTGTGTGTGTGTGTGTGTGTGTGTGTGTGTGTGTATGTTTTCCAGTGCTGAGCCCTCGCCCTATTGCTGCAGCTTCAACCAGAAGGTGTCACTCCATCTACAAGGGTTTTGCTCAGTGTTTGATGGCTCTGGGCGACAGTTTGACGGACAGTGCTCGCAAAGATGAGGACACACATGAGATACACTCCATTTGCAGGTTCGTGCTATCACACACTCTGGGAGCATTGTTATGGCTATGTGCTAAATACACTGTCAATGTAATGGAATAACTGTTTATTAGAAAAAAAAAACCCTGTTCATGTGTTACCAGCGCCTGCATATGTCTGATTCCTGTGCAAATTACTTAAGAAGGAGTAGAAATTCAGCTCCTCCTCAACTGTGAACACTCCGCTCCCATAGCTGCCTTCTCCTGTCAGCATATCTTACCTCTGCAGTTCTCTTTGTTTCAGTTGGAGGCCAGATGGTTAAAAACCTACAGAATGTTCCTCACTGGCTTTCTCTCTTTCCTTACTGTCACCACTTCATTTCTCTATATCCTGTATCCATCCGTCATTCCTCCTACTCGCTCTGTCATCTCCGCTCACCGCTCTATTTATACACACCTCTGTCATCCATCTTCTGGTGGAGTCGACTAGGGAAAAGATCCATTAATGTGTGAAGGGTCTTAGAATAGGATCGCTGATCTGAGCACAGCGTTGCTGTCCAGTCAAATTTGTTCTGTATCAGAAGTATGCAGAATCATCTCAGTGGACCACAGATACAGCAGAGGTCAGCCAAAAAGATCAGCCAAACGAGAAAAGTTGCTGCGCTGCAGAGTTGACTGGATAAACAGATTTGGAATTGTGAGCAGCTCTGTTTTCTCAATATATTAAGAGTAAGCGCTTCACGCTAGGGATGCACAATATTGGTTGATATTGCTTGTTTCTTTTTTTTGTTTCTTTTGCTAATAGTAAATGTTGTCTGCATTGAACACTCTGATATAGTAGTCACATTGCAAATACAAAAAAAGACTGTGAATTTGAAAAAGGAGCATTTTTCATTATTTTTGTATTGATGAAGAGAAAAGAAGAGACAAGCGAAAGTGGGCCAGTACAAATATCTGCCAATACCAATGTTGTGCCGAGACTATCATGCGTTCCCACTTTATATACATTTCACACACAATTCAGTGCACTTCAACAGGCAGTAACAGCAAACTTTGTCCATATTCACACCTATATTTAAGAGAATTCTGTTTTCACACATAAGTGTGTGTGAAAAGAAACAGCATGAATTTCATAGCAAATATGATTTTCATTGAAATTCCACACAATTCCTGGTGACTCAGCGGCTCAGAGGCCTCAGAGGTAGAGCGACCGTCTAGCAACTGAAGGGTCGCTGGTTCGATCCTCACTTCCCCCGGTGACCATGTCCAAGTACCCTTGAGCAAGATACTGAGCCCTTAATTGCTCCTGATGGCCCTGCAACAGACTGGTGACCCATCCAGGGTGAACCCCGTCTCTCGCTCAATGTCAGCTGGAGTAGACTTCAGCCCCCCCCATGATCCTTAAAGGATAAGCGGTGTAGAAAATGGATGGATGGATGAATATCAATGCACTGCAGTAATGACTATGGAGATATATACATAGACACTCTGCTGCCATTAGTCCAGGCATGTCTGACCTGCGGAGGCTATGTCAGAGGTTTCTCCTGTCACGGGGAGGGTGACGGCGCAAAATGTGTCCGTCTGCTTGGAATGTTATATCGGGTGTAGATATGTGAGAGCAGACATCCAGGATCTCCATGTTGTAAAATTTGGGACTGCTAGACAGTTGCCTCATTGGTAGCAGCAAACCCACATCCTTTACATTTTGTCAATGACTGTGATTGTGATTGTCCTTCAGTGAAATAAACCAAAGACAGCTGGTTCACCAATTGCCAACAAAAGCTAAAGAAGAAGAGGAAGTCATGTAGAAGTGGTTCTTGTAATATGAACCCTGAAGTTTTTATGCAGTGTAACACCTGACTGTTGCTCCGCTGAGCGCCTTCCTTCATGGTTTGTGCTGCAGAGTGACTCCTGTCTGCACAGTCAGTCAAACTTTGCTCTAGAGTGACGTCAGTCACATGAATTCTGATTTGACAGTTCAGAGTTTCCATTTCAAAAGCTCAGATCTGTATGAGGTTTCAGACCACATCTGACAAATAGCCCTGATCTGATTTGAAAAGGTCAGACTGCGATTGGAGCTGTTCACGTTGTTGTGTAAAAAAAAAACCCAGATCGAAGAAAGAATATAAAAAATCAGATTCAAGCCACATTTGCCTGCTGTGTGAATTTAGCTTGTTTACCCCAGAGAGAAGGATTTCTAAATGTTAGAATTGATGTCTTGATGAACATTTTGAAACTGATTCCAACAAGACACGCGGTGCTGGTAGGACAGTTTATGCAGCTGCATGTCACCGAAGTTTTACCCTGAAGACTTTGCAGAGTATATATGTGCGTGCCCGTGTGTGTGTGTGTGAGTGTGTATGTGTGTGTGTGTGTGAGAGTGTGTGTGTGTGTGTGTCCATGTGTCACCATGGCCCTGCAGCCCACCCGTGGTGCCACTGTTGTTAAGTCGCTTCTATTCCTTGAGGTACCAATTAAACTACTAATCCTGCAACCAAGTGTGAGTGTGCCTAATGCAGGGAGAGAGGAACTTAGATTTCACACAAACACACACACACACACACACACACACACACACACACACACATACACTATTTACCCCCAATCTACACTCTCGATGTGCTCACCTCACGTCTTCTTTTTCCAATTTTTTCACTCTCTGTCTCCGTCCCTCCACTTCCCCCTCTTTCTTTCACCTCTTTGTTCTTTCTTTCCCCCCCCCTACATTGTCTTCTCTCACCTACCTCTATCATCAGCTCTCTTTTCCTCTTCTCTCTGACTTCCCTCCCTCCTCTTAATTCAGGAACATGGTTTTAGCACTTCTATCAGAGGCAGCTAATGAGGAAGAAGCACAGTGCACCCTCTGAAGATGCACACGCGCGCTCAAACACATACATGAACACACACACACACACACACACACACACACACACACACACACACACACAGAATAGGAGGCTATGATTTGCATCTAGGCCAAGGCTGCACCATTGTCAGAGCCATCCCTGGAGTGCAGCACTGCTTTTACTCCTCATATTCACAATAGGCATTATGAAGATGCAATCATTCACCCTGGATCCAGAGCGGCTGAGGTGAAAAGGAAATATTTGGGACTTAACATGCAGGGGAGCCAAGCACAACAGAATTAAAAAGTCACCTTTGGTAGTAACACCCAGGAGAGAGGCAGGTTAAAAATGTTGAACCACGTTAAAGTAAGGTAACGCCCTAACGTTTGTGGACCCACATACAGGACACTGAGGCAGAGTTAGGCACTAAATGATTTATTACACTTCCAGGGTGATGGGTAATAGTGGAAGCCATGTGAGGAGGGAAGCAAACAGGTAAGTGAGGTGACGTGGGCTGACGACGGTGCGCAGATGGAAAGACAGGTGGCATAATCTTAGCGCTCAATGGAGAGAATGGTCCACAAAGGACATCAAATCTGGAGAACGTCTCACTGTAACTGTTAAACTGATTCAAAGAATAAGGGGTCCAAGGTTCCTTCAAGGGGACAGAACATAAACTATAACAGGGGATCCACATGATAAATAGAATTACAACAGAACACTTACTTGGTAGAATTTAAAGAGATGGTAATATGCCGAAGGTAATAGTGAAATGCCCCTGATGATGCCACTGCAATGTGCATATCATCCATGACAGTCAGATGATGCTGTCACCCTGGCAACGCACTTCACCCGCCGATTCCTGGAGTCCAAACATACCTATAAAAAAAATTCACTTTTTCTATATCAGCTCTGCATTCAATACTATCAACCCTCTTTAAATGTTCAGGAAACCCCAGGGCATGAATATGAACACCTGACTGTGCCTCTGGATCCCGGACTTCTGAAATAAAGCAGTCAAGTTTGGTTCCCAGCCCCAGGAGTGCCGCAGGGATGAGTCCTCTTCCCACTGACCTTCTCCCTTTAAAATTCACTAATGATTTTCAGATCAACATGAAACAAGAAATATCCAGATGATATCACAACTGTGGGGTTCACAACAATGAGGAGGTCTAAAAATGGAAGAGGGAGAAGTTCAATCTGTATACTGTGCCTGTGTTGACATGCAGAATGTCCACATTTAAAACTACAAAGGATTATTATATTTTACCGAAACAAGGACTGTACCTGCATCTGTCAAATAAATCAATTTTACTGAGGTTAAAGGGTAGATTTAATGCCTTTCATGTTTTGTGTGACATTTCACATTTTACTGAATGGATGCGGATATGGATATAAGAACACAAATTGTAATAATGTGATCATAGATTATGAATTTCGTCCTCGTTATAAACTGTAAACATTGATTTTCAACCATTGGTTTTCTTTTTTTCTACAATTCTTTTCTCTGAAACCAATGCAGAATTGGGGACAAATGTGAAGTTCTGAATACATTTGTCAGAATGTAAAACTCGTGTTTCAGTTTCCACTGTGTCTGCCAGTTGATTTTTAAGGTGAAAGTGAAGAGTGAATCAGTTACATTTATAACTGCAGATGTCAAGTCCTCCAACACTTCATGCCTTAACTGTGATTCCTTGCACTTCTGTTTTCTGTGTGTGTGTGTGTGTGTGTGTGTGTGTGTGTGTGCGCATGTGTGCATGTGTGTTTAAATTTGAAGGTTTTATTCAGGCTCCACCTTTTGTCTTTTCTTTCTTTCTTTCTTTCTTTCTTTCTTTCTTTTTCGACTTTGGCTTGAATTTTGGGTTTCAAATTGGGATGACTTATTTAAAGACCGGACACCTAAAATTTCTCTCCTGCACTGTCAACCTTGAAATGCTTGTAAAGAAGATGACTAGTTTAAAAAGAAGAATTCAGATGACGGAAGTTCCGATAGATGGATTTCACAGTAAAACACTGTTTAAGCCAGTATTTTTCTATATTGTCGCCTTCTGAAAATAACTGCCTGTCATTTTTTCAAGTTTTTCCGAAAACACACACAAAAAAAAACTAGAAACAATACATCATAAGGAGTTTTTTTAGGCAAAAAACAAATTGTCAAAAAATGGCAGGCAGTTATTTTAAGAAGGTGACGGTATACGAGAGGAAATTCAGTTCTTAATCCAATCTTTATTCTATTCCATTGCTTCAAACAGAGCAGCAAAAAGAAGGGCAGGAGTTTGAAATGTATTTAATGACAACCATAATTCTCTTCTGATTAACACGATCCACTTCAGCATGCGTGAAGTCTGATGATAAAGAATGACAACAAAAAAAAAACAATCACATCACCACCAAGCACAGCTCGATCTTAGTTTGAAGTCTGAATAGAGATCTCATCTGACTGACAGCATGTGATCAAAGCGTGACATTCAGAAAACTCATCTTTTACCTGAAGAATTTGTCAAGTACAAAGAGGAGCATGGTTAAAAAAAATGTGGTATTTGTTTCAGTGGTTACAGTCACTCAAACAACAAAAGCAGAGACCTCCGATTGCTAAAACAGGTGTTATCAAAATACTTGCTCTCACAAGGTTGTGTTTTCACACTTCTTTCTATCTGCTTCTATATTTTTATCCTCTGCAGATTTAGATAAGGCCATTCATGGTTTCATTGCATCTCATTGCAGTGCTTCTTATTTCAGTTCCTCTCTGACTTTAAAGTCGCTCTCAGCCCTACACCTCATTTAGGATGCAGCAGTTAGAATTCAAACTGCTGCCAAACAAAGGCACCGTGATATTCCCGAGATCCACATCTCTCCCTCTTATAATGTAGATTTAGGAATAATTTAAAGGAACAAAAAGGAATATTTATTCTTTGAACTATTTTCATTTTTACACAAAGGTGTCAATAAGACAGAGTGTGACTCTAACAGCCTTTGTAGCTTCGCAATTCCACATGAAATGTGCAATAAAAATAGTAATTTTCACAGCTTAAACATTTACTGCTGTGATGCTGCAGCTACAGATTCCAGATCAAGTCTTTTGTCAGTGAAAAACTGTGTAGTGATGGAAGTTTTCTTGAAGCATGTCGAATCCATAACCCGATGAAGGCCACAGCGAGTGAAATGTGTTGGTTTGGATTCTAAAGCTTCGTCAAACTCTTCCCCGAGTAGAGCACAAGTCGTTCTTTCTTTCTTTTCAAATCAAGGCAGTCAAGCTGAGAGGCTGCGACAGGTTTGCATGGTGTGAAAAAGACCACATTTTCAGATGTTTAAGCTTTGGAGGGGTGGGAGGTACCACAGACAACACATCACAATATCAAACATATTCTTGTCACTCAGCCATAAAAGCATGTAAATACTGATTTATTGAGATACCCCCATGGACCCTGTTTTATAAGGGATGTATCAGGATAAGTCAACATGAAGCACAATCAGGAATTGAGGAAATGAGCAGAAGCATCATGGGATTCTTGTGCTCTGACCGTCAGGGATTAACAAACACAAACCAAAAACCCACTCACTTGAGAAGTTGGCTTGAATCTTTACTCACATCCATTTCAATATATTGGACTGAAATGACCTTGGGGGGGGGGGGAAAAAGGATTTAAATTAAACTTTGGCCTTCCTCGAAAACTAAACTAGAAGTGATTGGAGAAAACTGACACACAGACATGCAAAACAATCTTTTTAAAGGTAAAGTATATTATAACTTGCATACGGATAATAATTCCCGATTGATAATGGGACTCTGGAATAATCGGATATGGGAAAAGACCATGAGTGCCTGCACAAGTTCATCCTAAAGTTACAAAAAAAGTTGAGTGAGATTGCAGCTTTCGGCTTTTACAGTAGAAGAGAGAGCTACGGCTGAGTCGTGGAGCGGATGTAAAACAGTAAGAAAAATGTGTATACAGATTTAGAGAGTGTCAAGGGGTGTACCTTAGTAAGGAAGGAGGAGATGGTTACAGATGAGAACTAACAGCTTGACGCCAACCACAAGGAGAGTCGAGGCCCCTGCGCGCAGCGAAGAAAGTCTTTAGCTGGATGAATCCACCGACGACACTGATGGATGTCATATTCCGTCACGGTGTACAACTTGGACTAATTTCTTCAACAGAAGGCATCATGAAATGATACTGAATAACATCTTCTTATTGAACGTATCAACATGCCCGCAGCGCCCATTCTGTTTTAAAAAAAAAACCCACTGAGAATATTACGATGTATAATTCCACGTATAATTTTAGCAGCAAGTTTTTGTTTAGTTCTCAGACTTTTCCTCTTAAAATTAACTTCACTAAAATCACCAAAAAAAAAAAAGGCCTTTAAAATGTTAGTACTAACTTAGTAAGAACATTTTGTCCTTACATTAATAAAACAAATTTCAACAGGAAGTTTTGAGTTCTCAGGTTAAGGTAGGATAACATTCACTGGAAGGATCTTAATAATTTTAAGTTTGTGGAACAACTCAACTCTGACATATTTAGTGAGGTTATATCAGAGTAGGTGGGCTGCACGGTGGTGCAGTGGTCAGCACTGTGGCCTCACAGCAAGAAGGTTCCGGGTTCGAGTCCTGGCTCCAGCACAGGATCTTTCTGTGTGGAGTCTGCATGTTCTCCCTGTTCCTGTGTGGGTTCTCTCTGGTACTCCAGCTTCCTCCCACAGTCCAAAGACATCAAGAGGGGATGAGGCTGATTGATACTCTAAATTGACCGTAGGTGTGACTGTGAGTGTGAATGGTTGTCTGTCTCTATGTGTTGGCCCTGAGATGGACTGGCAACCTGTCCAGGGTGAACCCCGCCTCTCGCCCGTAGATGCTGGGATAGGCTGCAGCCCCCCCGCGACCCTTACTAGTAAGGAATAAGCGGAAGACGACGATGGATGGATATCAGAGTAGCTGGCATCCTCAAGGCTTCCCCTCATTTCTCTTGTGTTGCTGCTGTCACTCTTCTCTGATTCCTCAAATCCACAGGAGCAACTTTTTGACCTAAATGCAGTAAACAATGTCCTGTGTGGATTTCAGTCAACATTCCGGATCCAAAACATCTATTTGAAACCACACGGATGGCCATGAGGCTGTGGGCTGGCAAATTCACATTAAAAAAAAAAAAAAAAAAGACCAAAAAAAAAAAGTATTTAAAAAATAAGCTTTGGGTTTTGAAGGTTTTTCAAATGTCATATTAGCAGCACAACAGAAGCAGGAGCTGTCTGGAGGTTTAATTGTTGCAAAAGCAGCTGGTTGTCTCCGAGTGTCCTCCCAGTGTTTCTGCTGTCTCTGCACCACCTGTGATACCCCCCCCCCCACACACACACACACCTCAAGCTGGTAAAAGTAAAGTTATAATTGACTCCCATCCTAACTGTATGCTGCTTCACACACAGTTGTACCTCCTTCCTCTAAATGTTGTCATCCGCCCACTATTTCTTACCCAAAACACACATTCTTCCTTTTTTAATTTCTCTCACACGTACTCACATACGCATACTCGGATACCCCCTCCCCCAAAAATTCCAGCTGCTTCTCCACCTTGTCCCCCAAGAGGCAGAATGTGTTTAAGTCCTGGCCACAGGCCAAACACACACACACCCACACACACACGCACACACACACACACACACACACACGCACACACGCACACACACACACACACACACACAATGTTACATTGGAGTAAGTGACAGTTTAACAGAAGATGTGTGCTGGAATCTGTCAGCCAGAGATAGAAAGTGTGTCTGTGTGTGTGTTTGTGTGATTATGTTTCATAATATTAACTCAGAACTGCCAATCTGCCAGGTTGTTTTTGCTGTCATGATAAGGCATAATGTGAATATTCTTGACCTCTCCAATTCATTTCAAAAATTTTAGCTTTGACGCTCAAGAGACGCACAGAGAGGGTGCAGGGGGCGCTTTTAAACTGCGTATTTAGTCGGCAGAACTTTGTGGTCTGATACGTGAAGTCGATGAGGAGGTGTGTCTTTTATTTGATTTTTTTTTTTTTATGAACAAATCTGGCAGACCAGAATTGGAGGATGTGCCAGACCAGCAGAGGACCAGAGGGTAACAAACCAAGACACTCGTGCCTTCTTGTGACAGGGGTGAACCAGAGATGCTGGCCCTCACTTATCAGTCAGGAAACAGGTGTATGATGGGGGAACAATTGTTTCCTTTCAAATCTCAGAATTTATCAGTGGGATTGATTGCATTTTATTGCCTCCTTTTATTTTACAGGAATATTTTAGTTCAGAATCCATTGTTGTTTCACATGATGCAAAATTAAGTGTGTTTTCCTCGTCAAAACAGCTTGCTTTCAGGGACTCCAAACGGGAGCCACAGTAGCCTGGAAATATAGGTTGCGCTTCTTTTTACTGAATTTTATTGCCTGCTATATTTATTATGAGTATGTGAGTGAAAATTCTTTGTTTCATATACAACAAAATTCAATGTCACCTCACACGACTGCAGTGCATCTGGAGCGGCTGGAGGGAATTCCTTCAAGTGTAGTAAATAACGTCCACTGACGTAGGATGGCCTGGCAATATTTTGGTGGTCAAAGCTAAAAGGTCAAAGTCACACAGAGGCATAAAACTGCAATATTTCTAGTTTGATTTTGTGATTACGCGCCCACAACCACCACAACATCCGAGTGAGTGATGAAGGACACTGTGCCACCTTGCAATAACTGTACCCAGCAGTCAATAAACCAGAAACTCAAACATGCTTTATTTCTGTGTTTGGTGAATGTAGAAAACACACTATTTCATTTATGAGGTCACTGTTCAGGCAAACAAGAGCATCTGCCCCCAAACCTCCCGTTCTTCAGATTAGATCAGATTTGAAAACTTAAAGCAGACCATGAGGGTTCTCACAAGACTGGGACACAATGAGTTTATCTAAAAGAAATGATTGCAGTACAGTGCATCTCTCTGTTTTTGTGGTACTATTAAATTTAAGGACTTTTGTTGTCTTTACATGTGTAAGATTTGTAATGTTTTAAGCATCAGAGTGTTTCGTGTCAGTGAGGTTGTTTGTTTTTTTTAACGGAGCCATCTGCTTCTGCTTTCTCCGGCAGCCCTCCCTCCCTCTCTCCCTCCCTCCCTCCCGCTCTGCCTTGTCAACACTCCGCCAATGTTTCCTCTGAGACTACTTAGCCAACACGTTCACGATGAGAGGAAGAATTAGCAGCCAATTACAGTCAGATAGACTGAGCTCTCGAGGTGGAGCTTGAAGGTTATTGGAATAAAGTTCACTGCTGGGTTTCACCAGAATAAAGATTACATCTGTAGGTTTGAGAGTCTTGTGACAGGCCCGTGCCTCTCTCACTTGTCCTTTTTGTGATTATTTGTTCTTTTATTGACCGCTCGCAGCCCTCAGACTTTGTTTTTCTGTTTTATTGTGATGTATAACTTCCTATCTTGAGCTGGTTTCCCAGGCTTTGTCTTGTTCTTGGTCTGTTCAGGTGTGTTAATGTAGAACAACATTTTATGAGAGGCATAACTAACTAAGGTGTGGGGATACTCATGGTAGCCAATAACCCAGGAAAAGAAATCACACCAGTAAAGCATAGTTCATCCATCCATCCATCCATCCATTTTCTACCGCTTATCCTGTTAAGGGTCACGGGGGGGGGGGGGGGGGGGGGGCTGGAGCCTATCCCAGCAGCCTTCAGGCGAGAGGCGGGGTTCACCCTGGACAGGTCACCAGTCCATCACAGGACCAACACATAGAGACAGACAACCATTCACACTCACAGTCACACCTACGGTCAATTTAGAGTATCAATCAGCCTCGTCCCCTCTTGATGTCTTTGGACTGTGGGAGGAAGGAAGGAAGGAACAGGGAGAACATGGAGACTCCACACAGAGAGATCCCATACTGGGACTTGAACCCGGAACTTTCTTGCTGTGAGGCGACAGCGCTGACCACTGCACCACCTTGCCACCCATAAAGTGTAGGGGACAACTTAAATTAGTAGATGATGGGCTTGTTGGAGGCAAGCAATAGTTGTGATTGGAGAACCAAGAAAAGAGAGCTGAGACTGCAGCAGCTGCACGGATCCTACCGAAAGCTCCTTTGAAGACAACAGACTTCTTTTATCTCATGAAGTCAGGACAGTGATAATCAACTTGTTAGGCCGTCCCAATCCAATCTAGCTATGGGCATGTTAATAAAAGGGGAGAATTTGATACCAGATGATACAGGTCAAATAGAGCCAAATAGTATAATAGGCTATAAGAATCCAATGTAATACTGCACTCAAATAGTGTTTTTTGTCTTTCAAGTACTCACACAGGTCTCTTGAGCACACAGAGATGTTTTTCCCCCCGCAACATCTCCTAATTATCTTTGTGACCCCAAATGCAGGAAGAGCCCCTGACAAGTATTTAGCATGACGCTAATGGTGACTGAGGCTAACAGCAGCTACAGCAACAAACGCTGCACTACAGCACATCATCCGCCATCATCCTTATTGTCTGTATCCAGTAGAATGCTCGGTTAAGGTCGATCACAATTAACATCGATATATTAAACTAAATGATACGACCAATTATAAACTAAGGAATATTACTAAATATATGGGGCTAGCTTGTTCTACACTCTGGGGTCACACAACGAGGGGATGCTGGAAGAAAGATCATCTTTCATGATGCAGTACCTGCACGTAATGACCCTAACGAAGACTAGAGAAGTCCCTGTACTTCAGCCATTTTGAACATGTCGCCATGTGAAATGAAGGCGTTTTATTCTACACTCCTCTGACAGCGTGCCTCGGATTCATTTTTGAAGGACACTTGCGTTTTCACATGTTTATTCAAACCTCACCCATGCCATGAGCCATTCACAAGACGGCATAAACGCTTTTTTTTGGGTTTAACAAATATGGGAAATATGAATCAATTCATAATACAGGCTAAAAGCAACAAGTTACCATGGAGATGCACCTCAATGAAAAGTGAGCCACCTTGATTCACTTACCTCATATTAAAACATGTTGCTCTTCCTCTCTGTCACAGTGTTGTGGGAATCACTTGTTTCACTCTTACTTCAAACCAAGCTACGATAGTGCCTCGTGTCTGACGGACTCGATGGGATCCACATCCCGAATTTTTCTCTGAGGTGTATTAAAAGACAGCATACATCAAACAATGAACAAATTCATCCGTGCCATTTCATCTTTGTCTTATCTTCTCCATCTTCCTTCTCTCATATTCCTACTCCTCTCACATCAGCAGTAACACAGCAGTGTTTCAGCAAACAGCTTTCCTATTCTCTGTGAACTAATGGTTTTTTGTGACCCACAGGGCAACCATTGCTCTCTGAGTGGTGCCGATCCGCAGATTGTCTCTTGGCAACTATCAAAAGAAGCAGGCAAATAGAATCGCAGCTACTCACTGAAAAGACCAATGCTTTACTGACATAACATTTATTTTCAGTATTCAATTATAAGAGTATGTACTGGTCAGTGTAACCTCATATGTAGAGAAAAACGCTCTAAGTTTTAGATGCAGCTTGTTGTGTATAAAAGAAGCGACGCATCTGCGCGTGTTGAGAGTGTCAAAAAGTACAAAGTTGTCGGGCTTTTCACTGTTATTCCTGGGTTTGTAGACGAAAGGAAAAAAGAAAGGGGGAAAATATCAGTAACTATCTAGATGTTAGAGTCAGTTCAGTCTGAAGGTGAACTGAAAAACAGAAAACATGTCCAGGGAGAACAGTGGTAGTTAGAAGTATTTAACCTTGAAAAATACAATAAAGTAAAATAATAAAATAAAGTAAAACATCTAGTGAGTGATTTCTTGAAATAAATAAAGATTTTACCAAACAATGATTGCATGATGAATGTTGGGGGAATAAAAAATCCTTTCTGTCTCGACAATGGAGGGGGCAGCATGGCTCAGAGGTAGCATGACAGTCTAGCAACAGAGGGGTCGCTGGTTCGATCCTCACTTCCCCCGTGACCGTGTCAAAGTGTCCTTGAGGGAAATACTGAGACCTTAATTGCTCCTGATGGCCATCCAGGGTGAGCCCCGCCTCTCGGCCAATGTCAACTGAGATAGGCCCCAACCCCCCCCCCCCCCCCGCGCGCGCGACCCTTAACAGATAAGCAGCGTAGAAAATGGATGCATGGATGGGTGTTGACAATGGTTCCTGTTATACTTTACCAGTGGTAATATGGTAATAATACTGCAGGTGGTTAACTCTGCAATATGATCAACCACAACAACTTAGAGCAAAACACACCGAGCTGGGCTCAAATGAAAAACTGTTGATCAATATAAATACCATTCCGCCATCGATCGGATTTAATCACGAAGCTGTTTCTGATGCGTTCATTTTTAAGTTGCTATGCTTGTATATTGGATTCAGCTCTTGACTGTGTTGAAGTAATACACACACACACACACACACACATAAGACTGAGCCATTTTCTCTTCAGTTGAGTAAATAAGGGCGTACCTACGTGACACAGCACTACGAGCTTAAAAATTCATCGAAGCTTCGAGGTTTAAGCTGAATCAGTACAGTGCAGGAGAAATGACTTTTTGTAGCAGATGCCTCAGTAAAAACAGGGCTGAGGTAACAAGTCATTGTTCATGTAAGTGGTCTTATTTCATTTTATGTATACTTTTCATTTTGTTGGTTGTAGAACTGCAATATTGTACTCAAAGGTGTGTTATAGCGTATTTACTGTCATGAGTTCATTTGCTGCGTTGCCACAGATACATGTTGATTCAAATGATCGATCTGTCAGTCAATTTGAACGTTAATGGAAGTTATTACTTGTTTGCGGTTGATTCATCTGAATTAGATGCATATATCAATTTTGGCTGTGATAAGCACTTTAATCTGTCCATTCTAATTAATTTAGGTGAATCTTTGACTGAATGTATGGTTACATTTTAGAGGTTGAAAGAGTTTTCTATGAAATATTTAAACTAGACACAGCCAAGATGTATTGCTGCCCTCCACTAGTTACTCAAAGCCCTTTTACTTACAAGCTAACTTGTCACATGTCAAGGGTCAAGGGTGGGATTAATTGCATTTTTTTCCATAAATAATTCATTTCAATTACTTTTCCAACCCTATAAAATAGTTTTTGTGTCACGTGATCCGAAACAGACCTGACAAATCACACATACTGTAAATTCCTCTGTGTTTCCTCAGGTCATGGGATGAATTCCATGACTGTGCCAACGTGGCAATGGCAGGCTGTCCAGAGGAAGCAGCAGCTGTCTGGGAGTCTCTCCGCCAGGAGTCTAAGAAGATGCAGTTCTCAGGGAACCTCTACGACATGTGCTCCAAGCGCAACAGCCACCCAGCAGCCTCAATCTCCCCGCACGGCTCAGCCAACCAGGGGGAGATCAACCAAGAGTCTCTCAGAGCGGCTGCCCGTCACTTGACGGGCTGCTGCTCTTACCTTCTCCAGCTACTGCCCCCTCTGCTGCTGCTGCTGCTGATTTGGATATAACAACCCCAAAGAAATGGGACTATAGATACAAACTTTATGTTTTTGCCCTCCCCACAAGCTCACAGACTTTCCGACGTATTTTTTTCTCTGTCTTGGCAGGGGAGTTGTTTCATGTACATTCTCTGCCTTTTAATTAGCCTCGCTTTTGGAAACATATACAATTCATACTGAAATAGACGAACACTCCTACAGCACATACATAGTTAAACAGATGCTTAAAGCAGCCACATATCATCTGTCTCTATTTCCATGCATCTCATTAGTGTGAGCGTGCATATGATAGTTTCAGGGGGAGCCTGTGTGAGAGTAATAAGAGCTGAATATTAAGGACTTCCCGCTTGATAAATTTGAGCAGTGATGAAGAGGCACTCTACAGTGCTTTGTTCCAGCTAAAGCCACTCACTATATAAGCTTATAATAGCTTATGTAGTGTTAACCATTAGATAACGATTTCCATTCAACATCTTGAGGTTCTGGAACATTGCACAACACTCCCTCTTTTCAGAAGACTGGCTCACATCTCTTTGACCACCAATTTAAAAACGGAATATGAGGTTCATTTGATGCATTTCTTAAAATATATATAAGAATGTGTCCTATATTGTTGTAAAAAAAATATGATTTCTTCTTCTTCTTGTTATCATCATTATTATTATTATTATTATTAATTTTTATTTGAAATGTTTTGATTTGCCAACCACACAGCTTTCCTGAAAACGGAAAATACTTTCCATCTTTTTAAAGCAACATTGTAAGAATAGCTCAAGTGCATGATGGCTATGTTGTGTTTCATGTCAGAGCGGGAAATATGGCAAAAACAAACTGAATAAGGTATCGTTAAAGTTTTGAAAGTAATTCATTAAGTCTAAGGAAAGTCATGGCACCAGCCGATGAAGTGATAAATGTTAATTTCGGGACTGTTGTAAAAGCTTCTAGATACCCACCCACGCGCCTCCCACCTGTACTGGTACTTAACTCCTGTCTGCATTTGACCTGATTCTCCATGGACCAGCTTGACAGGAATATTCAAGAGCGAAGAGACGATGAAATAAAAACAAACTCTGGGTCACACTGGTGCATGTTTCAATAACAGTAGGAAAACCCTTTTTTACATAAACCAAAGGTCAAGGCTCAGCTCCCCCAGGCTCACCCATCCTCTAATCTAATAACACAAGCGGAAGAGCTGTGGGTGGAGATGAAGAGTCTTCTACAGCCCCAAATTGGTATTGCTCTCCAGGGACTCAATGCCTACTAAGTCAGACCCATTTTGGAGCAATCGCATAAAAAAATAAAAAAAATCCCTGAACGATCTGATTAAATCCCCTCTGGAAATTAAACCTTGCCCACATATTCTGTCTCACTCAGAAAGACATCCAGTTCCTGAACATTACTATCTGATGGTGTCTTCTTGCTTTAATGCATTTGAATGGTGTCAAAGATTAAGAGAATATTTGTATTTGTTCCACAGAGAACAAGAGTCTTCAAGGGCTGAAGGATTCATATCAACTAAATGAAGTCACCACCATGAATCCTGGCTCAGTGTGCTGAACGAATACCCCCATCATTTAGAGAATTGCAAGAAAAAAGCCCAAGGCCCCTTGATCTGATTGACGCCTCAGACAGCAAAGAGTAGACCAGTCACCCGCACATAAAAGAACAATCAACTAGTCTTACTTTGCTTCTCGGTAGCAATGGCACGTGTGGCATGATCCTACCTCTTGTTCCACAGGTAGATAGGCTGCAAGACTCAGCTGCAGAGTTTTGACTGAAAACGCTTTTGAGTGCAGTTATCAGATTTCCTGCCGCCTCATAGGATCATAAACTTGTTCCACTTAAGAAACTGACGACTATACAGAGGCATTTGCGTACAGCGTCAAGTTCTGTTCTGGGAAGAAATAGATGGATATGAGTGGAACAACAGCGCTCTTATAATTGGACCACCAACTGAGTTGAACGGAGCACATGTTGAAATTACTGCAACGTGTTCAGAGAAAGAAGAGAAAAGAGGCTGTTGCATGTATATTTGATCAAATTCTGCAACATCCAGAATGTACAGAGCTCGTTAGATTCCCAGGACATTCACAGGCTGCGTGAACAAAACAGATTTTACTTGATGCTCAGACTTGCGTTTTTGGCTTGCTGGCTGTTGCATACGACTGTCAGTTGCAGCAGGCAAACAAAAATGTACAGCAGTCGCGTTTCCATCAATTTATCCTGGAGGGCTGCCTGCTGACATGTGATGGTTCTTCCGTCTCTCCCGGGCTGTGGTTTTATATTTAGCTGCTGTTATCTTGGATTGAAAATCGGTAGCAATACGGCGGGACAATAATGACCAGCAACATGTCTTGTCTGGATCTTCCTGTTTACTTTTTTATTCCACCATGACACCTTGGTTCCTCCCTGTGCTCCTCTCCACCTGGTCCCTGTCAAAACAATGGCAGGAATCAAAAGTCTCTATTCAAGAGTAAATGACTGACCGGATGAAACATTATTCAAAGGTCTTGTAAGTTTATCCCAGTAATGATCCATGCTAACAATTACTGCAACTTCAAATGATCTAAAAAGACGAGGGGAATACTGCCGGTCTTTATGTACTGTTGCTGTTCATGTACATTTAAATAATCTTTTAGGCAAGAATGTAGGTCGTTAAACCTTTAATCTGTGGTGCTTTTAGCTTCTACAATTTGATGACCTAATGTTCAAGTGTGAGAGCTGCTGGTGGATGCCAGACCTCCGAAACATCTCAGAATAGTTGAACTATAGTTTCTTGGCCTATTTTATTCATCCTCATGGAAACACACTTAATACACATTTCCTTTTTTTCCCCCGAGACTTTCTCCCAGTTTATTCATAGAAACACAACTAATGTGGAGTTTGAGTGACAGTCCAGCATTCTGACCCATGATCCCTTTTACTAGCAGATGAGCAGGAAGCTCGGGGTGCAGACAACATGGAGAAAAGGTCAACACTGTATATACAGTCCAGATATATTTGTCGAGGCACAGCTGTTATCAGAGAAAATATGAAATTGTGTCAGTTTGGATTTTTAAACCAAGTGTAGAACAATTTGTCATATTTGTAGTTGGGGCATAACAGTTTTCTGTGGAGCGGGAAGGTGACTTTACAGCTGAAGTTTAAGTGAAAGCGTGCCAGAGTTGTTTTTATTTGCCCAAATATGAGAGCCCTCAGGGCTCCACTTTGGCAGCTGGTATCGTGGCCCTACGGTATGGGAACGACACATACGCGAGCCAGAAATGCAGTGTATTTCATGCTCCAGGAATTGTAGTTTGGCCCCGCAGGTCTGCTCAAGCTGCTTGTTATTCTAAGTGTCAGCGGTTAACACTTGTTCCTGTCTAGCCCAGGATCAGAAACACTGTTAGATTAGAGTCAGACAGCAAGAGAGATGAGTACACACCTGGAAAACAAACACCGTTCCTCCTAGTTGAGAACTGCTAGATTGAATCCGCCTGTCTAGCGGTGAATATGTCTTACACGGGGGGCTTTAGGTTGTAGGTGTACTTTTCTTTCTTCACATAAAATAAATCAAAGGAGCCTGACTTTAAAGTGTTACCCTGGAAAGTGTCAAAGCACAAAACAAAATCCTCAAAGGCTGCAACAGCATGCTCACCTTTAGAGAGGTGAACATAAATAAAAACGGATTACACAAAGAAGATCCAAAGAGAGTTTGTCTACCTTGCCAGTGGCAAGATCACAAAACAGACCCACAGAGTTGAACTCATCTGGAGACAGTTATACTGTAGCCATTTTATTTGTCTTAGTCAAATGTTTAAAAACAAACAAACAAGCTTTTTGTCATTCTTAGGCTGACATAGAAATGACCAATTCTGAATCTTAACCCCTGGAAGCAGCAGCTGTAGGGGCACAGGAGCAGAAGGAACTGGAAGTTAAATCCCGGTGAGAGGCTGAAGGAACCAAGGAGAAATCACGCTCTCAAAATGAAAAAGCTCCTATCAGCCAGAGATATGCTTGGATGGTTTAAAGACACTGCTGTAGTTCTGAACTTTAATTAACTGACAGAATTAGTAATTAGGGGCCTTAATCACCAAGGTGCAGCAATTTCCATCTCCACTCAGATAAGATGTTGCCATTGGAGGCTACATCTGAGTAGATCATAAACGGCTGGATGCGTTTGTTTAAATCGAGGCGTCTAATGAGTTGGCTCCTCATACTGTAACTTCACCCACAGTATTGTTTTATCTCGTTCAGATTAGATTTCAAAGTCCTTTGGTTGTTTTTCCTTCTATTTTGGTAAAACATGAGAAAACTTATGAAATCGCTTCCATGTGAAAATATATGACATGTAAGGTAGACGGACAAATCTGATTTCTGAGTGGTTTTCAATAACGCTGCAGTGTAAATGCAATGTTATTGACCAGAACACAGTAGGGGTTTATTTTCCAGTGCTGCATTCGAGACTGAGCATCTCTTCGCCTCCAGCTAAAGCTCGGTGCTCAGGCAGCTAAATTAGACAGGAATGGCTGCAGAAGAAAGTGATACATTCTTCAACGACCATATATCATTGTCACATTAATGGTATAGAGGACTGGCTGTTATTGCTGTGTCGAAATGGCAGTGGCGACTGGTAGCCTCTATATCACTCTGTGGTTAGTGTCAGTGTTCCTCTACATGAGGACATTTTACAGAAACACTTTTCTTCGCTGCTCCTGTCAGACTCGGTTTGCTCTCGCTCTCTTTGAAGGAGATCTTCGGTCTCATTTGATCCAATCTGAATTCTTGTTTATCTTGCCTTTGTTCGTCCTAGTAAAACTGCTGATTAGCCTCAGTCCAGACAGTGATGGCCCGCACACCTGCTATCAACATGCATCCTGGCTGATCACCCAAAGAGCACTGAGATGTGATCGCTGACGCCACGTTCCTCTAATCTCAACTGAAATACCCACTCAGTTGTAAACTACCGGCAGCACATTATTAGCATTATTTCACAATTTGTGAGCAATTTGAAAAAAAGCTGGGAATGCACTCTCTGTTTATAACCCATGCATGCGGTCTTGGATTGTTTGTCTCACAAGCTGTTTATGCTCATGTCAAGATCATGCTCTTGAGCTGCAGGCTTCATTGGAATCAAGAGATTGTAGTTTCCATCCGGAGACAACCAGAGTGGAATACATCACCTCGCTATATGGTAATGAATCTATAGGCGCGTTCTGCTTCTGACACAAGGTGCATCTCCATCCAGCTCTGAGTTGATACACAGAAAATATTTATACATTTGTTAATATTGCAAAACTTATTTATGCTTAGGGGAGGTGGAAAAGTGGCAGAACCAATTAAAATTACATGCAAATAAATGCAATTGAAACAGATTCAGCAGATAAATGGTGACATGTTTTCATCTCGTGATGGTCAGGGTCAGTGAACTCTTCCAAGATCACATCGCTGTAATAACGGTTGTTTTTAAATGTCCAGCAATAAGATTTATATCCGTCCTGTTCTTTAGTTTACTTTCCCTCTGCGTTTGTTTGAGGTTTGACTCTATTAATGACATCATCTCACTGTAATTTCAGAAAATTTGTTTGAATAGATTTGGAAGGAAACCTGACTAAAATGTATAAATCATTCATTTGTACAGCAAGAGAACAAATAACTGTATTTTTCACTCGTGTTAGGCAACTTGATTTCCCTGAGACAACAAGGAATGGAGCCAGTCTGTTGTTATTTCAGTGTCTTCTTTTCATTTGTTGCTGAAAACAATAAAACTATAGATAACAGGAATAAAGATTATTTGCACTGAGGACAGAGAAAGGAGATCGGACCATGTCACAAGCCACTCACGTTGCCCGTCCACTCACGTTCGCGCAACGTGTCACTGCAGGTCTCAACAGGCAGAGAGAATATTAAACTGCAGCTTTAGCCAAATTTTTGTCCTTCCAATCACTGGAATTATCTATCAAGTATTAGCAACCAGAATATTGTGAATAGACTGAAAAATAAAGATCTGACATTGTGCGAAAAAAAAGCAATGTGCTTACATCCCTCCATGTCAAATAATGACGCTCACCGCTTGTTGACGCTTCCTCTCCATGAGTTTGCATTTTATACGAATGCACCTCAAAAAAAGAGCACTTAAGAGTCTGTATAAATGCAAATGACTTCAAACTAACTTCAGAGTCAATAGTTTTGAAAGTATTTAGCAGAAAAGACAGGAGGTAGGCCGGATAGGGTGGAGGACAGTCCAGGTCAGCTCGAGTCTCATTCTAACAAGTCTTCATCCCTGTGTCACAACATTCCCCTTGAACACGAGCAACACACAACTCTATAACACAGTGAGAAAAATAAAAACTACATCAGAAATTTTGTGCACATATGATTGGGCATGGGACCAATGCAGTGGATGTCAGAATACACACGCACGCACGCACGCACGCACGCACGCACGCACGCACGCACGCACACCTGACAAGTGCCACCTTTACATCTTTGACAGTTTCTGTTCAATGTGCTTGATCTGACACCTTATAGGCAAATCAGAACACTCACTCACACACTCGCACACACGCACACACACAAAATGCTGATTAAAATGGCTTGGCTAACAGGAAGTTCAAATCCCCATCAAAGACGCAGTAAACTAAACACAACAATTCTGTCAAAATGTGTTTTTACCTTTTTCACTATGACTTTTCCCACGGATGATTTGTTCGTTTAATCAAGGCTGTGTGCAAGTGTGTGTGGGAGCAGTTGTCATATATGTCACTGTGCTGTAAATTAGCTCGTCGAACTTATCATGCCACACCTTGTACATATCATCGTTACCAATGAAGCCGCTCGTCTCAGATGCTTTCTGAGCCAAATGTTGCTCCCTGAACTTGTTTGTTCGTAAACGTCGCATGCATTACTGAACTTTCTCTGCCTTTGTGTGAGAAACCAAATAGCAAGTCTAAAGCTGATGTGTACACGTATGACCCTGTGAAATGTGTGTTAACACCACAAACCTTTGTGAACCTGAAAGACAAAAGTGTGTTTCTGTGGATTAAAAAAAGCGTCCGAGCTGCACTGCTGTTTGCTGCCTCCCATCAAACAAAAGAGGAGATCCAAACATCTAGGATCATGGACGAAGGAAAGACTTTTCCGGGCTACACAACAGAAGCTCTTACAGATCTCACATGGCTGTGTGTCTTCTGTGGACAACAAGCTCTGTTATCAATGCAGTGAAAAGAACTTTCTCTGTTTGTGGAAAAAAACAAATTCTGTACGTCCTTCGCTGCCTTTCTGTGTCTGCTCGTCTCTGCTGCATTGTTCTGCTCTCCTTACAGGTGCTTCATCTGTCCATCCTTCAATCCATCCGTGTGTAGTAGGTTTTGCTACCTTTATAGAAAATCATTAAACAGATGTTGACTGAAGAATGGAGTGTGTTCACATTTCTCAACATTTCCATGAGATCTGATGGAGCTGGACTTTTGTTTTTCTTTTCCATCTTGCCTTGTCCTCATGTTGGTCCTCACCTTTTAGAAATGTGGCCAGAGTAGTGAAGTTCATTAACAATAGAAAAGCAATTGATTCGGAGAAAACTCAGACTTGCGTTTTGAGCCTGCATTAAAGGGTTTTACAATTTATTCAGAAGTCTGGAGATCCCTGGGTTGAAGATATTCCATTTTTGTAGTTAGTATTGCAAACTCGTGTACAGTAGAACCTCTCTGATCATCTGGCTGCTCGTGTTTCTCGCCTTCCCTCAGTTGCAAAGTCATCTTAGGATAAACTTCACATTACATTTACAACACCTTTTTTTTCACATGTCTAAGTTGTTAAAGGCATAACTGTGAAATAAATGATTTAAGTAACAACATACATGAGCTTGTTACATTTTGTATGATTCAAGTATGAAACAGTATTTTTATTTTATTTTTTTTAAACTACAGTGTACTGAATTACCAGCTAAAGCATGTTATGTTTGTAGGTACAACTTTACCTGCAGGCTCTTCTGGAGGTTCACTGAGTTTGCAGGAATTGTTGCCTGAGCATATTGACACCCAGACTCAAGGATGGCCTGAAAAACCTGCCAGTATGAAAAGGGATATTTCTACTTGAATTGATGAAATTATTGGAACTATTATGGGACCGATGTGGAAAACAGTCTGCCAGGGACGATCTTGACATACATCACTCGACAACTGAGCGCAGTCTGATACAACCTTTCCATAGCTCTTAAATATGAATAAATATAGCCTCTTGGCGTGGAACTTGTTTTTTTCTGACATTGCCTCAAGACGCACGGTTTCACATCGTAACTTGTTTATGAATTTTCAAGAAATAAAACAAAACGAGTCAGCCTGCATGTTTGACACGTTCTTATTCGCACATCAACATCATTCCACTTCTTGGCATGTTTCCATGTAGCTGTAATTGTGAACTTAAATACCAGGGATACAATTTTTACCAAAGGAGAGTCAAGTAATGAGGGAACTAAAATGCTTGCTGAGTGCTTCTCTCCCCAAATTTTCCATCCATCCATCCATCCATCCATTTTCTACCGCTTATTCTGTTAAGGGTCGTGGGGGGGCTGGAGCCTATCCCAGCAGCCATCGGGGGAGAGGCGGGGTTCACCCTGGACGGGTCGCCGCACTGCAAAAAAAGCCAACTTGTATTTTTTAGTCTAAAACAGTGATTTTAGTCAGCAAAACTTAAAAAATTAAATTATTGCCATTTAGGGCAATAATGTAAACAAAGCAAGCCAGTTGTACCGTATGCTCCAGAACACGCTGGTGAGCTGTTGTTACTTACATATTTACGTTGGGGTTCAAAGCAAGGGACAATAGTTCCGCTAAATCTTATTTATTTGTTGTGGAATGCGGGAAAGTCAACTTTCTGAGTCGGCACTTGAAGTCTCATTGTGGCTGCTGCCTTGAGCTGGAGTGCACACAGGTAAGTCTTTTGTTGTGGAAAAAGCGATCATCGCCCTTCAAGATCTCCCTGACCTGCCAACTGCTTTTTCTTACATCTTTGGACTGAAATACGCTTTAAACCTGAGGTACCCAAAAGATCTCCAGTGAACATCTGAAACTGTTCAGCAGGTTTTCGTGGAACTTGGTACGGACCTCTCTGCAAGGGTCAGATCCCTCAAAAACAAACTCCTTCAGTTGAATCCACATGTTAACTGATAATGACGGATCTGGAATTTGTTGGCCTCTGAACACCGAGTTAATTTACTCTTCCTGTTAACTCTCACTCAACTCTGATGCACCTCGAACTCCCAGTCTCTTACTTTTACGTATTTTGCACTTCATTCCTCAAACACGTTACGTGTTAAGATTCAGCGTTACGAAGAAGAATTAGCAGAAGTTATGGCACTCGGTGACCTTGTAAACCGATTTCTTAGAGTTCATACTGCTTCTGTATGGTCTTGGAAATGCGTGTTTGATCTTTTATTCAGTCTCAAAGTTTACAAGTATACAATGCTGCACAAGTTGACTGCTAGGACCGGGAACATTGGGTCTCATTAGTTTGCATTTTACTTGGCTCGGTTGGAAGGGACTCAGAAATTTGATACAGTAAATAAAACAAATGTTTTGAATGTATATGTTGCATCTGTAATTATTTAAACATTTGATTAGAAGTTATTGGTTCGAAATGAAAAAGTTGGGTAAACTACTGCAGTGCGCAATTTTAAATTCCTCTTGAATTATTCTGCTATACAAATTCAAGTAGATTCTGTGTAAGGAATCAGAATTATTACATGCAAATTTATAAGTTAGTACAACTTACTGTTAAGTTGACACAAATCAGAATTCAGAGCTGAGCAAACTCAATAGCAAAACTTAGAATATTTACTTTATTTGTCCAACTTAAAATTTTATCAAAGTTTGTTGCCGTAATTTAAATTCAAGGGTCACGGGGGGCTGGAGCCTATCCCAGCAGCCTTCAGTGAGAGGCGGGGTTCACCCTGGACAGGTCACCAGTCCATCACAGGACCAACACATAGAGACAGACAACCATTCGCACTCACAGTCACACCTACGGTCAATTTAGAGTATCAATCAGCCTCGTCCCCTCTTGATGTCTTTGGACTGTGGGAGGAAGCTGGAGTACCAGAGAGAACCCACGCAGGAACAGGGAGAACATGGAGACTCACACAGTAAGGTTACTCGAATCTGGAACCTTCTTGCTGTGAGGCAACAGACAATGCTAACCACTGCACCGCCGAGCCGCTCCCAAAATTTTCATCATTTACTTCCTGTGTAGATAAATGAATTGAAATACCCAACATGATAGTCGTATTATGAACATCACACTTGAGTATTTCTATACAGAAGTACAGTATATTTGTTACTTAGAAATGTTTGTGTGTTTAGATGTTATTGCAAGTCATTTGTATTTCAATGAGGTGCCACTGCACCAAAGAGTATCAAGGAGTTCTGGTTGGATGTGTACGGATCAAAGACAATGAAATGAGCGTCCAGCAAGTGCTTGAGAGTAATTACTCATCAGCTATAAAGGAGAATGTTACACCCGCTTCCTTAAGCAGCTACTCAGTGTGAGTCTGAACACATGAACACAATTTTACTGAACTGTCCCTTTTTTCTTTCTCCTGTGTCCCAATTGAGTCTTTGACTTGAAAATGTGTCTGTTCTGCGTTTTTTTCCCTTGGGTTTTGTCTCCGGAGTGGATTCCAGTAACGCTATTTTTGCTCACTATGGCCATTATGTGAAATTTGATTCAGGATACACAGGCTCAACTCCTCGTGTTCATGCAAAACCACCGCAGGGATAGCTTTACCCTCTGAGGCTCCCAAAATATTTCTTGAGTGCATGTGGTAACAGATGTTGTCCTACAGTGGACACACTGGACCTGACCTTTAGCTGCTGTTTGCATCGAATCAGCCAAAGATCACAATGTGAGGATGGATGCAATAATCTGATATAGTGCAGTCGGTGTGTGTATCTGTGTGTGTGTGTGTGTGTGTGTGTGTGTGTGCGTGTGCGTGTGTGTTCGGCCTTGCACTGTACTTCATCAACACAGTATGGTGTGAGAGGGAGTCTCAGGTGAAAGCCATATATGTTATGCAGGAGTTGCTCCAAGTTATTTGGACGTGTTTTTTTTTTTTTTTTGCAAATGAATATTTTATTACAGCCGGATGCCTCAGTAAACAGAGAAGCAGCAGCAGTTTATAATGTGAAGATGAATTCCCAGAGCGCCATGGGTTTACACAGTAAGTGCATAAGCACGTGTAAACACACACTGGAATGGTCTGGGACAAGATGCGCACGCGCACGGACTCACGTACGGACGCACACACACACGCACACACACACACACACACAGACAAACACAGAAACAACACACGCGTTCTTGCAGATTCAAATGCAACATCTGCACTTATTGACATTGTGAAGTTGTTACAATATTATTTCAGACTCAGCAATCTGCCTCAAAGGTCAGTTTGCTTCCAACAGACGATGAGCAGCAAACCTTCAGCTCCAGGCGCAGCAATTATAGAGAAAGCATCTTTGCAGGGTTGTGCTTAGAAAAGTGGGCATAGACGTCTGCGTCAAAGTTTATCATTTATTTATTTCGACCTTGAGGTGCAAGTGTTTTCATCACGGTGGCAGCTCTCATGCACATGTACATCTGTGAGCAGCATGATTACACACATACAGCAGAAGCCAACACTACCTGAAGATGCTGTCTAGGAATATTTGAAGCACTAAAGTAGAGACTGTCACTGCAGTCTTCATATTAGTAGGAATAACAACCACCCTAAGCACCATCATCATCATCATCATCATCATCATCATCATCAAATATGCTCACAGTTTATTCAAACAAACATGACATGAAAGAAAATGTCCTATTGCAGTAAGCAAGAAAATTAAGCAGAGGGAAGATGGTTGAAACCCACCTCACGAGTCCTGGCTGAGGTGGTTTATGTGTTCTCACAGAAAAAGAAACAAAAGCCATGTCAGTTCAATAGTAGGTATACAGGAAAATAAAGATAAACTAGGATTCATAACATATTCACTCCTAAAATGTTATTTCTCAACAAAACCTTTAAAACACATGTAATAATATGGTTTCTCCAGTGTGAACACTCGTATACAGTCCTTTTTTCCTGACTGTGATTTTTTCCCATAAAAACAGCAGGGTAAATGTTTTATTTGTCATAATATTGGTCCATATCCATGAGATCAGGTCAGGGAGCGCTGGAGCAGCAGTTAATGTATGCTAGCAAGCCTTCCTGACATGAGCCAGCCAATAGCACAACTTGTAATTTCAGCTAACAGCATGTCAGTTGGTCTGGTAGGGACAGAAGGCTGAACTTATGATGATGATAGGTCATTTTTATTTTTGCCCCTCTTCTCTTTTTACATTTCTCTGCTCCAGATAAGTGTGTCATAGTGGCAAACATGCTGGTTTGTCATAAATTATTCACAAGTTTGGATACGACTAGAGCTCCTCTGTTCTTCTTCCCCTTTTCAACAGGAATGCAAAAAAAGTGAAAAACAGCTCTGCGTGTATTGTAAATGCAACTGATAAAGATGATATAGAAGGGAGTTATGAAGTAAACATCTCCTGTTATCTGTCAGACTGCAGGCAGTAGGGTTTCAGGTGGACTATTGTATATACTGTATATTCTGTATAGGATGTTCATCCATCCATTCTCCCATCCACTTGCACTTAAAGATGAACTGAAAATTCCATAAAATTATCAGTTCCATGACAGGCACAGAAGATAAAATATTACCTGTTGAGGACTAAATCACACAACATATTAATTTGCTATTAAATACAATCTATTTTCTACTGCTTATCCTGTTAAGGGTCATGGGGGGGTGGGGGGGGGGGGCTGCAGCCTCTCCCAGCGGCTTGAGGGTGAGAGGCGGGGTTCACCCTGGACAGGTCACCAGTCCATCACAGGACCAACACATAGAGACAGACAAACATTCACACTCACAGTCACACCTACAGTCAATTTAGAGTATCAATCAGCCTCGTCCCCTCTTGATGTCTTTGGACTGTGGGAGGAAGCTGGAGTACCAGAGAGAACCCACACAGGAACAGGGAGAACATGCAGACTCCACACAGAAAGATCCTGAGCTGGAGCTGGGACTCAAACCTGGAACCTTCTTGCTGTGAGGCCACAGTAGTGACCACTGCACCACCATGCTGCCTTACTATTAAATACCAATTTCTAATATGCAATTACGTCGGAGGTGTGTGTACTTCTATGATGATGTCAAAACAAGTATACAACACACATGGCAGCCAGGCTCATGGGAAGGATTTTGACTTATTCTAATATTACTCATCCAGGTGAGTTTATCCCAGTGTTATATCACACACACACACACACACACACACACACACACACACACACACACACACACACACACTTATTTTTTTCTTCAGCACATGGTTCTTAACTAAGTGTCTAAGGGCCTTCACAACATTTCTATGGCTTTCCACTTACCATCATTAAGGCCACCATGGTGTCAAATTAATGAATTGGTGGAAATCTAATATTGAAAATGTGTTTAATCACACAAAGGTCTATTAAGGATTCATGACATATCTAATTATTACCCAGAAATTACTTACCAACGATCCTAATAGTCTGGTTCATCCATGATGTGCATGAAGAAGAAAAAAACCTTCTCTTTTATTGCATTTTACAGCCACAAAGACAGAGGGGGGAATTTTTATTACCCATAAAATTATCATAAAATTTGAGTTGTGGAGTTTTTTTTTCTTCAGTGCATCGATAACAGGGAATAAAAACAGACATTTATAGAAATCAGCATGAATTTATGCACCATATACAATAGCTGTCATTGATTCGTCCATTCATTCAGTCCACGTCCTCTGTGGCCATTTGACGTCAGTGGCTTTTGTCCTCTCAAAAATGCTATTAATATTTTACACTTATGATCCATTTGTTACATTTTCGGTTTCGTCTGGACCTTGACAACAAACAGAGAAGCCCATAACTTTGAACACAAATCACAAGTACGCTTGCTTTATACAGCTTACAGGATATCTACTAAATGAAAGATGAAAGTGCAAAGCCCTGACAAACAAGAGGTGTGCATCTCAACCTTTCAGACCGACTGTCCAGCTGTGGAGGGGGAGAGGTCAGTAGCAATCAGACCAGCGAGGTGTCCCGACCAAATGAGAGCAGGTGTTGAGCAAAAGATGAGGTGGAATCTCTGGAGCAAGGATTCACCAAGAATCATCTTCCTCCTTCAGGCTGTCTACCACATCCTTCCAAATTTAGCAGGACGATGTCCTCCAGACAACTGAAGTTCCTTCAGCATCAGCTGGAGGAAAATAAGGAACATCATCCCATTTGGAAAGGGATGAGAGAGGCCGAATAGAGAACAGCAACACGCAACTGGGCTGCTCTTTGCCGCGCATGAATGGTTTGAAGCAGGTCTTGGAAAGCAGTTGTGGTTCCCCTCTCCACATCCCAGGGACTACACTGAAGGTCGACACTGTGTTGTGGTCCGGTTCATCAAAGCATGTTCTGAGGCTTGAGCTCACTGTGCCATGGGAAGACTGGATGGAGGACAGAGGAGGGCTATGAAGTATGAGGAGCTGAGGACACAAACTGCACTCAGAATCAGGAGAGAGATGGACGAGAGACATTTTCATCATGGCGCAACTGAGAAAGTGCCAAGACGCTAAAGGCTGAACCAATGCAGTACCTGGAATCTGGTGCTAAGACCCAGAGGTCACTTTTTTCTGTACTTTTTTGTTGTAACAAATTTTTTTTTAACTAACTAACTAACTTCTTAATTCCCTACTGTAATTCTGTAAAATTCCTAGTTAACATCAGCCAAGGCAATATCAAAACATATCTAAAAAATAAGATAAATTATTTAGTTGCCCTGCAACGGACTGGCGACCAGTCCAGGGTGAACCCTGCCTCTTGCGCGAAGTCAGCTGGGATAGGCTCCACCCCCCCCCCCCGTGACTCTTAAGGGATAAGCGGTATAGAAAATTGATGGATGGATGGAAATTACTTAGTTAGGTATCACTCAGATCGAACAGATATGATACCAGGAATTCTGCCCCCCCCCCCTCGTTTTTGGATAGTAATAAAACTACAATTTGCGCAAACACCAGGTTAATATTAGCGAAGAAGTTGACAAAACATATCTAAAAAAAAAAATTTGAACTGCAAGTTGATTAATTACCTGTAACTTTACATGGTGAAGATGAATTTGTGTTGCCGTGATCTTCGGGGTCACGTCTGTGACGCTGCTAACGTACCACCGTTCTCGCTCGCTGCAGGTGTGCTGCTCGTACTACAAACATTACTGCATGAGCTATCAAAATCTGTCTGCCTTTAAATATATACGATGTTTCACCGGGTGTTTCTACAGGTTTGATACATCGCCCTTGTCAGCCTTGCATGTTGCATCATGGCTGTTTCAGTGAGAATTGTCTCGATCAGTTTTAGAGACATGTAGTCACACTTTTGCTACTTTCAGGCTGCTCTTTCTCCTCGTTCTCTCACAGTCACCATGATGCGCTCAGGTAGAAAATTTGGTACTGTTCAATTTAACGTGAATTGGTACTCAGTAGTACCAGTGTGATTCAGAACTCCTAAAGGTACCAGCTCGGTATCGAAACCCACCTGTGACCCCAGGTAGTATCATTGAGGATGAGCCCTCGTAGCGTCATAAAGCCGTTTCTGAAAGCACTGAGAATATTACAGAGACAACAAGTAGCAATAGTCCACACCGTGTGATTCTCCTCTTCCTCTCAGTTGATTTGCTGTTCAAACCGTTATTATCTGAATCTTCATAGAGCAGAGGAAGTAAAAGAAGAATGGAGTGTCGTGACAGAGAGAGGGGAGAGAAAACAGAGAGAGAAAAAGGAAGACAAAGACATACTGAGGGGATTCGAAAACTTGAAGGACAGATTATCAAGATATATGCACGGGAGCGGTGAACACAGGGGAAAAAGAGAAAGAACAGAAAGAGAGTGAAGGTTATACTGATGAGTGGTTAGACTGAGGGAGATGGAGAGGAGGATGAGGAGGAGAGAAGAAAGCAAAGAGGAAGACGAGAGAGGGAGGTTCGGAGTGTGTGAGTGTCAGGGGATGTTTTAAAAAAGGAGGTTTATTAAAAGGAAGGCAGGAGAAAGCTGTGTGTCTGTGTGTGTGTGTGAACGTGTGTGTGTGCGCGTGTGTGTGTGCACGTGTGCGTGTGTGTGTGTACTTGAGAGGTTCATAAACCTTTTTTCGGGCTTGTTTGAAGGGTCAGACTTAGTTTAAGGGTTGAAGTTAGAATTGCGTTGAGCTTCAGTCAGAGTTAGGTCTGTGTGTGTGTGCGTGTTTGTAACCTTGAACAACCAATTTAGTGGCTACATGTAATATGTGGCGTTTTAGTGAAGCTTTATAAACACACTCCCACACACATTACAATGATTTAACAGATGTCGTTTTACATGGCAAGCATTGATCCAGTGTTTTGAGCACCACTCCAATGAGCAGCAGGAGTTGTGTGTTGCTGTGTTTCAACATTGGTTTTCCCAGCTTGAGAAGAGTGTGTCATGGAAGCGTATCTGAGAAATGTAGGTCCTGCTCTGGATGTCTGCTCTCTGTAGTATTCTACTGCAGTAACAGCAGAGATTGTAGCCTTACGGCCACAGCTGTGGCCTGACCTTTCCTCTAATTGACTCTAATCAATTCAGCTATATCCTCCCTATCAAGCCTCTCTAAAGAGGGACGATGCCCCCCTTCATTCGCTGCATGCTCCAATCAAGCCTTCATCTTCAAATCTCTTGATTCATCACCCTCGTATGTGTGTGTGTGTGTGTGTGTGTGTGTGTGTGTGTGTGTGTGAGGTATTCTTGCAGCAAATCATTAACAATCATGATGTTTGAATTAGAAAACATACAGCTGCTGTCCACTTCTGCCCACTGAATCCATCATAGCTGAACACGTGTACCGAAAAGAAAGGAAGTTGGGAATTTGTTGTCAATTAAAGTGAAGAGAATGTTACACTCTGTCACTTTTCTTACTAGTAATAAAGTTTCTTCGATATTCCCATGGGTATATTAGCTCAGCCTCCTTCTCTTCAAAGGAAAGTGACTCTAACTGCGATGTAAGAGTTATTTCTCCAAACTCTGATGTTCATGTTAGCCGGGTTTATTATCCACTCGCCGTTCTGTCCTTACTGCATAAGCTCAAGGTCCATTCATTCATTTGTTGTGGAGCTTCAATCATATCTATCACCACGTCTTCAATCTTTCTTGTCTGATTTTATTGATTTTTTTCCTCCCTGAAATATCCAGAAAGGACAATTACGGAGAAGGTGTCTCCCGAATCATTCTGAAGTTCAATCTCATTGTCTCTCAGGCTGTATCACAGGTGTGTACATTTCTCTCTGGACCAGGATAAGCTCACACTCTTGTAGATATATAGTGTGATAATATAGAGATTAATGAAAAAGAGAAATGGAAAAGTGTAAAAGAGATAGAGAGAGATACAACAGACTAAAGGGCTGTTTTTTTCCGTTTCCAATGTGGCAACATCGCAGAAGATATCATCCTATTTCGCTGTGTAGTCTGATATTCCCTCATCACACACACAACACTAAGTACAGGTGTGTGTGTGTGTGTGTGTGTGTGTGTGTGTGTGTGTGTGTGTGTCAGTGTGGTGACATTCACTGTGCTGCCCATCTCTCCTCTGCTGCTCTCAGAGGAAGCCACTCGATCGCTGTTCAATACTCCCTATCTCCCTATTCTCACACACACACACACACACACACACACACACACACACACACACACACACACACACACACACACACACACACACCCTTGTACTGATATCTTTGTGAGGACTTTCATTGACGCAGTACATTCCCTAGCCCCTCACCCTAAACCTCAGCATCTCAACTGACTGCCTGACCCTAACCTTCATCCTAAACTTAACCTGAACCTGATTCTAACCTTGACCCTAAAACCAGGTCTTGACCTTCAAATGGCCCTTTGAAGATGTGAGGACCTGCTAAAATGTCCTCACTTTCCAGAAATGTCCTCACTCTGTTGGTTAATTACATATTCTAGACCTCAAAATGTAGCAAGTACAAGAACACACAAACACACACAAACACACGCAGCCTCGGCTGAAACCATCCCTTTTACCGATATACTGTATTTCTTCGCCTGTTTGACTGCCTATGCTAATCGGGTGACATCTTTTCACCATCACCCTCTTCTAGTTGTCTGGACCTGTGATGAGGAGCTGAGTGATCATCGGAATGAAGCGATGTGAGCCTCAGTGATTTGAACTCACTGCATCAGAATAGTGGCTGACTACATTTCACCTACCTGCTGAAAATTATAGCAGTTAATAAAGCAGAAGCCACTTTATAATGAGACAAAGTACTGCTTATACATACAGTCTGCTTCCTTAGGTTCATCTATAATGATAAAACGATTTCAAGTGACAGTGAACATTTAGAGTCATTTATGTTTGATTTGACTCAATAACTCCTTGACGTGATCTCTCATCTTAGATTGTTGGTGTTCCTTCGGGTGAACTCCATGGCGTTCTTTGTCAGTGTTTCTTCGGGTGTGTTTTTGTTTGATGACAAATAGTTTTCTTAAACCTGCTGAGAGCTTAAAGTTGGGCTCATTTTTTTTTAAACTTTTTTGAATATTTTTTTCCCTTTTTCCCTTTTTCCTCCCTTTTTCTGAAACACAGCAAGGGCAACAACCAGGGCACTCTCACCCTCATCTGGCTTCCATCCCCGATTGTGTCTGTATCAACACCGAATGTAGCCGGAGGCAACACAGGGAACCCAACCAAATTATTTTAATGTAGCTTTCATTTTACAGTAGTATTTCACATTCCTGTGAGGTGCGGAACTCACCATAACACCTTCTATTTTCCGCTGCAGCGGTGGCTTTGCAGGTTGCCATTTAACTGTGTTGTCCAGTGATTAAGATAGTAAAACACGTTTTGGCAGGAATAATAGTTATATGTGGCACTGTAATGCCTCCTGAGATGATTGCACATGCTAACAACAGTAGAACTGAGACCACTGCTGAAAATGTTAATATCCAGGAACTGATATTACATGAGATGAATTGGCCACATTTCCAAACACTGACCAACACAGTGGAGTCATAATTTGGATCTAATCTTGTTACTCTTCTTCTCCTCCGTTTACTTACTTTACCTTCCTTTTCTTTATCATATCAGTGACAAAGTAGTAACTGAATGTCAAGCAGGATGATAGTCTTTCTTCCCCCAGCAGATGTACTCTGACATGAGAAACCTCATAGCTGCACCTCATGTGGAACATCAGTCTGTGTGTGTTTACATTCAACTGCGTGAGATGCATCAACATGTGCAGCATTCAGCATCACTGCAAAAACTTGCAGGCACAGGGTTCACAAGTAATTGAAGAAAGGCTTCTGACGTGCGCGCGCGTGTGTGTGTGTGTGAGCGAGAGAGAGAGAGAGAGATCAACTGTGTGAATAACAATAGTAGACAAGTGTGCAAGTGTCTATATGCATACATGTTTGAAAGTACTGAAAGTATTAAAAGGAGTAAGAGCACAACACAGCAAAGCAGTAAGTATTATCTCTCTGCTTTTGTGTGTGTGTGTGTGTGGGGGGGGGTGGATGGGGGGGGGGGGTGAGGTGACTGTGATTAATTTCCCTCAGTAGCCATGGCTCTAATTCCCGGCTGAGGTGGGAATGGTCCCGGAAAGAATCCCAGTGGAAATCACAGCAGGCAGGCAGGCAGGCAGGCAGCAGCTATGAGAAACACTGATGAATTATCCATAGAGAGAGATAGGAAGAGGGGGAAGGGTGTGAAAAGGTAAAAGAGTAAGGGGTGAGGAAAGGTGGGAAGAGAGTGACATTGGAAAAAATAAGAGTGATACAAAAGTTGGAATTGAATAGGAAAAAAGAGATGGTAAACTCAGAAGGGAGAAGAGAGGAAGAAAGCTGGGAAACAATGAGACAGAGAGGGAGGAGGTGAGAAACACATCATGATTTCCCTCCTGGAAAACTCACACTTCCTGTTCATCCACTCCTGGGGTGTGTGTTTTTCTCACTACAGAGAGCCAGGCTGTCTGTCAGGAGAGGGATTTCAGCCAGAAAGCATTTGTGGTAGAGACCCTCTAAGGAGAGCTTCTTCCAGTGTTGGTCGCAGCCCCTCCTTCATGCAGGAGGATTCAGGTCTGTCAGGTCAGAGTATCACAGCCAACACAGAACTCCAGAATCGACTCCAGGATTCCCCCTCTGGAATACTGTTCACGAATACATGTTCATTTGATGTTTTGACTAAAGACATGATCAAATCAGACGGACAGATATGCCTTCAGTATACTCTTGTGTGTGTTATTTAGCCTTAACTGTTAGTTTTGCACCCGGCTTTCGATAATCAGCCCTCAAAAACAGCTTTCAGTTTGTGCATGAATTGCATTTGACTTGCGTCTGAAAATTTGAAACAAACAAGACAAAAAGATGCATTTTCGTTGTTCACTTCCAGGCAAATGAGATGCTAATTTGATACTGAACATGACTAATGAAAAAGCAGGAGAGTATAAAGGGAACTGGAAAATTAATGTTGCACTTGCTCTTTATACAGTCACGGGGAAATGTTTGTGATTGTTTCTTATTATACAAAAACAGGCCTTGAGCGTATGAAAGAGGATGTGCATGCGTAACAGTACATGAGCAGCAGATAAAGCTCCTGCTTTCATGCCAAAATGCTGCTCTTACAGGTGATTGCATCCGTATTGATGATGCACCAGTCTTTTTTTTACAAGACTGTATGTTAAAAAAACAAAAAGGATCTTTCCAAGAAATACATATTCAATTCTTATGAGCATTTCAGCATTTACTAGGCTACTCCTCTGGTCGTACAATCCCTTAGTTGGCCTAAATTTCTTTATCTTACATGGAAACCATAATTTGCCTTCAAAACCTGTAATTTATTTAATCTTGATCAGACTTTACCCGCTGATAAGGTATTTTTACAGAATGCCTGTAGTGCTTTGTAGTGAGTTTCAATATAAACGTCAATGTATCAAAAAAATGTTTTGCATATTTTGATGAAATTCCTGAAGGCCATGTGTTTTAATTAGAGGAAAAGGTATGTTATGGATCAGGTTCTGGATCAGCAATGTTGGGAAGAACATGTATGAACTGATGTTCAAGATACTCGTGATATATAATGACATACATATTATAGTTACAGCAGTTTTATGAGGGTGTTACACACATACTTCCTACATAAGGAAATTACTGCCATGAGGTTTTACACATTATGCAAATTGCAGAGAAGATAATCATGATCATTATACCTGTAATGAACACATGAGCTGCTTTAATGTCTTATGACAGTAGTTATTAGAATCATTCTGCTCTTCTCGAAGACCTCACACAGATAGTACAGGAAGAAACTCTACAATCAGCCCATTGTGGGGATTTCTTTTAATTAGCAAGTGTGGAATGCATAGGTGGGCGGCCCAGTGGTGCTGTGGTCAGCACTGTGGCCTCACAGCAAGAAGGTTCTGGGTTCGAGTCCCGGCTTGAGCACGGGATCTTTCTGTGTGAGTCTCCATGTTCTCCCTGTTCCTGTGTGGGTTCTCTCTGGTACTCCAGCTTCCTCCCACAGTCCAAAGACATCAAGAGGGGACGAGGCTGATTGATACTCTAAATTGACTGTAGGTGTGACTGTGAGTGTGAATGGTTGTCTGTCTCTATGTGTTGGTCCTATGGGGGGGTTGAAAATGGATGAGTGGATGGATGGATGGGATGCACTGGTATATCAATGTTTCATCTCTGGATCCCAAATACAAATAGTTCATCAAACAATAACCCCTGATGATGCCATAGTTTGGACAGTGACCTGTGTGGCCTGCTGGACTCCTTCACCCCTTCAAGAACAGGAGGACAGAGCCACATCTTCCCAACAGGGTTTATCCTCATTTTGTCTCCCTTCCCGTTCAGCCCCAGCCTCGAGCCTGCTGTACCAAAGTGTCTCTGTTACATCTCATCGAATATATCTTCTCAGGCCGCAGAGAGCCCTCCAATATAAACAGTCCTCTGAGAACTGTGCCAGAACACCAGGTCAAATGTTACACTGCTGCTAGTGGGAATACACTGGCCTCAATCCACCAATATTTCCCAATCCCTGGTTTACCATAACTGTCCTCACCTGTGCCTACACAGTAATAAACCTCGCTCACACAAGCCAGTGCTTCAGTTTTGCTCTTTTAAGAGCAGAATAACTTCAGTTCATGTTTTTCCATATGCCATTTGCTGCAGTCAGATGCATCGCTGTTGCTTCTCTGCAAGATATATTAATGCAATATATGCTGCTCGTTTGCTCTAAACTGTTCACAACAGGAAATAATGCAGTGACTATTGGCATGCTTTTACAACCCCAGGCTGGTTGTCTGCTGCCTGGATCTTAATGCTATGCAATGGTTAGCTGCAGCATTATATATCATTTACAAATACGAGGGTTGGGTTTTGTCGGGAGCAGAAATAAATCCATCTACCAATCTATCACAGTATTCTTGAAAAACACCTTATACTTTGTGTCATTAAACGTATCATACAAGTAATAATCTTTGTGGAATAAACTGGTTCTCTCAAGCATTTCCTAATCACAGACAAGTAGATTTGGTTGCCTCTTTAAAGTCAACCAAGATGAATCTGCCAGGTGACTAATATGATGGGGGGGGGGTGTATATTTGTTTGTGAAATGTCAAAAACAAATTTAAAAAGATGTTCAGAAAAATACTGATCAAAGACAGGTTTCTTTGACTTCCAAAGTCAGTTCCTTTCTCAGTTTGATAATTTCATTTTGGTTGGATATTTACAACTTTGAGTCAAAAACCTTCTCTCAGGGCTGGATTAGTTATGACTACCACCACTCTGGTTACTGTCAGAAACAGGCTGTTTAGACTCCAACATCCTCTCCAAAAAGCCCACCCTTTTGCGACAGGGTACTAAGTCTGTGTATCCGAAACATCCAGTTTTCTTAACGTTGACTCAAGAAAGATGCAGGGGCATTTACAAGAACCATGAAGCCCCCTGTGATGCGTTAAGAGGCATCACATGTGAGCTGCAGAGCAAGCCAGCCCACGACAAAATGACTGTTTTCTCACAGCATAAGTTTGTCTGTTGGTCAGCAGAGCTGAAACCTAAATATATTTCCGCAAGAACTAAAAAATAATGTTTCATAATTCTGCCTCTTTAGTGTTTGTTTTTTTTTTTTCTTTTCTAAGAGTCAGTTGTTCAGAAAGCTCATGTGTCATCGCTTGGCTCGCCCCTGTCGTGGCTCTCTTCCAGTGAATCATATTCAGTTTTACCTGCAGTGGTACAGAGCAACATGATCCAAATTATTCTTCACAGTAGTTTTACAGTAAATGGACCTGAGAAAATGTGGCCGTGATTCACATCTGTATGTGAAACCAGTCCGCTCTGTTTGTTCCTGTCTGTCTGAGGGTCCCTCAGTGCCTGATGTATCTACCCACACCTCGTCTGGTTCTTGTACATACCAGAGTTTAACGCTCCAGCAAGCTTGTGTGAGGTTTAAGGTGTTTACTGGTGTATTTCGTGGGTTGGAAAGATGGCAAATATCAAACAAGGCACCAGCATCATTTTTCTTTTATTGCGTTGAGTTGTCCATTTTTCCTTTGCACGATGTTTCTGAATCAGGGAATTTCTTCCAGTTTGACTGAAGAGAAAAGATTCTGGTGGTTACTGGGAATGAAACACATGGCAGAAGTTACTGAGGATGGATCGGATAACTCTTTAAAATGAAATTACTTTGTGGTGTCCACAGTATGGCCAATACAGTGAGTTAAAAAGAAATCTCCTTTTTACTTTCCCTGCTGAAAATCCTGCTCCCACCTAGGAATGGACTCTGTGGGGCAGTTGCAGGTTCCTCTTGTCACGAGTGATGAGTCAGTCTTCATGTGGGTGAAATATGTCATATATAATGAACATTTAGCATCTTCTCCCACATTCTTTTCACTGAAGGAATAAATCTTGAAATGCGAACAAAAGTGAAAAATAGTTCATGTATCTTCCCTGTGACTCAGATCTGCTCCAACACCTCACTGGCCCTTCCTCGGCCCATTATACTTTACCATGTATTGCTTAAATCTGCCGGATAGTTTTTGAATAATCCTGCTAATAGACAGACAGATGGCATCAGAGTGGCATACTGGCTATTTGCTATATTATCAGCATCAGTTACACAGGGATTGTCTCTCTATCACCCATGTATGCAGAACCTACTGACAAGAATAGAAAAATCATTGTAACGTTATCTCATGATGTCCAGTGTAAACAAATAGCTTGGCTGATCTTGTCGATGCTCCTGTATTTGATCATATTTTTATCTCCTGTAGTGTCTGTGTAGTATTCATACAATATCCCTTCAGGGAAATGTGCGCCTGCGGTAATCAATAGTGAGTTTTCTATGACCTGATGATGCCATGTTGTAGTAGTCTCTCTCCTCTGTCTCTTTTACTTGGTTTCAACCTGCTGGGGGAGTCCCCAGCTAGGGAGGGGGCGGGAGGGTGCACAGAAATAGCAGTCTCCTCTTACAAGGATCATATCTGATGCAGGATGTCACTTTCCAGAGTTTCCCACTGTCGTCCCACTGCACCACATTGCCTGCCAACACGCGCACACACACACACACACACACACACACACACACACACACACACACACACACACACACACACAACCTCATCCTCTGCAGCCTTTTTACTTACAGAGAAATATGAAACATAAGATCTGTCTGTCTGTCTGTCTCTCTCTCTCTCTGTCACACACCAACACCTACACACACACACACACACACAAAATGAAGGGAAAGCATCTTATGGATATTAGCAGAGCCAGAGACAGACAGCCAATTGAGCTTTTAATAGAGCAGGCTTCTTCTTCAGTGTGGATAAATAATACAGCAGTCAGCAAATCTGGATCTAATAGATGATATTGACCTTTGGGGGTGAGAAAGAGAGTGAGCGACGGGCCAACCAAATCGGAAGTGGAGAGGGAGAGAGAGAGAGAGGGTTGGAGTAGCTGAGTAGCTGAGAGACTTCGCAAGTGCATTGCGACACGGAGGAATACACACAAGCGTCAATAAAAGCGGACAAAGCATCTTAATCAGAGTGCGACAAGGCTGTGATCAATCTCAGGAATGATGATGTAGCAGTGAGTCACAGGGCTGTGGTGGCCCTGACCTCAGCTGCACTGCAGATAGAGCAGAGAGGCGGGCCGGGTAGTGCTGGCCTTCATTCTCTGCTTCGATTTGCTTTTTTTGTCTGAACACACACACACACACGCACACGCGCACACGCACGCACACACACACATATGCACCGTATGCTATCTTACTCTCCAAATAAAGACATTCATCAACATATTGCTTTCACTATTTTCTTACCCTCAACCCAGCAAGTAAGTACCTATCCCCAATAACTGCCCTAACCTGAGCCTGAATTCAGTTCTAACCCAAAAATCAAGCGTTAACCCTTAAACTCCCTTTTAAAGGGTTTTTAGAAAGTGAGGACTGAACAAAATGTGCCACGTAAGATGCTTTAAAACTTGAAAAAAAAATGTGTACAGCAGGCATAATGGATTTTGTAGCTCCCAGTCCAAACCCAGTCAGACCTAACCTTAACCTTTACCTAAGTCAGTTCCCACATGAACCCTAAACCATCAGGACCAGCCTTTAGTCCCCATGAGGACTCATAAGCCCTGCAAAGGTTGGTGTTTATACCAGAAAAGGTCTCCAATAGGTAAAAAAAAAACACACACACACACACACACATACAGGTACACACAGATTCACAATTCCAGTATCCAGTTCAAGAAGATTTCTTTACATTATACATTGATTTTTTTTCTGATTCTCATCCAAGCTGCCCTCTGATTCTTCACCTCCAGTGTCCCTCGAGGGCTGCACAAGTCATGATAACTTGAATACATTCTTTCAAATCAATAGCACTTTCAAGGCCAAGAAGTCTTTATTACATGCCCACGTTCATGAACAAGCCAGATGAAAACAAGCACGGTGAGGACATAAAAGTGCAGCGTAACAAATAAGAATTTAAAAAAAAAAAAAACGAGCCCTCAAGTTTGGAGGTGGCCTTGAAGGGGATTTCTATGTGTAGAGTGACACCATGTGGATGAACCCTGATGCTTCAGGAGGGATGAAAGTCCTTTCTGCTTTGATTTCGATGCATTCGAATGTGTTATAAGTAATCCACCCCGTCAGAGAATGAACTCCTCTGTGATTTTCCTGTTATCGGTTTCATATCATCCTATTTTCCTGGGATGGCTGCAGAAAGCTGTTGGACCAAACTACACGGCATCGCCGATTCTCTCACATGTTGAAACTGGAGACACGATCGTATCAAAGGAGGGTCAGATCGGAGCCATCAGATACTCCTCCAACCTGCGTGGAGAGGAGCTGGAGACTCGGCTCCCAGACGCTCTAGTACTTTTCCAAGAGAGAAGTCAGCACTTTGGCGCAGGGACTTCTCTCTGTATCCAGGAAGTGACGGCGAGGACCTAACGGGGTCGAAACAACCCGAGGGAGGTCGTCACGTCTTTACAAAAGAAGTTGGGTGGAAGAGGAACGCCGTCATGTTCGCCACAGTCAGATAGACTCTTACCGGCGTTTATGGGATGGGTCCCTCAAAATAAGAGCGTGCAGCTCAGCTAGTTGGGAAAAGGCAGGCAAAATCTTGCAATTTACAGCAGCAGTAGCTGCATGTACGACATATATCTGGGAAGGGTCCATTCAAAGCGGCCCCTGTGGTTAGGCCAGATTCATCTATGAGGGAGCCCCAGGGCAAAACACAGCTGCATTATCATGTGATCATTATCTATAAATATTTAACAACATCCAATCTTTTTGCTTTCACACATCATAAACAAGCTTTCTCAATATCCAATCTGCCCAAATTATTAGCAGACCGCTGTTTGTTGATGAGCAGGTAGAGCTGTCAACCAGGCCTGCAAAAATCAATCACAGTTCAAGGGAAGAAATAAATGTCATCTACTCACAAATCTGTTGTCTGAGAGATACGGCTGGTTAGCTAGCTTAAGCTATGGAAGAGATGCCATAGTAGCCGGGTGGGCCAGTAGTCATGATGCTTTACAAGCCCCTGACCCACCTCCAGATATGGTCCGGGCAATCCACTCACAATCTGATTATGATGTATCCTGTCTACATTTTCACCTTGCAGTGATATGTTTCCTTATTCAGACGAAGTAAGATATTTATGTTAATTCAAGATTTAAGTGTTTTCTTTATAACATGTTTACAATTTTACTCTTTACATCCTGCAACATGCACGTAAATGGATTCACGTCTGCAGTGGATTTAGGCGCGAAGGCACCCTGGCGAGATACTTCTTTAATATGTCGCCTCTTACTTTGAATAAAGGATGAGTTTTTATTGTTTTAGTAGTCTCAATTAACAAAACATGCAAATATGGAAACTAAACCTATGAGATTTAATTTTTAAATATTTCTAAAAATTCTGTATGGTGCGATTTCTTTCTTTTATACGGTCATGATTAGGGCTGAGTAATACTGACAAAATCGTCAATAACAACCCTAACCCTAACCCTTTGCCCCGAAGCCTTGCTTTGCGCTCAGGCCCTGATTACAACATTTGACCAAACACCTCAATGTCAAAATTGTAACAATATTGTTGAGATATCTATTGGTGCTGTTGCAAAATTATAAACGCAATTTTGATAAATAATCCCAAGTTATGTGCATAAGATGGTTAATATTATTTAAGCTACAACTATCTGGTAGCGTCAGATAATTACATTACTGTATTTCTGCCTTTAAACCAAGGAAAAGACAACAACTGTGCCAAGTAACAATGTCTAAAATGTAAGACAAAATCATGGCTGTTACAAGATCAATATAATGTCCTCTAGCCCTAATTATGATACAACAAATCACAGCCTAAGATAGCAAAAACCAAAAAGAAAAAAAAGTGTAATATTTCATAAAGGGGTGATGTTGGGAAATAACGTCATTATTCGTCCACGAAAGGTATTTTATTTTGAAAACGTAAAGCGGAAGTACTCAGTTGCATTCTGCAGTTTTCTGTCTCCGTCTGTCCGTGTGAAGGAAGGTGGTCCTTGTCGAAAAACACGGTCCAGAAAAACAACCGACGGGGGAACTTTACATGATTTTGCACAGACCCCTCAGACTTTACCATCTTTAAAACAAACAGCTAAACTTAGGAACTGTCTCAACATGTTGCTAACATAAGAAGTGATGCATTTGACTTGTTTGTCCTCGAGAATAAAGTTTGGAAAAGTACGAGGTGAAAATGGAGAGCCCAGCTGAGCGAGAGTGGGGTGAGGAGGCTGGATTTGGCAAACTTGGGAGTCCTGCCCTGCTGCTAGCTAGCTAGTTAGCATGCTCAGACACTTCGCTAACTCCGAGAAGTAATAACGAGGTGAGAAGCTTTTATACTTGTAATATCAGGGTTGTCTGTCAATACTTTTAGACCATGTCCTTCTATTAACCCGTGTCGTCAAAGAAAAGTGACATTTATTCTTCCAAAAGAAAAAATACAGACATAAGAAAGGCCCAGCCATTTTTTTTAACTAAAACTTTGTGTACTCATAATTTTTTTTTATTTTGTAACGTTTTAAGCTTCGTCTGTGCTTTTAAATTAAGCTGTCAAAATTAAGAGTACACGGCATGTTTTGTTTTGTTCTGTTTGTTTTTTAAATACAACAATCCAGGCTATCAAGTACTGTAGATTTCTATAATGGGGAAAGAGTGAAAATCTGTAACAGAGCAGTTTTGTATTGTCTTGAAAGATTATCATTTTTGGGGGTTTCACAATGGTCTTACCACACATTATACAAGTACTATCTAATCCATCAGCTTGAAATCTGCCCCTGTCATGCCCTAGTGTCTAAGTGAGCCTAACGATTGTGTTCTGTATTTCAGAACTTCCCTCTTTGGTTCTCCGGCATGTCGTTCTCCAGGGGAGCTGTTTTATCTGTGGCGAGATCTGCTGCTCGCGTTGCGGCTTCCTCCGATGGATCGAATCAGAGTTGATGAAGTTACTTTCAGTAGAAGCTCTGCTTGAACCCTGAACTCCACTAAAGATTGTTTTAGCCTGAGACGGGATGCTCCTACTTCCTCCCCTCCCCTGATTGATCATCTCGTGCCTGAGCCTCCATACTAATTGTACGCATTGATTGTCTTGCCAACATTCAGTGCTGTGCGAGATGAGGCCCACATAGGATCTCAAGGACCATGAGGTACCTCCCGGCTTCAGACAGTAAGGCCTGGCTGAATGTGCAAGACCCTCAGGGACACGCCCCTAAACGTTCATCATAACAGCCAGTGACATTTTTGACGTTTGCTACATTGCAGTCATGGACTTTTCAGTCTTAAGGGAATGGATTGGGTATATTCATGAACTCTGATGCCTGGCGATTGGGACTCGAGTGATCGGTTTTATTCTACGACCCTCTGTCTAAGTCAGGGGTTCAGCCTGGATGTCGGTTGCCCCGAGTGTGTTGAATCAGCTGTTGCGGTGATGAGGCAGGGCTCCTGGTGGCCGGTGTGGCTGGCTGGGCAGCGGCCCAAGGTGATGTGATGGGGTGTAGGAACAGTAAGGTCCTCCCTGAGCCTCCAGGGGATGTTCAGTTGGACCTGGTCAAAAAGGTGAGTCTGAGAGAGGTCAGAGTGCGTCTTTGTTGGACTAAGTGTCCAAAATTACAAAGATATTTATATTGATATCAACATTGTAGAAGCTAATACTAGAATTTGGCTCTTTTGATAAATAAGGGAATAAACATTGACTTGATTGTTTAACTTTTGCTCATTTTAACAACAAATCATCAATTTATCTTGACAAAAACAATCAAATTACAGGTTATTTTCAGCCTCTAATTCATTAATGCCCCTATACGTAGAATCTTCGTGCATAGCTCAGACTGTCTTGACCTCCCTTGGTCTGATTACCATTAATACATTTTCAGTTTGTCCCAGTTTATTCTTTAACTTATTTAAATACTCAGTAAATTCTGAAAGATTTTTATATATAACCCCGAGTATACCCAGCTGCTCCACATTTTGTTTTTAATATTTAAATCCACATTTAACCCTTTCTTGATTTGTGCTTGACGGGATGATTTATTCATCTGTGTCTTGTTTTGGAATAATCTGTGCATGAGGAATTCTGTTACACTCTTGTATCATCTGGACCGGCTCCTGATGCACACGCGTATCCACGTGTGACAACGGTTACGTTTTCCGAGCTGCAGTTTATAAACACCGCTGGACTTTATCAGGTGAACACTGGGCTGAGAGTGTGCGGCAGTTGCAGGCATCAATTTTGGAGTGAAGACAGAACAAACTGCTGTTCCTGTAATTCACTCTCATGCTTAGTGAACTTACAGATCCAAAACTCTCTGTGAGGAATAAACTAGTCCAACAAATGTTTTCTCTGAATTACCCTTTGTTTGACCGGTAATTATTTTATACACTTGTTATACACACGAACACACTCGATGTGCTGGTTTGTGTGAATTATGAAATGATAACATTTTGATTTGAAAGATTTTATCGACCGAGTCAGACAAACATAGTGAAACGCTGTTAATACATTGACCCAGACAGAGGTGTGAATGATGACCAATCAGTTTTAACAACTTAATGAACTAAGCAATGAACCTGTTCTTGTATACTGAGAATAAATACCTCAATCATTTCTACATATTTTAGGATTTCATCTTGTTCTCTAGCATGTTCTCTCTATTTTTCAGGTTGATCCTCCTCAGCCCCCACAAACAGATGTCTACAAGCACTTCATTCGAGGGGATGGCACTGGAAGCAAGATGGGTGGGGGAGGTGACAAGGCCGGCTCCACCTCACCTTATCAGGCTCAGGTCCAAGCTGCCACTCCCACCGCCTCTGCTGCCCAAAACCTCAAGGACCCGTCCGAACTGTCAGACCCTCAGCGTAAGAAGGTGGCAAAATATCGAGCCAAGTTTGACCCTCGTGTTACAGCCAAGTACGACATCAAAGCTTTGATCGGCCGTGGGAGTTTTAGCCGGGTTGTTCGCGTGGAGCACAAGAGCACTCGGCAGCCATACGCCATCAAGATGATTGAAACTCGCTACAGGGAGGGGAGGGAGGTGTGTGAGTCAGAACTGTGTGTTCTACGCCGCGTTCGTCATACCAATATAATCCAGCTGATGGAAGTCTTTGAGACGGCGGAGCGCGTCTACATGGTGATGGAGCTAGCGACCGGTGGAGAGCTCTTTGATAGGATCATAGCTCGCGGCTCCTTTACAGAGCGAGACGCGACACGGGTTTTGCAGATGGTGCTGGACGGTGTCAAGTATCTCCACACGTTGGGGATCACACACCGAGACCTGAAGCCAGAGAATCTGCTGTACTACCACCCTGGAGCCGATTCCAAAATCATCATCACTGACTTTGGTTTGGCCAGTAGCAGGAAGAAGGGAGATGAATGTCTGATGAAGACCACCTGCGGCACGCCAGAGTACATCGCCCCTGAGATCCTTGTTAGGAAACCCTATACAAATGCTGTAGACATGTGGGCGCTGGGGGTGATATCATACATCCTGCTGAGCGGAACCATGCCCTTTGAGGACGACAACCGCATGAGGCTCTACCGGCAGATCCTCAAAGGGAAGTACAGCTTCTCTGGAGAGGTGAGGAGTTACATCTGTGACATACTTTCTCGCTCTCTTTCTCACACACACACACACACACACACACACACACACACACACACACTCTTACACCCTAGCAGAGTTAATCCATAATTGAAATAATTTCCTCATGCTGCAAGAGGCTTTGTAAATCAGTTACCAAGGGGTTCGGCTTCTGAGGTAACATGCCTCGATGCACGTTTTTCTCATAGTTTCTCAGTTTATATCAATTTGCATCACATTTACCTACCTTTACTTCAACTTTTGTCCTCTCTAACTCAATAACACCCCCCCCCCCCACATGCACAGACACACACACTAAGTGAAAGTATTTGTGTGCAGTAATTTATTCTCTACATGTATCTAGTTTGAGGAATGCTGAGTAGTCTGTTCCATTGTTTCTAAGTGTGGGATGTTTATGTTGCCAGTGAGCTTTACACAGGGGCCCTTGGTTAATGTTTGCCCCACATGGAGCCACTCCAGCACAAATAATAGCTGAGTAGTTTTGTAATATTTAATGAAAAGTGCTTGAATGATCTGAGTTTTCTGGGGAAGCGTCCAGATTTTAACTTTTAAAAAGTGCCTGACAAGTAAGATAAAGTCGAACACTTTCAAGGAGCCGGCATTTTAGCTCAGGTCTCTGCTTGGTATTCCAAAGATGTATTCCAAGGAATTGGTAAAGCAAGCTTTTTACTATAGCTGGCCACATTTCAAAACAAACAAAAATTCTCATGAGATGGAGCTTTCTTTATTTTCGGTCATCGCAAGTACAGACAATGACTCAGAATGACATTTCTGTTGGAATAACAAGAAGAGATGCCAAAGTGATTGCTTGTTTTAATGAAACTTGTACACCAGAGTTCTACCAGCAGTGTTTTTGTCTCTTGGGGACACTGAAGTCACTGAAAGTTAAAGCAGTTGGCCAAGTAACCTTCACATGCAATGGTTGATTTTGCAGTCAGAATATTGAAATGTAATCAAAATCTCAGCGTGGCTCCGTCGCTGTTAAGGACCACTTGTGGGTCTAAATTAAATGTTGTGGTGCTGTGGAGATATTCTTCTATACATCATGTTCAACAGACCTCAGAAAACATCTTTCTTTTCTTCAGATCCCCATGAGAATTAATAACATTCCAAGTCTGTCAGTTTGGGAAAAAAAGCTCTTTTTAGTGGGAACAATTTGACAGTGGCCAGTTGAGCCTCTGAGTTATAGGATAGTGTAGCAAGCAGCTCTACCCTTGTTTCACACTGGAACATTTTCAAAAATAGTTATTTCCATCACTCCATTAGACATAATTTCAAAGTTGCATTGATTTACATTGATATTTGTTTGTGTCACTGAATCTGTTTCCATTATGTACAATGATGTGTTTTTGCCCCTGGCTTTATGACGCTGCAGATATAATGACGTCTGACAGTTTTATGGGCTGTCTAGTACATTTCTTCATGTGCAGTCACCACTGGCCATTTCATGGAGCACATTTTTACCCACTTGTGTGATTCAGTACAACAGCTTTGCCTTATGATTACGATAGCAGTTTTAAATGTTTAGAATATTTTTGCCACCACCTCTTACTTTCCATTTTCATAAAAACATCAGAATATTGGAAAAACTCCAGTACAACAACCCAACAGGTTTACTTGGTGAAGCAGCCAGAAAGTCAGCAGTTTGAGAACCTTGTTGTGGGGGCCATTTTTGATAAGAGGATTAAACTCCACCCTCAAACCAACCTTCCAGTCTCAGTCATTCCTCGCTGTGTTTCCAGTTATTAAATTCATGGCATCCTGTCTTTTGTCAGAAGCAATACAAGTACTCTTATAATCATGTCAGAGAAGCCTGTGACCTTTTTGAAGTCCTGAGTGTTAGTTTAAGAAGATCCAATCAAGCGAGGTGGAGCAGACTTGCTGCAGGGACAAGTGTCTTTACAGCTGTGATCAGTAATGCTCAGTGGCACAAGAACTAGTCAAAGGCCAACCATTGTTGTAGGTGGGAGTGAGATATATATATATACAGTATATATATATATATATATATATATATATTTAGGAGGACATCAAGTGTAATGGATGCAGAGAAAGAGATGCAGCATCCGTCTTCACCAGCTATCAAAAGACAGTTTTACACTTTACACGAGTCTTTAGAAGCATTCAAGTGTTCTTTTGAAGAAAAAAAAAAAAGTGCAGTCATATCATGGGTTACACTGCCAACACTCAAAAGACCAAGATGACACATTATCATACTCTAGGAAAGCCTAAAGGCCTAACATGGTCATCTTCTCGTGAGCTCAAAGTACAACCTTGATCCTATTACCGGTACTTCTACTCTGCTGCCCTCTTGTGCCCTCCAGTGGTGCTGCTGGGGGGCTGATAGGAAGTGAAGTGAACTGTGGAGGAACAGTCCTTTTTAAATATACTCTATGTAGGAGTTATTTTCATCACAGAATGATCTCTAAATATTTTTTGTATGACTAACAAGCCAATTATCAAGGTAGGTACATATTTCTGATGATATTCTTCACCCCAACCATCTTGATAGAATTGTCTCTTTCATGTTTCATGGATTAAGACCAGTAATCTTCATGCTTCACAAATATGTTGGTGCTAGAATTTCTCGTTTAATTATGGTCTTGTCTTCTCTATCCAGCCTTGGCCCAGCGTGTCCAACCTTGCCAAAGACTTTGTGGAGCGGATTCTAACGGTGGATCCTAGCGAGCGACTGACAGCTGGCCAGGCTCTCAAGCACCCCTGGATTGTCAGTATGGCTGCCGCTTCCTCCATGAAGAACCTACAACGCTGTATATCTCAGAACCTGCTGAAACGGGCTTCATCTCGCTGCCACAGCACCAAGTCGGCTCAGTCCACCCGCTCTAGCCGCTCCACCAAGTCGAACAAGGCCCGACGTGTGCGAGAGAAGGAGCTGCGCGAGTTGAACCGCCGCTACCAGCAGCAGTATAATGGCTGAGAGGAGGCCAGCAACTGTAGCGTACCTTAGACTGTTGGGGAAATAGCACTAGCATGACTGGCACCATTTGAAGTTGCTGCCAGTGTTAGAAGCCATGAAGGGCTTTTAAGGCGGGACTTGTCAAAAGCCATGGCAACTAGAATGAGTAGAACGGAAAAAGTAACTGCTGCCCAGTATGACTAAGAACAAGTCCGAGACGATCCCTAACCTATAAGGACAACGTTTTCTTCTGATGAGCACAGACTGTAAAACTTTACTGAAGTGATGACATCATCTCTCCATCCATCCCTTCACTTTTTCTTTGGCAGGATGGGGTCTTCCACTCATTTCCTTTTGTTCTTTCAATCCCTGTGTCTCTACATATTTATTTATTATTGTTGACATGATTATTAGTCTCCATTCAAGTGGTCACTGGATAATGACCTTCCACGAGGATCTGTTGAACAGAGTTCTGGGTACTGAAGTTTCTCACTCATTCCTGGTTGAAAATTGCTGTGAATTTAATGTTGTACTAATTGTACAGACTTTGTCTTAAGATGTGTGCGATGGAAACACACTGCGACATCACCACACCCTTGAAGGCCAAAATGAAGGCGTGTTCAAGTCTAAGCTCATCTAATCTTGCCATAATTGCTCTCTTAGTACTGTTCTAAAGCTGCCAAAAGATTGTGAAGCTGGTTTTTGTCAGTGTTTTAATCTGAAATGTACTAGACAATAAGCCACACCACCCTGCTCCCATGGATTTGCGTCAGGTACTAAATTTTAGTTGCTATGAGCCCTCCTTGTTACACTCCGGTACTATAATTCGATAGCCTGCACAGGGTTATGCAGGTGTTTACAGAGTGGTCTCCTCTGGTGGTCAGTGAATGAAAGGAAACGTGGTGGTTGTGGATATTGAGCCGCCGGTTGCACTAGTGTTTACTCAACACAAATGCAACTGCCGCAAAATTTGGACAGCATCGCTAATATCTTAATGCTTATGGAAAAAAACAAAACAAGTAACGTGTCTAAATATTTACACCCACCTGTTGCTCTGTAGCTGACTGAACCAATCAAAGAGACTGAGGAGCATTGTTTACATACCTGACCTGACCATTTAGTGGTCCAAAGCACTTAAGAGGTGGAACATGATTTATTAAACTGAAACTGCAAGTTACTGAAGAGCTTAAAGGGATAGTTCACCCAAAACCAGAAATTCTGTCTTTTTTTTTTTCTCACCCTTTTGCTGATGGTGGGTGCGGTACTTTTCTTTTTTTCTTTTTTTTTTTAGTTAACAAAACACTGCAGGAGTGCCATAGAAAAATTTTGAAATAATCTCCTAAACATTGAAGATGATAGGGACTGAAATATATAATAAAATGATGCCATGTTCCCCGAGCCTCTGTTCAGCTAACCTCTACAACCCATAGTGGTCTGGTTAGGGTTCAGCCATGAAATATTCTGTTTGTCCTATCTTTATGCACTTATCGTAAATTAATGTTAGGGTTTTGTTGATTTAACACACTCGTAGAGCAGTAAACAGCTGTTTCTCAATGTTCCCACTGTAACATTCAGCCTGAAGCGCTAGAATACATTTCTGTTAGAGAACCACATTCATACATATATATATATATATATATATATATATATATATATATATATATATATTTTTATATATATTTTTATATATATTTTTATATATATTTATATATATATTTTTATATTTATATATATATTATATTTATATATATATACATACACACACACATACAGTTTTCAAATTTAGTTTTCCTCAACGTGTCCCCTTTATATCTTCCTCTTCACAGAGGAAAGTATAGATGAAGAACTCGAACAGAGGCTATCTGAGGCCGGTTTCAGTACAGAAATTAAGCCGTCCTTAATGTGTGACACACTAAAGATAGAAGATGTAGCGGTGAATCAAATGTCCGTCATGATTTCAGGAGGTTACAGGTGACCAAACAAGCAACTAATGTCACCTTCTTGCCTTATTCCACTTCAAGGATGAAATGGTTCCTCTTCCCTTGATGTAAAAGAGCTCTAGTTGACAAATCCACTATATTGCAGTAAACAAATCTGATATGCACTTACTTCGTCCTTGTGTCCCAATCCTCCCCAGTCCAGGCCCGTCGAGCGTAGTTAGTCATTAGAAACCTAACAAGAAGGTGTGTGGCGACTGAACAATCCAGAGCTAAATGGTTTGTTCACATCGTTGCCATATTCTCAAATGAGACCTCTGTATGGTTGTTCTTAAGTTTAAATGTTAATGCTACATTTCTGTAAAGTTCTTTTTTTTTAAACATATTACACATTTGCAGCTGATTGAAATGACTGATGATATTCTGATAGGGATCCCCCAGAATTTAGCTCATATCTGAGACTTTTTGGGGGGTGGAGGTGTGTTTTATCTTCATGAGATAGGCCCCACACACGAGGGAATCACCATTGCTTAAGAAAAAATTAATTCATTCCATTTTTAGAAATAACTTCTAACTTGTTTCCCTTTTTGCCAATATCCTGATGGCAGTCATCGAGGTGTATGCAGATAAATTCTTGATGAAACCGAACATCCCTCTTCATATCATTAACAAATGTTTCAAACCGATGTGGTGTTGAATTATTTATGGTATCGCCCAACAGTATTACAACACAGATTCAGGGAATCTGAGGAGTTTTTGTATATTTTTTTTCTTTCAAAAAGCACTTCCTGTACAAAGTTGATTGAAATTTTTTACAATTTTTTACAATTATGAACTTGCTCTTTATTGGACTGCGTATGTACATTTGCAGTCCCTTCAGAACACTCCTAGGCTGAATCCATTTCTACCTTCAATGAGCATTTGCTGTGATGCAGCCCGGACTTGTAAGGAACGCTGTTATCGTGAACTTATACTGGAAACCTAACCGAGCCATGTCAGCTGACCTCAGTTTTTCCTGTTTTGTCTTTTGTCCTCTGCCCTTTCCAGCTTTCTGTATGGTCTTCCTGATGTTAATCTTTCCATTTTCTGCTACCTTTTACATCCATTGCTGTTCCCTGTTTTGATGTCTTGCCTCTTGGTGGGATTAAACTGCTTATATATCAAAGACTAACATTGAAACTGGTATCGTTACACGCACTTCTATGCTTGGGTACTTCCCTGTGTAGTGGTGTGTACTGATTCATCAGAGAAATACTCTAATATGTGTCCTCCTAGTATCACAAGCACCAAGGAGGCTTGGAAAAAAATGGACTTTTCTCCTGATGGTCAGAAGTTAGATGAGTAGAATATCACGTTAAGGTGTCATTTTTATCTCCTAGAATGTAGCAACTTTGTGAAAACAAAATTATTGTCTCAGATCTTGATTGAATTAGTCAGCTGCATCAGTGAGTGCCTCTACTATTCCGTGTTCAATGAGTAACCAAATCAACTCTTTAGCTGTTTTGCAGACTCTCAGCACATTTGTAAACATTTTGTTCGTGTGTCTTATGTATCTGCGTGATTTGATATAAATGACATCGCCCTGAATGAAGTAGACAACTCAACAGTTACCCCAAAACAGTCATTCTTCGTTTGTTATTGCGTCAAAATGAATGATAACACTTTGATTCTTCTACCATTAACTTTTTTTTTTTATTGTTTGAAAGGGTGAGTTGTATGTGCCAATAAAAAAAACTCCAACCCAGCTTGCTTCTTCATATGATTTAATAGATGTCAACTTTATTGGAGAGGGGAGCTTGCAGTGATAACATAGTCGTAGTTCTTTATTTTAATTCTGTGGCTCATTGGGTGTGTGGTTCAGTCTCACAACTCGTAACCAATTACCGTGTTACAGTGGCCAATAAGGAGTTTGCAGAATTTTCTAGTTTATCTCACATGAAAGACCCTTCATTGTGAATGTCTTAAACAAAATGACAACGCTTGTCAGGATCAAATGAGTTTGACTTGTACGAGAGCGATCATCTACTCTTGGGTCATCGAGGTGACACAGACAAGAAAAAAAAACCTCCCAAAAAAATCACAGTAGATGTTAGCCATTTCTATAACTGGAATCAGTTCTTAACCAAAATGCATATTATAAAGCAACGACGGTTCTCATGAATTTATTATAAATGTACACAGAGTCCCCGAGGATGCCTTCTGTTAGGAATTACTCATACTCCTACCGTACAGCGACCTCTGCTGGCAAAAATGCAGCTCGACGGGAAGGGCCAAGCGGCAGTGGGCTCTCGGAGGCCCTTTGGGTTGCCAGGTTTGGTCGGAAGCAGCATATACTACTTATATGAAACGGTACCTACACAAGACTACATCAACGTCTGTGCACAACTTAAAGTGTCAGTTTCTTCTATCATAGATGGAAAAAATACAGCCTGCTTACGTTTTTTTTTTAAGCCTGAAACGTTCAACGGTGTTAATCGTGACTAGGGGGATAAGGTATGTACACCTGGCAACCCATCGTAACCAGACGTCAGTGGTCTGCGGCTGTAGGTTAGTGAGTTTGCTGCTGCTTTTGTTCGATTGACATTAGACGAGCCACTGAGTAGTTATCAGTGCGTCATTACACGGAAGGTAAATAATAAAAGCCTACGGATAATTATGAAGTGCTAGACGGAGTTCATCTCGGTGAGTATTGTTATGAAGAGCACACAAACCACCAGCGTGCAGCTGCTGTGAAATACTACCAAGCTAGCTAGCTAACGCTCTACATGTGATTGACTGTTGGGTCTAAAAATCTCATAGCAAGTCCCGTTGTTTACAAAACTACTTTCAGATGGGGATTTTTTAAAAATTAAACTATGATTTCAATGTATCCGAATACATTTGTTCCCAATAGTATTGTTTAACATTAGCTTCAGTGTCCAGCATAGCTGTTGGTGCTTGCAGTGTTTATAACGCTTTCGATAAAACCGATATTTGTGTGTGGTTACGTCGATGTGTTTTGGTAGTGCCAGTTGGCGACTATCATGTTCATGTAGATTCTTAAAACAGTCGTCTCACCGTGGAAAACAATAAGTCGCGTTTCCATAGCTGATCTCGAGGTTCAACCCGACCTGAGATCTCGGCTAACGTTTGTAAATTCTCCTTTCGACGTGTGTTTGGGTTCCTCAAGGAATTCACCGTGGACCGTAGATGGGGCAGACTGAAGTCCGTCAGCTGTGAAGCGTTGGAATCGGGCTGATGTGATATGATCTGTACAGATGTGTGCGCGCTCAACACAGCTGCAGTTGGCTTGTGAGAGACTCAGTTCTGCACGGACTAGTGAGAATGACTTGATTAAAAGCTGATACCTCTGATACCGATATGATACTCAGTCAGCGGACTATGGACCAGCTCCACCGCCCGACACTGCCGCGGAGTTCTCCTTCCTCTGACTGGGGCGGGGGTCCTTCCCAGACCCTATTCTATTGTCGCCCTGAGGTTTGATGTCGTGTTTGTGGCTCGGTGTTATGTTGACACAAGTGCTCCCAGTCTGACTTTTACAGCCCTGCCCTAACCAGTGGGGCTATTTTTACAACCCGGAGTCCAAACCAGTAGTTGTTAGCTGTATTGTTGTCTCACAGACGTGGTCCTGCCCCAAGCCGGAACTAATGATTGAGCCCCCTCTTGACAGCCTCGACCAGCCAGGGGCGTTAATTACACACTACGAGCCAATAAGGGGTTTTATCAGCTTTGTCATTGAGTCTAATTTGTGTAGGACTGTGATGGTAATGTGCACATTTTCAGCCTTGCATTGCTGTCTGGTAATGGAATTGCAATTTTTCATTCCACTTTTGTGTCAGATTCCCATCAATAAGAATACCGACGACATCCACCAATATAAAATACTATAAAAGCAAAACGAAAACAAATAAAAGAAATACAACATGTTCAATAAAAAACAAAAAGATGAAAACAACGTTTTTGAACAGTATTGAAGAAATGGTGCAGAAAATGCTTTATTTTTGTAAAAGATCAATTTTTTTTGTTTTCTTCTTGTTTAATTAAGTAAAACACTATACCACTAACACTGGAGTTGAAATTATCAATAATTTGTGGAGATGCGCAATCCATTTTTTGTCAATTCTTAGTCTTTGTTTTTGTGACTATTATTTCAAGTTGTTGACATTAGGTTAGACTCTACACACAAGTCTGTGGTAAACCAACAGCACTTCTTCTTTAAAAGGATAGACATTTCTTACATGTACATTAGATTTAAATACATTTGTTGTGTTTGAACTGTGTGTATGGATGGGTGACGTGTTTCATGCTAGGTTATGGTGGGGTCAAGGTCCAGCACCAGCTATGGAACAGAGTCTGGATCAGTACATGGATCGACACCATCACTCTAAAGTCTGTTCACTGAGGAATGCCAGTATTACCACTCAATTCCAATATTATTGATCCAATGTCTCCTCTCTGGTAATTAGTGTACAGATTTCCTTCATAACAAAGGAAGTAGACTCAGAATACCGTTTGTTTATTATATTATAATTGCAACATTGTACGCAATGAGCACAGTATGACTTCTTCACCAAATCACGCGGCACGAACGTAAGCTGTGTTGCGTGCGATCTAGTACAGTGTGCTTCCTCTGCCAATTTACACGTCTTGGCTTTTACTTTCTTAATAATTTCAGTGAGGAGGAACATTTGCTCACACATTCACTCTTTAAACCCCTGCATTTAGGCTCTTTCCAAGTTGAAAAATAAACAGTCCGACTCCTTCGTACATTTGACACGAAAACATGTCTTTTTCTTCACATGCAGCGCGACTTAAATAGTCAGAACGTCACACAATAATTAAAATACATTTAGTCATTGGTCTGAAAAGTCTTGGAGCCTTGATGTGTGTGTGGGTGTGTGTTTGCATAGTAGGTAGTGTGTGCTTGAGTTATTTCAGGATACAGGACACTGGTTAAATAAAAGGATACGTACGTTGATCACAGGTTTAGATATCCTCAACAAAATACAGGTTAGTGCTGAAAGGAATATTTATACCCCCCATGTGCGCCAGTAAATCTGGTCTGTTTGTAGTAATGCAACTAACTCGTATTCTTGTGGTCAGTCAGGAAGGAGAAACGACACTTAAATTGTCAGGTTTTCACTTATGCAAGTGTTGACAGTTGCCTGATGGTAGTCAGTCATGGCGGTCTGGATCACAATGGAGCAGGTTGAAAACACAAGCGGACTGCTCGCGGCACAGCTTCACGCCTTGCTGCGGTGGAACATATTGCACATGTGCTCTGTGCAGCAATAAATCTGCCCAGACTGAGAGCTACACTTAACGGCCATCAAGTGGGTAACGTCAGGGGTAATTGAAGGTAACTGTTTCCCAAACTTGGCCTCGCAAGCTGAAACTTGACAAATGAATTAATTTTGGGAATAAGACAAAGCATCACATATCTTTGTGTTTCTTATAAACATAACAGAAGTGAGGTAACAGGCAGTAACCTGCTTTGCAGGAAGGGAGGTCGTCTTATGTAACCTGGGCTGGACCCTCAGTCGCTGTGAAGCTGCTTCTCAGCTGTGTTGAATTTTTTCAAGTATGCCGAGTGGCTTTGTGTTGTTGTGTGTGTGTGTGTGTGTGTGTATCTTTTTTGTTGTTGTGTGCCACTGTGAGGCTGTAGCTGTGTATTTTATTACTAGGTTGTCCAAGCCTCAGGCCAGAGGGAAATGATCCTGTACCTTCCCAGAAATTCCCCCTTTGATGCTGCCCTGGAGGAAGTGTGTGTGTGTGTGTGTGTGTGTGTGTGTGTGTGTGTGCGTGCGTGCGCGCGCGCGTGCGCAGCCTGGTCGCTTCTGTTTGTGGAGGCTGGTGCTTTCATGTAATTGTAGTGTTCCCGTGTTGTTCCAACCACCCCAGAAGTCTTTTATACGATTTAAGATCAGTTTCTTTTTAGCATTCATGTGTTTTAGGATCTGATTTTCTACTAGATGGACTTTTTTTTCCAAACCAAAGCTCATTACAGGCAACATATAATGATAAAGCAGTAAATCATACTGTTTAGTGACTTCACTGTGTTTATTGTTGGTGGTTCTTGGCTGTCTCTCAAGTGTATCTTTGTCATCTTTGCAACTATGTCATTTAGTCCAGGTACGATAAAGTTTTATCTCAGTGTACATTGTGTACCTACTACGTTATTTTACAGGGGCAGCATAAGCCGTCTCCGAGTGCCTTATTTAGGAGGAATTGGTTAATACCACACTCTCGACGTCACCCTGCAACACCCAGCCTTCCTTCCCCTTGGCACAGGAGAGGAAACCCTCCCTACTGTGAGAACTGCATGATGGGATACACAGCCAGATAAACCCCAAACAAGCAGACAAACTGATCCAGTAGTTTTTATTTGGTTTGATTTATCAGCACTGATTTCGTCTGTGCTGGCATGAATGTTGACGAATAGGAAAGTGTATTCATTATGCTAACTGTCGCAGTTTGAAATAACATTTTTCATCGGTCATGGTACTGTTGAATAATCTTGTTTACTTACAAACACATGTCTACAAATCTCACCATAGATTTTACATTTAAAATATCAGACTCGAGTTGTCATGTTGTCAGATGGTGGCTAACGCACAGCTGATACTGATTTATCTTTGTAAGGCCAATATCGCTGCACTAAATCAGCCAATAAAATGTCAGTTGATCTCGAAGTTTTCCATGTCAGTGTTTTTGCTTCATCAATTAATGTTTTATTCATCTCATTTCATTCCAGAGATAAAGACTCAAAGGACTTGAGTGAACTCCAGATTGACACCGAGTCTTCCCGCGTCACTGCGACCAACATTCTCCCATCCATCCGCTGCTCCTTGTGGTTCTCCTCTCTAGTTCTCAACATGGCGGCTATGCTCCCACTCTGGCAGTGCCACTGACCTCCACCTTGGACTACCACCATGGAGAGAAAACGCAGAAAGAAATTAATCTAGCTGCTCAGAACATTTGCAGTATGGACTCGTTTTTGGAGCTCTGGACCTGACATGCTCTGTCCCAATGCCTGACCCATAACTGGGTTTTAGCAGCTAAATTTTCATCTGAAACAGCGCATCTGCTGCTAGAGTTTCAAAGAGCTTTGAGAACCTGGTGGTTTGTGCCAATCCACTGCTCAAAATGCTCCTACTTCCTCTGTGGACGTCCATGTGTTTGGCGCTGCTTGCAGGCTTTGTGCCTGTGGTGGGGATGGAGCCATCACAAGACAAATCTGGCTCTGATCACAGCCCCGGTCCAGAGCCCCTTCCCTCATCGGGCAGTTCCAATAGCTCTCAAGTCACCCTCAAACTGGAGTTCTCCTCCAAGGTGGTGGAACATGGTAAGAGATGATTTCAAGCTGGTAAACATCTGTGTCATTGTGTCTTTATAAACTATGAAAGCTGAAACATATGGGAGTCCAATTGACAGTATCTGATGCTTATTTTTGATTATTTCTTAACAAGATACGTAACGCTTATGTATTACAGGTTTTGAACATAATCCACAAACCTCGATAACCTTGAAATGATAAAAACAATGCCTCAAATCATGGGGATTCTCGTTAGACCATGTTAGGAGGTCTGGCTTACTATTAAAAACTGCAAATTTAAGCAAAACCAGTTGCTCTCAGCCCCCTTAGGATCGGACCCCTAATGACTTTTGTCTTGTGTCTATCAAAGATGGACCATCAGGTTTAGACTGCGATCCCTGTAGGTGGATCAAGTTCCAAAGGCATCCCAAGGGTTTAAAACTTAACTATCTTCATCTCGTGTGTCAGTTAAGGCTGAAATAGTAATTGTTCATCATTTTAAAATTTGAATAATGGAAATGAACATTCCGCTTCCCCAGTTTGGGAACTCCTGAATGAAAGAACAGTTTGGAGACACAAGGAATGGCCTGAGGATAGAACCGATCGGGCTGCAGCTACTGAATATGCAGCCTACATGTAGAGAATATCAAGAGGCAATTTATCTAGTCCAAATGATAATTGGAGGTATCGAGCTCTTCTGCCTCATCCTTGTCACACCCTTGTCTTCACCTAATCCAGCTGTGCATGTGCAGCGAGATCGCAGACAGCAGCAGAAGCAGGACTGTGAAGAATCCTGTTTATCTTTTTATCCTTCTATCAGTACAGAAAGTCTAAGGACAAATCTGAACATCAGTTACATGAAAGCCCGAGTGTAGTTATTAAGGTAAGCTGAGGATACAAAAAATGCTTTACAGCAATGTTGCACAACTTGTTATTCAGGCCCTGGGCCCATATTGGTCTGTCGTACTGGTTTTCCCAGATCAAATAAACACATCTCACATTTGATCACCTGTCTCAGGAACTACTGAGACTAATGGAAGTCACCTGATACTGAGTAGATCAGGCATCACCAAATGGCGGGCCGCGGTCTGGGCCCAGACCCAGTCACGGTTCTGTCCGGGCCCATTAAAATTCTAATATTCATAAAAAGATAAATCATTCTTGCATGCGCAGCTAATCTAGCTATTACGACAGGAGCGTCATCAAAAGCCAAGCCAATCAAATTGATTGTTTACCTTTCAGCACCAGGGAATAGAGAGAGAGAGAGGAGATGAGAGAAAATGGCTCGCTCAGAAATGAGAAAAGTAGGTGGTGAAAACCCAACTTTTAAAGCTGAATGGACAGAAAAATACATGTTCATTCTGCCTGCAGCCAGTTCGAAACCTTTGTGTCTCATAGGCTGTGAAACTGTGGTAATAAAAACGGGGCAATGTTAAGTGTTCCATGAGACCAAACACGGGTCGTTTGAGGAAAGGAACCCGCAGAAGTCCGCAGTGAGGGCAAGTAAAATTATGGAAGCGAAAGCACAGTATGACAGGTCTACCTTAAAAACAACACTGCAGTCTATCGTTTTCCATTCAGGTGCCGTATAAGATTGGGACCTTTGCTGGGGGGAAATTTTAGGAACTGGACCACTTTGAATTTGAATTGAATACCCCAGAAATAGATGATATTAGTTGGTGTCAGTTACCTTTGCTTTACCAAGGGTTTTTGCTCGTGTTTAGTACAACATTCAGCATTCTAAAACATTCACTTTCCCCTTCATCTCTTTCCCCAGAGTACATTGTAGCATTCACAGGCTATTTCTCAGCCAAAGCCCGCGGCCTCTACATCAGCAGTGCCCTACGGAACGCCAGGGACGAAGCATTGGAGTGGCACATTGTTCCCAGAGAAAACCCGGCCTCCGACTTCCCCAGCGACTTCGAGCTGGTTCACATCCGTCAAGCTTCTCCCAGCAACCTGCTGACCTTAGAGGACCATCCATACATCAAGAGAGTGACTCCACAACGCAAAGTTTTCCGCTCACTAAAATACATTCCCTGTAAGTGACAGTGGCAGCTTGTTGTGCAGGAAAAATGTTTGGCACCGAGACTGAAGAGTCTGAGGAGGTACAGACAGCTTTTTGTCTGCAGTAGGTTGACAGAGTATCCCTTTTGTGTGCTGAGTCAGAGGATGCGTTTCTCCTTCCACTGCATTTGTTAGAGAAGGATTGTATATCTACGTGTGAAGTGCAGACCAACTGGAGGGGGAGTTGATACATGATGGTGTGTGTGTGTGTGTGTGTGTGTGGTTGGGGGATGGGAGGACGGACAGAGGAGGTCTGTGTTTGCTACCCTTAGAGGGAGAAGGTTGGTCAGTGCGGTGGGCCTTGCCTGGACATGGGGGTACACCCTGAGCCTGGCACTACATGAAAGACATCAGTGTGCCCCTCGCCTGCTTACACACACACCATATCAGTATGGAGGGTCATTTGTTATGTCTTTGTTCTTAAAGAGGACCATGTCGCCACTGTCTTGATGAAACTATGTTGAAGTTTGATGAAAGGGTCTCTACAAGCGACATTTAGACACTTATTCTAATTCAAGTGTTTTGATAGTTCGTTTAATGATTCATGTTCAAATGCTGCTAAAGGAAGAAGATTTTTTTTATTCACAGATACAATTAAACAGACCTTCTAATTAATGTGAAGTCCACAAAAAGAAAATGACAACAATGAAGGAAAAGCATCAGTGTGTGGGGAGCATTAAAGAACCAACTGGTGTGTAAAACCCTCAAGCTTTACATTACGTTCTCCAACCCAGAACTAGTGTGGTGAAGAGACTTTCAGTATCGCCATTGGAGTGTTGTGACGATTAAAACAGAATAAAAACATACACAATATCTTGAATGTAGGTTGTTATTAGAAACAGGATTATGGAGTGGAGTGAGAGGTCACCCCTACCTATGACCTACCTAATAAAACACAACATCCGTCAAAAAATGACACTTGGTAAGAGGGAATGATTATGTGTGAACAAGATCTGATTCGATTTTCACACCACGGTTGAATGATGGAGGGAAGAAAATCACCTGAAGTGAGGGCTTAGAGCATAATCAGTGTGATTCAGTAACTGGAGAGATGGTGCCATCTGCAGGAAGGGGTGAGGCCCCATTGATAGGTTTTTATGTTCTCCACAAATGTGCCTACATTGAATGTCTGACCATCAGTGATGCCCCAAAAGTCTCTAATTTCCCCATCGCATTGCATCTGCTCCCCAGCACCTGAACCAGCTGCCCCCTGCAACAGCACCCGCGGGACACAGAAATGGCAGTCGTGGCAATCATCCCGGCCTTTTCGACGAACTAGCCTGTCACTCGGGTCAGGTTTCTGGCACGCAACCGGTCGCCACTCCAGCCGGCGTCTGCTGCGTGCCATTCCTCGCCACGTAGCCCAGATCCTGCAGGCTGATGTACTGTGGCAGATGGGACACACTGGTAAGACCCAATATCCCTGACCGAGGGTCACCTGGTAAAAACAGCTGCTTCAAACATTCAGAAATGAAGGTGCTGGAGTGAATCTGTTTGTGTGGGGTGCAGGTTCCGGAGTGAAGGTGGCAGTGTTTGATACGGGCTTGAGTGAGAAGCACCCGCACTTCAAGAATGTGAAGGAAAGGACCAACTGGACTAATGAGAAGACACTGGACGATGGTGAGGAGGACACATGCTGCTGATGTTGATTATGACGACATGAATCATGAGCTCAGTGTTACCTCTGCTGAGTAGTGTTGGGTTGAGAATCTCAGAAGTAGGTGGGATTTGCAGGAGAAAACCAGACGTGAAGTCATTGTTTGTGTGTGTAAGAAGGTTTGTGCTGCGGTGTTTCTCAGGCCTGGGCCATGGTACATTCGTAGCAGGGGTGATCGCCAGTATGAGGGAGTGCCAGGGGTTTGCCCCCGACTCTGAGCTGCACATCTTCAGAGTGTTCACCAACAACCAGGTACATACAAGATCTCGGCTGTCCAACTGTCATTTCATTGGGGTTTAAAAAAAAAAAGTTTTTGTAGACGACTGTGATTTCTGCTTGTGAATTAGACATCTGTTTGATTCTGATGTCACAGTGAGCCTTCTCCTTTTGTAAATATTTTGAAATCTGTCTCAGGTGTCGTACACCTCATGGTTCCTTGATGCTTTCAACTATGCCATCTTGAAAAAGATCGACGTTCTCAACCTCAGCATCGGCGGGCCTGACTTCATGGACCACCCCTTTGTCGATAAGGTGATACACTCTGCTGTGAGGAGGGTTAATATTGTCATGAGTGGGAGGGCGCATTTGACCAAAGATCGTTTTTGATGTTTGTCAAGACACAAAAGTCGTCTCGTCTTCTCCCTTCATCACATATGTTGCACGTTTGTACTTCGTGAGCAGAAAAATGAGGATTGCTAACGGTCAAAACCAAACATGCTGCTGGGCTCAGTGCTTACAGGCACACAGAAGCTAGAAACACCGTGTTTTGATCGCACTAGTTGGCCGCCTGAAGACCTTAGCCTATTTAAAATAGATTTTGTGAATAATATTCTGAACAAAAGGGATACGGATCGACATAGAAGAGCTCTATGAGACAGTTGTAGATTCCCCAGTTGTGACCACAAAAACCTTGCTAACTAAACCATTTAGAGTCCTGCACCATCTTCTCCTTTGTTGAAGTTCCTCTGAAGACTGTCGTAATGAGCTTTTTTTCTCTACTTGTCAACCTTGGTTATTTTTCTCTCGTGTTTGATTGACAGGTGTGGGAGCTCACTGCCAACAGAGTGATCATGGTCTCTGCCATCGGCAACGACGGACCTCTATACGGGTATGTTTGTCTTCCTTCAAACGGGTGATAATGTTCAAATATTAACTAGAAGGAGCCAAGCAAAATCTGTCCCGGTTAATAGTTTGATACATACATATGTTGAATCAAACCACGTCTCTCATCATTAGGCTACTGAGTTCTAACATAGATTTCTTGTTTTTTTGTTTTTGTCTAAGGCTTAAACAGATATTTCAATCGTTTATAGTCAAGATAATTTTCCTCAGAGGCATGGAAAAGTCCTGGCAAATTATCGGTAGAAATGTGTATGAGCCCTGCCTCTACATTAGGGTTGATAACATTGGACATTACATTAAAACTTTGGTTTAATATTGCTATACAACACACACTGAGTCACAGCGCTACGCATGGTATAACTCTTCTGAAAACCCTCAGCATCTTTATTAAATCAAAGAAAAATGGCAATGCGGGAAGGAGGGATTCTGTTACATTCCCACGTCACACTGCAGACATGGAACTGTGTAGGAAAGGTGTGTGTGTGTGTGTGGGTGTGTGGGTGTGTGTGTGTGTGTGTGTGTGTCCTGCTCAATCACTGCACATAAACTACAACTAAAGTAAGTGCCATTCTGTCAGCACCCTGAACAACCCAGCAGACCAAATGGACGTGATTGGGGTCGGCGGCATCGACTTTGAGGACAATATTGCCAGGTTTTCTTCCAGAGGCATGACCACCTGGGTGAGCAGCACACACGCTGTCCCACACACACTGACACACACCATATCGTTTATCAGTCTTACAGCAGACATCTACCCCAGAGACCCGCACTCTGCATTTGGAGTCAGTCAGCCATAGTGTAAACTCCTGATCCTTCATCCACATCCCATCAGCCAAAAAGTACACACACACTCTTACAACTCTGAACTGAGCTTTCTCACTCACACGCACACCACTTTTTTTTTTATCAGCCATAGCCAAAGCAGACATCTGCCTTGGGATCTGATTAAGTCTTCCCTCTCTGCCCTAGTCCGTCTCCCTCCTCAGCGGTTGTTATCCATCCATGAAGAAGCCAGAAGGAACAGACAGCACTCACTCAGCTCTAAAATCGGACTGTTTCAAAAATATTCACAGCTGATTTAAAAATAGTTTCCTCAATTTTTAGACAGTTTCCCCAGCTTCTTACTTGTTCTTTGTTTCCCTCAATTTGTCCTTTATTTTTGTCTGTAAGTCCGGCCCCCTACCGTCTATTTCTGTTTTCCTATCTTGATGATCAGTAGAGGCGTCATGGTGGCTTTAAAGTGCAACCTCCAAAAATTGTGACGTCATTGTGTAGGTTTATGATAGGAATGAGTCTAAATAGATAGATAATATATATTTTTACTGATTTAGAATTCAAGGTACAGTAGATTCTCCTTGAAAGGGACAAACAAAACTCAATGCTAAGTTAAATTTCCGCCAAATACAAATCCAGTTCGATTAGCAAGATAGTTAGCATGTTCATGTCTGTTGCTGCTCATCGTCACTTCTTCACTCATCCCGGCAGAGACTTTTAGTCGGCGTCATTCTTTTGCTTTTGATTCTTGGTGCAGGAGCTGCCGGGGGGCTACGGCAGAGTGAAGCCTGACATCGTCACCTACGGTTCTGGTGTTCGAGGGTCGGGGATGAAGGAAGGATGTCGCTCGCTGTCTGGCACCAGTGTGGCGTCACCTGTGGTTGCAGGAGCTGTCACACTTCTGGCCAGGTGAGGATCTTGAACTGACCTCAGTTATTGTGAAATGACAGGAGTTTGATGTTACCACACTTGACACAAAGGCCTTTAGTTTCAACTGTTCACGAATCTGAGCTTCTCAAGTTGGTTTGTGTCACCGCAAGGTTATTTCTTTCCTTTTTATTTATTTACTGGCGCTATTCTAAACAATAGAAGCGATTCCATTAAGAAGCAAATTGTGCAGGAGCAATAAGAAAACCCGGAGGGGCTTACAGAGGTCATCTCACCTCAAAACACATCAGCCTAATATACATAATTGCAGAAGTAAAAAAAACAAGCAAGGATGAAAGCAAACCTGAAGAGGCTTCAATACAACATAGTTAAAAATTGTGCTTCTTTCCCAAATGTAACTAAACTGACATGCAGATGTGTGTGTGTGCGCGCGTGTGTGTGTGTGTGTGTGTGTTGACCAAGTCATTGCTCTGCGTGCATCTGTACTGTGAAATAAGATTTTATTTCAAACAGTCTGATAGACAACCTAAAAATACGAGGACTCCAGCCCACGGCTGCCACCAGCACTGAGGCATTAAAAAAAGAAAATCAACTTGTCCATATTTAGGATTATTATGGAATCAAGATGGCTGTGTGAAAGATGCTGACACCATAGCACTGAGCGCTGTTTTTAAAGCTTGACATGGTGTAATTACCCTGTGTGCTGTAAGCCTATACTGTTTGAGCAGGCAGTGAACTCTTAGAGCCACAGGTTATTGTTGAGTGTCTCCTCTCTACTCGTGAAAGCTCTCTTTGAATAGCGTGACTTAACTCATGGCTCATGTTGCCGGGCTGAACATCATACCACCTGTGCTGACAACAGACATTCACGAATACATATTCCAGCCCATCCCTCTTTGTTCAGAATCACAGGCTGAGGAATGTGACACCAGTGTACTCTCACACTAACCAAACCTGTCCCCTATCCTCCAGCACTGTCCTCAACCGGGAGCTGGTGAACCCAGCCTCCATGAAGCAGGCCCTCATCGCTTCGGCCCGCAGGCTGCCAGGGGTCAACATGTTTGAGCAGGGCCACGGGAAACTAGACCTGATCAGAGCTTATCAGATCCTCAACAGCTACAGGCCTCAGGCCAGGTAACACACACACACACACACACACACACACACACACAAGCACGAGTGTGGACCAACACAGGTCTGGAATTCACAAATACACTGCTCACACATTGTAGTTGGCCCCTGTGTGAGGGCGGCGGCTGTAACCAGAGCTAATTCACGGTGTGATGTAGAGATATCAGACATCAGAACAAATCAGCAGAGGGGAAGTGATAAAGCTGCGGAAATGGTTTAAAGAGTCTGCACATTAGGAGTGAAACTGAGCGATGCAAACATTCCTTCCACTCACGTGTGATCATGACTGCACTGATCACCTGTTCAAAGCCATTAATCTGAGTTGAAATGAATATTTTCCATCGCTGAGGTTTCACATGGTAGTCAAACTAAAATGCAGCAAACCAATCAGCAGATCAAAGACACACCTGCATTGTTGTTCAGGGCGAAGTCACGTTCCTGGAACTAAATTGAAATCCTGGCTCCAGCAGTTGAAAGGAAGGCCGTGCCCCCCAATGAAGGTTCCTAGTCTTGATGAAAGTTCCCCGAGGTCCAAAAGGACCTTAAGTCACATGATAGTATAGAGCAGGCAGGACACAGTCAATCTCAATCCTGCACACAATTTCCTGAGAGGAAAACAAACAAACAAAAAGAAGGCCAAAAAAAATCAATACAAGGCAACATTATATAAATGTGCAAATGTCGCTGAGTCTGTACTGCTGTTGAACTTGATTTCAACAGAGGGCGCTGTTTACTTTTGGACTTGACTTTAGGCCTCAAGTCAGTTTTTGCTCACTCAAGTGAGATCAGTTAGGATGAACGACCACCATTTTTTATGTAAAAACAAGTACATTCTTGGGAGAAGTATCCAGTCATAGGATTCGTCCTCAACTGCCTGTTTGTAACTATTGTGACTCAGCACCTCAGCATGTATTCTTTCATGCAGCTTTTTTTCATCTTTTTTTTTTTTTTTTTTACAAGACTCCCATTTAAACACTAACACTTGGTCTCAACCCCTCCTTGTCTGTAACCAGTCTATCTCCAAGCTACATCGACCTGACTGAGTGTCCCTACATGTGGCCTTACTGCTCTCAGCCCATCTATTACGGAGGGATGCCAACCATCGTAAACGTGACCATTCTCAATGGCATGGGTGTCACTGGCAGAATTCTCGACAAGGTAATCACACCACATAACACCGATGGACATCAAGTTCTCCTTAAACTAGAAGACTAGTTGTTTTAAAGGGACTTGTGAAAGACACGTTTTTCCTTTTTTCTTCTCTCCTGTTCAGCCCATCTGGCAGCCTTACCTTCCACAGAATGGCGACCACATTGACGTGGCCGTCTCTTATTCCCCGGTGCTGTGGCCGTGGGCCGGCTACCTAGCTGTGTCTATCTCTGTGGCCAAGAAAGCAGCATCGTGGGAAGGGATTGCTCAAGGTCATGTGATGCTCACTGTGGCGTCGCCAGCAGAGAATGATGTGAGTCAGCGTAGCCACACAGAAACCCTCTCTTTTTTTACACCTGCTGTTTCTTGCCAGAGTGGTATTGTTGATTTAGTAGCAGTATGTAATGTGTACTTCTATCCATCTTTCACCAGTCAGAGGTGGGCGGGGAGCTGACCTCCACAGTCAAGCTGCCCATCAAGGTGAAGATCGTGCCAACTCCTCCGCGCAGTAAGAGGGTGCTGTGGGACCAGTACCACAACTTGCGCTACCCACCAGGCTACTTTCCCCGAGATAACCTCCGCATGAAAAATGATCCACTTGACTGGTGCGTGTGCCTAGTGCCTACTATTTACTTGAAAGCAATGAACTTGTTTTTTTGTTTTTGGTTTGTTTGGGGTTTTTTTTTCTCTCCTGAGTACAATCTGGAGCTAAACCAGCTTAAAGTTTTGCTTCTGTATTCATGCATTTTCAGGAACGGGGACCACATCCACACAAACTTCCGAGACATGTACCAGCACCTCAGAAGCATGGGATACTTTGTTGAGGTGCTGGGAGCTCCCATCACCTGCTTTGATGCCAGCCAATATGGTGAGAACACTGACAGATGGTCAATGCAGCCATATGTCGCAGCAGCGCTGATTACTTCTGTCTCTGAACAACATAACAAAGAAATTGGCTCCTTTGCCTTTGTGTCCCTTTAGGAACATTGCTGATGGTGGACAGCGAGGAGGAGTATTTCCCTGAAGAGATCACTAAGCTGAGGAGAGACATCGACAACGGGCTTTCACTGATCATCTTCAGCGACTGGTACAACACCTCGGTCATGAGGAAAGTCAAGTTTTATGACGAAAACACCAGGTACTTTCTCTTATGGATCAACAGCATCATCTTTACTCTCAGAAATTAAGAAAAGAAATGGCAGATTATGAGCATTATCACTCACCAAGATGTAGAGGGAAAAGGTGCGTTCACTGATATGGGCTCACAAGATGACACTCTCCCTACTAGGAATTTCACGATGTCTGTTTTCCCTTCACACCACGCCACGTGTAGTTCACTCCTGCTGTTCATGTGCTCTGCTCCGAACCACTTCTTGAGGTCAAACACCTGGAGTGTTTCATTGGTTTCTGTTTTTCACACAGAGAAAGATTGGACCATAATGCATCACTTCAAAGTGCACTACAAGTGGAGCACTGTCACGAACAGAATTTCCCTTGGGGATGAATAAAGTTTTCTGATTCTGATTCTAAATATTCACTGAGTCAGACTTGTCTGAGGTGGGAACAAGAAGTTAAACACCGGGAGAAGGTTCCGTGACCTTTGAGAGATCATTGCTGTGCAATTAAACATGGGGTATCAGCAGTGATGGAGATGCACCTAAATGTTCACACCTGCCAAAACACATGGGAGGAAGATCAGCCAGTCCAGCTGGTCATAAAGGGCAGGTGTGAACCACTCAGCTGAAAGCTTCCACACCAGCCTGAACAGACCCTCAACTGGCCAAGAGCAAACCAAACAGGTTAGGTGGGAGCACGTCGAGAGTAGATGTTGCTTCAGCTCCAACCTGGATCTGTATTTCAGATCACACTCGATTGTGACGAATTCCCATTTATTTAGGACTGGAAAATTGTCAGTGATAAAGAACTAAATTGATCAAAGGAGCCACCTAAATCAGGCGAAACCACCAGAAAACAAACTCAATATAGATCTAAAACACATTTAAAGAATGTCCGAAGAAAACAGCAGTGCATCTCTTCACGTCGCGAATACTCAGTTCACGAAAAGAATGTTTTAGTTTAGGTTTGACTCAAATTGGCAGTGATTACTAAGATAACAAGACACAAACTGTCACCACACCTCAGGCTCATCAATCCTAGAAGGGTTCGATAGACCTCGCAGTGTTTTTAGATTTATTACAGGAAACTAAAGCAGATAATAAAAATGCACCAGTGCTCTTAAGTCATCCCCAACCGTGATGTCTCCTCTTCTCTGTTTCTATTTCTATGAGCTGATCTATGTGTCATCCTGCTCCTCCATTATGAAATAGCTGGATGATTAAACGGAGCTAACCTCAGCAGTCCTCTCACCGGGAGCTTTATTATGTTAGAGTGATAAACTCTTGTCTAATTAACAGCCTGTTGTATCGCAGTCATCGACGTCCCTCACGTCAGACTCGTGTTTATGTCTCCTCACTTCATAATAGAGGTAATACATCACTACTTCTGTGATTCGGAGCCATTTGTCACGACGCCCCGCAGCTACATTCACATTCCAGCTGAGCCGTCCTGCCATATCCACAGGATTAAAAGTCTTAAATATCATCTCCACTTCTTCAAAATGTTGTGCCAATCCCATCTTCAATGGCTGGCCGAGTTTCAGTCACAGATGCTGTTTCTGTGTCCCAGATACAGAAAATGAATTAACTACTAATGTCCTTTCATTGTAATTTTCCTTCATTCTGGCGAAGTAATGGGGTTACTCATTTTTATCTTAATGACTCCAGCCAGACACCTGGTGTTGGCTCAGGTTGGATTTGATATTCGTGTTTTCTCCTGGTTCTTTCCTTTATCAGTACACAAATAGATGAACACCACAGAAATGCATCAGTAAATTCTGTTCAATAAATGTTTTTCAGTAGTGTTTCTCAATGTAACTTGCAGGCAATGGTGGATGCCAGACACAGGGGGCGCTAACGTACCAGCTCTGAATGACCTGATCTCAGTGTGGGGGATGGCCTTCAGTGACGGGCTGTATGAGGGAGATTTTACCCTTGCAGATCACGACAGTAAGATCAGACACACAAACAAACGCCCTCAGGTTTGTCTCAGAATACAGATGGTGACCTCTCTCCTCTCTGGTAGTGTACTACGCCTCTGGCTGCAGCATCGCTCGTTTCCCTGAAGACGGAATAGTGATTGCAAAGAACCTCAAGGACCAAGGTGCCCGAATTTAACGGAGTTTAGAGCAGTAATGTGCTGGCTAGCAGCCATGGAGGCTGGTGGGTAACTTTAATCTCCGCTGATGTAATCCTTGTGTGCTCACAGGTCTAGAAGTGTTAAAGCAAGAGACAGCAGTGGTGGAGGGGGTTCCTATCCTCGGACTGTACCAAACACCATCTGATGGCGGAGGACGCATCGCTCTGTACGGTGATTCAAACTGTATAGATGACAGCCACAGACAGAAAGGTAACCTCCCTTTGGGTGTGTGTGTGTGCGTGTGCGTGCGTGTGTCTGTGTGTGTGTGTGTGTTTGAACTTGCACCAAACCTGAAAAGTTATGTTTGCTTTTGTGTTTCATGTGGTGTCAGACTGCTTCTGGCTGCTGGACGCTCTCCTTCAGTATACATCCTACAGTATGACCCCTCCTAGCCTCAGCCACTCCCACAGCAGGGTGGCGCCTCCCCCAGGCACCGAGCACCCACTTCCACAGAGACTGGAAGGTAAAGAGAAAGTACTGTAATACAGTATATTCTCATATCATTTCAGTTATTGTACCTCTACAATAACTTGTACCTCTTCTGTCCCCCTTCCTTCCCTCTTCACAGGTAATCATCTTTATCGATATTCAAAGGTTCTGGAGGCTCACCTTGGAGACCCAAAGCCCCGCCCCTTACCAGCTTGCCCGCATCTCTCTTGGGCAAAGCCGCAACCCGTCAACGAGACAGCACCCAGGTAGGATGGAGTGAACCCTAGAAGATCTGTGACCGTTCCCTGTGTGGACCCATCAACCAAGTTCTGTTTGTTGCAACGTGATGCTAAGTTTCAACTCCCAGTTCTCATATTTTCCAATAGATGTAAAAAGCTTTTGTGTGTTATCACCTCTAACCCCACCGCCGGTTTTGTCAGGTTTTCTCTCCTCTCAAGCACAATGATATGAAACACTTGATTGAATTTTGTCAGCAGAGACAATCAATGGCAGAGCAAACCAAACTAATAAAGGAAAGAAAAGCGGCAGTCTCACCTGATGTATTTCTGTATCTCCCTCCCAGTAACCTCTGGAAGCACCAGAAGCTTCTGTCTGTGGATCTGGACAAGGTGGCGCTGCCTAATGTGAGGGCGTACCGTCCTCAAGTCAGACCTCTGTCTCCAGGCGAGAGCGGGGCCTGGGACATCCCTGGAGGTAAGAGATGCAGAGATGCCTCATATTATTCCTAGTCTTATCCCAGAGCTTTTGCACTGGCAATGATGTAAGGATATTAAAATTAGTGTATTGCTGCAGTCATAAATACAGTTTCTGACTAAAAAAGAGCCAAGGATTTGCCGATTGTTTTTGGTTTTCCTGGCATCTAAGAGTGGTTATGTGTGGTCATTGGTAGCAATCCAGTTCCCTGCAGTGTTAGGAGGGCTTGTGTGGCGTTTCTCCACAGCACGCCAGTGAAACGCTATTACTTCAGAATGACACTTATTTGTTCCCTCTGACACCTGAAACCCACTGGGGATGTGTGCAATGCAAGTATTAATAAACCTCCCCCGCCCCGCCACACAAACAGAGCCGTTTCTATGACGATTCTGTCCCTGTGAACACTGGGAGGATGGTGCCTTTGTGTGATTAGACGAGAAAAATAGATATGAGTCAGGTGGTCTTATTTTCTTCTGTTTGATTGTAAGGTGTTTACATACCGGGTATGATTGCTCCCTACTGTTCCAGAGCATGATTGCCCCCCTCCCTTTTCTCCCCAGCAGGTCAGTGTTCACACTCATTAAGTTGTTCCGCGCCCACTTGTGTAAGAATACGCTCAGAAATAGTGGCTGGTGGTACAAACCTGGTTGGCTTGCGATCCGCCGATAAACACAACGTAGAAGAAAAGTATGTCGTTTATTTATGTCTTGGCATTGGATGTAGAAGAATACGCAGTAGAAGTTAGACAATGGAGTCAACCGCCATAATCTCCCTGCTGTTTGGAGGCAATGTGGTCCCTCTCGCCTGCCTGGGCCGGTGCTACCCTCATACCCCGGTCCTGGAGGGCAGTGTTGAGAAGAAGCTTTTGATGCTGCTTCCCTGACTGTCATCCATAAGATGATAAACAGACCAATGGATGATCAAAATATTCTTCATTTATTTCTTCTCCTGTTTTTTTTCTTATTTTTTTTTTTTTAAGGTTTTCATGTACGTCACATGGTGATCCAATTCCGTGTTTTGGTTGAATTGCTTTACAACAGTTGTTAGCGGTGCCCCAGCAGGCATGAACGGTTACCTGGGCAACCTTTGAAAACGGATTCAGACACTAATCAATGTATCGTGTGCAGCAGTATGCAGAGTTCACACTCGGCAAACAAACCAAGTGTGATCAGAACCCGAGTGTAAAAACTCTCCTAGTTGATGATGGGATCGTGTGCGTCCTCCGCCCTTTTGAACGATGAGTGGTTATTTATGTTGTCAGCGATGAGCTTTTTTCATTTAAAGGTTGCACCATTCTTTAATAAATGTAATATATTACAGGATAAATAAATGACTGCAGCAAGTTACATCAAAGATCATTTCTTTGGAAAATCCATGTGACCTCTTGCCTCGCCTCCCAACAGGAATAATGCCCGGCCGCTACAACCAAGAAGTGGGACAGACCATCCCTGTTTTTGCTTTTTTGGGAGCCATGGTGGTCCTCTCCTTCTTCGTGGTCCAGCTCACCAAGGCCAAGAGCAAACCCAAGCGCAGGAAACCTCGCATCAAACGACCCACATACCTCCAGCAGCAGGCGACGAGTGGCAAAAACCCCACAGTTTGACCAGGACTGCAGCGTGGAATTGCTGCTGGGCAACTGGGGTTTAAAGAGACAACTGAACGGCATCATGGGAAGTGTGGGGGGTCTGATGAACTGTCCAGACAGACGTTTGGCTGTGGGACCTTCTTAAATTCACCCTGATGGACATGAACATACCATGACTCCAGGTGTCTATTGGATGCTTTTTGTGCCTCTTGTCTGTTCAAGGCTGTCTCTTGGTGTTCATGTGTGTTTGTGGACTAATGAACAGTATTAGAGCCTTACACACACACGATGAGAACACACACCTGATACACCTGGCTCTGAAAACGCCTGTACCAGACAGCCATGTTATTAATGTTTCCTTCTCTGCTCTGCAGGAGTTTCTTTGACCAAACTGAAATGTGTCTTTTATATTTATTGAATTTGTTCGTACCCTAACATACACACACACACACACACACACAAAATCAGTACTGTACACACGGTAAGAATAAATCAGTTGGCATAAACAGTAACAGCAGCACACACACTGATGTAGACGTTTCCAGTAGGAGGACCATCAGGATGACCCAGTTGTGTGTGTCCCTCGACTCTTCTGTCATCCTCCTCTGTTGAAGTCCCACCAATGTTTGTTTGAAATCAGTGGCTTTTTCTGTTTTTATATTTTATACAATGAATGAACTCTGGTCAGGGATTTTGTTGATCTTCACCATCTCATTGTCAATAATGCAGCAGTGAGAGACTTGTTCAAATATATCTCATCAATTAAAAAAGCATTATCAAAGTCACGTGTTCGGTTGTTTGAATTAGATTATTTGCGGATGCTGTACTGCTATAAAATCTGTGAGTACTTATTTTACCCCTGAGAATGAATGACACTGCTGGCAGTGACTCGTGAAAGCAATGTTGAAAATTAGTTAAAGCCATTAATTGTTGGGGTGCCATTGCCTTTGTGAGGAGTTTGGTGAACTTTGATCCGTAAACTCATCGTAAAGAAAGAGAGGAAACTGGACCATCGCGAAAAGTTTAAGTTCTCCTAAGAGCACGGTGTTTGGCTTAAAACTACCACCTGGATGGCGCCTAATGTGGGGCGATGTACTGTATGTTGAAGGCTGGCCCGGCTGTCAGCATCACCATGGTTTCTTTTGGCTGAAAGACAGAGACATTTCACAAATCCCCTTCCAATTTAGTTGCTTTAAAGCGTAAAAGCATTTTACAGGTGTTAAAAGTGATCGTTGGAGCTATGAGCTAACTGTAACGCATGACTTCAGCGCAACTAGCTTTGCTCTTCCGTTTTCAGTTTGATGACATTTGCAACCTTGTTCACAGTTGTCAGTGCAGTATTTACAGTTGTAGTATTTGCAGTCGAAGGGTACTCTAAAATGAAACTTGTATTTAATTTCTTTATCTCAGCCATTTACTTGACAGAGATGATGGAAATGGATGTTCTAAAATTTTAACTTATTCCCAGTTTTTGGACTCCAAAAACCACCTGTCCTCTCCTCTTGATATCTTGGCAGTCATTCTACAAACTCTCAAAGCAACATTTTCTATCCGCAAATTCATAGTTTGTGTGGACAATATTGAGCAGTCTTTTGCGACTTTTCACTTTCCATCGCTTCCTTCAATGTTTTTGTCTTTTTTTAAATTTTGATCATTCATTTTAGTTTTTTCCACCCCGATGAATGAAGGGCAAAGCAACACTTAGGGGCTGCAAGCTGGGCTGACGACTTAAATATTTGTGGATAAAGTTGAAAGCTATGATTCAGTTGTTTTTGGTTTGGACACAACATCCACCCCCAAAAACTGGACAACCACAGGGAGCAACCTGCCAGAACGTTTGGTCGTAGTCTCACTCATTGTCAGTCATTCATTTTGCTTCTCCACTAAAATGCACTGTTGCTTGTTTCCTTGGTCGGCTCAGGACTGATTTCATGTCTTGTGGTGGAGTAATTAGAGACTGGATGGGCTCATGGGTTTAGTATTGGTTATTGGCTCAATTCAGTGATGCAGGTTGATTTCATCTGAAGTGATGTGCGTCGGTGTGCAAGGGGGTCTGAGCTCTGGCTCCTATTCTGAGCCTAATAGGCCAGATCAGCCTGTGAATCTGTCACCCGTCCTCTTGGATGAAGGCCCCATTGGCGAACTAATCTCCCTAGGAACCTTGGGAAACTGGGAAATGACCCCACAGCCAGTTATCTGCACTAACAAGATTTGGGAAAGCTGGTGGTGGGCGGAGGTCACATGCCCTCTTTCTCTCCACAGTTCCCAGATGCCAGAAGTTTCGCGTCGGGCCAATCAGGTTAGCCGCTCACATCCTGGACAGGCAGTTGAAAGAGACACTGTGGTGACTCCCCCCACCCCAGCCCTCCCCACCCTGAGAGATTTATGTAGCTCCTCCCTCATCATATGTCCTGCCAGCCTGTACCTCTCCAATGTCACCTGTTCATATGTCCTACTGCTTCCTCCCTAGTGGTGGGTGAACAAACAGGTCATGTGACTCTAGATTTAGTTTGACAAAATGACAGACTTCTCTTGCCAGAGCCATTCTGAAAATGAACTCCCCAACACCAGTTTGATGGATATTCCTCAGATCTCATACACAATGAATGATTCACATATTTTCGTAAGTAAACTCCTCACTCGCAACGTGACTTTAACATGACTACTTCCTGTCAGAGATCTCAGCCTGAACTGACACTCCTGGAGCCATGCTGCAGGCTAAGAAATAGCGTTGATTATTTATTCCATATTTGGGTCTTGACATGCGCGTCTCAGTCTTGTTTCTAACGCACTGACATCTTCAGTCACCTTCAACAATGAAAGCGCTCCCATTATTTAGCACTCCCCCCTGTCCCATCCTCCCGTTAGCTGCCTCATCCATATTCAAAGGGAATTTGTGAGATCCATTCGCCGTTCCATACTGTTCATTTTAAAAACAGGGAGGTTATGCATGCAAAAAAGCAAATTACATCCCGCGTCAGGCCATGCCTGCCTTCCCTTCAGAGCGCCGACTCACCTACAAGGTACAACGTGTTACTTTGGGAGGAAATTGATTTGTGTAGCTTTTTCATTTTCATCCATGAAATTAAAAGTCAGAAACTCAATTTCACAAGTGAAATAAAGTGACATTTTTTGGATGACCTCATATAAAATATTTTGTGGGTGTTTTTTGCATCACCACTTCAGTTTGTGTCCTTTAGATCAACATGTTTATGTGTACACAACTGGACACCACTTGGCCATTTATAATCGTCTTCTCTGTTGAGTAACTGCCTCCGATTGCTTCTCCCTCCAGGCAAGACTGGAGAGCGATTGCATTGATATGAAAACACAGAGATGGGGAAGGCTTTTAGAACAGAGGGAAATCTGTCAGGGGATAGGACAGCGGTGTGGAAATAGAAAGAAAAGTTCCATTTCCAATCTGCCGTTAACCCTTTGTGGCACAAAGGGACATCTGATGAGAAAAGAACAATGCAGGGAAAGCTCTCCTCAGTCTGCTCCACGTCATATAAAACCAACATTTAAAACAGCTTCAATTGTGTAAAGGTATTCGTGGTCCATCTAATATTCAGTGTGGGTGTAAAAAGTGCAATCAATTGATCTGACTTTTGTCTCTATGTCATAGCCAGGCCCGGACCCCTGCTCCAGTTCCTGAGAAAAGATACCAGACGTTTTCCCCCTTGAACCGTAGACATCCCCATCTCAGATGTTCCTTATCCTCCATTCCTGAAACTTTCCCAGTCCTGTTGCCCACATTTTCTTCTCCCTCACTTATTGACATCTGTGGATTTGACAGTGAGCCGGGCAATACACACACACACACACACACACACACACACACACACACACACACACACACACACACACGCACACACACACACACACACACACACACACACATACACACACACACTGTTACTCTTGGTACTGTGTGAATATATGTAGGATTTAAGGGGAAAATGCATTATTGGCTCCTGAGAATCCATTGTGAACTGAAAGTACAGGGAGGACGTTCGCTGTTTATTTGAATTTTTATTTTACTTTTACTAGTAATACTTTCAATTTCTGTTCTTGCTTCTCAAGTACAGCCTGGCAACAAGAAATCCCCCCATACGCTCTTCTGTCTTCAACCCTACATGAAAGAGGAGTTGATTATTGATTGTTAATGTCTCCTGTTTCCCTCTCTTCAGCTATAGTTGATCGTTTTCTTTTTGCCATGTAGAGAACAAAAGTACGAGGATCTCATTGAGCACTGGCATCATGTTATAATGAATGTGAAATAAATATGTAAGCATTCTATTACTTTTCTCCAATGATACCATGCAAATGTTACATTAAAATAAAAAATATTAATAATTGAGATTTACCAGGTTTATTTTCTATAGCATATTTAAAAACAGCTTCAGCTGGCCAAAGTGCTTCACAAGCAAATAAAACTGGACAACCCCCCCCCCCCCTCACACACACACACACACCCAACACACAGATGCCAAACCACACATTCACCAAGGCATGAAACAAGAAACACGATCACAGGGAAAACAGGGACGAAAGGATTAGATCAGATAAGAATAAAAGCCCAGTTTACATGAGCAGTTTAGTAAAAGTTTATTAACTGAACGAGCAGATGAATCCAGGACAGTACGTGGATGAGGGAGAAAGGTTTACCAATCAGGTGCTATTTACTCGAGGTTATTATAAAATCTACAAAATTAATTAAAATAATTAAATTATTTCCTTAAAAGATTAAAGGTGAATACATATATATATATATATATATATATATATATATATATATATGTATATATACAGTATATATATATATAATCTCAAATCAGATGCATTCACACTCAATCTTAATCTTAAAAAGATTAAAGGTGAATACATATTATATATATAATATGTATTCACCTTTAATCTTATACTGTAAATATATATATATATATTTACAGTATAAGATATATATATATATATATATAAAATCAGATGCATTCACACTTAATCTTTTTAAGGAAATAATTTAATTATACATTTTTTTCATCTTTTACTTTATTCCTTGACACATTCATCAAAGCAGTCACTGTCTCAGCAAACAAGCCACCGTCTGTGGTTTAAAAGAATCTTGGACTTTACGGGCAGCACCTGAAGGCAGCAGGCCTCCCACCGCCTCCCACCAACCACCCTGCTCACCTTGCTGGGTGAGCGCGCGGACAAGCCCACTGACAGCCGGACGTTTGGGGGGCAGGACGCCTGCGGCTCGCGCGAGTGAGTGTATGTAGCCTGTGTGCCCGCGCGCGTGTGCGTGTCACTCGGTGTGTCCGTCGAGAGTTTCCTGCCGTTTGAAACATGGAGGAGTTGGCCAGAGAGAGCATCAGCCTGCTGGCGTCAGCCTCAGCCAAGCCTCAGCTGGATGTGGCCGGGCCTCGGCTCGGCTCCATGGGGGCCATCTTCATCATGCTGAAGTCTGCACTGGGCGCCGGGCTCCTCAACTTCCCCTGGGCCTTCGAGAGAGCCGGGGGCATCCGCAGCGCGGTCTCCGTGGAGCTGGTGGGCATTGTCTTCACTTGTACATTTTCTATCACTAATTTCTAACAAAAATGGAATTTAAGCTTTTAAAAGTGTCTTAATTGTAGGTTTGTTTTGGGAGGAGACGCAGGGAAGTCAATTAAGGCGATTGTGACGTGTTGCACCTGTGCTCATCTCTCCTCCGCTGCTTCTACACGCACTATTGAGTTCCACCTGTTAGTCGCTCACGCTCTGCGGCACCGACATATTTTATTCATGGAGCAATTATTTGTATTTTCTTTTGACCTATTTCAGAATTCTATGCACGTCACACTCCGTTATACTGATTTGGTCCTCGATACCCAGGTCACGCGTTTAGTAGTATGGGTGTGTGGCTCCTCACGTGGGAGAGAGTGAGACGCTGCTGGAGAACCGGAGGTGGTTAGAGACACCGTGCAAGAGTTGCTTAAAAAGTCAGGATGACTTCTCTGGTCCGTTAAATCTCCCACCAGACAGACAAGATTGGATAGATTTGTTTGTAGGTTTTTCATTTGACACCTATCAGTTAAAATAACATAAATCTGCATATCACTCTTGACAGTTGTCAAATCAGCATGGCAGTAATTTTGTGAGTACTATCTGGCCCAGTACTCACTAGTACTTTCAGCTCAGATTTGATCCGTCAAGTTCTGAGAACATCATCTCTCTCTAGTCTACATGGTGAACGTTTGACTCGGTTGTCACAAACTGTTTCCCTCCAAGAGTTTTTATTTTTTTAAAATTCATATGGAAGCATTGAGGCCTTTTTGGAGTTAATTACTGCCAGATTAATTATTATTATTTTTGCAGTTTGAAAACAACTCTCCTGCTTGGTTTTGTTTTCAGATGCTCATCACGCCATCAACAATCTGAATACGTCGGGTGGTGAGAACTAACACACCCCGTCACCATCTTTTTAGTTGACAGTCTAAATTCTTTACTGAATTGCCGAACATGCCGAGTACCGAACCGGTACTCTTGATGCGAGTCAAACTGACCAGAGGCCAACTTCAAATCATTTTTTGTTGTTGTTGATTTTTGGAGGAAGTCTGTTTCTGCAGACCCAGTACCAGGTTCTGTGGTGCTCAGGTCCAGTGCATGTGGTCTGCCATGTGGGGGCTTGCAATGCGTTTGGGCATTAAATTACATTTTTTGGGGCAAAATTTGTAATTATTCCTGTTAACGATTGAGAAATGCCCCCCCACCCACACACACACATACACAAAAACAAACACACATACTTTTCTTTGAAGAACTGGTTACCATTTCAGTTCCAAGAACCCCAATCTTAGGAGCCATTTTAACTCCCTGGGTGTGTATCTTGACATTGCAAAAGGAACCACGTGTGTGTGTGTGTGTGTGTGTGTGTGTGTGTGTGTGTGTGTGTGTTTTGAGGGGTCAAAGACGAGCTGACACAGCAACAGTAACCGCAATTTAAAAAGAACAACAACATGTAAACAACAACTGGCTCAAAGTCAGGGATGTGAAGACAAAATGACCTTCAGCAGTCGGTTGGCGTGTGACTGGACTGTTCCAATCCAAACAATAAAACCCTCAAACCAAACTAGTCATCAGTATCAGCAGGTAGTGGTCTTTTTTTTTTTTTTTTTAAATACATCGGTATCATCCCCACTTAATATTAATATCCAAGCAAATCAAGATTCATTTCTAAACTTTTGCTTGTTTAAGATGAAGCAACAAGGAGCCAGTGGACTTTTCCAAATGTGGAGATAAAGAAAATGTTGCTCTTTTTAAAAATGACATTTTTGTGACCGTCTTTTGATGTGAATGAAATGTTAATATTATATAAACTTGTTTTTGTACAGATAATTCTGGCATCGGTAAACATCGGCCAAATCAGCTGTAAAATATTTGCAAAGAAATCCAATATGGCGCATCTCTACCTCAAAACTGCCACTTTTGGGGGGGGGAGACGCAACCTGGGACGTGAGCAGTGACCAGAGAGTCCTCGTCATTATTTCAGGGTCCTCGCTCAAAGTGGATCCCGGGCAGCTGTGCACCAGGACGCACCAGGCTTGTCAGAAGTGCCTTTATATTTTGGGATGAGACTTTTCTCTGCCTTGTAACTTCTACACCTCAAAGCATTAAAAATGGCTGGCGGAGCTTCTGTGCTGCTGCTGCCTGTAAATATTGAGTTCGTTGCACTTTGTTGACGCCCCTGTAAATTGGCTCTTTGTCTATGGTGTCTCTGACAGTCCTGCTGATAAATGAGGTCAGAAACATGAAGCAGGCGTGTTTTTGTTCAGTAGTTGATGCCTCTTGATTACATCGCAGTGATTCTTAACCGAAAATGTTCATGATGATGTGGATTTGTAGTTTGTGTTCTTCCACACAAACGTGTTAGAACCCAGCTGCGCTTCATGTTTTCGGTGGCTACCAAAAGGTATTTTTATTCGATATGCTGTCGGTGTGATATAATCCTGCTGAAATGTGCCAGTAATGATTGTTTTACCCCATATTTTATTTTACTGCGGGCAAAACCAAAAGAATGACCACTGAAGAGATTTTATAAGTGTTAAAATCGTGTGTCCAAGAAATATTTTGTGTGCAGTTTGGGAATATTGGATCTTACAAAATTTGGCCTGAACATGTTGAGGCATTTCCTATTAAAAAAAGAAATCCTCATCTTCATTGCGTGCGTCTAGATATTATAGTGTCGTGTGTGTCAGAGCTGGTTCACATGCCCCCCTGGTTCTGCTCAGGTCTCCTTGGTGTTCCTGGTCAGTGGTCTGATCATCCTGGGCTACTCCTCGTCCATCAGCGGCCAGTGCACCTACCAGGCGGTGGTGAAGGAGGTGTGCGGGCCGGCTATCGGCCAGCTGTGTGAGATCTGCTTCGTCTTCAACCTCTTCATGATCTCGGTGGCCTTTCTGGTCATAGTGGATGACCAGCTGGAGAAGTGTGAGTCCTTGCGGTGCTTTGATAAATATTAAATAGTGAAGGACACAGGATGGTAAAACCCTTTTGGGGCGATTTCTGATTTTGGCTTGATAAACAAAACTGTATGAAATGTTGCGCTGTGTGTTCATCAGTGTGCGGCTCCCTGTACGAGCTGATAACCGGCTTGCCGGAGTCCGAGATGCCGTACCACTTCTACACGGATCAGCGCTTCGCCCTGGTGCTGCTGTGTGTGTTCCTCATTCTGCCTCTGTCCATCCCCAAAGAGATCAGCATTCAAAAATACATCAGGTCAGATGTCCAGAATATACACTGTCGTATTATCGTTATCTCATTTGAATAAGGTTGTATATGTTCAGTTCAGACGTGACTTCAGCTCCTGGCTAAATAAAAATGTATACTTCAGGCCAAAACTTCCACTTTTTATTCAAGAAATTAAAAAAAAATGTGCAGATTGATACAGAATGTCATGAGAAATTAGCATTAAAAATATAAATAAAATATATGAATCTCTCTTTGATACTGGTGAGGCTCTGCAACACTGAGGGTGTAATGAACATGTTTGCCTCCAGGGTCCACTGCTGCACTTTGACTCATTAAGTTCAGTTCAGTTCTCACTCCAGGCTTGGAACAGAGAACAGGACACTTCATAGAATAAATGGCACCCACGAACTCTGCCGTCGCTTAACAATGGTGGTGTGTAGTATTAAAGCTCATGGTTATTTTCTTGAACTGCTGGGTGCGTTTTGACACCTCCAGCCACATTTCTCTCGCACTGCACCATCTAGGTCTCATTCTGTCTGCCAGCTGTTGTGTGGTGTACAGTACACTCTCTCTCTCTCCATCATACCAATCCTGCTGCTGCTTTCATCAAGAGGCGTTGCCTAAAAATATCATGGTCATCTGTCATGTGTTCAGTAATAAAATATCCAGGATATTTTTTTTTTTACCTTGAACTAATTCCCCCTGGTCTGACACCACTGCCCCATTTTACTGCTGTGGTCTCAATCTAACAGTCCTCCATGAGTACATGCACAAGTCAGTGATGCTGTGGATTAAAAAAACAACAACAAAAAAATGCCATATTCCATCCAGCAGCTTTAACGTCTATTTGGAATAGAAATACTTGTGGATACAAGCGGAACAGACATTTTACACCAGCATGCCTGTGAGTAGATGAAGTGTGTGACGGGCTGACATGACCCTTTTGGACCCGGTGACCTCTGCAGTCACTGTCCAGTAATCCGGTGTTGATCTTAAATGTTTGGGTGACTTTCTCTCTGAACCAGGCATTTTGTCTCTGGCCTCTTGCAGTGTTCTGGGTACTCTGGCTGCGACCTACCTGACCATAGCCATCATCATCAAATACCACACAACACCCTCCGTTCTGGTTCACATCACCCCTCTCTACAGCAGCGGGTAAGTGTGCGGGTGAGAGAACTGGTTCAGAGAATAGACTTGTTTGGCTGCAGACACATTTGGAGTAATGTCTATCCACAGATCCTACAAATTAATACAGAATCTGTTGGCAGTGCTCTCACTGGCCCCCGTTCCCCAGGATAAGTCTTCAGACACAGCCGATGGGCTCCGAGACTGCACTCCGTCTTTTGAGTTATTGTTGCTGTAGCTAACTAGAACTTTGAATGCATGTTTATATTTGGAATGATTGTCCTCCAGATAATTGGACAACATGAACATGAAAAATTGGGGAAATGTGCATATTTGCCTGCTCAGTAAAAGTGAGATGTGGGGGTTTGAAACCTTGCACAAAAATACTTAGTCAGTAGCCAGGAAATTGTAAAGTAAATCTGGAATAGCATAGCATAGCACAACATACCCCCAGCAGGAATGAGGGGAAACAGTGAACCTGATTCTATAAAAAATGTTAGATATCGTGTTGGTTTCTGGTATAACCTGTTGACTTTAGCATGGGTTAAAGAAATAAGGTAAAATAAATGTTTTATTCATTGACTAAGTTTTTCAGCTATGCTAGCAAGCTATTTCCTCTGGTTTTAGACAACTGGGAGTTGTATTGTCCATTTTTATATAGCTTCATATAATTCCCCTTAACACCTAAAAGGGTGCCATGGAAATGAAGAAAGGGTTTTCTGGTGTCATAAATCTACTTGACCACCAGAGGAGATATGTGTGTCATGAGTGGTGTCCATTAACCTGCTTTCAATCCAGGCAACCAGGACAGATAAAGTAGATCAAACCATCCAGCTACGGACTGGAGTGCTGCTTTGTCTCCTTGGATGCCTTTCACTGTTGAAACTGCTTCACTTTCCTTGGTTCCTCTAGTCAGCTGTGCACCTGTGATTGACAGATTGATTCCATCATCAAGTGTGCAAATGCCACTGGATTATGAATGGTGTCCCAGTATTAGCTTATCATTTGTGGTTGATCTTCGCTTTTATTAACGTGTGTGTGTGTGTGTGTGCGTGCGTGCGTGCGTGCGTGCGTGCACCCGCAGGATCAGCTCCTGGGCCTCCATGTTCAGCGTCATTCCTACCATCTGCTTTGGTTTTCAAGTGAGTGTGACCGTTTGAATTTGACACTGTGTTAAAGATGTTTGCAACATGACCAAGACCTCAGCTAGGAGGGTTTATGAGTGTATACGACTCAGCTAAACTTCACATTTTACAACATTGATAAACAAGAGGGTGTTCAAAGAGTACGAATGTGCACTTAGCCAACCTCAGCCATTTTTTTCACTTTGTTGATTGTATCTGCCCCAAAATTGATTACTCTTGTCCTCGGCACATGCTGGTGACGTTCTCATAGTTTTGGCTAGCAAATGCTATTAAAACGCTTGAGCTTCATGCATGAAATGTTACAATGTAGCCTTCAGGATGTCCTACTTGGCTGTAGGACTCAATTTAGGGCTAAACACATCTTAGACCTGTTAAGAACATTTCATGAATGAGGCGAAGGCCTTTCCTGGAGGAGGTAAACGTGATTGTGTTTCACATTCATTCAGATTCAGGAAACGTTATTTATGCCTGTGCGCTCTGGGTTGGAATGATCTACTTGCAGGTAGCTGCTGGTTAGCATGGATTAGCACAGACACTGAAAGCAGAGAGAAAAAGTTAGCTGAAAATTCACACAAACCCTTTCAATTAACCGATGTAAAGGTTAACAATGACACCTTGTCCAGGGAATCAAAATCACCTGTGCAGTGACTTCTGGAATCTCTGCTATCTCCGAGTAACATCACAGTGATGGCAGGACTCCCTGTTCCTTGCAAAGAAATAATCCAGTGCAAAACTTGAGGTAAATGCACTTTGGGGTTCCAGTAGTTTGACTATTTTATTTGAGAAAATAAGAGAACCCAGAACTTAAAAGTCTTAATTACTGTTGTTAGAGGTTGTTGGCATGCTGACATTTCCATTGGAATGTCCATCTATGTTTTAATGCTTATGTGGCGATTGGCTGCTGAAGGACTTTCAAAAGTCACCCTGTTTACTGCACGGACATAAGTGGCAGTGGTCCCTGGTTCATGTCAACTCACTATGAACACTCACTGGGAGTACCTGGGGCACTGGCACCATAAATGGTATTTATTTTTCTGTCATTGTTCTGGAAAAATAAGACAAAACCTCTTTTAAACTTCTCATAAAATTATTAATTTGGTTTGACCCCCTGATGGTATCTCTCTGGTAAACTGTGTCAAAATGCTAATGCAGCGTGGGTTTTCTGTATAGTCTGCAGAAGCTGGACCATCTCAGGAGAGTTGAAGTGTAAAGGTCAGCTAGCTGGTGCAGCCTGAGGCTGCTGTGCGCCACAGGAGCTCAGCAGAATGAGTTTTTCATATTTGATAGCAGGGTAGAGTACAGGGAAAAGATCATCCTGTCGATCTAAAGCTGCACACGCTGATGTGTAGCTTCCCAAGTTGCCATGGTAACCCCTGAAGGATGCTGACGGGATCTAATAACAGGAGGCGAAAAGTGCAACAGGATTGATGCATGTCCTCTAACAAAAACACACACAGACCCTGAGCCTTGAGGGGAGTGATTGCAGTGCAAAGGGCTGAAAGGAGAACTGATGAGATCCTGGGGGGGGGGGGGGGCAGCTGGATTCAAGTGGGGACAGGAGTCCGCATCTTGACCTCAGTGAGGGTTTAACCCACCACTGTTGTGCTGCTCCGTCCGCATCGCCTTCATTGAGTATTGGATAGCATCAGATCAGAGATGATGGGACCTTTGGACGTCTGAGTAGAGAAACACAGCTGAGCCTCATCTACACACGGGTTCTACTTTATCTGTTAGTTGATCTGCATCCATAGTTGTAAATAAATGTACATTTTACACCCACATGAGGTAGAAAAGTCGTAGGCTACATGTGCAAAATTGTAGTTATTCATCCCTTTCTTGAATAAGCTCTTACAAACCAGACCCTGAACTGGCTTGACTCACCAGGTGTTTCCGCGGCCAGCGTCCTCCCAGGTATTCCCAAAGTTTGTCTTTGTCTCCAGAGAGCAGTAACAGGTCTAGTACGAGCCAGCATGAAAGATTAATTACAGCTTGCCCAACCGATAGTTATCCCTCCAGCCTTTTACCTAGTTTATTTGCTTCTAACCAGTTGATGGAAAAGTGGCTCATTTTTGATATTTCCAAAGTATATTTAGAATACACCCTCGTCTCCACTGAAAAACCAGAGGGGAGGAACAACAGTAAAACAGAAATCAGCTGCGAAATGATCAGTTGGATAAGAAATCCTTATTTTCAGCATTGGTTGACCACAATTTTATATTTAGCCGCTTTACAGTAAATCCTTAAGCGTGTGTGTTTGTGTGTGTGTGTGTGTGTGTGTGTGTGTGTGTGTGTGTGTGTGTGTGTGCGTGTGTGCGCGCGCGTTGCAGTGCCATGAAGCATCCATCGCCATCTACAGCAGCATGGAGAACCAGCGTCTCTCTCACTGGGCTTTCATCTCTGTGATCTCCATGATCTTCTGTCTGGTCGTCTACTCCCTCACAGGTCGTCTCACGCCTCCTTCACTCTCACAACACATTTCTAGTGCAGCATCCTCACCAGAGGAAACTTCAGGGGCTAAACAAGACCTTTGTGTCAGCCAGCTATGTTTGAGCCTGGCCCACGGAGCTGGCTGTAGCTGAGGAACATCACCATGGTAACCTTAAAATGGCCAGCATCATGGACCATCAGCAGCTTGGCATGATGCAACATCATAAAGAGTAAACAACGGTTCTTGCTGCCTTGCTCTCTGTTGAAATTCTTAATTAATAAAATATGAACAACACTGGAGATTTCTAAACATTTTTGTTTTACTTTTAGTTTAAACATTTTGATAATTAAATGGAGCCTCTTGAAATCAACAATGTGCAACAAAATGCTGACATTTTTACCAGAAACTGTCTACCAGAATTCCGGCAGCAGTCATTTTGGACTTTTAAAGGAATGCTAGTTACATTTATATTTAAATCCTTTTTTCTACTGTCCATGTGAGAGCAGTTTGACTGTGTAGCTATAAGTTGTGGGTACACAATTAAATATGGTGGAAAAGTTTATGATCCTCGCACAAACACCCGCAGAATGACTCGCCCCACTGTCACGATTTGATCTGTTTCTGTTGAAGTTTGGCAAATTGAAGCTGTTTGTCTACTTTTTGAGTTAGCGGAGGGCTAACCAGAAGGAGCCAGCTCTGCTGCTGGAACGTGCACCAGTAATGTTGCCACGTTCACAAACTCCCTGAGTGAAAAAATGCGGTGATTCACTTGGAGTGTTGGAGACGTTAACTCATCTGAAATACGATGCGTTAGAGCTTTAAATTGAGCTGGGCTGCCCATCTGACAATCTTATCGTAGCTCTTTGGGTCCAACTGTCTTTAATTTGTCATTGCATTGTCACAGAATGACGAGAGCTGCTGAGCAGTGTTGAAATAAATGTCTGAGCCATCAACACTCCGTTTCATCACACTTGTGCTCCAGTGAAACGCTGCTTACTTTTAATAACGGCATTGGAGGTGGTGCCTTTATCCCAACCACGCTGCTCTTACTTCTTGAAACATTTTGTTCTCATACACACTTGATTGTCCCTCTCAGACAGTCCTCCAGCTCACCTCCACGCTGAGTCAGCATGGCCACATGCATGAAGCTTATTGTTTGACTTTCGGTTTCAGGCGCAAGGTGTCTGTTAGTGATGGAGAGGTTCTCTTTTGCAGGGGTTTATGGGTATCTGACATTTGGAAAGGACGTGAAGGCGGACATTTTGATGTCGTACACCGGCGATGACATTCTGATGCTCATTGCCAGGCTGCTGTTTGGAGTCTCCATCATCACCATCTATCCCATCATCCTGCTGCTGGGCAGGTCTGCAATGTTTCACATTCAGAAGCCCTTTTTTTCAGATGACTTTTTTTAATATATATATATATATATATATATATATATATAAAAAAAACACCTCTCCGTGCTCATCAGGTCAGTGATCCAGGACCCTCTGCTGAGTTGGCGGCGGAGGCATGAAGGCGCGGTGACACAGGAGTTTGAAAGCCGCAGCCGATGCATGCTGACAGTCCTGTGGATAACTGTAACGCTGCTCATCGCTGTGTTCGTGCCAGACATCAGTAAAGTCATCAGTGTCATCGGAGGGATCAGCGCCTTCTTCATCTTCATCTTCCCAGGTATCATCTTGACAGGGTGTTCTCTCAAACGTGTCTCACGCCTCCGGTTAAACCTGCCGTTTGTGTCTGAGCAGGACTGTGTTTGATGTTCGCCATGCAGTCTGAGCCAGTGTCCTGTAGGACCAGGTGAGGACACGCTTCCTTTCATATGCCTCAGCTTTGACAGCTTCACACCCCAGCCTGTCAGCACCGTTACTACTAATTGTGATGCTTTAATTCAGGATAGAAACATTTCGATTGGCTGACGTCTGCTCCTCTGCTCCAGAGTCGTCCTAACAGTTTGGGGAGTGATCACCCTGATCTGTGGTGCCTTCATCTTTGGCCAGAGCACCACCATCGCTGTCATGCAGCTGCTCGGAAGGATCTAACTCTTGGACGTTCCAAGGGTGTTGCTGACTAGATCTGAACCTGTTCTCCTCATCTCCTCCCCTGTGCTGTGACACGGCCCCAGAACAATCCAGAGACCCTTCAAAACTCTAGTCTTTCTCACGTAAACCAGGTCAACTCCCAGAATGTCCTTCATGCCCTGCTGGGACGGTCTGGTTGAAATCCTCAGGTGTCGTTGTATAATAGTGGATCTCCCTTTTTCACATATGTCTGTGCATGTTTATCAGCGTCAGACAAGTCATCTTGGCGTGGGTAGGAACATTTGTCATGATTTTTTAATTTTCTCATTAATTTTCATGAACAGAGTATTTCACTTTAATGGTGCTCCCACTGTTCACATGCCAGTAGCCCATCCCGAAGAGCAGCTGCAGTGTCGACATTGTCACATGTAAGAACCAGGAAGCTTCTCGTTCTCATTATACAAACTTGTGACTACTGGATCGTGTAAGGACGAAGGTTTGGAAGGTGGTCTCCACGGTCGAGCCATACAAAGCCGAGGTGACAGTTGAAGGGCGCCGTGGCGGGAGGGAGCGAGGATAACTCGATAATTCTGTTCATCTGAATGTGGATGTGATGGTGTGAATAGTGTCTCGTGTTTTGTTTGTTTAAAAGAAGAGCTGCGTTACAAGATTTGGTCAATAGGTAATGCGTTCTTTACAGTAGTTAAAAGTGAACACTGAAATAATGAAAATACATAATAGAAGAAAAATAAAATAGTTTTTATATGAAATTTGTGTTGCATTGGTTTGTTAATCAACCTGGCCCACAGGGTTACGTGTTGGTTCTCTCCTAAAATTAGTTTACAAATTCTCCTTTTGAATTGCAGTGCACGACCTCGTGTTGGTCAAGCTGGAACGTGTTCCCTCTTAATCCGATCGCAGCTTCAGTTGTTTGAGAGTTTTTTCCTGAGTCACAGCAAACACGACCCAACCAGAGCACCATCCTGCGCAGGTATCCACCCTGGCTCCAGAGCTGCTGATCAGCTCCCGTTTCAGCCTTAAAAAAAAACCCTGTTTAGCTGTAACGGCAAGTAGCTGTTAAATTCAGTTTTCTCCAGGTTCATGAGTGGTGTTGGAAGATTCTATTACTTCTCTTGGACCTTTCTTGTGCTGTCATTCACCACTCTGTTGTTAGTTTATTTTTGCAGTTGAGAGCAGCGTCTCCATTTCCTTTCTGCATTACAATGTGGGAGAAAATGGAAAGTCAGCTGTAGTTGATATGCACGGGGGGGGGGGGGGTGTTGGCTGTTCCCTGTTCCCTGTTCCCCACACCGTGTAAACCTGATGAACTCTTTCCCTTTCAATGAGGTTGACGAGCGCTTCAATCTGTCTCCCCCCTCATCTCCATCTTGTCAAACCATCAGGACACAGTCCCTTGTGGATGGCTTTTCTATCAGTTAAAGAAGTTACCATGGGAACATTCTAGCATTTAAAATTCTGATCTCATACTTGACTTTTTTTCTCCAAAACATTTGACTTTTTCCACGTTGCTTTTACTCATCATTGACTTTTTTACTCCATTATTTTGAATGATTATCTCACAATTTTACCAATCACATAATTTAAACCTTTTTTGATAGAAATCTTCAGGAAATTTTGTATCTTTTTCTCCTTTTACAGGAGGTAATAGGCTTCCATGGAGATAATGATGGCTGTAAGTCAGACCTTTTAACTGATGATGGACTTTTTAATTTAATCATCTTTTCAACCCGTCTTTCCACTTTTAATGCCAACTTTTGACGTGCCGTAATTTTGACTTACGACTGCAATATATATTTTTTTTAATTCTAGGATTTTTTTTTGTTCCCTAGCAGAAATGGACTTCCTTAGCCTCAGTGACAACTAACAACCATCACTAATATAAATTAACAATTGTATTTAAAATCAAAGCAGCAATGCATGTTTTCTGTTTTATAGTTTTATTGAATTTGCATCACTCTACATCATCTAGAATTTCAACAAGATATTCTTGAAAGATCAAATATAACACTTGCATCCCTGCAATAAGTCTCTACACTCAAGAAGAGAAAGCTGTTTTTTTTGTTTTTTTTTACTGAAACGTACATTAAGAATTAATATTTCATTTAACATAGTCATAAAAGTGAATATTCATTCTTGTATGCAATCTTTCTAGTCATATATATATTTATATAATAGATTTTAGGCTCTGTCTCTCTCAGGACTACTAGAAAAGAAAGAAGGAAAATAATGTAAGAAATGCACAAAACCCATTGAAGAGTAGCATGACCTAATACTACAGCAAAGAAGTCACTAGATATTCAGTTGACATGCACTCAGTTGAAGGATAGAAAAGAAGACGGTCATAGAAGGGAAGAGTTATGGCCTTGATATTGATCAATTTGGCAAATTCCTGATCGACTTGGAATCCCGTTAAGCACACTTCTTGAGGTAAACCTAGCGACACACTTCCTGTCCATCAGCCTCCAGATCTCCACATATACGACTTCATGTTGCCAGGAAACATTCAGTAACAACGTGTCAATGGCATAACTCTTTCATGGTATGACGAAATCGAGGAGTAGGAGGGTAGAAAAACAGGCTGCACAGTCTGAGGGACATTCAGGAATGTATCAACAGGAAACAGTATTGGCATTTCTGACTCACCATCGATCTCAAATACACAACCCAAGCAAGCTGGGCACCATGTGCATGGAGGGAGAACCCTCCTTTAGAACACGTGGGCTGCATTCAGCTGGACTGTGGCAGTACGTCACTGTCATGTAAACATCAGTCAATGCAGTGTGGCTCGACTTTGAAAATAGCAGCTCAGACTAGATTTGACAGATTCAAGGGTCACGTTCTGTTATTCCAGATGTGAAAGGTCAAAGGTGGTCTAGGATGTTATCTTGTAGGCGAACAAAAAAAACTTCAATTGAGAATTTTATCATCAATATACATTATACGTATTGCTGAGGTCTAACAAACAAAGCTGTTATTCTTCTCTGATTCAAGATTTGAATGACTAATTTCTCATCACCGTGCATCGTTTACATCCGTGTTGGTTGAGTATGGCTACTCGCTGTAGACGCGTGTATTCCGTTCCAGAAGTCCGAAAATCTCATCATAAATCCTGCACTCAGCTGTTTGTCATAAGACTCACTCCATGTGATGAAATAATAATTCTTTTTAATGTTTAATGCAATCGTTTCCAAAAAAAGACCATTGCCTATCACAGATTCAATATGACAGCTTGACAGAAGAAGCAAATCCGGTTGCGTGTCCAGTAAAAGCTAATTTGGACAGGAATAATAAGTGTTAAGTGTGTAAGTTAGTGTGTTATAGTGGAAAAGGTTATAAAAAGCTACAGAACTGTGACCTGAAGCCGAACGAACAAGTTGGGATGGTAAAGCACTGGTGCTGCTATAAAAGGTTTGATGACAAATTTTGTTGCTGATACAAATATTTCTTTAAATAAAGATGTGACACATTGGAAATACATTTAATTGTTTTATAAAAGTGGCCTGGGAATGAAGCCACAGTTCCAGCTACAGCAACTGCCGGGAAATGTAAAACGTTCTTCGCTCATGTGTACGGAGGCCTGGATGGGACATGGAGGGGGGCCCTGTTAAGACCTTTATAAGGGTTTCAACATACAAATCAGTGAATCTCTCTGTGGTGGGTTTGTGCGCTCTGTAGTTTGAGTTTAGTGAATCTGCAGTACATTGACCAAAATGAAAATTGCTGCGTTGGTGAGCGGTGGGAGTTATGTGTTCTCATTCATTTAATATCTCAAGAGCGGCACTACGGTAATTTTTTTTTTTTTTTCTAATTTGCCATAAATGTCCACTGGAACTCAAGGATGAGCTGAACCCATTTTTTGGTAGTGAAAGGTCACGGAGGCTGTAACAGGCGCACGGATACGTTTAATTTGTTTTAATTACTGAGATTTGTTTCCCTCTCAGTGTCTGCTCCGGGGTTCCGTACATAAAAGCATCGCTCCACGGTGCTTCTGATGGTTCTCCAAACGGTACCTTTAATACAGACACTGAGAATAAGTGAGACAGACAAAGCAGCAACACATTTGCATGCCTTTTCTAAAAGTGTTTCTGTAACGTTTAATTCCAACTGTCCTGCCCTGCTCAATGCAGCCCTGTGGTCTAAAAGCAGGGAACAGTGCTGGATGGTGTTGGTATCAGTGTCGCTGGATCCACAGTAGCAGTTGATGGCAGACTGGCTGTCATTCGCAGATGAAAATAGATTCAACAGGGAGGCGGATGGCAAGATCGTACCTTTGGAAGTATACGGCTATAAAGAAGGAGTGACACGTCAACAAATCCGGATCAGCAGTAAAACTATACGTCCCTAAATACTCTGGTCGTACCTCTAAAGTCACAATATTCACTCTTTTTAAATTGTGCTTTCTGAGTCTGATTGTACATCGGTGGGATCGTAGCGGTGGTGACATGAGGCGTCGGACGGAGTGAATCCAAGTGCTTGAGAGATATTTTGACCTGAATCTGACCTCGCTGAGATTCTCATGATGCAATCCGATCAAACAGTGTTGGACAGAGGTGGGTGGCATCAGTAATCCACAACACACCGAACAAGAACAGTTTCTTGACTCCGGGCTTTTAAAGAGGAGTGAAATCCTAACGCATGGCTATTTGTTTAGAAGAAGAACCCAAGCAAAAATTAAGAGTTTTGCCAGGAAAAAAAAAAAAGATCCCCCCCCCCTCCTAAGGTGTCAGCTACAGTATATGACACCCTAAGTGACGTGTCAAGGTTGTGATTAAGTAAATACGTCTGATTAATCGAATGAAACTGGTGAAAGCAGCTGTGTGTGAGTGTGTCATGCCAAGAGGTCTGCGCTGAAAGACAGCTGTCGGGTATTAACTTGCTTACTGAGAGAAAAAAAAAGAAAAGAAGCGATCTTCCACAAACCGTTGAAACCTCCTCTACCGCGTGGTGATGTTTAAGGCTTTATATTCAAGGTCATTCAGTTGAGTATCTCTCTGTCGAGGTTCGGATTTTTTTTCTGATTCAAACATAAGAAGCTGCAGTCCCTACAAAGATGCTGCCACTTCCACTGAGGAAAAATTTGCACCATAGCACTAAAATATGTCATACAAATATAATCATAGAACAACATTTTCATATGTACAATCTCTACTAGACTTACACAGCTAATATAAGCTACCCATTAGCAATCAGACAATTAATAACACAAGAGTGCAAAAATAAAACCAACTTTAGCTGCATGGAGAACAGTGAGATCTCTCTCTCTCTCTCTCTCTCTCTCTCTCTCTCTCTCTCTCACACATCTCGTCTGTTTCAAAGTAGCAGCAGACTGTTTGTTAGAAGTGATACATTAATGTGTTGTTGATGATTCAATTCTAAACCCCGCAATTTTTCTAAAATGAAAAGATACATAAAGAAATATATATTTCTATGTATATGTATTGCTAATTCTGTGAACTTTTTTTTCTTCTTCTCCATGTGGTCGATGTTTAGATGCCTAAAATGTTGTGAAGGAGCTGAACTGGTCATCCCCTGTTGGCTGGTCTTTGCTGCCAGGTGATGTCATCATGAGTTAGTAGTGTTTGGTTAGTGTAGCACTCACTGAAACACTTGATACAGTGACATTACTCCCACAGCAGCCATTGTGAACGTTCACCAATTGAGGAAACAGAGAAGCAAATTCTTCCCGTTTGTCATTCCCGTCGCTATGCAGGAGTGTGTGCTCTGACTGCTGTAGTAACCCTGTGGTCCCGGGTTCAAGACCATACTGGTTACACATTGGTTACACATGCACAAGTAAGTGGGTGGTTTACTGTAAGACCACTGAGCTGTATGAAGGACCCCCAGTTTAGGTTGACCCCTGGATGAGGGACCCCAGAGATCGCTGGAGCACTACTGTTTGGATCACCCGGGGACTGAGGGGGTGGGTGAAGGAAGTGTGTGTGTGTGTGTGTGTGTGTGTGTGTGTGTGTGTGTGTGTGTGTGTGTGTGTGTGTGTGTGCGTGTGTGAGAGAGAGAAACTTGGCGGATGCCCCCAAAGGGTAGGTTAATGTGGATTGAATCACTCCACTCATAAGTAAGGATACGAGAATGTGCTTTAAAGTGTACAAATGTGTGTTGCATTGTAAAGAAGTAACTTTTATTACTTTTGAAGTAACTCATGTACCTTTGAGGGAACTTAAAAAGTTTCCGTGTAAGTACAGAAACAGCGTTGTCTCTTACCTCCATCTTTTAATGTGTACAGTTGTGAAAGCCCCCTGACTGTTCCACCAACCTGCCAGGCTCTTTAACTGTGCTTCAAAAATGGAGAGGGCTGACTACTACTACTACTACTACTACTACTACTACTACTACTGCTACAGCTACTACTGCTACTACTGCTGCTGCTGCTGCTGCTCCTGCTAAAAGGTGCCATCCCGTTTTTTGTGAATGAGGCATTCAAATCGCAACTCCAGTTCTCTGTGGGCTCTCTGACATGATACAGTTTCATTACACACGTCAGTTACCAGCCTCTTCCTCCTCTGGGGACTTCCATACCTCAAAAATATCCATTTCCTTCCAAACTACTGTGGTTTGTCAAACAGGTGTTTGGCTAACCAGCCGACACCGCAGCAAACCCAGTAACCGTTTTAAAATTCTACCAGAAAACTGTTGGACAGTTGAAAACAATCCCAATTTGGAGCAGAGATGTAAATTGATAGGTAAGCAAGTTACTGAGAGTTTATTGCTTTCATTAGCTTCATCATTGTAAGCAGTGAAGGAAAAATCTGACATATTAGCTGAGATCATTTAACATTTGAGTTCACGAAGGACTGATGTGAGAATAATGTCACAAGCCGACAAACTAACAATCCTTTTTCACAGATTTTCCGAGTGTGTGAGCAGATGAGCGACTAAACGGTCACATGTTGGTGGTTAATTCAGCTGTATGAAACAAAACATAGACTGCACTACCCAAAAACAGTACAGGAAACTGCTACATGAAAAACTCAGCCCCGGGGTCCGTGCTACATGACAAACTCCTCCTGGCTCAACGCTACCACACACACCACAACATGAAATCATCCCAAAACCTCGAGCCAGCAAACTACCATGTTGAGATGCAAATCGCATATTGTAAAATGCACTGTTTGTTCAATATTCACTGCAGTTGACACCATTCATTTTCACTGTGTAAACATGTACTTACAAAAAGAGTTGAGGATTGTGAAGGGTGGGGTGGGGGAGGGGGTCAGGAGAAATGCAATGGGAAAAAGGTTTTTAAGGTCGGAGGGGAGTTAACTGGGAAGCGGGGAGCGTCTGGGGGTCTTGGCGTGTAGCTGAACATCTTCATGCTCAGTCCCTGTTCACACTGCACCAGGCGGCTGTGACCAGAGAGAGAGAGAGACACAGAGAGAGAGCGAGAGAGAAGCGAGGAAGAGGTTAGAGAGGAAGAAAGATCGAAAAGAATATGAGTCCCGGGGGGGAGGGCAGAGAGGAAACAGAGTGGGGGGGGGGGTGAGAAGGACAGATGGGTAGAAAATGAAAGTTAAAGGGGAAAACAGTGCAAACATATGGCTGCCAAGTGTTGCCTCACGTCACTGAGAGGCTCAGGCCATTCAAATGCTGAAAGGCTGCTTCAGCCAGGCGAGCTAACGCTGCTGTTCTTCACGGTGATGGTTGGTGAAAATGTAAATTACCGATCATCTATAAGGAGGACTGCAGCGGTTCAGCGTTACACTGGCAGGAAGTTGAAGGACTTGCAGGAAACAGATTTAGCCGATGAGGACAACTTTTCACATGATGCAATTCAAAACATGTTGACTGTATTTTTCTTCATAAAACATTTACAAAGCTGTTTGGATGCTGCGCATTGCAAACATTTCTGTTTGCTCGCTCGCCTTTCTTGGCGTATTGCTATATTAGTCAGGGTGTTGCTGCTGTCAGTGTTTACACCACGGTGCCATCAACAAGCAGGAGTGCTCCTTCATTCTGCAGGGACGCAGTTGCCTTCAGTCGTTCAGCGGCTGTTGTTGTAAACATCATTTGTCCATTTACGGGCCTCATCAAGACTTATCAACGGTCCTGTTAACAAACTGAACTTCCGATTTATTTTTGTGATGTACGTATGCACGCTCAGTGCCATCTTTACTGCAATACTGGACCTTATCAAGAAATGTTGGCTCTTCCATACGATAGGATTTTTAAAATACAATCAGCCAGCCTTACAAATACAAGATCATGTTGGGTTCAAATCCTGCAGTGTGTAAAAAGAAAGAAGTATAAGCACTGAGAACATGACGTGACTGAGAGCCATCGCACAGGTAACAATGATATTAGTGTTACAAAGTACAGACATGGTGAACAACTGTTGTGTATGAATATAGCTGGAAATGTTGCACCAGTCTAGTTCAGGAGAGACCAAACTTTTCCTTAAAATGTGGAACACAATAAAATGGAATGGAATTTTTCTTTAAGCACCTTCTTTCTGTCTCTGCATCTGCGTTTTTTTTTCTTATTTCACTCGCAATAAACTGACGCCCCGTCACTCTGGCACCTCATCAAGTTATGAAATTTTTTTTTTTTTAAATTTTGGGGGGGGGGGGGGGGGGGTTCTTTCTGAAAGCTTTTTTTTTTTTTTTTTTTTACCTGTCATAAATGCATTTAGAAATTATGTCACATTTTTTAGTAGTAGGTCTCTTATTATCTGTGTTTATTTACTTATTTATTTGTTAGTTTTAAAATTTTACAACTTCTCAGCAGGCTAAATTTAGGCCTTGGACAACCCCTGCTTCTCCTTTGATTATTACAGACGCCTTTTTTTAAGTGATTCTGAAAACAGTTCTCATCTCTGTTACCTCAGCCATACAGGAGTTAAGTGTTAAGTGAAGTGGATTATTACATCTAGCCGTGAGATTTGAGTCATCCTTTAAGTTGTCTAGTTCAATGTATTCCTCACATCTCCATGCCTTTATATATATTTCTGTAAACATCATGTCTGGCGCTGGCTTGTTCAGGGATTAAAGAGGTTTGATACTGCTGACGGCCGGCTAAACTCATCCATTCTGCCAAAGTTAATATTTAAAAAGCCGACTGGAGATTCTACAGTTTTTCTCATGATTCAGCTGAATTTAACCCCTCCCTCGATGGAGTTTAGCGCGCCCCCCCCCCCCCCCCCCACTCACTCACTCACTCACTCACTACCACTGACTGGAGCATTAGCTGTGTCTCTAAACACTCACCTGGCACGGCTACAGAGGACATGGCCTCTGGCTGGCACAGTGTGTCCACCTTCACATGCTGAAAGGCTTTGTTGGGGGCTGACTGGAGGTGCCTGGGAAGACATGAAGAGGTTAGGATACACACACACCCACACACACACACACACACACACACACACACACACACACTGCACAAATACTCACAAACACACATTACATATAGCCTCAAACCGCTTAGCATGGCCCATAGCCTTTACTGTAAGAGCTGAAATATTAATGGTGGAGAGATGCTGCGAGCAGTAGAGCAGAAACTCAGATCAGCAGGCAGCTACATCAGCAGCAGCAGCAGCAGCAGCATCACTAAATCATGATGACCTGATGCAACTCAAGTGCTTCAGCAACTCTGGAGTAAACCAATGGCTCAAGAATGCTAATTAAATGTGGTTGGAGGAATTTTTCCAAGAGGACCATGACAGTAATGGAAGAAAAATGAGCGCTCTCTTTATTTGGCAAAACATCGACAGGAGGGAGCTCAGCTCAAAGAAAAAAAGAAAAAAAAAGAAGCTGCAAGTGCTGAGTCAAAGATGTTCATCAATTTTACAGTGAGAAATGAGTGAATGAAACACGTGACGGCATCATTTGTTAAAGATTCCTTCACACACATCGATAGCTCTTAATACTTTCACGAGAGAGGGAATTTAGGTTAAATTACAGTGTTTAAAGCCAAATGTGACTGAAATCCCACCTCTTCCACTCCTCCTCGCCATCCCAGAACTCGTAGACAACGAAGGATAAACCGTCTGGCAGACGCACTGCAGTCACACTGGGGCAGAGACAGAAGACGAGGATGAGTAGAGGGAGAGAACAGAGGAAGCAGGAGGTGAAACGAGGGCAGATGGTATAGATTGTGTTGGCAGTACAGCAATGAAACAGGGAGGAGGTGAAGGATTGAAAGGACGAAAGGTTGGGATAAAAAGGGGACAGAAAATGTAGAAATGAAACAGAGGCAAAGGATCGTCACTTCAGGAAATCAAGTCCAGACCCTGCACAGTAGTTTCTGATGCAACAGCAGAAAGATGGTGGGACCCGGTCAGGTCAGCTTGTAAACAACTCACTTTGATTCTGTTTTAGAACAAAGAGCAGAACAGCGTGGATGAGTTCACCCCGTATATGATTTCATTTTTATGACAAAAGCAGAAGTTCAGACTGGATTCATTCATCCTGCCACATTTCAAATTCACGGAGAACTTTTAGCCGCAACTCACTGTTGACGAGCTCTGTAAACAGTATTTTGTGAACGGTGTTTTGCCGTGGCATCAGCTCACACTGAGTGTTTTCTTTGCAGCAAAGTCTTGTGAAATGTGGAGGAATAAGAGAAATGCGCTAATTTGGGAGAGGACCGGCTCATCAGGCTCCCACCGTGGGGCCTGCAGCAGGAACGAGGCACTTGGCTGTGACACTTCGCACCTGTAATTTTCTGGCTGGAGGCTGGTTGACGTGAGAGGAACAGGGCGACTCAGGTTATGTTTATGCAGACTGGGTGGTTCTGAGCAATTTCGCTACTTGTTTCGGCATGAAATTACTCTTACATTAATACCAACCTCTATCTCCCTCTTATCACAAACACAATTTCATTTCAATTTTTGAAAGATTGAGGAGTTTCAAAGAGCAATTTCATGGTACAACAGGCCTCCAAAATCTCCAAAAGCACCTTATTTTTTTTTTTCCATATTGCATTTATATCTTCAGGAGGTTTAGACACATGGGCCCCTGCACACACGCGAGGACTCCACTCCTCAGAGAGACTCTCTACAGGTGTAATTAAAGTTATATGCTCAAGTCAAGCGGATTATAAATCCAGGCGGATTATAAATCCAGGCTTTCCCCACAATTTGTATTGTTAATAATCTTTTTAAGAGGTAGTTTTATTTATCTTATTTGCACATCTTAACCTCCTGTTGGCAACTTCACCATTCTTTATTCAGTTGATATTCTGGTGTCTACTGGTACGTCAGTGTAACACAAAAAGGCAGAAGCAGTTTGTGTTGCTGGTTGCTGTATAACTGCACTCCAGCTAGGCCCTTCCTTCAGGGCCATTAACCCATTTGCTGCTTTTAGAGGAAGATGATGCGATCAGCCATTATGAGGAAGTGCCTCGTCTTCTGTCTGCTGATTCTCTGGGCCTCCTCTCTAACAATGACTGTGCTATCAGTGCCCCTAACTTGCATTTAATGATGCAGTTTTGTATATAATGGCGCACAAGTCAATTTGAATCATCACTTAGGGTGTTGTCGTGTTTACTTCTGAAGTTAAAAAGCATTAAAACAACATGGTTACAATTAGGGAGGAACAGGGAAAATCCAATGACTGCAGAAAGGGCTTAATTAAGTTAGAAACATGTAAGTGTTTTTAAAGTTGTTGTTTTTTCCTTGATTTGTCTCTACAGTGAGCTTCTTTAAGAACTGAAGCCTGTACAGCTGATTCTTTCATATATCGATTAGGAAATTCTTTGATTATCCAATGTTCAAACGACCTTTGCAACCATTCAAATGTCTTTTGTGCTCCAGAGATCAGTTTCAGTCTAGGTCCATCCCTGCAGTTCTTCCCCACACCTGAGGAGGGCACTGGGGGAACAGGTACAGTTCTACCTGCCTACCATCTCCTTAGGCCTGGAAAGAGAATTGAAGTCAGTTGTGGGAACTCTACTGGAAAATGTAATAAAGTGTTTGTGCATCATCACACATCTATCATGTCAGATAACGAGGAGGAAAGGCAGCAACTAAATCAACCTCATGTTTTAGAGTCGGTTTGTGCGAGAGTTAATGAGGAGAGCCAAAACAGTAACAAAAAAGGACAGAAACGCATGTTTGCAGATAACGAGCAGAACAAATCTCTCCCTCCTTTGTGCCGTCATTTACCACTTTATAAAGATAAATAAGAGATGAGCCAGAAACAGCAAGTTACAAAACAGACAAAATATTAATGATATTGTTTGAAAAGCTGTGGTCTTTGACCTGTTTGAATGCTTTTTTCCCCCTTTTTTTTTAAATCAGCAAAAGTTTTTCTTTTTATCCTCCAGATGGAAACACACAGGAAGGGGTGTGTGACTGGGAGGGGGGGAGAGCTTTACGTTTGAAAGGCATGCAGCTGTGAGAAGCTGAAGAGGAATAATGATGAAAAATAACATCCAGGGGTGCTTTTCTTACTTGCAAAATGCCTTATGTCACTTTTAAGAACCTTCCCTCCTGATTCAGAGTTCGAATCACTGGCAGCAGCTTTTGGTGCTGTCTGCGGTGCTGAAGTAGCAGATGTATTCGGTACCCGCCCCCCCCCCCCCCCTCCACTTACATCTACTATATTCCCCAAATAAAACACGCTAAATACTCAACTGGATACTATATTGTAGCATAAACTCCTCGTATGATCAAAGCGTCAACGTGTAGGGACATTCTGCCGCCTGACGGCGATGGCGATGATGTGATATTTCTCTAGTGTCTGGATCAAGCCACCTCTGTGACAAAATATTTGAGGGGAGACGACACCAGAGTAGGCGGGGAAACCCTGCCTGAATGGACTGCTGCATAAAAACTAATGGTGTGTTTACTTTGATAGACGGTTATAAAAGACAATCGTTGTCGAGGGGGAAGAGAGATCGCTGGATAAAATGGAGTTTGTATTATTAGAAGCAACAATACCCTTTGGGATGTGTTTGTCTGTGTGTGTGTGTGTGTGCGTGCGCGTGCATGTGTGCGCAAGTGTGCGCAAGTGTGCGTGTGTGCTTTTTTTAGGGACCATACATTCTTTTAAAAATGAAAACCTGCAGCTTGTTGTTGCATACTGTATGAAGACAGGAGTATAAAACTCAGTAACTTGGAGCACCTTTAATTTTAGAAGTAACCACATCGGGATCAGCACCTATCAATCTAGAAGCCAGCGACTGAACAAGTAGATAAAGAGGTTTTAAATAACTGGTTGGGTTTGATTTTAAGTGCTTTTTTTTGGTTTTGTTTTGTTTTTTGGCCAAACCTGTTGGTCACCAGCTAGGATGGAGCCACGTCTCACCACAGGGCCGTGATTGAGCTTTTCAATCAGAGCGAGAGCCTGAGACTGCAGCTCTGATCCAAAACAACGTCTTCCGCTTTCTTGTGATTTCTGGACAGTATTTGTTCTCAAACAGCACCATCTCATTACATTGCACTGTTGTGGAGGGCAATCACTACGTGTGGCCAGTCCAACTGGACTGAGGTGGGTGCAATCAAGTGTATGCTTGATTCTTCTAATGATGTGCTTGCTGCTATCAGACATGATGTCTCATGGTGCAAGTATCCAACCTGCTTTGAGTTAACATTTAGTTGAGGCGCCTTCTTCCTTTCAAGCCCTTTCCCCCTTTGTCTATTCAGGAGTGAGTCACTGACGGAGAGGCTGTCTTGTGCAGGAATGCCCTGATCACCTTCACTCAGTGGCACCATCACACTGAAGCTGCCCAGTATGACCACAGTCTGACCTGCTGCCACTGAGCAGCTCCACTGGAGCAGTCGGGGTTAAGTGCCTTGCTCAAGGGCACCTCAGTGGTCAGCGCTGCTTCAACACTGGGCCTTGGCATAAAACGGGTGACCACTTGTGAGCTCGCATTTCTAAACTTTAAGCCTCCAATATCACTTTTTTGTGACTCCAGAAAACAAAAATGCTTGGAACTACTTGCTGCCTCTCAACAACAGTTGGGCCCCGATGGTCGATGCCGTCAGCCGTTACTGATGGCTGACAGTCATCAGCCACTGAGCTGCTTTTGTTCTGCTTTTGACTTGAGGCAGAGGGGACAGAAGCTGCAGCTGCTGGTCACTGCATTAAGGTTACGTCTCCATGTCCTGTTTATGCTCATCAAACCTGCTCCATTGGCCAAACCCAGGACGCTCGGTTACGTCAGCAGCTGTGTGTCTCTTCTGCAGGTCACTGTTAGTTTGTGTCTTTGAATCAAGCTGCTTTTGTTTTTAACTTTGCTCGTCTGTGGCGTAGTGACAAAGACCAGTTTAACCCCGGCCTGTGGACGTTTGGAGGACGTTAAGTTGGCAGGGATGTGAGTCCCTTCCCTGGAGAGTTTTCTGGACTGAGCAGCTAACAACCCCCCCCCCCCCCCCCAAAAAAAAACCAAAACAACAACAACATCCCAGTTTATCACTGGTGTTTCACTATGACCGTGATCATATAGCAACTTGGTAGACATCACACAACCCCACTTATTGTCTTTATCCAACTCAGAAATCCCAAAACTCTTCCATTTGAGCTGAAAACCCCTTTTTTCACAACAGCAATGATCCAGTTTGATAAAGACAATTTTTTGCACTTTTTGGGCGATGTATCAATTTTTTAGTCTCGGCTTTGTGCATCCGCTCACTTTTTCAGAAACAAGCTGAAGTTCTGTCAGCTTGCATGAGAATCACAAGTAAACAATTTCTCAGTGGGATTAACTCTGACTCGGCCTCTCCAGGACATTCGTGCTTTTACGAAATTTCCATGAGGCTTTGGACAAAAATTGTTTTCCCAGGTCAGGTCTTACCCCTAAAAATTCATTTCATACTCCATACAAGCGTTGGGGAGCTGGCTGCAGAGAAGAACTCACCTCCTATAGGAGCCGGAGATCTGCAGGTGATGATGCCAGCCTGCAGCTCGCAGACTTCCTCATTCATACCCTCCTCTCTTAGCGTTAGAGGGAAGCCTGCCTTGGGAAGATTTATTGTACCTTTTCATTTTTATGACTGATCTTACAGCACTCTTGGGGGATATTCACAGCTTTGAAAGTTTTCTTGTGTCTGTCACCATAGAGGTACTCTCTTTAATAAAGACTGGTTCATTCCTTTGTGGTTCTTGACAGGACATTAACGAAACTGGAGTTGTATTGAAGAGACAGGTATATTCACCTGTCGTACACGATTAACATTCGGTACGAGAAATACCGCCACACAGTTAAATGTGTCACTTCAAATAGGTAATTAGTTCGGGGCTTTTTGTTTTGTTAACTGATATCTTTGGTGATGGAGGTGTACAATGAGGTCCTTACATATAAGATGGAGCACATTAAAAATGAAGGAGGATGTGGGTTATGGTGCCGTCCCACAGCAGAGCTCTTCTGAGAATACAGAGCAGCAGCAAGACTTACTGAAAGCAGTCTCTCTGGGCTGAGACGTTCTTCAGGTACTGCTTCAAAGCCTCACAAAACTCGCCAAGCCTCTTCTGGGAAACCACCATCTCCTGACGGATCAGCAACAAAGACTGCAGAGAGAGCGAGGCGGGCGTGTATTAATATTCTGATTATTGTATCAAGCAGGCACATAATGACATCAAGAGGTTCTTGAGATCATGTTCCAAACCTTCTCAATCCAAGTACTCGTCTATAAGCGTAGAAAGCTTAAATGTCTTCAAGCTTTGTATACAATGCAAACATGAGATTTGGAGCTATGGGGAGAAGAAAGTCTCCAAAAGTCCTCAGGTTTTACCCCCTGCTGGTGGACTGGAGGGGCCAAAAGTGGTGTTTTCTACCCTGCACAGGGCTCAGCTCAGAACAGTAAGTTTAGAATTGGCAACCAAAAAAAAAATACAAATTGTAAGAAGAAATTTTGCATTTGCAAACAAAAGTTTTGTATTTAGAATCAATTTTTTTTTACTTACAAATATCATCAACATGGAATAAAACATCAATTTAGTTGCAGTGCCAATAGTTTAGCAAAACCCCCTTTTTTAAATTGCAAACCTTTTCTCTTTAAAGGTATAAAAAAAAGCAAAAGTAAGTCAGTATCTGCCAGCCAGTCCTGCCTCTGAGACTCTTTGAGAAAAGCTGGATTTGTAATTTAAAAAAAAAAATAAAAATTGGGATTTGAATAATCACATTTTTTGAATCACATAGATTGTACTTCGAAAAATTGATTGGAGCGTTAAAAGTTTTGCATTTTTCATTGCAAATGAATTCTTTTTGATTGTGCAATACAGATCCAAATGTCACTCCGGGGCTCAGTCCACCTCAGCGTACTTCTTGGCGAACCTGCGGTCAGATTAGGGAGGCAGCTGTGAATCTTTTATTCATACGTGGCTCCGCTACAGAAATGTTCTCTGTTGAATTGGAATGGAGGTTTCTGTCTCAAAGGTCAAAAGCAAAATGTTCATAATCTCACACAGAGGATAGAGATGTTTTGACAGGAGCTTCCTGAGGACCCAGCAGTGTGTGTGTGTGTGTGTGTATAGATTTTCTTTGATGTTAACTCTGGATACAGTAATTGTACACCCTCAGCGGTCAAGCATGACACAAATGTAAAATACGGCCCCCCCCCCCCCCTAAACACTCAAGGTGATCTCAGATGTAGGAGAGGAGCGATGCATACGCGTTCTACCTCTACACTCTGGAGAACACCAGATTCAAGCTGCGTTTGCGGTGGATTTAATCTGATGAGATTAGCTGCTGTCTTCAGCTTCAAATGTGCCATTGTTACTGTAGCTGCTCACTACAGTACAATTAAATATTCATCCTCCCTGACCCAGATAACTGCAGCGCTGTCTGCCTCACCATACGCAGTCAAAAACCGTCTCCTACGTATGTGCATGTCGGGTGTCGTCCCACAAGGCAGTCCCTGCCTCCCCCTCCCCCTCCCCTACAAACACACGTGTGCACACTTTGATAATAATAGATAGATGATAATCAATAATTTAATATTCAAAGATTTCTGAGCAGCTTGTCAAGTTCGTCAATCAAACGCCTCCACACACCGTAGCCCACAGATGCCTGGACTTTTGACGTTTCCTTGCTTTATTTGTGCGGTTCTGCCCTCATTTGTGTTGGTGGTTTGATTTCCAGTCTCTGTTGATCATTTCAACGGTTTCTGACGGTCTCAGGTGTTTCAGTTATATCGATTAGTTCCTCTGTGTGTTATTTATAGCCTCGTTCTTCACCTCCTCCCTTGACTTCCTCTCCTTCTCATCGTCAATGGATTAGTTGGATTTCTTTTTTGTATTCCTTGAACTGACTAACTGGTTTGCGCCTCCTTGTGTGTGTGTGTGTGTGTGTGTGTGTGTGTGTGTTTCTCAAGAAATCTCCGGGTGAATTTCCACTGGTGCTCCTGGAGCTCCTCTGTTATTCCACATTTTATTTTGTACATTCCAATAAACTGATATCAGTTCATGACGTACGGTAATGGCTTAAAAAGTACACAACTTCTCTTCAGAACAAAAACTTTCCAAAGGTCATCACATATTCTATAAATTTATAATAATGGCTGCTGACCGTCGAGCATTATTTGCCTGTTTATAGCACGTTATGTTAACTTCCTCTTAGCCAGATCCGGTGGGAGACACACATTCACGGAAGTTGTTTTTTTTGTTTGTTGATGGATTATTTATTGTTATTATCTGAGCTAGGAAGCCCTGCCACTGAGACATTAACAACATTAAATCTGCCATTTAAATGTAGTTTTAGTGCACGTCAAAAATGTCACATTACAAGAACAAGAAAATGAAAAATACTCTTTGGCAGTCTTTTGATTTAAATCTCCTTTTACTAATCTAAATATACTGGCCCTTGTTTTCTTGATGGGCAGCATATTTTCATATATGACTTACTGCAAAAATCAATTAGCCTGAGCACTTGGCTGATTCTTCCTCTCATCGAGGGCCTGTTTTTTTCCCCCCTCCTCTGCTTATTTCATTTTTACCTCATTTCAACTCTCCTCCAATCATCCCTCCACTCTTTCCTCCTCCCCCTGTTCTGCTCTCCCACGTCTTTTCAGATGCGATTAAATCTTATTTATCTGTATGTAAATGGCTGCCGCTCCCTCTGTGTTCCACCGTATTGTGGGACCGTAAACGCCGTCGATAAGCAGGTGGATGCCTCTTCATGTTGTCACTCTTTCACTCCTGCTCTCTATAATGATGAATAAATACTTGCAGTCATCTGGTCAGACATTCCGTGTCAGGAGAGTTTAGCGGCTGCTCATTCCCACGACTTCATCTGTGCGTGTGTGTGTTTGTGTGACTGTGTTTTACGTGTGACAGTATTACCTCTAGATTAACTCAATTTGCCGTCATGAGGCAGCGGTGTGAGAGCGACATGAAGCTAGAAAAGGTGCCTGATGTGGAGCGGTAAAACACGTTGCAGAATAGGATTTTAATTTCTATAAATGAAATTATGGCTTTTGTCTGCAGCTATGAAGACACACATGCAGGGAGAGATCCAAAATCTGACTGTGCAAAAAAAGAGACAAATGCATCAAATGTATAATGTGTACCAGTGGTGCTCTTTAGATCTGATCCAACATAGGAGTTCTTCCATGTCCATGTTATTTGTCATGGTTTTTATTGATTAAAACAACTGAAATGAACAGGAAGACAAACGCAATCGCAGCAATAGGCCTAACCTATTTTGGGTCTTTATTACATCATTTTATCCTCTGCAGAGGTTGAAAACTAAAGTTTCCAGGAGACTTTGACAATTCAGAGTTTGAGGAGGTTCAAAAAGCCTCACTTTTTCTTTGTTGTTAGATGTCTTTGGGGTCTAAATGTGTTCAAACTGTCAGCGGGTGCACAAGCCCGATTTCCTCGCCGTCTTCAGCCAAGAATGGATGTATACGCTTATATATTTTAATTCATGATCTGTATGTGAAAAGTTGCCGAGCATTGTCAGATTAGGCAAGCAAACATCAACAAACAGGAAAAACAGGCAAACAAACAGTCATAGAGAATATCACCAGTCTAGATTCAGGCTTGCTGAGATTCCTTGAGTGGGAGAGAGCGTATATATGTTTGTCTTTCGTGTGTACACGTGGTTTCCAGGGCCCACAGTGACGAGGTAGACTTCCAACTCAATTAGCGACACTACATTGCCCAGCAGTCTCTGTTGATCTAATCACTAACACTCCATTAAGCATCCTGCCTCCCTGACCAAACCACTGCAATTACATCCGCTCCCCTCTGACACGGTGGCCCTGCAGAGCAGATGGACCAGGAGCCTCCAGCTCTCTTGTCTCAGTTTCGTGGCCCCAACAACCTCACGGCCACATTCACAAAGGTGATGAGCTTCTGCTCAGCTCACGCGGAAGTTTAGAACATGGACGCGTTTGTGTTTGGTCGGAGGAAACACAAACGCGTAAAGAAACTTCTCATTAATAGAATATTCATCAAAGCTTGACTTCTCTCCAAACTGGATAGATTAGATATCGATTAGATACAAAAGCTTCTCATGCATTTAATTACACGGGGCCAGAAATTATGACTACGAAAATGGGATCACCTTCAAATTAGGTTTTGATTGCATTCAGGCTTGGATATTCACTCTTAGTAATATACCTGGAGTGTAGCCAGGAGTTTATTAGTCCACAGTGCCAAGTGCAGCCCCCACACAAGCTCAATGACCCATGAAGGATGTAATGCCCAGCTACTAAATGTATTGGAATGATAGATTTAATTGAATCAAATAAGTCACTTAAGTGAGGCCAAACTGGGTTTAAACTGCTAATGACCATCGCAGGAATGGAATGTGTTCATGGAAATGGAGCAAAGACACAACTGGGGGACTTTTACTCTCTTTTTTTTTGGTCATGAATATGAGATCCAAAAGTTGTTCTGGAGTGCATACAACAAATATGATTACATGTTGGCTAAGACAGGCCATGATAGCACATTATTGCTTAATTTGGTCTGAAATGTCAAAAAAAAATATTTCAAATGAAAAGAAATGAGAAAAAAATACCAAAAAAAGCATCTGTGTTATGAGATGCTCCTTACTTCTGGATCTGTGTGACACAAATCCAAACTTCCCGGGCCGCAAAATAGTCGCTAGTGAAAAAGATGAACCACCACAGGTGAACCTCACTGTCAATATGTGTGATTTTAACTAGTGTCCTTCTTGTACCTTCATTGTGGAGAGTCACAAACCCTTGGTAACTCACAGCAGAAAAACATCTAGCACCAAATCTAATAAAACCAAATCAAATCAAATCAAATCTAATAAAACCAAATCAAATCAAATCAAATCACAAATTGCAATTTGCCTCTGGGGGCTTTATAATTCATAGGCCATAAGACTTTGACCTGAGTGAGGAAAAACTACAGTACCTCAAAAGCCTCGTTAGGGAAAAACTGGCAGTAACGTGAGGGAGAACCTCAGAGGAGGGATCCCGCGAAGCTAAATGCTACAAGTACAGAGCAGCAAAGTCCCAGCTAGACAAACCCTATTGCAGTTGTGTGTCTCTTTCATACGTGCCTATCACAGTGACCTTCACCTTTGACCTTAGACCACCAATATATTTTCAGGTCAGTTGAGACCCGCTGGATATTTGTCCTATTACTGGAGAAATGTCCTCAAGGCTTTCTGAGATATTGTGTTCCTGTGAGGTGATAGTGACCTTTTAACACCAGAATCTTTTCAGTTCATCCATGAATCCCAGTGGACGTTTGAGCCCAAATGCGAGAAATTTCCCTCGGGGTGCTCCAGAGATGTAACAAGAATAAGACAACCTGAAAACATAAAGCCTCCAGCCTGTGGCACAAATGAAGGCGGATATGAAGATACAGTCTGTTGCTATGATGGATGTTACCCGTGATGACCACAGGAGATTGCAGACCACTGCAGAGACTGGTGACTCACTGAACGTCGGCCCCGTCAGTTACAGTGCAGGAGTGCGATGTGGACGGGGACGCTTCCAGTGAACAAACCCTGAAAAATGACCTTTTTGGTGGGGTAACAAAAGAGCTTGTGTCTCGACTAGTTTGAGAGATTTTTTAGGTATTGATATATTCTGCATTAGTCAGTGAAAGGGGGAAATACTTTCACTGATACTGAACTTTATTTCACAACACGATATTTCCATGCCTCAAATATTTCTGGGAGGGATCTTTAAACTTTGTATGGTTGTGATTTTCCTTAAAGGTCCCCATTTTTCCTTCTTTTTTTTTGTTGTTTTTTTACATACGGGGAGGCTCCTGTCAGAGCTCTGCAGCTCAATTTTATGTGGTCTAAGAAGTGCCTGGAGCGCCAGTTTATGATATAATGGATTTGCTCCCCCAGCATCTGTTCAGTATTTTATGAATGTGTCAGCAAGAACAATTTTTGTCTTGCACCCTTAAAACCTGCAAATGATTTCATACAGTGTGCTTGTGTGTGTTGTTATGGGACATTAGAGTGTGTGTGTGTGTGTGTGTGTGTGTGTGGGGGGGGGGGGGGCCTCTCAAGGTCTGTTTGTAGAACCTTGTTCATAGCTTTGTATAAATGACCGTGTTTTCTGAACGGTATCCGGATTCTTCAAAAAGGTGAGAGCCTTTTTTTGATAACCAGACCTGAGCGACACCAAAAGTGGTACACTACAGTTTTCTTAAACTGCAGTGTACCACAAAAGTATGAATTTATATATCAACATACTGTATATCATTGTTTGTCTGGGTAACCCATGAATTTTCCATTCTAGCACATTGACTGTATTTTTTTTTTTTACCAATAAAGCAAAGTAAAGGCGATTAACAACTCCATGTCAGCACATGGGAAGGCTGCCAGTCCAACCCAGAGGAAATCACTGGATGCAATTAAAAAAAGGGACTGATTGATATTTTGTTCTTCTGGCCTCTCAAATTTCTCTGTCTCTTTGATTCTCTCCGTTCTAGAGACAATGCGTCTTTAATTCAACTCCTAAAACTAGCCTCCGAGGTAGCCAGCTAGCTAGTAGCAACTTACATGTTTCTACTTGGGAAACCCGATACTGGATTTGATTTGATTTTTTGCTGATTTCTGATATGCCGATATTTGACAGCTGAGTTCGCTGATACCTGATGAGAAACTTCTTTAACTGTTATAAAATTTCATTCCTCCTCATAAACACATGAACAAGATGAATTTTAAAGAGGAAATTTTCTTTATTTCCAAAATGTTTAAGAAAGCCCGTCCTTATCGTTGCTTCATTAAAAAAACAACAACAACAACAACAATCAGCAAAAATGAAGAAACTCTTGATTTGCTTTGCCGATATTATTATTATTATTATTGGGAATTTCACTGATTCCGACATTTAAAAAAAAAAAAAACAATATCTGCTGATTCTGCTGAAGCACTGATAATATCTTGCATCCTAGATTTCTACTACTTTTAAAATAGCGCAGGGCTGTTGCTCCGATGAACAGTTTCAGGAATATCAATACCGAATCAATTTTCTCAAAAGCCCCCTGATGTTATTTTGCTGCATCAGCACCACCTACAACAATTCTGAATGGCTCATACAAAGACAAACAAGTCTGAGCATCTTTTCCTCTACAGCAGAAGGATAATGGGTTGAGTCAGACAGGCAGAGCACCATCGAGGGATGCACACAGCTTTACTGTCTGTGTCTTCTTAGTCTGGATCTTCTCTTATTCCTCAGTGAGTTAAACAAAAAATCTTTTTAGCTGTCAACAAAGGCACATCCAGTTTACTGAAATTTTTAATGTATCCATGCGTTGTTTGTTTAGTGTGCCATAGAGCGGGATGTTATCCCACTGGGTATGGAAATGGGAGTAGGAGAAATGTGTAGAAGGGGAAGGGGGTGGGGGTGGGGTTGATAAGTCTAGTGTTACCATGGGAACTGGGAAATACTCACACACAGGTCTTTATCCCACACTTCCTTTCGTTCTCGACCCCGCGTCTCCCACACACTCATTTTTTCCTCAAGCCTTCCTCCCCACTTCTCGTCATCGCCCTACTTCTTCACACCTCATATCTCTGCAGCCTTCTTCTCCTTATTTCCTCTCTGTCTTACCTCTCCTTCCAGTTACACTTTCCCCTCATCATTCTAACCTCTCCTCCCTCCTCCCTCTTGCTCCTGCCCTCCCCTCTTCCCGCTCTGCACTTGAGGAATCCCTCATTTATTCCAATAAAATAGACAGAAGCCCTTCATTAGTTCAGGGCTGATTTGCATATCTCGCTGAGGGCCGCAGTAACAGATGGATGAATACAGTATGGTTTACAGTGTCCTGACTTGCTGACTGCAGCAGAAGAAGGAGAGATAAAAATGGCTGCGGTGGTTTCAGGTCATCCTTCTGGGTTTGTTTCCCGGCGATTGGACCGGATCATTGGAGTAACAAGCGGTAATCAACAAGGTCAACGGACTACAGCGCTGCATCAAAACTACCCAAACAAAGCTGGATGCGAAATCCAACAACAACAACAAAATAATGATAAGTTGGCTACAAAAAAAAAAGAGACAGAAAAACAAAATTAGAAAAGTTTATCAATCAACAGGCCAAGCGGAATCAGCAGCTTGATAGAAACACAGGAGTAACTATTTGATTTTAAGTAATGGATTCGTTTAAGATGGAAGGGACAGTCAATCTAGTTTTCCACTCTAGAGCACTGACTCTTTAATATTTTGAGGTCCGGTACCCCTCGCTAGCGTTAATGTTAGCTAGCACCGCTAACATTAACGCTAGCTCTGCAGGATACGGCGGCAAATGCCCTAAATGCACTACATCCTCAGTTACTCTCATGGCCGTGGGACAAGATCATTTCAACCGTCTATCTATTTGAGCAAGTTAAGCAACATATTGGGTGCTAAAGGGCCGTATTTACCGACCCAGTGGGAGACGGTCATAAGGCTCTTATCTGTACTTCCCCAGAAGAGTACCTGACCGTTACGCGGTGCTCTCAGGTGTAGTGAGCTGGATCAGGGACAAAGAGCAGGTCTTTGCAGAAGGCAGGTGAAAAAGACCCAACATAAAACACTGGTTTATTTTAGATAGAGGATTTTTGATACTACAGATATTTTTTGGCGCATCCGTTGACACAACCATATGAATACCCCAGCGGGGGGGATCGCGGCATAGAGCGATATACCCTCATAGACGGCTTTGTTTCCGACACTCAGAGATACCATCTCTCTAGTACAATGGAACGAGACAGCTTTTGAATTGTTGGTGCTCAAAGTGGTGAAAAAACAACGGCAGAGTCTCTTTCCAGAAAATGCTGTCAGTTTACATGAAAAAAAAACCTCGTCAGGTTTCATTCAAGTCCATCTGCACCTGTTTTCTTCCTGCCAGCGCAGTACCGTCAGCAACAGCTTGCATCAACGCAGCGTTCGACAGACGATTGTCTGTTCGACGTGTCCTCCAACCTCCTTCTTTGGCATCATGCGTTCCTCAGTTGAGGATCGTATGAATGGTTTTTTTTTTTAATTAACTTTGTGAGAAGTTTGCGTGCGGACAAGGTGAGAAGATTTAAAAAGCTCTGAAGGGTTGAGAGGAACCACAATGTCAGGTGCTACGTCACTCAGTTTGACACCTATCACATTGTCCCTTAATGGACCGTTGTTATAAAATATTGATTTGTGCAGTACCTGAATAACGATCGCAAAACAAAGCCGTCTAGACTCTCATTTGTGTGTCGGTGTAAATGAGCGGGACTCCAGACAAGGACAAAGGGAATTAAAGCACCACAAACACTGCTCGGTTGTGTTCAGACGCAACACCGGGTGAATTTTTGTGGTGGCACGATTGTGTGCAAAGTAGAAGATGAAGGTGATAAAATGTAAATTTTCTCTTGACAAAATAAAGGGAGGCATAGATTTGTGAGCGTGATCCTCAGGGATAATATATGAAGACGCTGTGAGACGGAGGAGGAATCCTTTTATCTGATCTTCTATTATAGTTATATTTTTATTGTCTTTTAAGTTAAGGTTTTGGGTTTTTTTGTTTGGAGAGCTTTTGTGTGTTAAACATACAATCCACACGAACATGCGAAGGGCAGCATCTTCCATGAGTCCGAGCAAAGGTTTGATTTTCTTTCATCTCCTCATTGTGGAAGTGACTTCTCATTTTATAGGTTGTCATGTTCATTTTGTTCCCACCTTCATCTGCAGTCCCTGTGAGGACGAACCAGAGAGTTGTGTCTCTGGTTTGCTCTCCGTCTCTCTGAATCTATATCTCGTCATTCCCGCTCGAACCACCTGACTCTCTCTCCCCGCTCCTCTGTCTGCTCTACCGTACTTCTATTGACTTTGTGCTTCACATTCATTGAGCTCTACATCTGAGGGAAATAATGTGGTGCTGAGTCAGTGAGACAATTAAAGGCAAAGGGTCTGAAGAATAGCTGACACTATGCAGTCAACTCTCGGGTGTGTGTGTGTTTGTTCGTGGGAGAGAGGGAGTGTGTTATGTGTGTTCCAAGACTTTGATCCTGTAGTGTTTTCTATCGGGCGGTTTCTTGTTTACTTTTATTACCCCCAGACATCTGTTGTACTCATTAAAATCATCTACATTCACTCTTCTTGTTAAATATGAGCATTTCTAATTAAGTATGGATCACAAAGCGTGTTGCTGCTGCAGAGGAGAAAGAAACAAACGTGTTTATTTTGGAAACAAAAATGAATTGAAGGTGACTGTAGAAGTCAGTTGGATTTAGGCTTGCAACAAAATACTCAGCAAAGACAGTTTCTGAGACCCGAGGATGAATCCACGAAGCAAAGGTACGTTCGCCGTCTTGAGATGTCGCCCCGTTGTCTGTGTCTCAGCCACAATTTGTATAACGGTGTTATTTAAGAAAAAAAAATGAAAAAATTGCATGTTTTGTTTTCGTACTTCACTTCAAACTGGAGATATGTACTGAACCGAGACTCTTGGGCACCGTTACGCCTCAAGAAGCCTGTAGAAGCCTCAAGTTCTTATCATCCTTGTTCCACAAAAATATCTTTCTTTACCCCCAATCCTCAAAGTGTCAAGTCTGTGTCTCTGATTAGTCTCTGAGCCTGTACCCGGGTACGTTTTTACTGAGAGGAACCTGCCAACAGAAACATGACTTTTGATTCTACAGATAAGAAATATCAGCAAAACGCCAAACTGGTCATCAAATGTAGTTATTTTATAAAATTTTAGGCCTAAAACCCTGCAAAAAAACCCAGATACAATACTTCTCTTTGCAGGGAGGTTAATCTGTGTTTTTAATGGTGACAGTCATCGTTATTACAAGCAGCCCACTTGAGTCCGACCCTCAGAACCCGAGGAGGTTCCTGTGGATCCAAGGATATAGAGTCTATATCAACACATCCACTCGGTCTGTCAGTGAAAATGTTCAATGTTAGTGACAGTCAAGAGACATCGGCTCTTAAATAAGAGAGAGAGAGAGAGAGCAGGGGTCTCATGTTTATCAGAGGGAGATGAAAAGAAGAAGAAAGAGAAATCACGACGACGTTTGTTCCTAACAAACCAACCCACCAAAGACACTTGTTGAAGCCATAATAACATCCATATATGAGCTGTTAGCATGGTTAGATATTGTAATACGCTACGCTCCTGTGCTCAGCAGTGATCCATCCATCCATCCATCCGTCCGTCCATCCATCCATCCATCCAACCATTTTCTTCTGCTTATCCTGTTGAGGGTCACGGGGGGCGGGAGCCTATCCCAGCAGCCTTCAGGTGAGAGGCAGGGTTCACCCTGGACAGGTCACCAGTCCATCACAGGACCAACACATAGAGACAGACAACCATTCACACTCACAGTCACACCTACGGTCAATTTAGAGTATCAATCAGCCTCGTCCTCTCTTGGTGTCTTTGGACTGCTCAGCAGTGATATTTAGACTTAAACACAAAACTTCAGCTGGTGATGCGGTCCTTCTATGAGGCCCGGGATACATTTGCGTTCACACTACTGAAAGAATTTGTCCACATGCGGAACAGACCACCTCTGAATGTGTTTTTTTTTACCAAATCACTGTATGCATTAAAGCTGACCACCACCTCCGTACATCAGGAGGAATCTGACTCCCAGGTTCACACAGGGCCTGAAGTTTGAGGTGCAGCTGATCTGGGTATTCTAATCATGAGAATGGATCACGCTGCAATTACACCGCCGGAACACTGAGTGGCAACAGGGTTTCTGTGGAGTTGTTTTGGGGTTTTTTTAGTGTGGAGGTGTTAGTCAATGAGTTTGTGAAAATCTGTAGGAGGAAATGTTGTGACACAAAGCGGACAAGACCCCAGCTGTTGTGGTCCACATCAAGGCGACATATATGTCCAAAGAGGAGAACATCAGACCACATCACCGATTTACTTTAGATTATAAATCAATGTCAAAGGTAATTATAAACACAGTCTCGTAGCTTTGCATTTCTTCCCTGTTTTCCTTTTATTATTATTTGCTCTGGATCAAATATCTGATGGACACTTGCGATTCATCATGTGGTATTTAGGTTTTTTTGAATTGTCAAAGGAGAAAGTGAATGGTGGAATACACTCCAGGAAGCAGAGCTATTCAGAGGAAGGGTGGCGACCTTTGAGCTCCATTAAAGCCACGCATTCGACGTTTTATGGCTCTGAAGGGGAGATAAACACACACTCATCAACCCACAAACAGAAGCTGTGGGTTATGCATGCTACCAGGAGACAACGGTGTTTCAGCAGAGACCAAGAAAGACAAGCGAGGCGTTGTTGACTAATGCACCAAGGAGCTGTTATTGAATTTAGAGAGAAAATCTCAACAGCCACCAGGCGACTGGGACCGTTCAGGGACCAACTGCCACCATTCAGGCAGACGGCACTGCATTAATCCAGGGTTTTTTTTAAAAAACGGACCTGTTAGACATGATTGATTCCGTTGAGTTTTATATGACCCGTCCTGTTTCCTTTTTATAGTCCGTGCATGCAGCGTGAATGAGAATGGAATCAATCATTTAATGACTTAATGACTCCCTCGGATAAACTCCCCCCCCCCCTTAAAAGGAGCTATGTGAGCATCTGAACATCAGTACGCCGGGAGCAAATTCATCTGGAGATGTCTTGATGACTGCAAACAAACACAGCCGCTGCTCACTGGAGGGCGGGTCCTGAGTGCAGGCTGGCTGCTACCATCAGGAACTCCCATTCCATTCTGTGCGATGAGCTCAAAGCCACTTCATTGCAGTTTGTTCAAGGGTCTTAAATATGGTCGAGTTTGAAGTCTGTTTATCAAACGGCGCGGCGCCATCAACGCTCATCTACACACTAAATAACAACTTCTTTTCTGTCCTCTCAGTAAATTTACAATAAAAAAATTGATTCAAAAAAATGCTGTTATTAAATATTAATAGAAACAGAAGTATCAATTTCTGTGCTTTCATAGGGGGAAAGTGACTCAAAAAAAAATCTAAAACTGTCAGCGTGTATTTTTTGAAGAACCAGGAGTGTGCTTGACGCACATGGCAGAGAGGCTGTTCGAAGATATCAAACATTAAAATAAATTTGGGTGATGACAACAGCACCAGGAATATTTTGGAAACTCAACGACGGAGTATAAAATCTTGACACGTATTTCACTCGCATGATTGGAAACCTAACTCATCCTGTATTTTTTGATCATTAACCCTGCTCGATTTCGTGATAATCCGAAGAGTTTTAATTAACTAGAGAGGCATACAGTTTAATGAATGACAGATTTTGTTTCGTACACAAAAATCATGCAGTAATATCGCCCCATTGTTTGCCTTTAGCCATGAAAAAACCTTACAGTATTTACCGTATTTATCAAATAGCTCTATCAATGACCTTTAAGGCTTTCCAAGTATGAATTTGGACAAAAACTATCAATTCAATTAGCACGATGTTTAATTTACTTTAATAGGAACCCCGTTAGTGGCCTCCGATGTTACCAAGTGCTAAAATACGCTGGGGCTTTCAAATCTGTTCATTTTGCAAACAAGAGATATTGAAACATGATCTGAAGTGAAACTGATTGACTGAGACAGAGAGGAAGGGAAACATGCACAACGATGTTTGCTTCTACTGCAACATCCTTCATCCTTATCAATGATCTCATTATGTGTGAAACACAAGAGGCTACCGGCTATCATTACACTGAGTGGCTAGGAGTCGCTGAGCGTCTCATTTATCTCATCTTATGTTCCTCTCTTAACATCCTCCTCCCCCAGTTTTGCCCCTGTCATGATATCTGGGAGAGTCTTGCGCTGGGTCAGTTCAGGTTAGAGAAATGTATCTGATGCTCTCCTGCTGTGAGTCAGTCACTCTCTGCGGTACGGCTCTACAGTATAGAGGCATGAATTCAGACTGATGTGTCAATCAATCAAACAATCAAGGAACACGGTACAGCGAAAAATTGACTCGTCTTTGGGATGATCAACCTCCGGTGGAGGACTGGTTGAAATATATAAATGAAATGTACCCTCAAGTCTTAGAGCTGCGGCTCAAGTTTCATCCAAAGTTAAAAAAGGCAGGAGGGCAGCAGGATGAACTTCACCCAGGGAGACTGGCTGAACGACTCTTCATTAATAAGAACTCCTTCCAGGAGCTGTAGCAGTGTTTGACCTCTGACCCTGAGGAGGGAAGACAAAGACTATCTGCTTCAACAACAATTTAGAAACTGCTGGAGGATACAGAGGGAGAATGTATCTCATCTGAAGTTTCAGTGTTATTATATCGTGAATGTCACCATCGTGACAGTTTCATCATAATTCTGGTACGGTACACTGACCACAGATCAGTAGAATGGTGCAAAATTCACTCCTTCACCGGGCGCCACGCGTCTGTTTCTGCCTGGTGGAACCTGAATTGGCCAAAACGCTCACTATCTGGTAGTGCGACTAGATTGGTGGTGATGTGTGGTCATGACAGAGGCAACAAGAAAAGAAGAGGATGAAGGAATCAGTCAACCATAATGTGACATCATGACCACTACATGTCCTGCCTCTTTAGTGAGTAAATCTAGCGTTTGTGGGGAGGGGCCCTTGACAATCCTCCTTGATGACTGCTGGCTTTGATCTCAGTCATTTGGGCTGTCATCTCAGTCAGCGTCGTTCCTGTATTACGACTGTCATCTTGTCATTTGCATCTACTGCTTTGATCTAACACATGAAACTCCTTCCACACTTTATGCTAAACTTGGGGATTCACGTACAAATTTCACCAAACACCCCAAGAGTGGACGCGTGCAGTTCGGGGTCCCCAGTCGCCCTGGTGCTCATGAAGCTCGACCCTGGAAATGGAGGCCAGCTTTTAATTCTTGAAATAAAAGTTTGCATCTGACCTGCTATGGTACGTCTTGTTTGCTAACAGAGAAATAAATGTGTAAATATAAATGAAATATAAATATAAATGGTATGGTTTGGGGATAAAGGACTGTTAAAACCACTGGGATAGGCGCCAGCCCCCCTGCGACCCTGAACAGGATAAGCGTAAGAAAATAGATGGATGGATGGATGGATGGATGGAAAAGCAAATCTATCTTTAGCCATGGTGTGTACTTACTGCCTTGACTGTGTGTTCTGCACACCTAAATAAAAGTTACTAACACAGTCGCCTCCTGTAAACGTACACTAGTTACTGCAGCTGTTCAAGCACAATACATGACCTGGTGATTTCCATCCAAATACTTATCTTCACATGGCAACTGCAGATATACTGACTCCAACACCCCACAAACGCAGCAAAGCCTTTGACAAAGTGTCATATTTAAAGTAGACGCAGCAGATAAAAACAAGGATGTGTACGCGTGTGCGTGTTGAGGTGGGGTGGGGGGTGGGGATGTGCGTGTGGGGGTCCTACTCACTAGCTCTGCAGTTTGCAGCTTCTCAATAATCGTAGAATAATTACAGAATGACAGCACCTATTTCACCATCCTGTCTGAGTCAGCATCTTGATGTTTGAGAATGATGGTTACTTCAAAGAGCAGGCCCATTTGAGAGGGAGCTGCTGTCGAGTGCGTGGCCCGTTCATACAGTAATATCCATATTTATAACCTCTTGATTTATTTTTCATAAGGGTCCTCCCAGTGTCCTGAATGTCCCCCTGTGAACTTCTCTCCTTCCTCTCTGTTCCATCTACGAACATCTTTCCTTCCCTGATCACATTTTTCTTTTCTTTTGGCTTTAATTTTCAAGTCTTGCATCTCAGCGCACATAAAAAAAATGGGAGTTTGCCACTTCTCACTTTTCACACTTTTCTTAGCCGTCTCTTATTGTGTTGGAAATTGGTCCGTGGTGTGAATTAATGTACTAAGTAGATGAATGTTTGGTTGTTGGAGAGATAAGTGTTATAGAATGTGATGATCACCCCGACGCTTGCTCCGAGAATAAGAACGCAATGAGCAGTCGTCTAAAAAAGTACAGGCTGGCGTGTTTACCGATGACCCCTCCAGGTCAGCTGGGAAGCATCGATGCATCCATATGTTACTTTATGGCTGGAAGATGTTAACTCAGTGGTGATGCATCAGTGCTCGGTGCTAAGACGCCACTACTGTAGTTGATAACATGTTTCTTAGCTGTGCAATGATGTATGCATCAGAAACAGGAGGAAAAAAGAGCGACTTTGTGCTGAGATAAAACAAAAACACACCCCGAGGGGCTTTTACAACCATCCCTTTTGAAAAACTGAAACATGCTTGTGACCTCTCCTCCTTTCTCAATTCTATCATCTCTCTCTTATTACACCATAATCCATCTCACTAGCTGCCTTGCTCTTGATGCATTCTGACTTTCCTCTTTTCTGCCAGCGTATCTGGTTGTTCTTGTGTTTCTTCATGTGCCTCCGGTGGATCAAACGACTGACGAGATACAGAGTATGTGATTGATTTGGCTCACTTCAAATGACAGACATCATTATCAGCCAGCTGCTCACTGCCCAGGAGTGTCCACTTCAAGTGAAATGCAAATGCTAATTCAGCCGCAGACCTACGCTGAAGTATTAACTAGAAGGCTTCAGTTATGATAAGCTTTTGTTTCGAACTTATCAGAGCAGGGTGATGGATATAGAGGGTACTTTTGGCTGAAATGGAACAAAATATTCAAAATTGAGTGTTTTCACTGAAGATATTAACAGCGTTTTCGCTAGCTTACACTGAGGACTTTATATCTACATCGGGAGAGTGTGTGGACAGCTTGACGGGTCAGGCCAGATTTGGGCCAAAATTAAGGAATTAGTTTGGGGTTCAGGGCGTCTTGGTGGAGCAGAGGTCAGCGCTGTCCCCTCACAGTAAGAAGGTTCTGGGTTTGAGCCCCGGCTCGGGCATGGGATCTTTCTGTGTGAGTCTCCATGTTCTCCCTGTTCCTGTGTGGGTTCTCTCTGGTACTCCAGCTTCCTCCCACAGTCCAAAGACATCAAGAGGGGACGAGGCTGATTGATACTCTAAATTGACCGTAGGTGTGACTGTGAGTGTGAATGGTTGTCTGTCTCTATGTTGGCCCTGCGATGGACTGGTGACCTGTCCAGGGTGAACCCAGCCTCTCACCTGAAGGCTACTGGGATAGGCTCCAGCCCCCCGTGACCCTTAATAGGATAAGAAAATGGATGGATGGATGGATGGATGGATGGATGGATGGATGGATGGATGCATGGATGGATGGATGGATGGATGGATGGATGCATGGATGGATGGTTGGGGTTCAGGTCCAGCTCTGTTAGCTCTGCTAGCCAACTAAACATGGTGCTGCTAAGTTCTTTACGAAAAAACAAGGTGAAAAAAAAGGTGTAGCTGTTAGGTGGTACAGTGCAGTGTTTGTCATTTTCTTGACAACACTTGACCCCAACACACCGGCTAGTTTTACAATCACGTCACCTCACAAAGGATGAAGGATGACGTCAACTGAGATGTCCACACCTACTGCAGAGAAATCTACTGCCAGCTTGTTTCCATATTACTTCTATTATGCCAGATTACATTGTTGTAAAGGAATAGAATAAGCGAACCAACATTCGGACTTGCTGTCATGCAGCTACAGTATATTTGTTGGCAAGTGTCTAACCAGCATAACCAGCAAAGCTGTCCCACTGACCATCATGGCAACACTCTCCTGTCACAAGCTCCCTAAAGTGTTGGTGAGCAGTGTTGGGCTGGTTACTTTCAAAAAGTAATTAGTTATAGTTACTAGTTACTTCTCCCAAAAAGTAACTGAGTTCGTAACTGAGTTACTCCACTATGAAAGTAACTAGTTACCAGGGAAAGTAACTATTGCGTTACTCTTTTTCTTTTAAGTTTAAAAATGTCAAAGAATTTGGATTTTTTTTTTTTTTCAGAAAAATCCAGCTGTGGCTGCTTGGACGGCGTGGCTCCGTGTCCTTCTTGGTTAGCGGAGCTCACGTTAACAGTACTTGGCTCGCTATCACCATTAGCGGTGTCAACGGTGTTTCTGGCCACTAGTTTAGTAGGAGCGTGGGCCAATCGAGAGGTGCTTCATTGAATTGGAGTTGCTTACACTGGACGTTGACAGCCTCTTTGCTCTCGCTCTGGGACGACATAACGTCCACTCAACATGTACGTTTTTACCTTTAACCTCCATGAAGTTAAAGTAGTGCCTATGTTTCCATCTTGAAAACGCCGTCTTTCCTCCCGACTTCAGCCTCGCCATCTCTGGTAGTTTGTGTGTGTGTGCTGCTGTGTTTGTGTGTAAGCACCCGCCCACCTGATGTCTCTGGTTGGCTTAACATGAAATCTTACTCTGTCTTAGTCAATCATCATTACTTAGGCGGTTATCTCACTCCTCCCCTCACCCTCACCAAAGGAGAAAAAAAACCACACACACATTTGCGGCTCCTGTGTCTGTGTGAGCTGAGTCGGATGACAACTTCAATGTGTAGCCTCAGTAACGTGTAGTAACGGCGTGTTAGTAACGTTAACGGCGTTGTAACGACAGAGAAAGAAATTAGTTAGATTACCCGTTACTGACGGTGTTACTTTTAACGCAGTTATTCCCATCACTGTTGATGAGTGAGATTTCCTTTGCTACAATACTTCACACATCTGCTCTTTTAATGTGATTCAATTTCCATTGCGGGGGAGGTGAAGACATTTCTATTTGAAATAACCTGTTCATTTCTTTTCTGTGCTTTCTGGTCATATCCCATCTCTGACCTTTGACCTTTTGAGCTGTCTTCTCCTGCAGGGTAAAAAAATAACTACTTTCTTTTTAGTTACACGGAAAACATATTCGGAATCTTGGAGAATCTCTTTTCTAAGAGTCATAAAATGCTTGACACTTTCCAAACTGCCTGAAACTGTTTTAAAAGGGTAAAAGGTGTTAAGAAAAAAGGGCCTTCCTCCATGGAGTGCAGCACAAACACAGAGAAGGACTGAACCGATGCAACCAGGTATCGTAGATTCACTTCCCCTTGTCTTTGTAAGTGCTCCCTAATGTTTTGAGTGTTACTGTGGGATGTATAAAACACATCTCCCTCTCAGTGCATGTAAGTGTTCTCTGGTATTAGTCTTTGTGTGTCTGTGACCATGACAACCAGACAGTTTAGCCTGGGCTCTTACTGCTCGCAGCAGCTAATAAGCAAGAATCAATGTACTGAACTACACTGTCTGGAGCACACTCCAGCAGATGCCTACTTCTTTACTCGGCTGTATTTTCTTCCTCTCATATAGCTTTGCTTCACTGTGTTTGAAACAGAATTTCAAACTGTGTTGGACTTCTTACAGTACAAGACTTCGACTGGCTGATAGCTTTGGCTACATTTATTATGCTCCCCGTTGTGTTTGCGCCCTCTTATCTCTGCAAGAGAGCAGGCATGCAAGCACTGGATGTGATAACAGTCTTAGGTGAACGTACATGGTGTCAGAGAGTTGACGACAGCATTTAAAATGTTCTGATTTATGACAGTAAGTACATCTTCAAAAGGCCCACACAGCCTCATTGATCAATATCACAGAATCCCCTGAATATGCCGTTCGTCTCTGGGACAGCTGATACACAGGTTATTTCCTCTGTGGGTGTAAGATATTGTAAGCTAGAGTGCGACTTCATTCATTCTTCCAGAGAATACTCAATGTCTATAAATTATGCAGGTCTAGACAACAAAACTAAGCAAGCTTATTTCCTGGGAAATAATTCAGCGCCTTACCCATGGGCACAAATATTATATATTTTTGGACCACATGAACATCATGTTCAACATTCAACCTGAGGTCCTTTTTTACTGGGGTGTGTCTTTGCAAGGCAACACTGTGTGTTGCAGTGTAACGTACAGAGCTCGTCATTCAGTGTGTACTTACTGCGCTGGTGGTGCCATCTGTGTCTGTTAGCCTCTTGTGCAGATCAAACCAGACCGTCTGCAAGGAGAAGCACAACAACAACAACAACAACAACAGCAACAACAACATGTCAATCAACAAGACCAACAACGGCAGCTACTACAGCAGCAGCAAGATACTAGTCACATCCCACGGGAGGCATTAGCGGACACACTGAGGGGAGCAGGGACGGACATGAAAGCAGAAGGAAATCAGGGATCAGACAGGAGGAGGTTGTGTATTACCTAAGAGGAATGTATGATAAACAGAAGGTGTTAAATCTGCATGAAGAGCTACACATAAAACAATGATGAGATGCCAAACCTGCATGCTGCTGCTGGATCACTAGCAAGAGCTTGTGCGCTTCATAAAGACGTGTGGCTTACAGTGGCAACTAAAATAGCAGTTGTTGTTTTTTAATGTTGGGGATTTCAGAATGAGAATCAGCTCGTTTGGTCACTTATGTGCGCACATTCAACAAATGTGACACCATTTTTTGGAATGCTCTGTTAGCACTTTCAGGGAAGGACAACGAGCTTCTCTGCTCTGTGCACTTGTTGCCAAGCTTATAAGTGACACACGAAACTGATTTAGAATCAGTTTTGTAGTTAGCATTTCGCCGAAGAAAGACCAGTTCTAGGCCCTGTGATGGACTGGCGACCCGTCCAGGAGCCTCTCGCCAAATGTCAGCTGGGATAGGCTCAACCACCCCCACCCCCCACGACCCTTAACAGATAAGTGGTATAGAAAATGGATGGATGGAAGATAAATTCTACTGTTTTTACGTCTGAACAATAACAGCTGCTCCTTCATTAGAACAGACCTTGGTTCCTAGACCCTTGTGCACTGTAAACTGGTATACAAAACAAAATAAATAATTAAATAAAGGAATGCTACATTATTTTGCTTGTCAGCACGCAGCCCTGGTATCACCTCTACAAGACTTTCCAGGAGAAACACATTTTCTTGTCTGTGGCACACAGACAGCAATAAGTAATGATATTTTGAACCCAAAAGAACAAACAAACTCCACAGGGAGTGCGGAAAAATATGGTGAGAAAATCTGGAAGTGAAATAGAGGCAACATGATTCCGGTACTTTGTGGCTGGTTTGCAGGTGGTGAGATTTTCAGTGTGTTATTACAGAGCAGGGTTGCCAACACACAGCGTTATTTTCATCTCACCAGGCAGCCCATCGTTCAGCGTGTAGCCAGGTTATTATTCATCCAGTAAACAGTCAATGATTCATTCTGATGCAGTGTGATAATATTTCCTTTTCCAGATGCCTGTGCAATCTTAATATGAGAACCATGCAGGTACCACCAGGCCAAACTGGGACAAAGCCATATTCAATAAGCCTTCCAAGAACCACATTTCTCTTTGATTTGATTATTGCCATAATAATGTCTCTTTATCTCTTATCCTCTAGCTTCTTCTGAAAACACACTTTCCAACATAAAGGGTTGTCATCTGTGGAGGAGTCATTTTAGAGCGACTACATTTTTTGCGTCCGAACAGAAAATCTAAACATGGAAAATAACAGCAATTTGGCAAAAGATGTCACCCTCGAAATACCTGTCTCACTGATGGAGCAGAGTTGTTTTTATTTTGAACTGATGCACCAGATCTGTCCGTGCTGTGTCAGCAATATGTTCGGAGGAGTTTCTGAGGAAACTTTAAAGCGGGACTCTCCCCTGGCCTCAGCAGCTGCTCTGCACGGACTATGTCATGGATACACAAGGAATTGACTGACTGTTGTTGAAAAAAATAACACAAAATTGTCTTTCCTCAGATAAAATGAGATATTCACTTGAATTGTTCAAGGAAACGTGCGCTTGTTTGTTCATCGGGCGCGTACATAAAGACGTGAGAGGAGGTTGAAAATATCAGAACCAGTTGTCAGTCATCAAGTCATCACAGGAGGATCTGTTCACATCAGATCCAAGCCGAACCCCCTAAATAAACCTCTCCTTGGATGCATGGAGAATAACTAGTTCATCTTACCTAAGCTCCAGAATCAACGTGACTTTTAATCCCACCACACAAGCCTGCAGAAGTGTTTGGAGAGCTGGGAGACAAATGTTTTGATTTATTAATTTTCTGAAAGAGTCAACATCAGAGGTTGGACTAAATACTTAAATACTTCTAGTCTCACTCCCCACAATCCTACCAGCCAACGAAGGAATGTCAGGGTCATTTGTTGAGTTCAGAACACAACAGCATATCTCCAGTAATAAAATCCCTTTTCACCAAATTTTCCAAAGTGGTGGCAGATCCTCAGTGCCATGCTGCCCGGTGAATATTCTAACGTCACTCTCCAGCACCACTGCCAGTATCAGATGACGCAAAGTCAGCCTGAGATTGACCCGATTTTGTCATCATCCCCGTCGTGCCCAATTATAAATGTCGGAGCAGACGAACGGGTGTCTTTATAGTGTGACATCATCCAAGAAACAGCGATATGACAGGTCATGAGACGCGCAGGCTACGTGTCGTGTGATGTTGACCAATAGAAATGCTCTCTGGCACACAGATGTAAACCTCATGGCAAAGAGAAAGAGGGCTGCTTTATGAGTTTGTATTGTAGTTTGGTACGGAGCTCCTTATGTCACCTTACCCGTTTGTTCCAGCCTGTTTGCCTCCCAGTACTTTTTGAGCTTCTAGTGTTTACTTTGCCGTTTTAGCTTTTAGATTATTTCTTTTGTAAAATAAATTCCTGAGTTACATAAAATCCTGCCTGCTCCCCGTCACTACATTGTGGCCCTGTTTCCACTTCAACCCTGCTGTTATTTTAGGTAATCAGGTCCACAATCGGCGTTTCTTTTTGGATGACAAGACCACCAGCATCACACGCTTCTGTGACTGCGATTGACAGGGCTTTAGTTCACCTCCCTGATAACCAGAACTTTCACAAAGGTCGTGCAAAAACAGTGTAAAACAGCGGGTCTGTTGCAGCACAACAGCGGCTTAATCGGAAGCAGTAAAGTCAAAAGGTTGTGTAGTCCTATCCTGGCATGATTTATGAGTCATTTACTTCCAAATCGAAAGACAAAAGAAATGCTTTCATTTTGCATTTGATAGAAATGTAAACTGACTGATGCCCCGTCGAGTGATCATGCTTATACATCCATCTGTATCCAGAGCTCCCATCTTGAGGGTTTTGATGTCTGTGTGACCGACCTCCTCTATCATAACCTTCATCGTTTTCATTGTTGTTGGTTGTGTGTGTGTGTGTGTGTGTGTGTGTGTGTGTGTGTGTGTGTGTGTGGGGGAGGGGGGTTACTTGACCGCAAGATGCCAGTTTGAGTTTAGCTTCTTGATTAGAGGGAAAAGACGATAACAATAAACCATCCATCACTACAACATTCACTGCTGTCCAAGTCTTCACTGCTGTCTAAACATGTACAATCAGTGGACCGTGAGAAGACGTGAGTGTAAACAGTCACTAAAAGGGGTAATGGGCTCTCTGGGGGGCTTCAGGGTCACAGGTGATTATTGATTCACTTTTCCTTAGAAGAGATGCTTCAATCTTTTCTGCTGAAATGGAGGTGACACAGTTGAGAGTAACACTTCTACCTAAACACTGGCAATCTGTTAGACGTGAATCGAATTAGCATCCTGGCCCAAGGTCTGAGGTGTATTCACACAAACGCTACTCCTGAGACAGCTTGAGCTCCGCTGGGCTCAACAGGAGGAAGAGGGTAAGAGGAAAATGGAGGAACAGAAAAAAGGATGGAGGATGAAGAGGCATTTGGGACTAAAGAGGTGCCACACAGAGGAAGAGTGAACATGTGTGCTGTTTGTTGATTTTTCATTTTCTCTAACCCAATTCCTTATACATATTCCTTATCCCCGTCCCCCTTCGCCTCTACATTAACCCCGCTTCTTTCCTTTCTTCTCCTCCTTTTTACGGACTGTTGCTTTTAGTATGTTGTTTTAGCCTCACCCAATTGGCCAATATAGAAGATCTTGAAGTTTTATGCCCTCCCCATGAAGAAGAGAAGAGCACAAGATTACTGGCTGCATGCAGAGTTCAGAGACAAGAAAGATTTGCGCCACGTTTCAGTCAGTCAGTCTGGCTGAATTCAGTCTGTAGAGTAACATGGTCTTATTCCTTATTACATGAGCGGGTATCGGTGCAGGTACGTTGGCGGATGGTGGCGCTGCTAATGTGTGTGAATGTGTGCATGTATTGAATATGTGTGAGTAACGGTGGTCAGCGGATGCAGTCGGGGCCGTGCAGAGAGTAAACTTCTCACTGATGATGAAACGCCAGCGCTCATTGGTTCTAGCATCCTGGCTCAAGCTTCTACCCTCCATGCGTTGGTTGTGAGTTTGAGTCCAGTGCTTGTCTATACAGTGCAGGATGTGCAGGCACATGCGTACCCCCCCCCCATTCATTTTTGTGTTTTTCTAATATATGTGCAGTCTTCATGTTGTGTTATGTATGTAAATATTTATTGATTCATTTATTTGTGGCTGGCCTTTGTCTCAAAAACGTGATGTGTGTGTTTGTGTGTGCAGTCCTTGCCTTATTCTCCAATCGTCCGATTAGCTCAGCCAGACGGTTGATCTGAGCCTCAAGACCTTCTTTCCTGACCTCCACTGCACCTGCAAGAAACACACACACACACACACACACACACACACACACACACACACACACACACACACACACACACACACAACTCAATTACATTTATTAAAATACATCTTGAAAGCAAAACTACCCAGCTGTCATTTAATTTCCTCGTGTCATATTCATGAGCTTCAGAATAAACAGTTCATCCATGAATATCTGCCATATTTATTTCAACAACAAATGAAACCCAACCCAGGCTGCCTTTCCCCTGTGTCATTTGCATCTGTTTCACATCATGTTAGCCACCTGATGATTGTTGGTGTGGATTTTTAGCGTGATATCATTTTCTATGAAGTTCAGAAATTCCCATATGCAGATGACGTGTTGCCTGCACGTTCGGTCGCTCTCTTTGTGAAACAGCGTTGGACTACTTCAGATGTCAGTGAAACCAGAAATCAGGTTATACACATGGATGGGATTAGGAGCTGTGTTATGGGTAATTACACTGCACATGACACATCATAAGCACAGTAAACACTATCTTTGCTCTTGTTTTTAATGTCTCTCTCTTTCCATTTCCCTTCTTTCACCGTTGATATTTCATGAACAGTGGGAGTTACAAAGTGGCTATTAAATAAGCAATTACCTCTGTTTATATGAAGGAACTTGGCCTGTTCAAAGACAGTCAGGAAATGGATGAACGAGAAGTCAGTTCCTTTGAGATTCTTTATTTAATTGGCCTGCTGAAGTGTGATTTTTTAAATTTTGATTTATTTATTTTTTTGCATGTCCAACCACACTCAGCTTTTATATTTAGCTTGGACCTTTAAGGAACTCTGTGTAGGATTTGGCCAGCTGTCGAGTTCATACATCATACTCCACGATCTCAGGGGAGCATATTAAAGGAAGTTGAGGCGTATACAGTAATACCCTCACTTTAAGAGTTCACCCAAGATGGAACGAAGGAACTGAAGTACAGCGGCTCAGGTTTGTTGTGGTAAGGAGGAAGCTGAAACAGAAGCTGAAACACTAAATTTATGCTCCAGCGCTCACCTACAGTAGGCACTGACACAACTGCAGGTAAAAGTGACTGGAACGAGTCTCCCCAGGGTGCCTGGGCTCCCACAGGGTAAGGAGAAACAAGATTCTTCATTAGCGGTGGGACAAAGTGTCACGCAATCCAAATTTGCTACATAAAAACGTGACTATTTGTGTTGTTGAGAGGAAAGACTGGACACCAGGTCATATAAATCCATCTGTTCATACTCCTGTCGGTTTTGGTGACTCATGAACTTACATGGGTCAGTAGGTGGAGCAGGCCAAAAACAACGAGATTCAAACCTTTATTTTAAGTCCATCAGTTTTCATTTGATACAATGTCGAGTCACAGACAGTGAAAAAGACCACAGTGGAAACTCAGAGGAATGTCAGCTGAAACTGTTAGAAGGTGAACCATGGAGGTTTTTCATCACGGTTTGAATTCGGTTCACTTTTTCTTCCATGTTTGTTACTGTAGATGAAAATGCTAATTTTCCAAATTCAGAGCGAGGAACGTCAGCATAGTCACCTCTGGATGACACGTATCTTTATCTCAGCTTCAGGACAGATGTGTATTCTTTTGTTGGTTTATTAGGCACAAAAGAATGACATTTGTCATGGGTTTTTGTGTTAAATCAACTATCCAGGAACAACTGTACACCTGGTCTAAGTTGACCACACTTTACCTTTATTGTTTGTCTCATGTCTACGCCCGGTTTTTGGCACCACGGATTCATCGGTGTGCTCCCACCTATGGATCTCATCATTCTTTTAATAGACTGTTATAGAGAAGAGGTCAGAGCAACTGTGGTGTCACCCGCTGAAGCTGAAGCTGAAGCTGAAATTGTAGATGAGGTGAATGTTACGGCCTTGAGCCGTAAGGCTTGTTTCTCCCCTCCCTTGTGTTTCCTTTGCCTTACAGAGAAGCATCCATCCCCACCCTTTCAGGTCCCTTGAGATCCCCAGCAGCTGATTGGTGCAGGGCCCCATCAATGGGAGAGCAACAGCTCCAGGACGAACTATAAAGGCTCAGTTCACACCGAAAGACAGCATGAATATAATGCAGCTTTTGGTTTTGTATTAGAGAATAATGTGTGTGTGTGTGTGTGTGTGTGTGTGTGTGTGTGTGTGTGTGTGTGTGTGTGTGTTACCCAGATTTGGGCCAGGGTAAGGAGGATTACTGATTTTGTTTGTCTGCACTTACTTTAGGGTTTTTTGTCACTTTGTTTCGACAAACTAGGTTTAGGTTTGCTGTTCACTTGTACTTCAGTTTTATCACTCATCACTAGAGCAGTCAGTTAGGCTTTTGTTTTCGGAATATTTGATTGTTGCTGTTCACGTATCAGCTTAGCCATTAGAAAGTTAGAGCCGTTTATTTTAAGGAGTCCTCTTTTTGTTATATTTGTTTACTGATTTGACAGCACCTGGCGGCCCTTTTCCATTGGTTTTGTTATTAATTTCCACCCGCAAAAATACCACGACAATTTTTCAATCCACACATCGGGTTGTGTGTGTTACTTTCCTTTTCCCTCCTACGAGCTGGGTTTATAACAGTGAAGATATTTGGATGAGAGCTGGAGATGGATGGAAGCAACTATGGTAGCAACTAAAGCATCCCTGGCTTTATTTTCTGTTTTATTACCTCAGAGAATTGGAGACCATGTTGTCAGTGGCACTGGTTCATCTCTCTGAATGAGAGGTGTAGCATGGCCTGAAGAATCTGATACATTTGGGAGAAGATCTGTTTTTTACAGCAAAAAAATGTCATCACGTTTACATTGGATTTGCCTTGGCTTGTTCTCTCTCTCTCTCTCTCTCTCTCTCTCTCTCTCTCTTTCTCGTCTGGACTATAACTTGAACATCTTCACTGCACTGAAAGAGATTTTGCACCCATGTTTCTCTTCGTCTCCTCCTCCTCTGTCTCCTTCCTCCCCCATTCTTGAGCCACCGCCCTCTGTCTATCCCCTGATGGCTCCCCCACTGCTAATTAAAGAGTTGGCGGCGCCACTCTTCATTAAAAGCTTTAACAGCCAGTCAATTAGGAGCTACCTCCCTCCACCCCAAACACACACACACACACACACACACACACACACACACACACACACACACACACACACACACACACACACACACACACTCTCACCTAAACCAGAGTCTGTAACCATGGAGACACTTTGAGATAAAAGCCCAGTGGTCATTTGGATGGACTTAGAAAATAAGTGTCCCAGTCAATTATAGAAGTGTGTGAGGATTTACATCCTTCACATTAGGCTGCAAGGTCAGGTTACGGGGGTCTCTATTGACGTTCTCCTCAATTAAACCTGATTTGAGTTGTTCTAGATTCATCTAATTTAACCCACCATCATGTGACAGCCAGTATTTAAATGTTTTTACAGGAATCGTGGAGAAAAAAATACAGTTGCATGTCTCAAATTAGGAGGCGGACAGTTGTTGTTGTTGTTGTTGATGTTCCCATCTGAGAGTTTACAAATATTTTTTATATCATAACTTTGTAAATCCAGTGACATGCCAGTGAGGTAGAAAAAATAGGAATCTTTTCATATCAAAAATGCGTTAGAACATTGGTGTTTTGCAGAATAAATCATCCGTTGACTGAGGATGGTGGGTCTGGTTAGACTGTAGCCTTGATGGTATTCGGTCTATTTGGATGTTGCTTTGTAAATTCGCCCTCTTGGGCGTCTAAAATGAAGTCAAGCCCTACAGCACATTCTGCTTCTCACCTTGACCAAGGAGGTGGCGTTTTTTTTTTGTGAAGACTCTCAGCAGGATGAAACAAACAAATGCGAGGCTATGAAGACTGTCGCTAGATGGAGGACAGGTTAGTCATCGCGCCACCTGGTGTAAACTTGAAATGAAAATGAAGTTTTATCACACTTTGATGAAATCCCCTGAGTAAGTTGACCAGAACACCTTCAGAGCATGGAGACTGCTTTAATCGGACTCCACATGATCAGATCTTTTCTAAACATCACGCGTTTGATGACGATTAAGACCTGAAAACAGCTGCAAGCTGAATAGAAGTCATAGTCACAGCGCCACCTAGTGGATACAGGTGGAAGTGATGCAGTGGATATATGCGTCTGCTCCTTCCTGGAAATTCAAAACAATATCAGGTTTCACCTCCTGTTCGCTCTTGTGTGATGTCAGTGGGGAGAGACTCAATTGAAGTTCCCAGAGAAATCACTGCATTTACTGGAAAGCAAGTTATCTGTTTGCATCTTATTTTCTGTTCCTTACCGAAAACATCTTTAGGACTGATCGCATCTTTGGTTCAAGAAAATCCTATTGTCTCCCACGTCAATCAGTCTGAACAGATGGGAGAACACGTGGAACTCGTTCTTTTCTCTGTCGCAGTCACATAAAATACCCAGCTGAGAACATACAAAGGAACACTGTATATAACGCACATTTACTTACATGTCAGATAAAGGTGTTAAGTGGTAGCGCAGTATACACAAATTACTGACGGAGTGCTGAAGACTCACTTTCCATCCACGCAGAAATGAAGAGAAAAACAAAGCCCAAGATCCTGCATTACAAGCTGCTCCCAGTTGCTTTACACCCCCCCCCCCCCATTGATTGGAAGGGTTGTGAACATAGTGTCAATGGATGAAAGCGAGTTTTACTGCAGTTTTAACCTTTAATTCAAGGCATCACATTTAAATCCCTTTACTTTCCCAGTTATCCAGTTAGGAAACAATGTCAGCGGCACAATGAAACCAGACCAGCACTTCAACACCATGATAGACAGAGAGAGAGAGAGAGAGAGAGAGAGAGAGAGAGAGAGAGAGAGGGGTGCTAGGATACAGCTGGTCCTGGATGTTCTTCATTGTTAAGTCCTCATCCTCAAAGTCTTCTCTTATATCATTAAACTGGACTACAGAGGAAGCACACAGAAAAATCATCAGTGTTAAACACCATCGCATTTACCAAGAAACCGCTGACATGTCGTGTTTGTCCTCGTCAGTTAAGCAGCCCCGTATTGGCTGGGTGCAACCTTATCTTTATTTCTAGCCACACAAAAAAAGAAATGGGACACTGGTCATCTTGAGTCCGACCACCCACCTGACCTACTCTATGTAACCAGACACCTACTGAATCAGAGGCTACGAGGCAGGTTCATGCACAGCATCATCATCGATAAGCGATGGCAGAAAGGAAGAAGCGAAGACTTCCTGGCTTTCATGAGCGTGGAAAAGTTAAGAATGACAAAAAAGAAGAGGAGCAATTGTCTGATGAATTGATGGAGGTCATAGCGGCAGTTACACCGAGAGATGATCATCCTAAATTTCTTTCTTCACAAGCTCGAGAGACAGACGACGGCCATCTTTGAGCGTCTGTTACAGTGCAACATAGGACGGCCATTTTTAGCCATGACCAAAAACATCACCGGGCGTACTCACCTCTCATCAGAGGAGCAGCACATTAAAGCCTCACACGGACATTTCTCCTCATCAAAGTCAGTGTGTAGTATCCATGAAACAGATTTCAGTGGAACATTTTTACCTTTGAACAACTGCTGCTAAGAACCAAATCCTACACAAAAAACAACTATAAAACTCATCTAAGACGGACTCCTGTTGTTCAAGTTGCTGTTGGTAACCTCCTGTGGCAGCCACATTGATCCAAGCTATGTGCATCACATTCTAAGATTTATCAGCTCCCTATAGCTGACCAAGTCAATGGTGTGACTTCAGTAGCACAGAACACACACATTAAGAATCCAGCGAACGACAAAACCTTTGTTATTTCAACTGCGTTCTGTTAAGAGCGAGAGAGGCACAGATGCATCTGAGGGGAGATCAAGGCTATTTAAAAGAGAGGCAACACTGAAATGTCAGTTATGTCTTAAATTACACTCTTAGCGTGTGCGAAGTCTATGATCTTGAGCACGTGCACGCACAGTTTAAACTTAAGTCTGTGTGTGTGTGTGTGTGTGTGTGTGTGAAAGATCGGCAGCTAATTTCCAATCCAAACTCTTCAGTAGAGTGACAGATGCACACAGAGGAGAGATGTGTCGAGTGTTGCACACAGTTTCAATAAAGGTTTGGCTGCTCAACATAAAGATGGTGGTGGATATTTTTAGCAACAACCCGCCCCCCACACCCCCCCCCATGCACCCCGCCCCCCAACCCTCCTTTATTCTTTGTTTCTAGCCCCTCATCTCCCACTCCCTGCAGCTTTCAGCTCTTCTCTCGTTCCCTGCCCTGTTTATCTTCTTGGAGAATCTTCTCAGATCAATGTGCGCGCACACACACACACACACACACACACACACACACACACACACACACACACACATTTCTTCAAACTATATTACACACACACACTATATATATAGTGGGCTGGAGAGTAATTCTGGACTAATTCATACACGTTGAGCGAGGTGGGATGGAGGAGTGACGCAAGAGTGGATTTAGGAGTGATTAATCAATCGACTCGTGCAGGCTCAAGACAAAGCACATCAGACAATGAGGGCTCAGCTGTCAGGGCTGCTTCAGAGTGGGGGGGCTAAAATACAGTGAAACTCTTTGGTCAATAAAGAACATATAGAAAAAAGGTTTCTCTTTTTGTCAAGTATTTTTTCTTATGTAGCTGCGACGATAATTTCAGAATACTTTGCAGGGACATGATTGAGAATCATAGACTTCAAGTAATGGACGTAGCTTCCGGGTCTGAAAATGTGATTTAACCTGCTTTCTCTTTCATGGCCAACAGGGGGTGATGCCATTCATTGAAATTTTGTATACTGAGAAAGGACCTGATTTATTACTTCAATAATCCTCTTATCAAAGCAATAATGCATCCAAAATGTGTATTTTGCCTTTCAAGTACTCATAAATACATTCCTTCAGCTCACAATGATTTTTTTTCCCCCTGCATCCTGGAGTCACAACGCGATGGTGTAAAATGTCTTTGTCTCAAGGGGTCTCTCTGCGAGTGCACAAAATTCCCTTTTGAGGTGAGTTATCACTTTAATGACTCAGTCTGTAGTTTCGAGTCTTCCTCTATACATCATGATTTCATTTCATAAATTATTGTCCCCTTCAGAGCTCAGTACTACAGGATAAAGCGCGATACGCTTCGCAAGGTGGCTGCTTTGGGATTGACACGTCACTACCAGAGCACAGCTTCCCATTCTCATCTCTTCTTGCTTCAGTCAAAGCTCGTGCTCTACAAACAGGTGGCGACGTCCACCTCTTTTATTCAGCCCTTTGTGTGTGTGTGTGTGTGTGTGTGTGTGTGTTTGTGTGTGTGTCTAAAGTATTTCTGCTGGCTGTGAAATAAGCAGAATTTCATAAAAAGTAGACAAACCATAAATCGTGGAGAACACACTATAATGGAGTGTTGTTGCTGTTTTTTTTTAGTGTTGGTTAAAGATTAGCGATCTTGTTAAATTCATTTTTGTTCTCTTCTATAAAAGGTGTGTGCAGACCAACATAAAGCAAAATTTCCTTTAAAAAAAAATGTAATCGAGTCAAGCAGACCACAACGGTTTGGTCCAGTATTACTAAAATGTATCATCGTGGCTTGGAGGCTGCACAACGACCAGATGGGAAATGCTGCAATCAAGCTTTCTCCTTCAGCTGACGGCTTCCGTCCAGCGACTCTAATGGAGAAGAGCTGCTGGTGTGATGATAGCGTGAAGTCAAACCTGATGACGTCGATTGTCACCAAGAGCTGCCACATTTAAACGTGTGTGTGTGTGTGTGTGTTTTTGCTGCACGCTGACATTTTAGTGCTCATTCCAGTCAAACTCCAACACCTCTGGTACATTACCATCCATTACCATCTGTCACATGCTTCCTGGGTGCCATTGGGCCCTCGAGCCACAAAAACACCATTACTTGTAATTTTTATTTTCATATCTGTGTCTGGCTCGCTCAGTGGCCTTTCCTGACCCGCTATAAGCTCAGACATATGTTCATACACCTGTCCGACAGGTGACAGATGCTGTGATTCAGGAAGAAAACCAACTGTCTGAAGATTCTGTCGGTAGGAGCTGTCGTCTTTGTAGCCAGCCGACATGAATCAATACTTCTCCTATGCAGCACTGGAACTGAAGCGCTCCGGAAAACTCGGTCAAGATCAGACCAATGCAAACCATCACACGACTTTTAAGTGCCTCTTGTATTTAACCTACCAGTCTTTCTGCCTGAGAACAGATGAACTAGGAAAAGGAAGGTTTTAAGTACTGCTAACAAGAGGTAATTACTTTTTTGTGCTGTCACTATCATAAAATCAAGTAAAATCATTTATTTCTAGAACTCAGCAAAAAAGCAAAGAAGTCTTAGAAGCACAACTTTGGTCAGGAGGATGTATTCACATAAGATAGAGCTCATCTTGTCTCATCTGATCGCTTCTCATCATACAACTCTTATCTAACAATATTACAATACCAATGTAAACTTACTGAGGAATTTCTCCACACGTAAACATGCTTCTAATCAAAGTTTTTCCTCAAAAACATGGTTTCATGATGAGGGAGAAATCTTCTGTTTGTGCTGAGCTCTTCTTGTTTGAAGAGATGAGATGAGATGAGATGAGATAATCCTGTCCAAAATAAAAATGTACAATCTAATCATTCCAAATTTGTGTTTAGGGTCATAATGTTAGATTATTCGGTTTATTCAAAATCCCATTTGCGTTGAGAACACCTACATGCGTTCAGTGTGCTCTCCACAGCGTTTACTGGAGGCAACTTTATTACCCAGCAGCACATTGGTTGTGTTTTATTGGATCTCTCTGCCATCATCGGCTGCCTGGGTCTTCTTACACTCATATAATGTCCCTCAACACGCGTCTGGGTCGGGGTCAAGGGCCACATATCCTGAAGTGAGCCATTTAATGGAAATAAAGCTCAACTTCAAGGAAATAGATCTTTTTTATTCTTTCATGAGGACAGGCCAATCAATAATTTAATAGGAAAGACAGGCAGCTCGGGGGTATAAAGCACCCAGCAGCGACTAATCCTGGTGGTGTCATGACGTACATGAAATACCGTGGAGTACATTATGGTGGTTAAACGGGGACCCATTATACTTCTTAAAATATATCATGCACTTCTGCCATAGCTTATATTTTACTGCTAACAGGAGACAACTTCCAAAAAGGGGGAGAGCTGTTATCAGGTCTTACAATCCAGCGTTAACCATCCATTTGCACTGTTTCAAGCTGATCTGTGACCTCAGAGAGCTGCACTGTGGTCAGGGAGTCGCTGCATCAGACACGTCTTAGTGTCTTAATGCCGTCCGACTCGTTGTGGTCGCGGTGCTCTCCACTCCCTGCCTTTAAACATTAGCATTTCTGCACGTTACTGTCAGCAGCAGAATAAGGTTTAAAGTGTCAGGTGAAAACAAGGGTTTACTTTTGTCCTTCAATCTGGGATCATGGTGGAGGATGTGTTTTTAGAGGTATCAGATGGAGAGTAAACAGTTCTTCAGCAGCGCGCTGTCGAAATCACAAGGCTGTTTGACATCCAGTGTCAGCCTCTCTACATCGCTGAGCAAGACATGCCTTCGAACACTAAGATTTACTGAAACGACTGCTTGGTGTCACTTAACTGCACTCTTGAGGCCATAAATCTTAATGACTAATAACCCCCATAAACTTAACTTAAGCTTTATGATCAAGACTGTGCTGTGTGTGTGTGTGTGTGTGTGTGTGTAGCACTTTATGGCAGAATCACTGTGTCCCCACATAACCCCACATCAACCATCATGAGGTTTCTCAGCTGTTGTAGGGTTACCCTTTATATATATATATATTAGGGTTTATATGTATATAAACATGTTACATTAAGACTTAGGTAACCCTTCAACTAAACCCAAAATTTAAGGTTTTCAGCTGAAAATGAACAAAGTCCAATATCTGGAAGTCTGAATAATGGCGTTATATTCTGCGCATGTTCTCTAGGCTCCACTGTGGCATTCAACACAGAGGTTGAACAGTGAACAGTCAAGGGTGAGGTGTCGTCACGGTGACATGATGATGAAAATTGGGCATTTCTGGAACGTTCAGTTCTTAAAACACACACACACACACACAAAAGACACATGCACAACAGACACGCACACAAAAGACAAGTAAAGTATTAGCAGCAACAGTCAAATAAACTCAGATTGATTGTTGCAATCACTAGATTGCTCTTTTTGGCAATAATTTAAAGGTTGTTTCCTTAAAGACATCAATAAAACCAATATAACTAAATGAGCGTTTCCATCCTCGGGGCAAATAATAATTAAAGAGTGAGAAGAATTAGGCTGTTAACTGCAGGGTCGTTCATGCCATTATTATTGCTGTCTCCAAACATGATGTCCTGTCCTGATACCAGGAGGAAGCGGATATTTCAGGCCAGCAATTACAAAATCAAAGTGGAAACAAACGGTTGCTTGGGTTTCAAATCCATTTAAACCCTCAGTGTGGACTACAGCTTTACCAAAAGGATCCACAACCACTTCACCATGCAAATCTGTCAGTGTGGTCAGTTAATTAGAGAAATAAAACATGGACAATGCCAATAAGATTCCTGAGTGTTTAAACCCACTTAAGTACTGCTATAGTACTACATCAGCCCTCTGCTAGAACCTGTTAGCCTCTCGCCAAGGATGCCACGCACGTTGGATAATCAAAAGTGCTTCTGTGAGGATGTGACGGTGTTCCTCACACTGACTTGTTGACGGTGGGTCACGTTCCAACCCTGCTGATCACAGTTTAAATGACACACTGACCATGAAACAACAACATCAAACACCTTTGACTGTCACGTCAATAAGAGCCTGTGAGCTGTGATTGATTAGGCTGGCCTTAAACGCCCTCTCTGCGCCAAGCTCTCGCTCAATCATTTATTCTTATGTTCAACTCCTCAATAAAATTTCTGGTATGATAAAGTTGTGCCTTATCTCAAAAACCTTTGAAGTGTCATTTTTTTCAACTCCCAATTTCTTGGAGTGGGTGCTAAGTGTCGAGGCGAACGAGTGAGTGCTGCAGCGCAAACCATCAGCTGGTGAAGGAAGCGCGAGGGAGAATAATGAGAGTCTCGTACATCCTCAAGGAGAATTCAGTCTAAATCAATTTATGTCTGTTTTAGCAACCCTACCATTCTCACACACACACACACACACACACACACACACACACACACACACACACACACACACACACACACACACACACACACACACACACACCACAGAAG